>NC_138194.1:58036874-58709755 GCF_964194105.1 Spermophilus citellus | reverse complement strand
GGGTATATCTGGATCATATGGTACTTCTATTTTTAGTTTTTTGAGAAAATTCCATACTGTATTTCATAGTGGCTATAATAATTTACATTTCTGTCAATAGTGTATAAGAGTTCCTTTATATCTGCATCTTTGCCATCATTTATTGATACTTGGATTTCTGATGATGGCTATTCTGTCTAGGGTGAGATAGAATCTCAATGCAGGTTGATTTAAATTTCCCTGATAGCTAAAGATGATCAACATCTTTAGCATCATTTGTTAAGTAGTCTCTCTTTTCTCTAATATCAGTTTGACACCTTTTATCAAAACTCGGGTGACTAGTTGTATGGGATTGTCTCTGTGTTTTGTACTCTGTTCCATTGTGCTCTATATCTGTCTGTCTGTCTGACTGTTTTTAACCAGTAAGATGCTGTTTTTGTTACTACAGCTGAATTGCATAATTAGAAACCAGGTATTGTGATGTCTGTCTTTGTTTGCTCAGAATTTCTTAGACTCTTCAGGGTCTTCTGTGCCTCCACATAAATTTTAGGATTTTTTTCTATTTCTGTGAAGAATGTCATTGGTATTTTTATGGGGATCATATTAAATCTGTAGATCACTTTTGGTACTATGACCACTTTAACATATTAACTCTGCAAACCCATGAAAAAGGGGAGGTGTTTACATATACTATTGTCTACATTTTTTTCAGTATTCTGTAATTTTTATTGTATGGGTCTCTCATATCCTTAACTAGGTTTATTCCTAGGTATTTTATTTTGTGTTTTGAAGCTATGATGAATGGAAGGGTTTTCCTGATTTCTTTCTCAGTGGGTTTAATATTAGTGTAGAGAAAACCTATTGTTTTTTGTATTTTGTTTTTGCATCCTCCTATTTTCCTAAATTTATCAGCTGTAGAAATCTGAGTCTTCAGAGTTAGAAAATAGAGCAGAGAAATTTCCTAATATTGGGAATTAGATGCACATCAGTTACTAGAGGTATTTAGAACTCCAAATAGGCATGACTGTTAAATTTCCAAAAATTCAGAGCAACAATAACAACAAAAAGATTTTAAGAGCTTCAAGAGAAAAGCACAATGTCACTTATAAAGCCAAACCCATTAGAATAATAGATAACTTCTCAGAACATGCTTTAAATATCAGGACATTTAACGATGTATTTCAAGCCCTGAAAGTATATAACTGCCAAACTAGATGACTATATCAAGAAAAGCTATCCTTCAAAGTGAAAGAAGACATCAAAACCTTCCAAGGGAAGCATAATATAATGGCATTCATGACCAGTAAGCTATTTTGCAGAAAATACTTAACAATAACCTACACAGAGAAGAATAAAAATAAACAAAAGACCATGGGAAAAATAAATCTCACTAGAAGAATAGAAATGAAAATTAGAATCACAACAAATCAAGTATAATACAAATACAAAACAAAATAACAGGAAGTAATACATACCTCTCTATAACAACACTGAAATTGATTTATTTTTCCACTATCAGGTAAGGGTCTTTTTAAGAGCTACTTTCTTTTTATGATGTGCTCTAGCCTAGGGGTATATCTCAGCATCAAAACACCTACTCAATGTATTCAACATGTTTTGTTGAATTTCCAGCACCACCAAGCTCAGAAACTTTGATGATAGAAGGAATGTGGTTCCACACCACATAGTTTGAGCTACTCAACTAAACATGGTAGCTTTGTGTAAATGCACGTGTATGTACTGTGGACTGAAGGCAGGACTTTTCCCATGCTAAGTATGTTCTCTACCAAGATAGATTCAATACATTAGTTTTATTCTCTCGAAATATGTGATCAGATAGTATGAGATGCACTAAAGACAGAAGCTACAATATTGGATAAAGTAATATCAAAAGTGATATAATATCACTGCTTTTATATAATGTTTTCATATTCCAATCCTGATGTTACAAGTTGAATTGTGTCCCCCAAATTTTTATGTTGAAGTTCTAACCACCCATTCCTCTAAGTGTAATTTTATTTAGAAATAGGACCTTTAAAGAAAGGATTAATGAGGTCCTATGGGCAAACCATAACCCCAAATGACTGTTGTCCTCATAAGAAAGTAAAATCAAGAGATATACATGTAAATGCATAAGGAATACATATCCATCTACAAGCCAACTGAGGGAACACAGGAGAAATCAACTCTGCTGGCAGTTTTATATATGAAAGAAGGTTTAATCTTGTTTTAGAAACACTGAGGGGAAAATACAATCTCTAGAGGAGAAATTGGCAACAGTTAATGTCAATATTTCAATGAAACATTAATTAAACACTAAGATAATGTGTTTAAAAAGGAATTACATATAAGCACAATGCAAAGTGTTCTGAGATAGCCAATTATTTGGGGTCAAAATGGAGCAGAACACAAGAAAATTCAGATATCAATGGTTATTTATTAATCATAAAGAGACATGATGTAAGATCCAATGGTCACCATCCTTATCTGGGCTACTATTACCAACTTTTTGATGGTCTGCTTCATCTATTATTTTTCCAACTAGTTCTTTGTTTAAGATTTTTCTATTCCTCAAAACAGAGACACAGAAAATTTAAAAGTTATACACATTTACACACACACACACACACTCTCTCTCTCTCTCTCTCTCTCTCTCTCTCTCTCTCTCTCTCTCTCACACACACACACACACACACACACACACAAAAAAAAAAAACAGTTTCTTTAATCTTCACTATTGTTAAGACAAAAAAAAGACCTTTATACTTTACATAATAAATGAGGACCTTGGTGAATTGGTCCCTGGCTTCTAGTAGAGATCAAGTTTTAAAATAACTATAAGTTTTCCCAGTCATTTTTCACATTTCTGCTCAATCAGAAGTTACTCAGAGCATGTGCTAATAAAATATTCCTATGTTTATTTCTTGTATTATTTGAAAGAACCATGTTCTTGCCCTCCAGAATATGCTTCTCAGTTTGCAACTTAATTCATTAGTGCAATTACTTAATTAATATTATCTGCCTTGCAGAAAATAACATCTCTGAAAGGATAAATATTTTTTGATTTTACTACTATACAACTCAGAAGTTTAACACAGTGCCAACACAACAGTGAGGACTCATCAAATGTTGTTAAATTAATAATTAAATAGTTCTATGAATCCTAAATTTTGAACAAAATCATGATATAATATTACTTTTTTTTGTACCAGGGATTGTTGAACCCAGGGACACTTAACCACTGAGCTGCATCTCCAGCCCTTTTTTTTTCTTTTTAATATTTATTCGCAGGGTCTCACTGAGTTACTTAGGGCTTCACTAAGTTGCTGGGGCTGGCTTTGAACTCCCAATGCTCCTCCCTTAGCCTCCTGATCCACTAGGATTACAGGTATGTGCCCTTCTTCATGGTCTAATATTACTTCCTTACAGCATTGTTTTCTTATTACTAGAATATTGTGAAGATACATAATTCTCAAAGCAATGGTTCTCTGCAGCTTGGTCAGTAAAAATGGTCACAAGTAAAAATGTTGTAGATTAAATTGTTTCAATGACTCTACAAAAGTTACATTAAGTCATCAGTGTCTGAAGGAAAGTAATCAGTTCTGTCTTCCTGAGCTGATTAGATACATTTAACTTTCTTCCCATCAAGGACTGCCATTTTAAATTCCTGAACCCTTGATAATAAACATATTCAATACCAATAATATTTAAAACATTAATATAAGTTTAACTTTTATGTTAACATTTACACTGTTATCACTATTTCTTTTCCTTTTAAATACATCCTGCAGGCTATAGAAAGGAGTCTAACATGTGAATCTGTTTTTGTAATTTTTCAATTAAAAATCTTTGAGAATTCATAATTTTACACAGAATAAGACATGAATTAATTATGGTATTGAAGATACTTCAAAAGCTAACTTTATATTTCCAACATAAATTGTACTGCTCTCCACTTTATCATATGTTAAAAGACACTAAGAACTCAAAACTCATTAAAAGATGTTGTAAAACCTATGGCAGCCCCATACATTTTTAATGCTTTTACTAGTGCATTATAGTTATACATAATAGTTGGGTACATTTTGACATAATCATATATGTGTGGAATTTAATCTTACTCCATTTCAGTCTGTAGTGGCGCCTCTTTCCCTCACCTTCTCCCTATTCCCTTCCTACTATACTGTCTTCCTCTCACTCATTTATTTATTTTTTGATTGGTGCTTTATAGATATATACAAAGGTGGGATTTACTGTGGAATAATTATACATGTATATAGCATGATTTATTAAATTTATTCTGTATCTCTTTCCTCTTTCCATCCCTCCTCCTCCCTCTCCATCTCCTTCTTCCATCTTTTTGAGTAATCTCCACACTGCTTTCCAGACTGCTTGCGCTAATTTGCAGTCCTACCAACAGTGTGAAAATATACCTATTTCATTTACTACTTGTATTCTTGTAATTGCCATTCTAACTTGAGTGAGATGAAATCAGTATAGTTTTGATTTTCATTTCCCTGATTGCTAGGGTTATTGAACCCTTCTTTAAAAAAATACATTAGCTATTTGTGTTTCTTCTTTTGAGAAATATCTGTTTAGTTCTTTTTCCCATTTATTGATTGAGTTGTTTGATTTTTGGTGTTAGCTTTTTAGGTTCTTTCTACATTCTGGTTTCATCTCCCCTCTTCTGTGTTAGAGTATTGTTGGGGCTCCTCAGTGGGGCTAGTTTGTGTTTTGAGTGAGGTTCACTATTATTTGACTGAACTGTGTTGTTCAGCAGCAGGATTTTTACTCTGTGAAATTTAAGTGTCTGTCTCAAGTCACTTCCCAACCTCTCTCACTGAGGAGCAGAATTCCTGCTTTTTAAACCTTGAGTTGAGACGCTGCTGGGGAGTGTACATTTCCTCTAATCTTCTATCTTCTCCACCCTATCTTTTTAAACAGCTTGTTTGAGATATTTCACATGCCATAAAAGAGTCTCATTATAAAGTACAACTTAGTGGGTTAGTATAATCTCATAGCTATATAACCATTACTGCTATCTAATTCAGAGTATTTCATTACTTTGTAAAGAAACCCCACATCCAGATTCTGGTCTTCCCTTCCTAAATGTTCTGAACTACTTACTACTTTATTTCCTATCTCTGCGGATCCATGTCTGTACTGAACATTTCACATAAATGGTATTTATACAATATGTTGTCATCTGTGTCTGGCTCCTTTCATTTAGCATGAAGTTCTCAAGGTCCATCTATGTTGTAGCACATATCAGTATATCATTCCTTTTTCTGACTGAATAATATTTTATTGTATAAACCACGTTTTATTTACTCACTTATTAATTGATGGGCATTTGGGTTGTTTGTGTTTTTTTTTTTTTGCTTTTCTGAATAATATTGCTCTGAATATTTATGGGCATGTTTTTGTCTGGAGATATATTTTCAATTTTCATATTTAGAGAATAGGAATGTAATTCCTAGGTCATATCATAAAATAAACTTTAAAATTTTGAGAAGCTCACAAACTATTTTATATATTTCTGTCTAATTTGACATTTCTGTAACTAATTATTTCCCTGTATCTTTTCCAATTCTAATTAGAGTCCATAATTGTATTATAGCTATCCGTATGAAAGTAAAATAGTGTGATAATGATGTTGGGAATATTTCCATGTTTATATAGGCTGCTTGTATAACTGTAAAGAAATGTCCTTTTCCCATTTTTTACTTGGATTATTTGTCTTTTCTTGCTAAATTGTAAGAATTCTTTATATAGTATGAATTCAAGTTCCTTATTTATCAGCAAATATTTCTCCCATTCTCTGGTTTATGTTTTTACTTTTCTGATAGTGTACTGGTGCACAAATATTTTTAATTTTGAAGAAATACAATATATGCTTTGATGGTTGCTTTTTAAAAAAAAGACATATCAAGAAACCATTGCCATATATAAACATTTATGCCTATATTTTATTTTAACAACTTTAGAGTTTTAGCTTTTATAGTTAGATCGTGGGTCTATTATGAGTTAATTTTTTTAGATAGTATGAGATAGAGGTCCTACTTAATTCTTTTCCACATGGTGGTCTAGTTGTTTCAACACCATTTGTTTAAAGGTCTGTTTTTCCCCCCTCATGAAATCACATTAACATGTTTGTAGAAAATTATTAGATTATTGTCTTAGTCTACTTGTGTGGCTACAAACATATCACCACAGTCTGGGTAATTTTCAAAAAACATAAATTTATTTTTCCCAGCTCTGAGAGTGAGAAATAGAATATCAAGACACCACAAGGTCTGATGATAACTTAAAGTAGCTCTCTGCTTCCAAGATGGTACTTTGTTGCCGCATCCTCAGAGGGCAGCAACACTATGCCTTGTGGCTAAAGGGCAAGAGAGCTGAAGGTCAAATGAAGTCCCCTTTAATCCCATCCATAAGAAGAGGGGCCCTGGCTACCAAGTCACTTCTTAATATTCAAAATGGCCATTTAGTTTCCATGACTGAATTTCGGAGGAGACACAACAATAGCAATTACAAATGTATTTATTTCTCAATTCTGTTATTATTCTATATGTCTGTCTTTTTTTCTCTGTCTTAATTACAATAGCTTTTTAGTGAGTTTTGAGAACAAGAAGTGTGAATCCCTTAACTTTGTTCTTCTTTCCTCAAGATCAGTTTTACTCTTCTGGATCCCTTTTATTTCTATATGAATTTTAGTAATCACTTATTAATTTTTGTAAAAATTATTGACTGGAATTGTGCTGAATTTTTCAAACAATTTAAGAAATACTGGATTTTCAAACTTAAGTTTTTTTTTTACTTTATAAACTTGTGTCTTGCGATTTGTTTAGATCTTTTTAATTATTTTTAAGAATGCTTTGTAGTGTTCAATGAATGATTATTGCACTTTTGAATTAAATGCAATTCTAAGTGTTTATTCTTTTAAATCTCATTATAAACACAATTGTTTTTTATTCTATTTTCTAAGTATTCATTCTAAGAGTACAGAAATAGAATTAATGGCTACTACTATTGTTCCTGCAAAGTTGCTGAACTCATTTATATGGTTTAACAATTTATAGGGGATTTATTGAGGTTTTCTACATACAAGTTCATGGTATCTGTAAATAGAGTTGGTTTTAATTTCTTTCTTTCCTTCAGAAATATCTTTTATTTATTTCTTTTCCCTAATTATCTCCAGTACAGTGTCAATGCAAATGTTAAGAGTGAATATACTTAGTTTGTTCCTGATCTTAGAGAAAGCATCATGTTTTATCGTAAGTATGAAGCACTATAAGGTTTTCATAGATGCTCTGTATCAAGTGAAGAAAGTGTCTATTACTTAGTTTGTAATTTTCACTGTAGCTTGTTGTCATAGTATGAGAAGCTCATATAATGACTTTAAAAATCTTTCCCCTTCTTATGTGTTTTGGAATAGTTCTGTAAAGGGTTGTTGTAATTTTTTAAATGTTCAGTCAAAGTTCACCAATGAAGTCACCTCAGCCTGGGATTTTGTCTATAGAAGTTCTGATGACTAATTCAGTGTCTTGTCTTACAATATTTCTTTCTTTTTTTTTATTATTCTTGAATCAATTTCAATATTTTCTTTTTTAAAAAACTCTTCATTTCAAATAAACTATTTAAAATTTTGTTGTGTACTGATCAGTCTAGCTAAATGTTTGTCAGTTTTCTTCATCTTTTCATATAATAAATAATTAACATTTTGTTTCTCTCTATTGGTTTTCTATAGTTTAATTTTATCCACTGTTTTTTTCTTTTGTTGGTACATTAAAGTTTTGCTAGTATTTGATTCATTTTATATAATACTTTTTCTCCACTTCTTCTTCCCTCTATTATATTTCTCTACTGTTCTACATTATAATAATTATACATTTTAAAAAACATTTTAGTGTGATATATGTGTGTGTATATACATACACACACATATATATATGTATATTTCACTGTAGCATATTTATACATATACATAGCATCATTTTGTGATTTTCATTCTGCATTCTTTTTTTTCCCATCCATCCTCCCTCCTCCTCAATCTCTTTCTATTCTGCAAATCTTCCTGCTATCATACATAACCCCTCCCTGCTTTTACCCTAAATTTTTTTCTATATTCTGCATATTAAATAGAACATTTGCCCCTTGATTGTCTAATTCTGGATTGTTTCACTTAACGTGCTCTCTCTAGTTCCATCCATTTAATGCGAATGCTATAATCTCATTCCTTTTTATGGCTCAGTAAATCTGCATTGGTTATATATACCACATTACCTCAATACATTCATCTATTAATATGCACATAGGCTGGTTCCATATTTTGGCTATTGTGAGTTGCACTGCTATGAGCATTGATGTGGCTATATCACTGTAGTATGCTGATTTTAGTTTTGTTGGATAAATACTAAGAAATGGGATAGTCAGGTCATTTCACAGGAACATTCTTAGTTTTTGAGAAATATCTATACTGCTTTCCAGCATGGTTGTATTAATTTGCATTTCCACTAGTAATATGTGAGTGTACCTTTGTTCCCACATCTCTGCCAACATTTATTATTATTTGTATGATAATTTCCATTCTGACTGAACTGAGATGAAATCTCAGGTTTGGTTTGTATTTCCTTGATTACTAGGGATGTTAAATATTTTTTTCATGTATTTGTTGACTGCTTATGTTTCTTCTTTTGAGAAATGTCTCCTTAGTTCTTTTTCCCACTTATTGAATGGTTTGTTTCTTCAGTATGTTTTTGTTTTTGTTTTGATTTTGGATCAAAACTTTTTGATTTATTTATATATTCTGGATATTAATTCCCTGTCACAGGCTTAGTTGCAAAGATAGTCTTCCATTCTGAAGGCTCTCTCTACATGCTCCTAAACATTCCCATTGTCTATAGAAACTTCTTAACATGATGCTGTCCTACTTCTTGATTATTGAGCTTTAGAGGGCTGTTAAAGAAGCCAATGCCTATACCAATATGTTGGCATGTTGACCTATGTTTTCTTTTGGTAGTTTTAAAGGTTCTGGTCTAATTCCTAAGCATTTAATCCACTTTGATGTGCAGGGTGAGAAATAGGGATCTACTTTCATTCTTATGTATACAGATATTCAGTTTTTACAGCACCATTTTTTAAAAAGGCTATCTTCTCAAACATTTATTTTTGGCACCTTCATCAAGTACAGATAAGTATGTGGATTTGCCTACCTTCATATATATTGCATTAAACCTCATGTCTATTTTAATGTTAATGTTATGCTATCTTTGTTTCTATAGTACCATAGTATTATTTAAAGTCAGATATTGTGATACATTCAGCATTACTCTTTTTGCTCAAGATTGCTTTGGCTATTCTGATTTTTGTACTCTACCAAATGAATTTTAGGATTTTCTCTAGTTCTGTGAATAATGTCATTTGTATTTGGATGAAGATTGCATTGAGTCTGTTAAAGTAACTTTTGGTAGTATGTCAATTTTGACAATACTAATTCTGCCTATCCAAGAACATGGAAAGTCTTTAAAACTACTAAAATCCTCTTTAATTTCTTTCTTCAGTGTTCTATAATTTTCATTGCAGAACTCTTCTACCTCCTTGGTTAGATTAATTCTAAGTATTTATTTTATTTTTATTTTTTGAGATTATTGTGGATGAGATGGTTTCCTGATTTCTTTCTTGGCTGAATCACTGTGAAGAGTATTAGAAAACTATTGAATTTATAAATTCTGATCTTGTATACTGCTACTTGCTTAATCAGCTCTAGAAGTTTAGTTGGATGGCATTTTTGGGGGGTCACTAGAAAACAGAAAATTTGACCTTTTCTTTTTATATTTATATTCCTTTGACTTCCTTATCTAGCCTAGGTGCTTTGGCTAGAGTTACAAGAACTATATTGAATAGAAATGAGAGCAGATATCCTTGTCATATTCTTGATTTTCAAGGAAATGGTTTCAATTTTTCTGTGTTCAGTATGATGTTGGCTTTGAGTTTGTCATAGACTTTATGTTGAGGTAAGTTCCTGTATCCCTAGTTTCTCCAGCATTTTTAACATGAATGGGTGCTGAATTTCATCACAAAGGCCTTTTCTGCATCTATTGAGCTGATCATGTGATTCTTGTCCTTAATTCGATTTATGTGGTGAATTACATTTATTGCTTTGCATATGCTGAAACACCTTTGCATCCCTGGGATCAAATCTACTTGATCATGGTGTACTATCTTCTTGATGAGTTTTTGTATGCAGTTTGCTTATATTTTATCAAGGATATTTGTGTCTATCTTCATTAGGTTTATTAGCCTACAGTATTTGGTTTTTGATGAGTCTTTTACTGGTTTTAGTATCAAGGTTATACTGGGTTCATAGAATATATTTTGGGAATGTTTTTTCTCTTTCAATTTAATGAAATAATGTGAGGAAAATGGTGTTCATTTTTAAAAGTCTGGTAGAATTCCGAAGAGAATCCATGTAGTACTAGGTATTTCTTATTAGAAGAATTTAAATTGCTACTTCAATATTATTGCTTGATATTGGTTTATTTAGGATTTTTTATATCTTCCTGATTCAATATGAGATAGGAATTTACTAAGATTCTTAAGGCCTTTGTGAAATCTCCTAATTCACTGGAATTCCAGGCATGTACCACCTCACCCAGCTTAATTCAGACTTTATTTTTATTTAATTGGTTACTGTTCTAGTGATCTTCATCTCTATAGGGTTTTGAGGTTTTTATTTGGGTTCCTCTTTGTGCATTATATTTTCAAGTATTCTTTGTAGTACTGCCTTGGTGCTCATAAATTCTTAAAGTTTATCTTTATGGAAAGTTTGTATTTCTCCATATATTGTAAAGATAGCTTTGCTGGATATAGCAATCTTGGCTTGCATTTTCTTTTTCTTTTAGAGATTAGAATATCTCATTCCATGTCTTCTTGATTTTAGGGAGATTTGAGAGGTCAGAAGTCAGTCTTATTGGTTTTTCTGTATATGTGCCCTGACATCATTTTTCTTTTTAAGATATATATATATATATATATATATACACACACACAAACATATATAATATATATTATATATATTTTTCTATGTTATGCATTTTTATTATGATGTGTCTTGAAAAGGGTCTTTGTATTTTTTAATCTTGTCTGTTTGGGATCCTATATGCTTTCTGTAAGTAGATATCTTTTTCTCATTTCTAAGGTGGGGAAACTTTTTCTGTTTCTATCTCACAGATGTGGTTCTTAATGCCTTTAGCCTCTGTCTCCATGTTCTTCTTTATTCTAATGATGATCAGGTTTGTTCTCTTGATGTTCCAGAGTTCTTATGTATTCTGATCATGGTCTATTTTTCTCCTTTATTGCATACTGGTATTTAAGTTTATATGCCCCATAATCAAGATTGAAAGTTCTGTCTTCAAAGTCTGCAGTTCAATTTTCTATGAAACCCAATCTCTTGGTGATGCTTATATGTAAATTTTGAATATGATTCATTGGGTCTTTTATTTCCAGGATTTCTGACTTTTTTCATTTCAGTATCTCCATTTTTTTATCAAAGTGTTTTTTTTTTTCATCTTCTGTGTTTGCTCTCTTAATTTATTGCTTAGATCTCTTTTAGTTCACTGAGCATTTAAATAAGAACTTTTTATAGTATTGCACTAGAAATTTTCTGCCTCCATATCTGTGGGATCCTTTGTTGACAGACTGTGAATTTTGAGAAGTGATTTATTTGCCTGTTTCCTCTTGTTTGCAGAGATCTTGGACTTCACATCAGTTCAGAGGGTTGTGAATGCATGTCCTTTTTTTGTTGTTGTTGTTTTATTTTTATGTTCTCTCTGGGACTGCTCTCTGTTTTTGATATAGATATTTAGGAGTGGGACTGGAGTTCCCCCTCCGGTTGTCTCTGTTATGGGCCTGGTTGTTGGTTTGGAGTTTCTGTCTCTAGTATTCAATGTGTGGAAGTATTGTTGAGGCTCATATGTGGTTGATTCATGTGGGGAGTGACTTTCACTGTTACTTGGCATGTTGTGAGTGTTGCTTGGCTGTAGTATCTCTACCCTGTGAGATTCAAGTTTTTCAATCACTTCCAAGCTTCTCTTAGGGAAAAAAGGAGCAAGGAAGAGCAATAATGTTAGCAAGTTATGTGTAAGCCTTGGGGTCTGGTGTCAACTTTGAGATCTATAACACTAATTACCACCTGGAAAGGAATGACGGAATCAGTTTTCAACCTCATTGTCAACAATAAACAACCATCAACTAGATTAGATATTACCTAGGTGTCTTTTATGTCATGCACTATTATTAATACAACAATATGATTGGAATAGGAATTATACAAATTTAAAATTCTATTGGATTGTGGATTGACCATTCCTTAAGTGAAGAGAAAATAGGGAGGGGAAGTAAAAATAGTTTGAAATGCTTAAACTAAACAAAAGAGAAGCAGGAGACAGCAGATGATGGTATAAATATGGAGGAATAAAAACTACAAATATGATAAAAAGAGGAAAAGTAACAGGAAAATTTGATTATTAGTGAGGGAAGAAAGTGATGAAGTGGTAAAAAGAACAAACAAGTAAAAGATGAAAACAAAACAAACACATGAATAATTTTATTTCACAAAAGTGAAACAAAGTTTAAATAATAAATGAATGAAGAAGACAGCAATGAAAATGGAAGAAAAACAGTATGTGTGTGAGTGTGTGTATATGTAGGTGTGTGTATACTTGCAGTGAGAACTTACACATACCCATGCATATACACACACAATCACATAATTTGGAAAAAAAAGAAAAAAATTAAAATAAAAAAATAGAACTAAAAAATTAAAATAAAAAATAATTAAAACAAAAAAGAAGAAAAAATGAGGAATAGAAAAAACATCATAATGAGAAAAAAAGGGCTTGTCTCTTTTGATGTGATTGAAACTGTTGGGAGGCTCTGCAACTCTTGGGTCAAGGTTGTTAGGTCCCACATCTTTGTGTTTTTCTCCAACTGCCAGTGAATGAGGCCAGGAGTCAAAGCTGGTTGTAGTACCTCTGTTTACATGATGGGAAAGAATGGGGAGTGTTGACAACTTGCGTACTTCCATAGTGCAACTGGTTCAAAGTTCTAAATTGGTAGTCCTAGTAGCTGAAGTTTGGTCTTGACTGACCCTTGGAATTCTGTTGATGGGTATTTGAGATTGTTCCATGCCATCTCCCCTGGATATCTAGTACTCAGGAGCTTCCTGAAATTTCCACTTTTAGGGTGTGGAGTCCAAACCTTGACATTTTTTTCACGTATTTCATCTCATGGTTGTGAATTGCCCAAGTTCAGACCTGGAGGAGGGACACTGCTGTCTGACACATTACTGGCATCTTTCCAGATACTGGTATGGGATGTCAGCAACAAAGGGAACTCTCTCTCCTTGCTATCTCCAGCCTCTATGTCCCTAGGAACAGTCCTCTGAGTACCTGTTTTAATCATGCTGGTACAGATATACTCTGGGCCCAGAAATAGGCACCTGTTGGGTCAGGTTGGGAACTTTGTTTATGAATTCCCAATCTCTAGCTTCTGCTTGCTGCCACATGGCAACTTCATCCCCCAAATCCAAAGTCCAAATGCTCTCTCTGATAAGGGAATGATGATCCATAACAGGGAGGGGGAAGGCATGGGGAAAATGGAGGAACTTTGATTGGGCAAAGGGGAGGGAGGGGAGGGATGGTACATAGGGCAGGAAAGATGGTGGAAAAAGAGGGACATAATTATCCTAGGTACATGTATGACTGCACATATGGTGTGATACTACATTGTGTACAACCATAGAAATGTAAAGTTGTGCTGTAATTGTGTATAATGAATCAAAATACATTCTGCGACATATATACCTAATTAAAATAAATAAATTAGTTAAAAAAACACTTCCTGACACTGTGGTGCTGATTCTGTTTGGACTTTCCACCCGTAGACAATTGATTTGAGTTACTTTTTATTCAACAACTCCTACCCCCAGCATTCTTCTCTGGGTTAGAGCCAGCTTCTCTATTCCATGGGTTCCCCTAAGCTGAATTTACCTACTGTGTTTTTCCTAGTCTCTGTACTCCTTCTGTGCCCTCCAGTGGACTGGAACATCTGTAATATATTACTTCTTATATTATATTCAAAGTTTTCAGATTTCTGTCTCTCTGTTATTGTTTTAGTATCTAATGTTGAATTTTAGTGAATTCCTTTAGTCATCCACCTTGCTGAGGAGCAGTCTTTCTGCTTTAACTCTTGAGTTGAGTAACTGCTGGGAAGTGCACCCTTCCACTAGTTTCCTTTATCCTGTCTTTTAATTTGATCCACTTATCTCAACCTTTTTTTTTTGTCAGTGTTCCTATTGATTTTTAAAAAGTTCAGATTTTCAAAGGTCTTTATTCTAGCATATGCCATTTGACAGTCCCAAAATTCTTGAGGCAATAAAATTTATATTCACCCATTCTGACTGCATTCAGTTACCAATTGCCCAGATGTGTGTATGTGTTTCTAACATCTGTATTCCATTTACCAAAGTTTCTGCTGAGCCTAATAGGTAGGTAGGAATCATTTTCTTCTCTTCTCCATGTTATCCCCTCCTGAATGAGTGCATTTATTAAAAAATTCTTTAAAAACCACCTTTGCAGCTCAAGAAGAACTAGAACTTAGTCAAAACAATTAATTATCTGCCTATAAACTCTAAATCTCATTGGACAATTTTTTGCTTTTGTCTACTCTGTCATGGAAAAGATCGATCTTTGGTGTTAGATAAAAATGCTTTACTAAGACTTTATACTTATTAAATGTGTGAAATTCTAAATATATATTACTAGATGTAATATGAAATGAATTAATTGTTATATAAACATACTTAGTCAATCAAGTTTGAGGTATTAAAATCTTTAAAGTACATTACATCATATGTTCAATACTTGTATGTAGCACATTTACACGTTATTATTTAAGAGTAAGAATTTCTGTGTTTTCAAATGCATTATCTTAAGTGTCCTGTGTAATTACTATAAAGTCATTACTGTAATTAATATGTATAGACATGGCCAGGTATAGACTTAAAAACTAAAATTTAGGTTCTGAATACAATATGAACGCAAGAAGAAGACCTCTTCCCACTAGTCTTAATTTAACTAATTTGTTGACATATATTTTTGATTAATGAAAACATCAAAAATTCTGTTTGAGTTAGAATGTATTATTTCTCTATGCCACTTAGACACCATGCAATGCAATGTATATGAAACTTAAGTGCATCTGAAACACTTAGAGTGATGATATATTCTTTTTTTTCAGTTTTTTTAAAAATAAACTCCAATCAATGCCTGTATGGTGTTTGCTTCACCCTGTTCACAAAATTTCAATTGTAGTCACTTTTTGCTTCATTATAATATCAATAAAACTCCTCATGGCCTAGCGTTCTGTGTGGTGGACCATAATGAGGTACACATCATTAAGGACCAGCATAGGGGATTGATTAACTAAGACCCACATGCAGCACCAGGAATTGGCAGTCCTAGTGGAAAGAACCAATACTCTTAAATGCATCTCTAATGCCACTTCCTGGCTGAGCAGTTATAGTATTTTCCTCTGCTGTGAATCTTCTTGATACAAGGGCTAATGTGTTCTGCATATGACATGGATTTCTCTAAAAACATGTTTGCTGTCTTAATGAGTTCTCTAGAGACAGCAAAGAAAGTAGGGCTTCTCATTTACAGGGCTCACAGCGATTTAGAGCATTCATTATAAGGCTACCTCATATGAATGCATCCTTCGTATAAAGCTGCTTTGGTCTGAAATTTCACACAATATTCAAAGCCTATGCCAAAAGTCTTATATCATAAAGAAAAATAAATAAAAAGATAATGTACACAGCAGCTGAACCACGGTGTAGTATTTCTGGTTTAATATAAGTTATTTTAAATTCATTAATATTTGGAAATAATGTTTCAAAAGGTTATGGCATAGACACTCTCATTTGCATAAAATACAACATTCACTTGACTAGCTGGAGTAAATATTCTGGTTGTTGAGACAAAAATGCTGGCACAAAGTGGCAATCTTCACAAAACAGCTCAAACTATCATTTTAAATAGAACATGTAGAGTGATGTCAGAATGAATGTAAAATTCAATATTTTTTAATTTACATGATGAATATTAAACAAAGAGGATAAACATGTAATATTATGTGATATTCTTAAAAGAATGAAAGCTTAAGCATGATTTATAGTTGTCTGGTGAGGGTCAAAAAGCATGATATCCCCAAAATAAATTGTAGTTTTTTGTTAATATTTTAGAGATATTGTTTTCCCTGTAGCTGAATTCCTGACATACATTTCAAATGTGCGTATTAATAGCCTCCTAGTTCAGGCACTACATGGAGAGAAAAGAGGTTTATTCGAAGGGTCTTATTCAAGGAATTATCTTGATGGTCCTACTGGATATCAAATAGATTCTTTCTTAAAATATATGTGTGTGGGTTTAATTTTTATTTACATAAATTCCCAAACTTAATGAAGTTCAATTTATGATTTCTTAACTGTACAATGATCTCAAAGTTATGCATCTTTATAGAAACTATACTTCAAATTTTGAATTTTGATCTTTTTCTAGTCTAGCAATGCAGCATAGTACATTTTTACAATGCTTGGAAACAGCAGAAAACCACAGCCCTAGGTCAGCCACAAGATTCTGATGGTAAACAGCTGATACTCTATAGTATACTGCATTGCCAAATTATGTATTTCTTAGGTTAGCCATGTTAAATGCAAAGAATATTAATTCTGCTATAATATGGTTCTGTGGTTTAAAATATCCTTTCCATTAAATGTTTTCTCCTGCATTTAAAGTCCTGTCATTTAGTGATTACATAATTAAAGGGTATTTTATTGCCTATGAGAATTAACCTTATGATAAATGTAATGTTACTTTTTATTCCTGATAATAATTTTTATTGTGATGCTATTTTGTCTAATTTTAATAAGGCTACTTCCGTTATATTTTAGTTCGTGTTCTCTTAGTTTATGTTCTCCCATCATTTTGCTTTTAACCTACTTATATTATCTACATAAAGGAAAGTGGTTTTATTCTTTTTTTGAGAGAGAGAAAATCTTTTTTATTTATTTATTTTTTGTAGATGGACACAACACAATGCCTTTATTTTTTTTATGTGGTGCTGAGAATCAAACTGGGTTCCCCTTTGCTAGGCAAGCGCTGAGACACAATCCCAGCATAAGGAAGGTTTTTTGCATCTAAATAGTTGTATATTACCTTTAGTAAGGATTTTTGCATCTAATTAGTTGCATATTGCCTTTTATTTTTTTAAAACATCAGATAACCCCTATGTTTTATCTACTGTGTTAATGCCATCCAAATGCAAAGAGATGATTGACAAAGTTTAATTAAAATCTACCTCCTTGCTTTTTTTTCCATTTGTTCCATCAATTCTTTTTTTTCTTTTTTTTTTAATTTGGATTAATTAAATATTTTAAAATGCTATTTAGTTTCCTCTATTTTGTCATTATTTATACCTTCAGAAAATTAAGAGTTGTACTAGTTTTGCAATATAAATATTTATCAGAATGTACCTTAAAACAATACTATTCTAACTCTCATGTAAAGACCCTGCAGCAGCATATACTTAACTCTTGCATCCACTCTAGTAAGCTATAGACAGATGATATTTTACATCTACATATGCTATAAACATAAAATACAGTGTTACTATTTTTCTTTACATAGCCATCATTCTTTTAGATCAGTTAAAATTCAGAAAAATCTACTTTATTTTATACTCATTTATTTATGATGTATTTGATTTCATTGTTTCAGTCCATGTTTGTTTCTGGATTCATACTCCTTCTGCTTGAAGAAGTTTAATATTTCTTGTTGATAATTGCATTATGAATTAATTCTGTTTTTCTTTACAATAAATATTATTTTCTTTATTTTTTAAATTAATACATTTTACTGGGAGGATTCCAACATGGCGGTGGGCGCGGAGAGATCAAGTCTCTGACCTCTTCAGCTGTGCGGGCATAGGGAGTCGTAAACAATCTAAATTCTGTTTGCTCAGGATCACTAGGCAATGCTGAGCTGACGTGGATCTGGGGCGAACAGTCTGGGCCTCTCAGAACATACACTGAGCCTGGATCGGCTGAATTCAAGCTCCCGTTCACCTGCTACCCGCAGACGAACAGCTGTGACTCAGCACTAATCCATCCGGCTGAAACAATTGGTCAGCCCTTCTGATCCTACGGAGGTAAATACCAACCGAGCCTTCATAGGTAGTGGCCACAAGTTTGAAACGGGGCTTGGGAGAGACAGTAAGGAGCCACCCGTTGCATTGGTCGTCCGGCAAAGGGAAACGAACTGTCGCCATTTGCAAGGGATACCACCATGGCAGAGAACTGACATCATCAGACTGCGGCAGAGGGGATAACTTCATTGAAACCTGCGGCTACAGGTGTATAATTCCCTAGCCTTCCCTCTCCACACATTGGGGAAACCTTAAGGGCCCCTCCCAGCTCTCCCGTAAGGGCCCCTTCCAGCTCTCCCGTGAGCGCGATAGCCAACCCGAGGGAATCAGAGGTGGCGCGGGACCCGCGGCGTGGAACTCCTGGCTACCGCTCCCACCAGTGCTGACAACTGAGGTCTCTTGCACCAGCTACCGGGGGCAGGGCTACCGGAGGGCAAGTAAAATTCACTGAGGATTCTCAGCACCAAGCTCTACAAACATAGGGTCTGAGGGAATGGCAAACAGGGAGAGTGTGCCCAGTCGTTCATTAAAACAGGGCTCCCGGGAGCAGCAGACCTGGCGTGTAGCCAGTATTGTGGTGAGCGTCACCGGTGAGAGGGGCCTGGCTAGAGGAAAAGTGGGGAAGTGACTAGACACAAGAGGAGGCCCTAGGCACTCAGGATTGAAGACTCGCCCAGTCTGGGAGGAGGAGCTGCTACACAGTGATTGGTTCCCGCGTATTGACAGGAGAAACTTGGCCTGGTGGGCACAGCGCCACCTACTGGAAGGGAAGTTAATCAAACTCTAAGACTGCATTTATTAGTTTTATTTTGGTGGGGGGTTCTTTCATTTTCATTTTTCTTTCTTGTTGTTTTTTAAATTTTTTTCAATTATTTTAAAAAAATTTTTTCTTCTAATTTTAATTTTTATTTTTTTTATTATTATGATTTTTTAAAAATTTTTTTTCTTTTTTTATTTCCTATTTATTTTCTTCTTTTGTCTTTTCATTTCTTTTCAATTTTCTTTATCCCCCTTCCTTGAATTCTGCCTGCTTACTGTCATTCTCTTTAGTGACTTCTTCCCTTCCCTTCTAATACCTTTCCTCCCAAGCATCAAATAAATTTATACGAATAAACAGTACATCAGCAGTCAAACAGAACAAGAAGTAACATGAGCAGCTTGAAAAAGCAAGGAAGAAAAGGAGTACAAACAATACAGGGCAGCCTAAATATTCAGGAGGACCTAGAGTCATCAGAAAAATGGTCATATAAAGAACTCAAGGAACACCTTAGACAGATGGAATGGAACCTTAAAGAGGATACAAGACAGCAAATTCAAGCAGCGAAAGAACACATTGAGAATGAATTACATAAACAGATAAAAGAAGAAGTTAAGCATCTTTATCAGGAGATAGAGATTATAAAAAATAATCAAACAATAATTCTAGAAATGAAGGAAACGATAAACCAAATTAAAAACTCAATTGAGGGTATCACTAACAGAGTGGAGCAAGTAGAAGCCAGAACGTCAGATAATGAAGACAAAATATATCATCTTGAAAAGAGTCTAGCCAACTCAGAAAGGCTGGTAAAAAATCACGAGAAAAACATCCAAGAGTTGTGGGATAACATAAAAAAACAAAACTTACGAGTCATAGTGATAGAAGAAGGTACAGAGATTCAAACCAAGGGAATGAGTAACCTGATGAATGAAATAATTACAGAAAACTTTCCAGAAATAAAAAAGGAAACAGATATACAAATTGAAGATGCATAAAGGACACCGAGCACACAAAATCACAGTAGACCAATGCCAAGACACATTGTTATGAAGATATCCAATATACAGAACAAAGAGAAAATATTAAAAGCTTCAAGAGAAAGGAGGCAGATTACATTCAGGGGTAAACCTTAATAAGGTTAATAACGGATTTTTCATCACAGACGCTGAAAGCAAGAAGGTCATGGAACAATGTATTTCAAACACTGAAAGACAATGGATGCCAACCAAGAATTCTGTATCCAGCAAAATTAAGCTTCTGGTATGACAACAAAATAAAAATCTTTCATGATAAACAAAAGTTAAAAGAATTTGCAGCCAGAAAACCAGCATTGCAAAGCATTTTGAGCAAAACACTACATGAGGAAAAAATGAAAAACAATAACCAAAACCATCAGTGGGAAGTGCCTCGGTAAAGACAGAGGGCAAGGGGAAAGATAATCATGGAGAAACAAACTAAATTTTTTTAAAAAAGGATAAATAATCAAACATGGCTGGAAGTACAAACCATTTATCAATAGTAACTCTAAACGTTAATGGCTTAAACTCTCCAATAAAGTGACATAGGCTGGTATCATGGATTAAAAAAACAAATCCAACAATATGCTGCCTCCAGGAGACTGATTGGAAAAGACATACACAGGCTGAAGGTGAAAGGATGGGAAAAAATATACCACGCACACGGTCCTCGTAAGCAAGCAGGGGTGGCCATCCTCATATCGAATAAAATCGACTTCAAGACTAAGGTAGTCAAAAGGGATAAGGAAGGATATTATATACTGTTAAAAGGAACCATTCTCCAACAAGACATAACAATTATCAATATTTATGCACCAAATAATGGTGCTGTGAAATTCATAAAACAAATTCTCCTCAAGTTCAAGAATCAAATAGACTACAACACAATAATCATGGGTGACTTCAACACACCTCTCTCACCATTGGACAGATCCTCCAAACAAAAGTTGAATGAAGAAACTATAGAACTCAATATCACAATCAATAACCTAGACTTAACTGACATATATAGAATATATCAACCATCATCAAATGGATATACTTTTTTTCTCAGAAGCACATGGATCCTTCTCAAAAATAGACCATATATTATGCCATAGGGCAACCCTCAGTAAATATGAAGGGGTGGAGAGAATACCATGCATTTTATCTGATCATAATGGAATGAAACTTGAAATCAATGATAAAAGCAGGAAGGAAAAATCCTACATCACAGGGAAAATGAACAATATGTTACTGAATGATCAATGGGTTACAGAAGACATAAAGGAGGAAATCAAAAAATTCTTAGAGATAAATGAAAATACAGACACAACATATCGGAATCTATGGGACACAATGAAAACAGTTTTAAGAGGGAAATTCATCGCCTGGAGGTCATTCCTCAAAAAAAGAAAAAAACAACAAATAAATGAGCTCACACTTCATCTCAAAGCTCTAGAAAAGGAAGAGCAAAATAACAGCAAATGTAGCAGAAGGCAAGAAATAATTAAAATCAGAGAAGAAATCAACGAAATTGAAACAAAGGAAACTATTGAAAAAATTAACAAAACTAAAAGTTGGTTCTTCGAAAAAATAAATAAGATCGACAGACCTTTAGTCATGTTAACGAAGAGAAGAAGAGAGAGAATTCAAATTACTAACATACAGGATGAAAAAGGCAATATCACAACAGATGCTACAGAAATACAGAAGACAATTAGAAATTATTTTGAAAACCTATATTCCAATAAAATAGAAGATAGTGAAGACATTGATAAATTTCTTAGGTCATATGATTTGCCCAGACTGAGTCAGGAGGATACACACAATTTGAACAGACCAATATCAATGGATGAAATTGAAGAAGCCATCAAAAGACTACCAACCAAGAAAAGCCCAGGACCGGATGGGTATACAGCGGGGTTTTACAAAACCTTTAAAGAAGAATTAATACCAATACTTTTCAAGTTATTTCAGGAAATAGAAAAAGAGGGAGCTCTTCCAAATTCATTCTATGAGGCCAACATCACCCTGATTCCGAAACCAGACAAAGACACCTCAAAGAAAGAAAACTATAGACCAATATCTCTAATGAACCTAGATGCAAAAATCCTCAATAAAATTCTGGCGAATCGAATACAAAAACACATCAAAAAAATTGTGCACCATGATCAAGTAGGATTCATCCCTGGGATGCAAGGATGGTTCAATATACGGAAATCAATAAATGTTATTCACCACATCAATAGACTTAAAGATAAGAACCATATGATCATCTCGATAGACGCAGAGAAAGCATTCGACAAAGTACAGCATCCCTTTATGTTCAAAACATTAGAAAAACTAGGGATAACAGGAACTTACCTTGACATTGTAAAAGCTATCTATGCTGAGCCTCAGGCTAGCATCATTCTGAATGGAGAAAAGTTGAAGGCATTCCCTCTAAAATCTGGAAGAAGACAGGGATGCCCTCTCTCACCACTTCTATTTAATTTAGTCCTTGAAATACTAGCCAGAGCAATTAGACAGACAACAGAAATTAAAGGCATAAAAATAGGAAAAGAAGAACTTAAATTATCACTATTTGCGGATGACATGATTCTATACCTAGAAGACCCAAAAGGGTCTACAAAGAAACTACTAGAACTAATAAATGAATTCAGCAAAGTGGCAGGATATAAAATCAACATGCATAAATCAAAGGCATTTCTGTATATCAGCGACAAATCTTCTGAAATGGAAATGAGGAAAAACACTCCATTCACAATATCCTCAAAAAAAATAAAATACTTGGGAATCAACCTAACAAAAGTTGTGAAAGATTTATACAATGAAAACTACAGAACCCTAAAGAGAGAAGTAGAAGAAGAGCTTAGAAGATGGAAAAATATACCTTGTTCATGGATAGGCAGAACTAACATCATCAAAATGGCGATATTACCAAAAGTTCTCTATAGGTTTAATGCAATGCCAATCAAAATCCCAATGGCATTTCTTGTCGAAATAGATAAAGCAATCATGAAATTCATATGGAAAAATAAAAGACCCAGAATAGCAAAAGCAATTCTAAGCAGGAAGTGTGAATCAGGCGGTATAGCGATACCAGATTTCAAACAATATTACAGAGCAATAGTGACAAAAACAGCATGGTACTGGTACCGAAACAGGCGGGTGGACCAATAGTATAGAATAGAGGACACAGAGACTAATCCACAAAATTACAACTATCTTATATTTGATAAAGGGGCTAAAAGCATGCAATGGAGGAAGGATAGCATCTTCAACAAATGGTGTTGGGAAAACTGGAAATCCATATGCAACAAAATGAAACTGAATCCCTTTCTCTTGCCATGCACAAAAGTTAACTCAAAATGGATCAAGGAGCTTGATATCAAATCAGAGACTCTGCGTCTGATAGAAGAAAAAGTTGGCTCCGATCTACATATTGTGGGGTCGGGCTCCAAATTCCTTATAGGACACCCATAGCACAAGAGTTAATAACAAGAATCAACAAATGGGACTTACTTAAACTAAACAGTTTTTCTCAGCAAGAAAAACAATAAGAGAGGTAAATAGGGAACCTACATCTTGGGAACAAATTTTTACTTCTCACACTTCAGATAGAGCCCTAATATCCAGAGTATACAAAGAACTCAAAAAATTAGACAATAAGATAACAAATAACCCAATCAACAAATGGGCCATGGACCTGAACAGACACTTCTCAGAGGAGGATATACAATCAATCAACAAGTACATGAAAAAATGCTCACCATTTCTAGCAGTCAGAGAAATGCAAATCAAAACCACCCTAAGATACCGTCTCACTCCAGTAAGATTGGCAGCCACTATGAAGGCAAACAACAACAAGAGCTGGCGAGGATATGGAGATAAGGGTACACTTGTACATTGCTGGTGGGACTACAAATTGGTGCGGCCAATTTGGAAAGCAGTATGGAGATTCCTGGGAAAGCTGGGAATGGAACCACCATTTGACCCTGCTATTGCCCTTCTCGGACTATTCCCTGATGACCTTAAAAGAGCATGCTACAGGGATACTGCCACATCGATGTTCATAGCAGCACAATTCACAATAGCTAGACTGGAACCAACCCAGATGCCCTTCAATAGATGAATGGATAAAAAAAAATGTGGCATCTATACACAATGGAGTACTATGCAGCAATAAAAAATGACAAAATCATAGAATTTGCAGGGAAATGGATGGCACTAGAGCAGATTATGCTTAGTGAAGCTAGCCAATCCCTAAAAAACAAATACCAAATGTCTTCTTTGATATAATGAGAGCAACTATGTACAGAGCATGGAGGAAGAGCAGGAAGAAAAGATTAACTTTAA
Organism: Spermophilus citellus; assembly: GCF_964194105.1. Taxonomy (NCBI): domain Eukaryota; kingdom Metazoa; phylum Chordata; class Mammalia; order Rodentia; family Sciuridae; genus Spermophilus; species Spermophilus citellus. Next base: position 58,685,395 of record NC_138194.1, on the reverse strand, counting down.
ACAGAGACATGAGATGGGAGGGAAAGGGAGAGAAAAGGGAAATTGCATGGAAATGAAGGGAGACCCTCATTGCTATACAAAATTACATATAAGAGGTTGTGAGGGGAATGGGAAAATAAACAAGGAGAGAAATGAATTACAGTAGATGGGGTAGAGAGAGAAGATGGGAGGGGAGGGGAGGGGGTATAGTAGGGAATAGGAAAGGTAGCAGAATACAACAATTACTAATAGGTCATTATGTAAAATTGTGGATGTGTAACCGACGTGATTCTGCCATCTGCATTTGGGGTAAAATTGGGAGTTCATAACCCACTTGAATCTAATGTATGAAATATGATATGTCAAGAGCTTTGTAATGTTGTGAACAACCAATAAAAAATAAATAAAGCAAACACTGTCAGCGGCAAATAAATAAATAAATAAATAAATACATTTTATTTTAGAGCTCGTTTAGGTCTACAGCAAGATTCAGCATAAAGTATGGTGAGTTTCCATATCTCACATTTCCCCAGATCAGCACAACATCCCTCACTGTGGTCTTCCTGTACCAGAGTGGTTCCTTTTTATAAAAGTGTCTCTACACTGACACATTACTATCAAAAGGTTGATTGTTTACATTGGGGTTTGCTCTTGATATTATATGTTCTATGAGATTCACAAATGTATAATCGTATACACAGACCACAGTAGTTTTGTACAGTATAGTTTTACTTCCTTAAAATTTCTCTCTGCTCCACCCATTCAACCTCATTTTTCCCATCCTTCAAAACCACCATCACTGTAAACCACTGATTGGGTTTTCATTTTCTTCATAGTTTATACTTTTCTATAATATTATAGAGTTGGAATCATATGGTATGTCATCTTCCCAGATTGACTTCTTTTACGTAGTAATATACAGGTTTTTCCTCTATTTTAATAGCTTGATAACTTATTTGGAAAAGTATTGAATAATACTGAATTGTCTGGATATTCCATATTTTATTTATTCATTTGTTCAAAGAAGTATGTCTTAGTTACTTTCAAGTTTTGGTGATTATAAATAAAGCTGCTACACACATTTCTTTGCAGGTTTTTAGGTGAATATAAATTGTTAACTCCTTTGAATAAATGAGTTATTCATGGGTGTATGATAATAGCATGTTTAGTTTGGTAAGAAACTGACATTTTCTTTCTTCAAAATGACTCTATAATTTTGCATCCCACCAGAATTGAATGAGAGTTTCTCTTGTAGAATTTTTCAGTGTTGTCACTGTTTCAGCTTTTGGCTATTATAAGAGATGGGTAGTAATACTTTAATTTGTGGTGGCATATGAAATTTTCATATACTAATTTGCTATCTTCTTAGGTAAGAAATCTCTCTCAATATCTTTTTCCATATTTTAATAGGATGTTTCATTTTCTGATTGTTGAAGTCTTAGAATTCTTTGTGTTTTGGGTGACAGTTCTTAATAGATGCATTTTTTTACAAAACAAAACGAAACCTGTGTAAGTTGTTTTTTCATTATTTTCACATTGTCTAGCCTAGTTTTAATTTTAATGAAGTCCTATTTAAGAATTATTTATTACTTAGATTGTGACATCAATGTTGTGTCTAAAAAGTCATCACCGTACTCAAAGTCATTTTCATTTTCTTCCCTGTAATCTTCTAGAAATTTTGTTTTGTGTTTTATATTTAGGTTTATGATTCATTTTGAGTTAATTCTGTGAAGGATTTAAGGTCTGTATAGAATCTTTGCCAGTGGATGTCCAGTTATTTTGTCACTTGTTGTCATGAATATTTTTGTTTCATTGTGCTGCCTTTCATCCTTGACAAAAATCACTTGGCTGTATCTATGTGGATCTCTTTCTATGCTCTCTATTCTGTTCCATTGACTTATTTATCTAGTATTTTGTGAATACCACATTTCAGATTATTATAATTTTTTATTAATTCTGGAGGTTAGGTAGTGTTAGTCTTCTCGCTTGGTTGTTTATATTAAGTTGGATGTTCTGGGATTTTTGAGCTATACATTTTACCATCAGTTTGTCAATATTTACAGAATCATTTACTGGAAATTTTGACTGGGATTACACCTAGTTCATAGAACAAGTTGGGAAGAACTGACATTCTGACACTATTAAGGGAATTTATCCATGAAAATGGACAATCTTTTTATTTATTTAGTTCTCATTTGTTATCTTTCATCAAAGTTTTGTAGTTTTTCTCATATGTATATATATTATATATATATATATATATATATATATATAGCTATACTTATATAGAAGTAGTTTATTTGGGAGGATTCTATTTTGAATGGAAATATGTTTTTATTTTCAAATTCTACTTGATCATGGCTGATATGCAGGAAAAAACTTGATTTTTCTATATTTTTCAGGCTGCTTTCTTAGAAAATCATAGGCTGAGTGGCTTATAATCAACATAAACTTGTTTCTCAAGACTGATAAGTCCAAGATCAAAATTCAGCAGATTGGCATCTGGTGATAGCCTGTCTGGTTCAGTGATGGTCATGTTCTCTTTTTATGCTGACATAGCAGAACGGTTAGGGAAATTCCTTTATAGAAGCACTAATCTATACCTATTAAAGGCCCCACCTTTCAATAGTATCAATATGGATACTAAGATTTCAACATATGAATTTTAGAGGGACAGAAACATTCATTCTCTTAGCATATATTTTACTTATAGCCTGCAAACTTACTATAATTGCTTATCAGCTCCCGTTTTTATGCTAAATTTTTGGATTTTTTTAGGATAAAGTTACCTGCAAACTAAGATAGTTTCATGTCTTTTATCACAAATTGGATACCTTTAATTTTCTTTTCTAGTCTAGCATTAGCTAGGACATCCAGTATAATGTTGAAAAGCAACAGTGAAAAAGGAGAATCTTGTTTTATTCTCCATATTGGTGGGAAAGGTTTGAGTTTCTTGAATAAGTATAATTCTTGTTGGTACTATTTTTTGTAGATGTTCTTTATCAACTGAGGGAGTCCCTCTACTATTCGAAGGTTAGTAAGATTTTTAAGTGTGAGTGAGCATTTTATTTTTTGAAATCATTTTCTTAATCTATTCATGGAATGATGTAATTTTTCTTTACTCTGTTGATATATTAGTTGATATTTTTAAATGTTGTGCCAGGTTTGGGTACCTGAGATAAGTCACAGTTGGTTGAGATTCATAATTCTGTTTGTAGATTGTTGAGTTCGATTACTAATATTTTGTGGAGGATTTTTATCTATTTTCATAAGACATATTGTCTACAGTTTGATTTCTTTTAGTGTCATTGTCTGTTTTCCATAGTAGAATAATGCTGACCTGATATTATATGTCAGAAAATATTCCTTCCTTCTGCTTCAATTTTCCAGAAGACATTGAGGATAATTAGTTCCTTAAAATACTTAGTATGTACCAGTGAACATGTCTGGGCTTGGTGCTTTCTAGTTTGGAAGGTTATTATTATTTCAGTTTTTTCATAGATACAGGCCTATTCAAATATCTCTTTCTCTATTTTGAAATATGTTTTTCATGTATATCAAATACTATTTCACAGTGTTCTTTTTTTCCCAGCACAACTTGCTTATCATTGGTCCTCTGAATTCCATGGTTTTTTTAACAATAGTATTATACAACAATAAGTATTATACTTATCCTGTATGTGTCATTTTATTTCTTTTTTTTCTATTAAATTTTATTTTATTTTATTTATTTATTTTTTTATATTAGTTGTTCAAAACATTACAAAGCTCATGACATATCATCTTCCATACATTTGATTCAAGTGGGTTATGAACTCCCCTTTTTTACCCCAAATACAAGTTGCAGAATCACATCGGTTACACATCCACATTTTTACATAATAGCATTTTAATGACTGTTGTATTCTCATTGTTACACAAAATTACATATAAGAGTTTGTGAGGGGAAAGGGGAAAAACAAGGGAGAGAATTAAACAACAGCAGATGGGATAGAGAGGGAAAATGAGAGGGAAGGGGAGGGGGGATAGTAGGGGATAGGAAAGGTAGCAGAATACAACACTCATTTTATTTCTTGATAAAGATTTTTCCTTGTTTTCTTCTTTCAATATTTTCATGTAATTGCCAAAATGATGTGTGCATGCATATGTGTTCATGTGTGTTTCTATCCATATATGCATATGGGCGCATGTGAGTCCATGTGTGCATGTAGGTACATGTCTGAGTATGAACATGTGTGCCCATGTGTTTCCATGTGCATGTGTGTATATGAATGTGTGATGTATTGTGATTGTGTGTTTTGTGTGTGCACATGTGTTTAGTGCATGTATTTGTGACAGATGTTCTTAGAGTACCTCAAATTCTAGAATTTCTATCTGTAATTTTGGGAAAAATTAGCAATTATCATTTTTAAAAATATGGACCACAACTCTAGAGATCTCTGTATAATTTTTATTACTTTCCTTTCTTTGGGTTTAAGTTGGATAATTTTAACTGGCTAATTTTCAAAGGTAATTCAATTCTTCATTATGTGAAATCTACATAAAATTCCTATCAGGTGTTATTAATTTGTTATGCTTTTGCATTTTTATCCTTTCCATCTTTTTGCTGCAATATACCTCTTACCTCTCATATTGTTAAACTCTGTCATTGGGTCCTTTAACATACTAACTATAGTTAATTAAAATTCCCTTCACATGATTCCTATATCTCTGTAATTACTGAGCCTGATTCTGTGATTCATTTGTGTCTGCAAAAAGTCCATTTTTTCTTTTTCATTACCTGTTGGCTTCTTAGTGATGTTTTGTTGAAAACTAGAAATCCTGTGTAGGACAGTGGAGACTAAACTAATACTTAATACCTGGAAATAAAGATGCTTTTATTCTGCTGAATATATTTAGTTAGTATTTGCACTGTCTTTGAAGTTTGTTGCTGCTATGCTTAACCTTTGTGGAAAAGCTTCAAATTTCCATAATGATGCTTTTCTAAAAGTTAGCATAATAATATGAGGACTGTAATCAATAATATTATATTGATGAATTCCAAGGAGAATAGGTTTTAGGTACTCTTGCTACAGAAAGAAAAAGAGAGAGAGAGAGAGATGGGAGAGAAGGAGACAGGACTAAAGAAGGTAGGAAACTATAATGAGATGATTCATATGTTCATTTGCTTAACTATATTACATATACACACTTACACACATACATATCAAGATAAGTATATCAAACCATCATGTTGTGTGCTTTAAATATATACCATAATGTTTTTAAGTTGTTTTACCAAAGTGATGATTTATCAACTTTCAGCTTTAAGACTTTTGAGTGAACTTTACTTTACAAATATTTTTAGTTGCTCTTATTTCTCTCACTTGCCCTTGTTCCTCTTAAAACACCCATTTTCACCTCTATGAGGGTTTAAGCAAATCTGAAAACTGAATTAAAATGTCCAAATTAAAAGTAGAATGCCTCAATCACTGGGTCAGGTTCCATTTACAAGATATGATTGCTTCCTCTAATAGTTATAAGATGAGCACAATAACTAATATTTATTTTAGCATAGCTTACTAAAGATGTCAGTACATGTTATTTTCTTTAATCCTTATGAATACCCTATGAAATATTACTCATACTTTTAATATGAGAAAATTAATTATATTGAGGAAATCATTTAATTCTCAATTATTTTTATTTCTAACTCAGGTCATCCTTTCCAAATGATTATTTTATTAAGACTTGGTCATTGTATAAATATTTAGCACATTTTTGTCATCTAAAAAGACCTTTGCTCAGATGGTTGAGTAAAACTTTTCCCAAGTACTGGAAGTTCTGGAAGCAAAAATGATAAGTTTTTTTCCAGTAGGCATATTCATCCATGGGAAAATGAAAGTAAGAAATATTTGTGGAAGTATGAGGCAATATTGCACACTGCACACATGCACACTATGGAAGAAGATCAAGCCTACTATGTAGGAGGTTGAAGATACTCATTTCTTATACTTAATCCTGATATAAGTTGAGCTTTCTACAGTGGTGAGTCCATAGTTCTATGGAGGAGTGGAGGGTAAGTGTGTAAGAATTCATATTCAGCAATCTGTTTACAAGATTAAGTTAAGAATGATTAAAACTGCATTTCAGAATAATGATAATTTATGTTAGATAGTGATTGGGATGGTTTTAAGGATGAAAAGTGTTCAGAGTCCCAAATGTACACCATTATCACTTCCTTGGTACAACTTTTGATCAATTTCTTCAATAGAATATAACACATAAATCTTAACTTTAGGTAAAATCTCCATATACTAGTCTTTTTCAGCTTTCATACTGACCACATACCTGAAGGTTATTTCTCAAACTTCCATAATTAACAATAAATACCCCAAATTCACTGTATGCCATTTAAGCATCCTCACTATCTGTATTCCAGAATAGGCTCGTCAAGGCTTATTTCCCACCTCAGGTGACACTTGCACTACTGCTCCAGACTCAGGTGACACTTTTGACATTTCAGAGACACAGAACTAGTCTTCATTTCCCTCAGTAATGTGTAATTTTTGTCTTTCTTGCTTCTTTGTATGCTCATTCCTTCTATGTCCTTCCATGCTTTCATCTATTCTTATCCCTTTACTGTCTTTTAAAACAGACAGAGCAATTTGAGAAACATGAATTTAAGTTTCTTTTATCTTAGTCAGAAGAGAGGGAGCCTGTGGCATTTTTTTTCAGGATTGCCTCCATGTATACAGCTACCCAGCTACGTTGCATTAAAATTCTTCTCTGGTGGGAGGAACAGAACTTGAAATGTGGCGGATTTATTATTCTCTGAAGGAGATTTACTTTATTTGAGGAAAGAATGAAGAAAAAAAGCATTATGCATAACAGCACAATAAGTAGTAATGATCCAAATGTCCATCAACTGATGAGTGAAGAAACAAAATATGTAATATCTATACAATATTATTGAGCAATAAAAATGAATGAAGTATAGATATGTGCCACAGAAGGTTGAAAGTCAAAGAAATGAAGCCATGTGAAAGAAGTCAGACACAAAAGACCACATAATGAATGATTGCATTTATATGAAATGTCATTTAAGGCATCTTCATGGATTCATTTTCATATTGCTCTTTCCCCAAATAAAAATATCAGCCAATACATTGGTTGTCCTGTTGGAAATTATAGCCATTATGTGCCTTCATAGAAGGGAATTCAGCAAAACTCAACAACAGCATCTGTGAGAGCCAATTGCCTACCTGGAATTTACAATACAGAGTAATTTAATGTATTATTATTTATAAATTGGATGCTAATAATCCTTATGACAGTAAAGCTAATATACATAGAAGTATCTGTGTGAGCATTGTTTATGTCCAGTAGTTAAATGCTAAATTGACCTCAACATTTTCATTGTACAAATTGTAGATGGAGTGTTGACTACAAAGTAGAACAACAATAAACTATTACATGAAAAACAACAAATATATTGTATATAAATTAAAGATACATTGTATAAGAATATTCAATAGATAAAATTTTAAATAGTGTAAGGAGAGAAGAGTTCATTTCTCCGGCAAAACTGATTTCAACCTTCAAAGCAGGCCAGCATTTGTCATTTAAGGAACTGCAGATGACTTAGAGAATCTGTTCGACACAGATCTTGAATTACAAGTTCTATCAAACAATAAAGCCATTATTCTTTTTATTATCATTTTGTTTGCATGCTATAGTGTAAACCTGCTTTCATGATTAGAATCTATTTTCCTGAGGTTTCATTGTGGAACAGCTGTCTAGAAAAGGAGGAGGAAACATTTTAATTTTAGCTTCAAGTATAGTGCACTTTCTCTTTCCCAAATTTCAAATTATATGATGGTTACTAAGGTACTACTTTGAATCAACTCTAAGAAAATAATACTAAATAATACATTTTTGAAAAGTCATTTACATTCATGATTTCCAACAGAGAAGTAATGTCTTTGTATTTTACAAATATTTGAAGATATAAAATTGCATGTCCCAAGCCTTGATAATAGGTAATTTGATATAAATTACATGGCCTTTAATTTCTTTATGTAAGTCTTCCTCTTAAGAAATTAGTTCCCCTGAGGTGGGTAAGAAGTAGAAAAAACAATTTGAAATCTGAAAAGTTAGCAACTCGTTTTGTAATCTTAAAGTACATATACGAAAATACTTCCCAACCCTTGTTTTCAGTGAATTCTATATTTTATTTTAATAACAGTATTACAATTGAGAGGATTTAAAGGAAGCTTTTTCTTGAAAGTGGCTGATTGTGTCAAATTATTTCTTTTGTTTACCATCTAAAACCAGTGGACTTAAATAGTGAGAAACAGATCCATGTGTATTTTCATATCCTTCTTTACTAATTCAAGTCAGAAAAATAATTTAAGCCTCACTTGACACTTTTCCTTTTATTTAAACATGACTGAACATTAGAATGTTGGAATTAAAGTTAGTTTGGGGACTTTTTTGGACATCATTCAAGAGTCTGACATGATCAGACACATGGTTTTTATTAGCATAACACATTGCAATCTGGTCTTGGTAATCTTGATGATTTCCTCATCCCGATAGACAGAAAAGGAGGACAGCAGAGGAAAAAAGAAAGTTTTGGTAGGAAATCCCTAGAATTTCAATAGCCATCTAATTTTACAATAATGTAAGATAATAAATAGCAATGAAGTAAGAAGAGTAGACATGGAGCACTACTTCTTATCTTTTCCTTTCCCTCTTATCAGTTCTTTGCCTCAACAACTCGGGAAAATCCTCTGGCAAAAGTTACATTGTCATCTTTGTTTCCAAATCCAGTGGTTCCATCTGAGTCTAATTAGTCAATGCAACATTGGACACTGTTGACATTGATATCTTATTTGAGAAGGATTCTTTGCTGGATTTCTGCCTATTTAAGAAAAACTGGAGGAGATTCAGCCAACTGCTGTTTTGTTTCTAGATTCCTTTGCCAAATCCTCTTAACCTAGGTTATGCAATAGGCCTGTTACCCTGGTTGTTACCATATATACCTGATCTTTTCCACACATTTCCCAGGTAGTCTCCTTCACCCTTTGGATTTCAGTTTCTACCCTTATGTCCACAATTTCTCATGTATGTGTTTATCCGTTTTTCTTCAAATTCTGGGGTCAGACAAGTCTAAATTTAAAAATATTGGTTATTTCCAGCTAGATATCCAAAAGGCTTGTCAAATAAAATATGATCAAAACTGAGTCCCTTATCCTTTCCTTTACCTATCAATAATTAAATCATTAAGAAAATATCCTAATCTGGTCTTCTTATCTCAATAATTATCATGAATTGATTTTTCCTTCTCTCCCAAATCACCAGAAGCAATAGCACTTAACATCAGTTTCTCCCACTTTTAATTGGTGATAAAATCCTGTTCTATTTCAGTTCCAATATCTCTTACTAGTTAATTATCACCTCTAAATGATTGTATTACTAAAATGAGATTTAATATACATATCTCACATTGTAGACTTAGAAGTCTTCTAGTTCATGACTAACTGGCATGAATACTTTTTGCAAATAAGAAAACAGATCATTCCCTCAAGACCTCATATTCTATTTGATTATTGCTTTAGAAAATATTCATATATATATATATATATATATATATATATATATATATATAAAATAAATGGGAAAACAATGACACCCTTGGAACCATATATTGAAACATTTGAAAATAAGTTCAGCCCCAGCTCCTTATAACTCTTTAAGTCTTCTCTGTTATCTACTGCATTTAATTCATCCTCTATAAACAAGATGTTGTATAAAATTTGATTTCTGTAGAGATCTTTTCCCTTTGAATATTTCTCATGGTCTTCCATGACTGCGAAGTTTTATTCCAACTTTTCAGGACTGTGTAAAAGACTATATATTTTTCTTGAGCATGTTTACATTTCGAAGATTCTTCTTACATCTTCTCTTCAATCAGTCATTTATTGAACATGACCTTTTCACTCTGCTTCGTGGAATTAACCATATCTATTTCCATCCACTGATAAAACATCTCCTCTGTATTGTTTACAACAGTATGTTGAATATTTGGTATAAGTTGCCTCTTGTATACTTCAAGACTCCAGTGAGCAAGGACTAGGTCTTACTTGTCTTCCATCCCTATTCCACTGCACATTTCCAAGTATACAGAGTATGAATAAAATTTTAATACACACAAGCACATTATATATGCCATGTACCAACTTCAGGCTATAGATCCTATGATTCTCCCTATTCCCCACTTTATGATTGAGCAATCTCAATTAGAGAGATTAATGAAATTACCCAAGTTTGCCAAATTCATAAGATACAGAGAGATGGAATCAAATTTCTAATGCAAGCAATCTAATCTCTGAGACTGTGCACATATCTACCGTACTCAACCACATTTATAATGTGTTCGCTACAATTAGCAACATGTACCGAATAGTAACCACAGTGAGAACTGGTGAAAAAATAGTGAAAACAACTGTCATATGTATAAACATTTGCAAAGGAAACAATGGAAATAAGTTGCAGGCTAAGACTCAGAGAGGTTTTCCTTCCTTTTCTTTTGTGGTTTTTGTTGTTGTTGTTTAAAAAAAGAAGAAAAGAAAAGAAACATTTTAGATTGGAAAAAAGAAGAAACCAATTGAGTAGGCAGGAGACCGAGGTAGTGATCTATTGAGTGAAATCCCTGTGTAGTCTCTCTATTGAAAGCATTTCGCTTCATTACCAACAGAAATAGTTTAACTTGACATTGTAAGAAAGAGGAGAAGGAAAGGAACAGATAGAGGCACAATACTCAGAGAGCTCAGATCTTTTCTCTAGTCTGTCTTACCTCTGCATGAAAGAATGGGTCATATCTCTTGCTAGTGAGGGAAGAGTTGATGTTCAGTGAGGAGGGTTTTAAGTAGCTGCTGCTTCTAGCAGAATGGAGAGAGAGGTGACTGTAGAAACATGGAAGCCAGCTGGCAGCATGAGAAGCTCAGCTTTCATTAGCATGAAATTATAGTCACATTGTTTTATGAGAAACACTTCACTTAAATTTAGGAAACTTCCCTTTCTCCATAAGCCTATATGATTTAGTGATTTGCAGTAAATAAAACATTAAGAACACATGGAGACACAATGGATTGAAGGGTTTGCTCAATAAAGCGCCTTTTTTTCCTACTAAATGTAATATTATAACCCTGGGGGGTGTATCTCTGTGGTACAGTATTTGCATGTGTGAGGCCCTGAGTGTTTGGTCCCCAGCACTGCAAAAACAAAACGAACAACAAAATATTAAGTGATAATTTGAGTTACCAACACTGGTTTCTAAATCTTCAACAACAACAAAAAAAAAAGTGACAAAATACAATTTTTTTTTTCTGGTGAGAAAACTCTCATTGAACCATTTCAAATGCATGAGCTAAAATAGAAACCATCCATCATTCTGCCCCACTTTATTGTCTCAAGGATAGAAAAAAAGAAGTTAATCCACAGTCAACTTATAAGGACTTGACTATTGTCATGTCTTGCCTTGGCCAAGGCTTTAAGACTGTATAGTAATAAGTATCACCCCACCCCTTAGCATTTCTCAACAGCCCAGGTTTAGACCAAAAGAAGTCAGGAAAGAGATTGTGCTGATGTGTTATTGAGTTTTGCAGTATGAATTATGTGTTAAGTAAGAAAAATAGGATACAAAAGTACATAACCTTACAATTGACAGAAACATAGGAGAGGGAGGAGTGGAGGGAGAAAGGGAAAGAGAGCAGGCTTCCAAGAGATGCATTAATATTTTATCGTTTTTCTTCTCTAGGTGGTAGGAAAACTAGAGAAGTTTTGTTTTCTTTGTACTTTTTGCACATTTTGTTTCAAGATAAAAAAATATGATATTTATTATTTTAAAAAGTTCGGGGGAAAAGCTACCATTTTTGTCCTTAAAATGTTCTACAGTCATCTGGACCAAAAATAAAAATTAAAGTATTATATTAAGGTAAATAAATGGGAATGGATGTATTTGAGCCCTACAAGTTGATATTTTAACATATGTATGTATTGTGAAATTATCACCTCAATCAAGCTTGTTAACTATGAAGCTTGTTAATTATCACCTCTCTTCATTACCATTATCTCCCTCCTTGTCTGCCTTCCTTCCTTTCCTTCTCTCTCTCTTGCTAGTTCCTAAGATCTATTTTCTTAGAAAATTTCAAGTATATATTATTATTTATTATAGATACCATGGCATACATAGGTCTCAAGAACTTATTTTCTCACATAACCAAAACTTTCTATCCTTTGGACAAAACTTTTCACCCGTATGGACCTCCCACATTCTGTTCTCAGTTTTAGGAATGTGACTATTTTAGATTCCATATATAAGTGAGATCATGTAATATTTGCCATTCTGTGTCTGATTGGCTTCACTTAATGTCTTAGGTTTATCCATTTTGTTGCAAATGGCAAGATTCCCTTCCTTTTTAAAGACAAAATCATATTCTATTGTGCATTTTTCTTTATTCTGTTGATGAACACTTGATTCCATATCTTGACTATTGGGCATAATGTTGCAATGAACTTGGAAGGGTAGATATCTCTTCAGCTTACCAATGTCATTTCCTTTGAATCTATACCCATTAGTAGAATTGCTGAATTATATGGTAATTTTATTTTTTTGTGAGGAAACTTCATACCATTTACATAATGACTGTACCCATTTAATTCTCAGAAACAGGGTTCCCTTTAATTTACATTGTCACCAGCACTTGCTGTCTTTTGTTGTGTGTGTTTGTTGCTGGGGATCAAACTGAGGGCCTTGGGTAAGCACTCTACCACTTAGCTGCATTCCCAGCTATGTTTTGTCATTTTGATAATAACCAATATAACAGTTGTAAGGCTATAAATCACAGGGCTTTTGATTTGCATTTCCTTGAAAATTAGTGATGTTGAACTGCTTTTTTGCAAACATTTCTTGTGGCTATTTGTATTTAGGTCCTTTCACACATTGATTAAACCAACTAATTTGATTTTACTGAACTTTTTGTGTACAAATTATAACTTTATGGGGTACAGGGTGATGTTTTGACACCCACATATATATACACCCATGTATGTGTACATATGTAAATTGCACACTTATACATTGTGCAATGATCAACTCAGAGCAAGTAGCATACATATCAGTTCCAACATTTAGAATTTCTTTGTAGTGACAATACTCAAAATCCTTTTTCTAGATATCTGGAAATGCATAAAACATTACTGTCAACTATATCTACCCTACAGTGCAACAGAATACCAGAACTTACTACTCATATCTAACTATAATTTGTTTCCATTGACCAACATCTTCCCATCCCCTTTTCTCTCTTCCCCCCCATTAGCCTCTGGTAACCACTATTGTAGTCTCTACTTATATGAGATCAACATTTTTATATTACAAATAAAAGTCTTTGGCTTATTCCATTTAACATAACATCCCCTAGATTCATCCACAAGTCACAAAGGACAGGATATCATTCTTTCCTGTGGCTGAATAGCTTTCCATTGTGTATATGTACCACGTGTTCTTTATTCATTCATTTCTTGATGGATGGTTAGATTGATTCTGTATCTTGATTATTGTGATTAGGGATACAATACACATAACTGCTCAGATGTCGCTACAACATACTGATTTCATTTCCTTTGGATATGTGCCCTATAGTGGGATTGCTGAATCATGATAGTTAATGTTTAATTTTTTGAGAAACCTCCATATTCTTGTCTATAATGGCTGTCCTAATTTGCATTCCCAATCACAGCAATATGATTCTCTTTCCCACACTCTGGCCAACACTCTAGTTTTTGTCCTTTTTGTTTTCTTTTTGGTAATAGTGCCCTTGATTTGTGATCAAGGTTATCACATTATAGATGTGATTTACACAACTAGTGATGTTGAGCAGTTTTTTTCATTTTCTTATGTTCCTGTTGTTCATTATTTTATTTTACTTTAAGAACTTAATGTATTTTCAAGTCTTTTTCCCATTTTAAATTTATATATATATGAATATATATTTTTGATATATATATATATATATATATATATATATATATGTATATATATATATATATATATATATATATGAATATATGAATATATATGTTTTTTTGTTTGTTTTTGTTGTTAACACCAAAGCTACAAATGCCCCAAGCATACTGCTTATGATTCTCAAAGAAAGAACCTGGATGACTGAATGGAGAGAACTTGGGCATTTATTACTTACTCCTCACTGGAGACAGGCTGGGATACAACAGAAGGCTGCCCTGGACCTATAAGTAAAGGGGAATATATAGGATAGATTGCATGCCCACTGCCCAGGTAGATTTCCTCAAATGTTTTATGAGTTCATTCATCTAGGTTACACCAGAGTCACTCTGTTTAGATTCACTCCTAAAGATGGGAGATAAGATAAATGTCCAGATTCCCCCTCACCATTTCCTTCATTACCTCATTCTTTAGAGACCTTCTTACCTGACTGCAAGCTCTCCTAGGCACGCCTATTGTTTTGTTTAACCCAACAAGTTTGAAATATTTTCTCCTCTTTTGTACATTGTCTCTTCATTGTTGATTGTTTCCTTTGCTCTTAAGTTTGATGTAATTCCCATTGTCTGTTTTTCCTTGGTTGCCTATTGTTATTGAGGTCTTATCCAAAAATTCCTTGTCCAGATCAATGTCAGGAAGTATTTTTATTAGGAGATTTTTGATTATTGATTCAGTCTCTTAATTTGCTTTTGTTTTGTTCAGATACTCTATTTCTTTTTGATTCAGTCTTGTAGGTTATGATTTTTCATTTACTTAGGTTATTTAATTTTTGGCATGTAGTTGTTAATAATAGTTCCTTATAATTCTGAGTTATCCATTTAACACCTTCTTTTTCTACATTTGTTTTTATTTGAGTCTTTTCTGTTTTTAAATTTTAGTTTAAGAGATTATCAGTTTTATTTTCAAGAAACCAACTCAATTTTCTGATTTTTTTTCTTATTTGTTTTTTTCTATATTTGATTTATATATTTTTTAATCTTCACTATTTTCTTCCTCCTGGTAACTTTGGGCTTAGTTTGTTCATATTTTTCTAGCTCCATGAAGGAAGAAGTCCAGTTGTTTATTTAAAATCTTTCTTCTCATTAAATGTAGGTATTTATTGCTATAAACTTCACCTTTCTACTGTCTTTTTCTGCATTCCAAAGGTATTGATATGTTGTGTTTTCATTCTTGCTTGTCTAGAGACTTACTTTATATTCTCTTTTGATTTCTTCTCTGACCCAAGGATAAAACTAACATATTATTATTCAAGTTTAGGTTGGATCTTCCATTTCTATTTTACTTTCTTTATGTGATTTTGTACATATATTTACACTCAATATTAGATATAACTTTTTCTAAGTGAAAATATATGAGATTAAATTGCATATTAGTAAAACAATTCAAATGTTGAATACAAATATACAATATAATCTGTATCACAAATATGTATTTATAAAATTTGCATCTACATTTATATATTAAAGATTTGTTCTCACACTGAGAAAAGTGATGTAGAATAGCAATTATTTATTAAAAATTGTTGTTTAATTTTTGGAAGAAAATGCTATTACTTGTGGAACTCAAAGCTTTTTACTTAAATAGAAACATTGCATTTCAACCTGCATAGATTATTTTATTTCAAAAATGTTACAATCTTTTATTTCTAGATTACTCTCTATATATTTTCTTTAATATAAATTATTCTCAATTCCAAAGTGCAAAGTATGAAAATAGAAATGAGTAGCTTACAATGGAGAGAACTGGGCTCTTCATTAACCCAATGATCAAGGTTCACATTCTCAGTCATCACATGGATATCATCTATCCCCATATAGTGTAATGAGGATATTCTCTCTCTCAGGCATTCTTCCCCCAAACTCATATGCCCTGTATTAATCATTTGAATATCAATAGAAAAATTCAATGTAAGGATTTTCTTCCAAAAGAATACCTAACCAGTTATAGTCAAAGTGTCAGTGTCATGAGAAAGATTAAAAAAACTGTCACAGACTGGAGAAGCCTAAGAAGACAAATGATTAAATACAATGTGGTATTGAAACCAGAGTTTGTCCTACTATGAGTGGGATCTGCATAAAATACAGGCCTCTGCAGCTAAAAATAAAAAATAAAAAAAAAGCCTGTTGTAGTGGTGCCTACAGGTATCAGCTCTGAAGGTTCAAAGGCAAAGCCGGATTCTTTTCCACTAACCATTTAGTGGCTTGAGGCAGCTCTTAATGGCAGGCTATGCCCTCTAGTGTTGTAGCAGATCCCAGCAATTCACCACCAATTTCTTCTTTCTGGGTTTTTATCTCACAAATTTGAAGACTTCAATCCACTAGATGAGGGAGAGTGAATGCAAAAGAGTAAGATTTTAATTGAATTGTGAAGAAGAAACAAAACTCTTGAATGGTGAGGGGAGGCTGTAGAGGGGCTGCCCCTTGAGTGTGCTAGTAGTAGGGTTTATATAGCACTTGGATTGATTCCGCTGGTCCAAATTTATGTCAATCAGGATTTGGAAAGTAGTAATGCTATTAATTAGTCATATAATCTCGATTTGGGTCTGTCCCACTTCCCTTTACCAGCCACTCAATGGGAAGCAGGAGATTGAGGTCTGTGATTCATGGATGCTTCAGGGTTTAGGGATATGGTGCTGTCTAGAATAGGCTGTCCACACCAGGCCTGGGCCAGCCACTGTGCCCTGGCTCTCCACACCTCAGTCCCACTCTGGCCTAGCAGGCTTTGTAAGACTGCAGCCTGTCATCGCTTCCCATGCTCCAGCCTGCCCAGGCTGCTGCCCTGCCACTCTGAAGCAAGGGTTTGACATCAGCATCCTAGATCAGATCTTAAAACAGAAAAAGAGATTTGCAGTGGAAAACTGGTGAAATACAAATAAAGTTTGAAATGTAGTTAAGAATCTTGTACCAATATTAATTTAATAATTTGTTTTTTGTATTACTAAGGAAAATGGGGTGAAGGGACTTTATAAAAACTTTGTACTTGATTCTCAAAATCTAAAATTTTCCCCAAATTCACTCTAAATTAGAATGTGAAACTTTCCACCTAATTTGCTTGTTTTCAGAGAAAATGAAGTAAAAGGAAATTTACATCTCTATTTTTTCAAGGAGTAATAAACACCATTACCTAAATTTTAGAAAAAAGTTGAAGTTAACATAATCTCCTTTGAAATTATATATTCATGTATATAGTTATATATCTTTGTTCCCATTTTCCTAGCAAGTGAACAGCAAAGGATTAAAACTTAGAACATAATATCATCTATAATAAGTATTTATCATCTAGGTCCTCAATAAGCAAAACATAAAAAAGCAAAATAAAAACTGAGGCATCCTCTGTTACACAAAATATATTCAAATAGAAGGTTATAACAGAATTCATTGGCTAAATCAAATGTGTGAAATAATTATAACAGGAAATGTGTTGGATATTGAGTTATTAATCTTATATCCAATATAGCCATATTGAAGAGTTGTTCATTAACCATTAAGGTAATAGACTTATCATGACCTTTTCCATATTGTCAGAAGAGAAAAAATTTTTTATCAAGTTAGGATCTTTACTAAATTATTAGCTAAATAATAATTTCTCATTTTTTTGGAGTCACAAATTACCTGCCTTAACCATCCCCTCCAATAAATAAATATACCCCAAATATCATTAGATGACAAATTCCAAAATACCATAATGTCTATATGCTAAGATTTACAGTTTCTGCATTTATTTTTCCACTATGTAAACTTTGAATCCTTGCTATCATGTGTTGTGCAACTCTTGTTGTTGAAGTTTCAACAAAGATCTAGAAAATTGCTGGTATCTCTCCTTCAGTAATCAAATTTTTGTAAAAAAAAAATTATCAAACCCTTCTTCTTTCTGGGTTCTTTTTTCACAAATTTCCCACCAGTTTTTTTTTTACTTTTTTATGTTTTTCTCATTGAGGACCTAGATGATAAACACTTATTATAGGTGATACTACATTCTAAGGTTTAATACTTTGCTGTGTACTTGCTAGGAAAATGGAAACAAAGATTATAACTATATACATGATGAGGAAGAGTGAATCCAAAAGAGTAGAATTTATTCAAGCATGAAGAAGAAACAAAGCTTTTACAAGGTGAGGGGAGTTCTCGAGGGGTTGCCCCTTGAGTGCTAATTTTATCATTAATATCAAACTGGTATGTGTCAATGTTATAATATATTAATATTTCCATAGGAATATATAGACTATAAAAACTTATTATAAACATTTTTCTGATGGAGAAAAGTAAATCATATAAAAAGCTTACTGAACACTATGCCAAATTTGTATGTGACAATACCACATGCTAGAAAGAATTCAGAGAAACTAGGTCACTTTTACATTGCAGGTAAAATCAAATGGTATAACTACTCTGGATAAGGGCACAACAATTGCTTCCAAGTAAGCAATATGCCTACCCTAAGACCCAAAAATTGCACTCTTGGACATGGGTCTCAGAGATATGAAAGTTTATTTTTATAAAGCATGAAAAGTACTATGGAATATTTCAATTTATATAGTCAGCTTTTTTATTTAAACCATAATTTTCTTTAAGGAATGATAATTATGCTTACATTGATGCACTTGGGAAACCATGTTATTTTATGAACATACCAACTTTTAGCAATTTATTTAGCAAATAGTCACTGAATTCTTAGAAAGTCCAAGTTTTGTGTAGGCTATGAAAAAATAGTCATTAAAAATAAAAAGATACCTAATATTCAATAATTTAAATTAATTTTTTCAATAAAATTAATGTTTTCACTTGAAAAATCAGTGAAAAAATAAGAAACAGATTTTAAAATACAAATAATATTCATCATTGACCATGCTCTAAGTACAATATAAATAACTTTTCCTGAAATGGCCAACAAATGAACTGTGATAAGTGCTAAAATATACTTAAGGTATTATAAGAGATATTAAAAGGTAGTAATTGGCTTGATTGTGAAGGAATTACTTTACATTGATCCTAAGAGGAGACAATATTATTGGAAGGAAAAGTTAAAATAAACAAACAACAACAAAAAAAAACTCATCATGCTAAATGTGGCAAAAAAGATTATTCTAGAAAAGATATTATCACAGACATAACTTGATGAAGAAAAGAGCTTAGATTGTATACTGATCAGAAATAAATGTTATAGAAAAAAGTATTTTTCCGAAACCTTGATTTTCATGGGACTCAAAAGACAACTGTGGGTTCCCATGACAAGAGAATCAGAGTTCTCTTGAAGAAAGCATGGGAACATCTCCATATGCTTAGTGTGTGTCAGGCATACATCATTTACATAGGCTACCTATGCTTAAACCTTACATCCATAGTATGTGGTTAATCAAATTTTAAAGACCAGACAGATTACTAGAGAGGTTATGTAACTTGCTAAAAGCCACAAAAGTAGTTTAAGGATTCCAAACTGGCAGTCTCAGCAAACCATAATTATCATATCTCATTCCACTGATCACCATCATTCTATCACAACTAAAGGTGGTGTTTTCGAGTGTTTTTGATAATACTTAAGTTTTAGGATCTTCTTAAATCAATCTGATGGAGATTCTTTCAATATTTGTAATGTTTTGAAATCTTATTTCAGAGACAAATTTTTGAGATGAATTAGTAAGAACCTGGGAAGATTTGACTTTGGCAAATAACTTTAAAAAGATAAAAGCAAAAACAAAAAACAGAAGTTAACAATTTTTATAAATTAAGATTCTATTCTCCAAAAAATAGGTTTCTTCCAGACAAAACCTGTTATCATGCTGCATTGTTCACCTATAGATTTATTAGTGTTTATGTATCTATTCATGATGAATCACAATCCACAAAGTATATTGCACAGTTTTCAAATCTTTTTTCCCCTTATTTTTCTGGCAACAATCTAATTTGGCTTGAATAATACATTTTCTAATTCTTGTCACAAGACTTGAGCAAATTTATCTAAAGCTTTTGAAATGCGAACATGTGGATTCATGTAGAAATAATGAAATGCCGTTTACTTGTTTCTTTTAGACAGAAATAAAAATTTTTCACATAGAAGGTTATTACTAATTTGAAGAATTATTGATTTTTTAAAGATCTCCATTTTGATGTATAGATAAAATACCCTTGAAGAAATTCCAAAGAGCTTCATATAAGCTTCAGAGTTTGAGAAGCTTTTCTCACTGAATTAAATATTAGACACTTGTGATGGTTTTTCCTTCAATCTCAGAGCCAAGCTTAAATATTTAAGCCACAGTATAGTGTGTCAAAGTTAAACAGGGAAAGCCTTTAAATCAAACTTGAAAATAATAAATTCAGGCTTAGGTCTGCACTTGGATGGATTTGGGAATAGTCACAGGGGCTCATGCCAGCAGTGGTCTGGTAAAACTAGAGTATATAACATGCTTCCTTTCATACATGGGCTTTGCAGTAGGGATGCGGAAAATGCAGACCATTTTTCTCCTAGGATTCGTCATACCGTCATTAGTCATACCCAGCATACAGAAACAGACACTTTAATATACCGTGTGTATTCTTTTAGAGGATGCAGAGGTATGACAGAATACATTTTCTCTCTACTTCTCCTTATGTCATCGAATAACATGACTATGACAATATTCTGTAAATTCACTTTTCCACCTGAACTTCTTCCCAAATTGTCTATATCACATATTCACCTGGCCAGGTAGTTCTAGGATAAATTAAAGTCTTCAAATAAACTCATCACATTTTCTTTAAAATCTTTTGTTTCATCTTTAATTTTCCATGAATATACTCAACTTAAAACTTTTAAGATATTTTTTAAAATATTAGTTTTACTTGTAGTTGGACACAATACCTTTATTTTATTTATTTATTTTTATATGATGCTGAGGATGGAACCCAGAGCCTCACACGTACTAGGCGAGCACTCTACCGCTTGTAATATTAAAAAGACATTTTTTAATATTATTTTTCTTCAGTATACATATATATTATCACCATGGTTTTTTTTTTTTTTTAATTTCTTGTACAAGAAATGTGTTGGGTCTTCCATCCAGTTAGTCCCTATTCTCACCATAATCAAACTCCTGTCACCTCAGGACAGTAAGGAACATCTTGCTAGCGGGACTAAGATTCTTTTGTTGATTTCTAAATAACTCTAATAGTATTATGTAAAATTCCAAATTGCAAAGAAATTTAGAGTTTTGAAAACTGATAATTATTCTACTATTAGTTGGTTTCAGAGAGTCGTAATAGTCAAGCAGTAATAGGTGTGGACCTAGAGGTGACCAGAACATGCCTATGAAAGTGATTGAGAGTTTCAGGAAGAATAATAGAAGCAGAGGTCAGTTTAAAAAGAAAATCCAGGCAGCAGTGTATGGTCTGAATTGGAGGGAAAATAAATTATGGGAAGATGAATAAGTGGAGTACCTATGTATTTGTCCAGGCAAGACCCAGTGAAGATGAGACGGCAGTCCTGGTTTTAGAAGAGATGAAAAACAATGGATAGAGTTAGAGTCAAAGGAAAGGAGCATTTATAATATGAACACTTTGAAAAGCATTTAAGATAATAGATTTAAGAGTATTATAAATTGCAGATCATTATTCACTAGATGTGACCTTAGACAATATTCTTTTTTTTTAAAGAGAGAGAGACAGAGAGGGAGAGGGAGAGGGAGAGGGAGAGGGAGAGAGAGAGAGAGAGAGAGAGAGAGAGAGAGAGAGAGAGAGAGAGAGAGAGAATTTTCTTTTAATATTCTTTTTTTTTTTAGTTTTCGGCGGACACAACATCTTTGTTTGTATGTGGTGCTGAGGATCGAACTCAGGCCGCACGCATGCCAGGCGAGCGCGCCACCGCTTGAGCCACATCCCCAGCCCAGACAATATTCTTAAATCTTTATTTTTCATCTGTAACTCACTAATAACATGGCAACTATTTATTATATTTGGTGGCTTAAATGAGAAAAAAATGGATGTGAAACTACAGTATACAATATTTATCTAATATGAGTATTAATGTTGGTATTTTTATCACTAACAATCTTGCATAGTGAAAATATGACATTTATATGTAAAAGTATTAGATTTAAAAAATTTATGTAAGTTAATGTCCCACCACTACAATTAAGATACAGAGCTATTTCATTATGATGAAGATTTCCGCATATTACTCTCTTCAAAGTTGTTTCCTCCACCCTACTATCCTTGATCCCTCACAACCACTAATCTGTTTTTCACATCTATTAATTTGTCATATGAAGAATATTAAATAACTAGAATGTGGCCTTTCAATACTGGGGTTGTTTTTCACTAAATGTAATTCCCTTACTATTGATCTGAGTTTTTGTGTGTATTTATAATTTGTTCCTTTTATTATTAAGTCATTTAGCATGGTATGGGTGTCTATAGTTTATATATCCACTTACTTTTTATGGACATATAAATTATTTTCACGTTTCTTTCATTACTAACAAATCTGCTATTAACATTCTTTTCCAGGTTTGGGTATAAACACATTTTCATTCCCCTGAGACATCTGTCCAAGGATACAATTGTTGGGTTTTATGGTAGGCATATTGCTTAATTTTGGAAGAAATTGCCATGCTCTTATCCAGAGTAGCTGTACCATTTGCATTCTACCCACAATGTAAAAGTGACCTAGTTTCTCTGAATTCTCTCCAGCATATTGATTGTACTTTTTATTTTCTTTCTTTTAATCCATTCTGATTTCATTGTGGTTTGTATGTGTGTTCATGGTATGAGGGATGAAATCCAAAGGTGCTATACCACAAAACTCCAACCCTAGCCTTTTTTACTTTGAGACAGGGTCTCACTAAGTTGCCCAGGCTGGCCTTGAGCTTGTGATCCTCCTGCCTCAGCCTTCCAAGTAGCTGGGATTACAGGTGTGTTTGTGCAACTGTGTCTGACTTCTGAAATGTGATTTTCCTTTGTATTGTCCTAATAGTTAATGAAGTTCAGTATCTATCCATGTGCTTATTTGACATCTAATTTTTTTCAGTATGATGACTGTTCATGTATTTTAAACATTTTAATGGATTACTTGTTATTTTACTGATAAATTTTTAAATATTTATTTTTAGTTGTATACAATACTTTTGTTTATTTATTTTTATTTGCTACCGAGGATCAAACCTAGTGCCTCACACATTCAAGGCAAGTGCTCCACCACTGAGCCACAACCCCAGCCCCCACATTTTGAATTTTGATACCAATTTTACATATTTTTATATTGCCTATCTCTTAACACATTAAAGTAAACATTATTATTTTAATTGTTTATGTTTGGGGTCTTTATGCAAATGATGTGAATGATTTATGCACTATGCTTACAATATTAGAGCATTCTAAATTTGTGTAGTTACTTTTTCAAAAGTTTATATCTTCTGATGTTTTCTTCATACTTATTAACACCTTTTTCAGTTTGAAGAACTCTTTTTAGAAATTCTTGTAGAACAAGTCTAGAAATATATCTCAGCTTTCATTTTTCTGGGAATCTCTTTTTTGTTCTTCATTTGTAAAGGGCAGATTTGCTGCATAGAATATTGTTTGTTGGAAGTGGTTTTGTTCTGTTTTGTTTTGTTTTCTCCAGTCCTGATAAAATTTCATATCTCTCTCTCCTACCAAAAAAGTCTGTGTCAGATGGATTAAGATACCTTGATGTGTTGTTTCTTTTCTCTTGCTCTCTTGAGAATATTCTCAGTATCTTTCACCTTGTGGGCTCAGTTGCCAAGTTATTTTGGGGTAGAATAATAAGCTTCCACCCCTTTGGCCCTCTTGAACCCCAATAACCTGAATATTTTCTCTCTTAATACTACCCCACATTTCCTGGAGACTTTTTTCATTATTTTAAATTTTTTTATTAATTCAAATTTGTATTTTCAAAACACACTACCTTTGAATTCACTAATTATGTTTTCTGTTTGACCTTCAGTTACTGGTACTATTATGTTTTAAATTTTACTTAGTGTATTTTTCAACTCCAGCATTCTTTCTGAGTTTTTTTTTCAATTTCTTCCAGCTTTCTTTTAAGTTTATCTTTCAGAGTAATGAATTCTTTCTCTGTGTTCCCTTGAAACTTCTTGAGTTTCCTTAAAAATAGTTGTATTAGCTAGATGCAGTGGTGCACACTTGCAATCCCAGCAGTTTTGCGAGGCTGAGGCAAGAGGATTACATGGTTAAAGCCAGCCTCAGCAATTTAGTGAGGTCCTAAGCAACTTAGCAGGACCTTGTCCTGAAATAAAAAGTAAAAAAAGCTAGGGATGTGGGTCAGTGGTAAAGCACCCCTGGATTCAATCCTTAGTACCCCCCCTAAAAAAAATGCTGTTTTAAATTCTCTAGTCAGGTGTTTACCCATACTGGTTACTATCTGGTTGGTTTCTGGTACCTTATTTTGACCATTAGGTGAGGACATGGTTTCCTGAGTGCTCTTGATGCTTGGTGTGCACCGAAGGAGTACATATTATTCTAGTCTTCAAATCTGGCTTTGTTTTTTGCTGTCTTTTCAGAACTTCTATACAGGCTGCTTACTTTCTCTAACCTCATAGTGGTTTCTGATATTATAGCACTATATTGTACCCTAAGTCCATGTATGTGATGACTCCATTATTGGTGTGTTGTCATATTTCATTAGTAGAGAATGATCCATGTCAAAGTTTGTTCCAAGTATGTAGTTGATGTATTATAGTTCCACAAGAACCAAGGGATCACCTAGAGATGGTAGTTCATCCATTTATAGTCCTTACCCTGGAACTGGGGTAGGTCCAGATACCTCAGTTACAACCACTGGCCATGGTTGGGCACTGTGGGATTCATCCTGGCTCTAGGCAGAATCTCTTAGAAGGGAACAGCTCCAGGCTTCTACGTCACGTCTCAGTAGCAATGCCATGTAACATTCTAAGCCCCAGACCATCTCAGCACTGGCCTAGAACAATGTCTACACGGCTATGGGATGCTTACCACTGAGATGTACTCATGACCCAAGATCACTTCAACTAGCTATGGGTGATGCTGATTACAATAGAAGTCCAAGATACTGAGGCTGCACAATTCAACCTGGCACTGGGGCTGTCCCCCAAAACCTCCAACACTGGGTACAGTTATGTTGATAGGGCCTGTTGTGATTTGTCTAATGTTAGTTTAGCACTGCATTGTGTTCCCAACAAAATCCTGGTCTTCCTGGAGTGAATGGTGTCTTGCTCAATGATACTCTGCCCAAGTTTGGGGTAGTGTTGAAGGCAGTCCCTTGGCTACTAGGGATAATGCTAAACCGAGTAAAGCCTGAATCTGATCCCAGCAAGGACCAGCACAGTCTTAGGGGTGCAACAAGGAATATATTACATTGATTCACATAAGTCAATGAAGTAGAAAATGAGAAAGTATGGCTGGGGATATAGCTCCCTGGTAATTCATCTGCTAGAAGGATGAGGCTCTGAGAAAAAGGGGCAGGGAGGGAGAGGAAAGAGTGGAGGAAGAGAAAAAGAAATGGAAGAAAATAAATTTTCTTAAATATCTCTTTCTTAGAAAATATTAATACAGAAATTTATCTGGTCCTTGTAAAATAATAGAGAAAACATGAATATCAATATCAGAAATGAGAGAAAAGACATCAATAGAACTGTTATAGTTATTAAAAGGAAAATGAAAGAATTTTGTAGATAGCTTTAAAATATGTTTAACAACTAAATGAATGGGAAAAGTCCTTGAAAGACACAGAGTGCCCAGTTCATAGGAAAGGAAATAGATAATCTGAATAGCCCATGTCTTTGAAAGAAATTGGGTTTGTATGTGAATATTTTCCCTCATAAAAACAATAGGCCCAGAAAACTTAAATGATAAATATACTCATCTTTTTAGAAATATATGCTATCAATTCTACCTAAACACTCCATACATTATACTATGAGATTATCATTCCCTGATACAAAATCAGAAAACAACACTATAAAAGCACAAACGCCAAACCAATCTCCTTCTTAATACAGGTGCAAAAATTCTTAACAAAACATTAATGAATAAAGCCAACAGCAAAAGCAGGATACAATATCATGATCAAGTATGGTTTATCTCAGGCATACAAGGTTGGTTTAACATTTCAAAATTTAGCTATGTCTGTCAATAGCAAAGTTAGAAAAAAAAGAGGTGAGGGGATGTTATGATCTCAATAGATGTGGATGCAGAAAAAAAGCATTGCATCATTTTCAATACATATTTATTTTTAAGATTCTCAGCAAGTTGTGAATAGGAACTTTTCTCAAGGAACATCTTAAAAGTGGAGTAAAAACTAAACAACAATCCAAAACATGAATTAACTTCAACTAGTTCATACTTGGTTGTGAAAGATGGAATGTCTGCCTCTAGGATTGGAGACAAAGCAAGTATATTTCCTATCACTTTGTTTACTCAGTAATAGAAAAGTGAAATAAAAAAGTTTAAAAATAAAAGGCATACAAAAAGAATAAGCAAAACTTTTTTATTCATATTCATCATTATTTTCATTATTTTCCCTGTAGCAATGCTTATAAAATATATACCCCCCAAAATCTGTAAGTTTGCAGGATAGTATGTCAACACTAAAATATTATCTGTGTATTTACTCTTAATAAAAAACAAATAGACAAAATTTATAATGGCCTCCAAAATATGATATACAGAGATATGAATTCAAAAAGAGATACTTTTATTTTTTTACATATCAATAACTATATTAATCATCACTCACAGGTGTATAAGATGGATTTTAACATGTGGAAGAAGTTGAGTATATTTTACATTTTTGATGAATTTGGCCCAAAAGGTTTCCTGAAATATAATCTGCTAATATAGACTTCCATTATTATAAATGAGTGCCCCTTCTCCACAATCTTGCTAACATTGCATATTTTAGTAGTGTTTGAAAATGTGATAAGTGTTGTGGGTTCAATTGTGTTCTTTTAAAATTCACATAGTGAAGTCGTAACCCCCAGGACCAAAAAATGTAATCTTATTTGGCAATAGGGTTATTACAGATGAGATTAGTAAATTAAAATTAGGCCATACTGTTTATATCAAACCCTCTGGTATGTATCTTAACTTTTCAATGAACTTTCTTCTTAATAATTTATTAGAGGTTCATATTTGTTAAACCTCCTATGATTAAAAAAACATTCAATTTACATTTTTGCATTCTTTTTAAAACTAATATGTTGAATTTTTTTCAGATACCCTTGCTTCCAGAATAATAGATTTACTCTCTATGTATCAGTTCTGTGATGATAACAAATTTTCTGTCTTGTTCAATAATATATTTACAGTGTATAACACACAGAATGACATAGCAAGCATTCAGATGTTTGTTGAATAAAGTAATATATTAAGAAATAAATTATTAAGGGCTTGGATTGTCGCTCAGTGGCAGAGCACTTGTCTGGCACATATGAGGCACTGGGTTTGATCTTCTGCACCACATTAAAATAAATAAATAAAGATATTGTGTCCATATACAACTAAAAAATTATTTTTTAATAAAGAAAGAAATTATTCAATATATTAGCTAGTAGACTAACCACAGAAGAAAATTATATGACTGTAGATCAGGTTTAATTCCTCTTATTCTTTGGTTTATACAACAAAAAGAAAGTATAATACATGTCAAATGCCAAGCTAAAAATTTAAATCTTAATCCCTGTTGATAATTTTCTTAGTTTTTTGAGTGAAATAAAAAAGCAGGAAATGATTTCTCACCCTTACTTCATACAGCATTAAACTGCCACCGAAAAATATAGTTTTCTGAAATAAAAACATACAAAATTACAAATATAGCAACTCCAATCCTTTTTAATTGAATGTTATCAGTTTATCTTTTGCATTCATAGCTATTTGTATATTCTAAGGTAACATAAGGGAGGATGTTTCAAAACCATGATGTTAGCATGTTTCCCCTGGGATAAATAACAGGACTTTGTGTGTTAGCTTATCCTGCAATGTTGAGCTCAGTGCCATGCCTACCACAGTATTCAATATCATGAGCTAATGGCAAGAGACTTTGGGGGAAGTAATATGAAGATCAGATGAAATCACCTAAGAGTGTGACAAAGCTTACCATATGTTACAATTTCCGTTAGCTCATGAAAATACCAGGAATCTGAAGCCAGAATGAGATTGCCAGACCTTTCGTTTTACCTATTCTTGGAATCTAACTTAAGGGTGGGGTGCAGATGAGAAGGAGCTCTTGTCTATCAAAATAATTGTTTCGAAATGACTGCAAAAGCGTCATTAGGGAATAGCAATACTAATGACTCTGCCATCAAAG
Source organism: Spermophilus citellus (assembly GCF_964194105.1). Lineage (NCBI taxonomy): Eukaryota > Metazoa > Chordata > Mammalia > Rodentia > Sciuridae > Spermophilus > Spermophilus citellus. Next base: position 58,657,062 of record NC_138194.1, on the reverse strand, counting down.
TCTGTCTTCTCCAAGCAAGAAAATGATGCTTTCAATATTTACAGCAGGCTCATGTCCCCTTTTCATTTCAGTTATCTCCCAGAAGACCTTTTTTCTTAAGCATAGGATCTTTTTAGAAGGATTCTTCAAGCACAGCAACATTTTTTGTAGAAGGAAATGACACCCTGTTTATCTAATTTCTGCTTTTCACATTTGTATTTTGTTATAAAAAGAATACTTCTGGAATATTTTGGAGACAAATAACAGCCATATTATCAGGAAAAAAGATACCAAGCTCTGTGTTTCAGCTGGTAATTGAAGGACTGACTATTCTAGAGAATAGGTGATGTTTATTACCTACAGACAGCTGGTTGCAGCTTATTTTACAATGTGTTCATCCTTAATTGTGGCAGGATTATCCTGCTAATGTGTCTGTCAAATGATTTAAAATAAAGCCAGAAAGATTTTTCTTTTGTTTCATCCAACTGATAAAAAACAAAGATTATAAAATGCTTTGGGAGGTATATGATATATGATTCGAATCCAACTCAGTATACCCAGTTATGCTGGAATAAAAAAGGAATATGTAAAATAATTATGTCAACCTACTCAAAGTAAGCTGGTATTTGTATAATGGTAATGGTATAATATAGTCAAAGAAGGAACACATGTAAGCAATATTTCTTAGTGGTAACAACATTCTAGTTTAGCCTATTATGAAAAGCAAATTCTACTCCTGGAATCTGATTGTTTGGGATACTGTGAGGAATACTGTTGTTGCAATGATAATTATTCAAAGTAACCACAATTATCTGTTGATTCACTGTTTTGCCCTAATTTTGCATGTGTCTTGGAATAAGTGATTGCAGCGCTTAATGGCAGGCTGGCTTTCGGCCATCTGTAATAATCATTAAATTGCTGCTGTAAACATGGTAGAACTTTAAAAATGAGTATTAACAAACAGAATCCAAAAGAAGCAGAACTGCTCATTTTTCTGACTACCATGGGCTTGCTGTCATTAAAAAGCACTGCCCAGAAGTGTACTGAAATAATGAGTGAAGTAAATACAACATTAAAAGAAGTAATACAGAGGGAAGTGACAAGAAAATGAAAGCTACATCAGAGGCAAAACAATACTTTATCTGATAGAATTTTAAAATTCTAAATGATACGAAACTAGATATATTTTATAAAATCATTCAAAAGGATGGCAGGAAAAAAAAACAAACTTTCTCTACCAAAGTGACAACACTGGCTCTACAAAGCTGCTCATTATGAGTAATTGTGGCATTTTATTGAACAGTTCGCTTTAAACCCAACAATTTTAGTATCATTCATATTCCCCCCAAATTCAGGACTGAACTTGTGTCATTCGCTTTCTATATTTGTTTTCACCTTAGTCACTAATACATCAGAAAAGCTAAGGCACATCTTTGTCCAATGTTGTTAAGAACATAATATAATGGGATTTTATCTTATGTGAAGGGAATTTTGTGCACGTATAATAGTGAGGATTGAACCCAGGGACTGGTACATGCTACACAAGCACTCTACCACTGAGCTCCAATTCTATCCCTTTTAGTTTTTGAGAAAGGGTCTCACTAAGTTCAGGATAGCCTCATGCTTGAGATCATTCAGCCTCAGCCTCCCAGCTAGCTGGGATAATAGGCACATTCTACCATGCTCAATGAAAAAGGAAATTTTGAATGAAAAATCAGGAAACATGAACTTTATTTAGTAAAAAAGAACTTATACTGCTTTGTGGTACAATCACCTGTATTCTTTTATTGGACTTCTTTTCCTCAGTGGGCTGTATTGTCCTTTTGACATATTAGGGCTATATAGGTTTGTTTAGTCACATCTCTAATATGGCCTTGACTAAGAATGTGAGTGCCTTATAAGACCATTCTATGGTTTAGGGAAAGCCTCCTGAAATGAGACTCAGAGAATAAATAGCTTCTTTAGTAAATATAAATGCAGTGATTTTGTTTTGATTCAAGATCAAAAACAATACACTGATTAAGGATACTAAGCTTCTTCTGAAGGCATAGGACAAAAGAACTCTGCCAAACATCAATCATTGCCATAGTTCTGAGCAGGTAACAGGAGGTGCCTACTGATAGAGCTTTATAGCTTTATCGTTCTTATGGTGTTCAGATTGTTCTCAAGGTTGAAGGACTTCTTATTATTTATCAAATTCTGTAGAAAAGAAAGTGTTTGCCTGAGTGCGAAGAGTAAGATGATATCAGTAGATATTTTTTCTTGTAAAACATCTAGCATTCAATCTTTAAAAACTTCATAGAAAGGAATTTCATGATATATGAACATATGTTAGTGTTTCTAAAATGTGCCTTAATTCTAAGTTCTCTTTGTTGGTAGTTAGGTGTAGTGAATATTGCTGTCATTTTTATTTATCAACTGTTTTTGTGTGCTTTTTCAATTTTTATTTATGGTTTATTTTAATAGCAGTTTGGAATTATGGATTAATCATAAGTTTTATTTTGAAGTATCTTTATTCAATAACTATTTCCATCTCTTCTATATTTTATAATTATGTGGTAAAGAGAATATTATTATTTTTACTTGTAGTGACAAAGATATAATCTTAGAAAATCCTAAACTGTATTTGCTAAGTTATACTTACTCTATTACTATTCAGACAATTATATATAATTATACAAATCAAAAACTGTCTGCAATATGGTATTTAAAAAATATAATTTTAATCAATCAGTGTGACTTGTTTAGAAGACTTACCCAGGGTGATTAATAAGTTATCCTAGGAAGACAATGACTACTTTTAATAGAATTGTGTCGTATAAAATCATGGCAATAAACTTTTAAAAATCCTTTGTAATTAATTCGATGGCTGGTTAAAAAATTATAAATTGATTCTAATTTCCTCCCATCTGTATATTATATTTACCATTAATAATGAGCCTAAAGATTTGTGAAGAATGGACACTTACTTCTGGACACTTTAAAACATTAAAATTTAAACAACTTATTAAAGAAATGGTAAGAATTAAAAAGAAAGACAAGACCAGGCATGGTGGCTCATGCATATAATCCCAGCAGCTTGGGAGCCCAAGGAAGGAGGACCACAAGTTCAAAGCCAGCCTCAACAACTTAGTAAGGCCCTAAGCAACTTATCAAAACCCTGTCTCAAAATAAAAATAAAATAAAATAAACAGGGAATGTGGCTTAGTAGTTAAGCTCCCCTGGATTCAATCCCTGGTACTAAAAATAAATAAACAAATAAAAAGACAAAAAACACTTTTTTTTTTTTTAAATTAAAACACCCTTTTTTGGAACTAAGCTCCTGACTATATGATCAGAAAACATACTCCAGAGTCAATGAAATTATATTCATGTCTTTCTAATAGTTATTTATATTGGCATTTCATTTATTCTTTTATGCAATTAATAGCTAATATTTTGGGGGGACTTATTATAAGCCATGATTGTATTAACTTATTATTAACTTCACTAAAAAATTTAAAAAAATGTAATTTGAAATGGACAAGAAAATCTTGGATTCTAATTGCATATTTATTGAATTTTAATTTAATTTCTTATAAACTTAAGCATTTTAATATTTAAATATTAAAAGTAAAATTAAATCAATTTTAAGTATTAACTAAAATATAAGATACCTAATCATAGATAAAAGAAGAGATTTTTCTAAAATTTGATAAATTCTAATGTTGTAAGTATGTTGTAATTCTAATGTTGTAAGTTTTCTCTTGAGGCTAGTTCAACACTATTTCCTGTGATCTCTATATTGCTAAATATATTAGTCCATTTTCTGTTGCTGATAGCACAAGACTGTAATATGGCTAAGTTAAAAAAGAAAAAAAGACTGGTTTGGGCCCATAGTTCTAGTCAAAGGCTGAGGGGCTGCATCTGGCAATGGCCTACATGGTTGCAGAGTCTCAAGACAGCACAAAATAACATAACAGAGATAGACACAGTGCACATTTGTCATCTAGTATTGCTCCCTTTTATTATAAAGCCCTCAGTATTAAATTATGGGTGTTCCACTTTGATGACTTTACCAAATTCTAATATCTCTCAAAGGCCCCACCTTTTAAACTATAGTCAGATTAAGTTTTCACCCTCTTAATATCTTATGAAGATTATACTCCAATATTACTTTGCAGTGAACAAACCATATTGAGATCATAGCACATTGATTTTGTATATTTCTTAAACAAAATCTGAGTCAGATTTTTGAACATTACTTAAACAAAATTTGAAAAAGTGCTCATCTTCACTACCTTGGAAATGCAAATTAGTACAACCATGTATTATCATATACGTTTTGGCATTTTTGCTGTTGAATAGTAAATCTGAGAACAAACAGGGTTAAGTGAGACCAGTGAATTCTTAAGCCCATCTGGAGAGAGTTAAATAGATAAACAAAATTTTTAGTCCAGTGTAAAAATAATCACTAATTTAAGGTTATATATATCTATGACCAGTAAGTAATTACTAGTATGAATTAGTTAGTATAGGTTAAACTACTATGTAAACAAATATATAACATCCAAATAGATAAAGCTTAGACACAGGAAGAGTGTTTCTCACTGGTGCAATTATTGAAAGCAGATGTTTCTCATTGGTAGAAGGTTCACTTTTATGTAATTATTCAGTAAACTTGGTTCTGTGTACATTGTGTTTCATTTGAACCTTGTGTTGTCTGCTTTGAGTTAAAAAGGAATGAGCAAATGTTTCTTAAAACCCTTATGTTGGACATAGCACACATCACTTCCATTCAGACTTTATTGACTAGAATTCAGTGATGCAAACACACATAAATACACAAGAGGCCCGACTATGTTTCGTATGTCCTGTTTTTGAGGAACACCTAGCAGCTCTGACCATAGGGGTACACCCTAGTATTATGTAGCACATATGCACAAACATATTCACATTAATATCAATTGTAATTCACAAAAAGTAGACCATTTGCTGAAGGTATAGCTCAGTGGTAGAATACTTGCCTATCATACACAAGGCCCTGGATTCAGTTTCTAGAACTGGAAAAAAAATCCAGCCCTAAAATAGCAGACATCTTAAATGCTCATTAATACATGAAAGAATATATAAAATGTAGCAGAGTTTTCAATGCAATCCTGTAAATCACACATAAAACAAAACAAGTATATGTTTTGTTAAGCATGTATAAAAATAAGAATTCCACTTCCAGTCAACAAAAAATTAACATAATTCTACATTTGATATAATACATTCATTGCAATTTTATATAATATACACCAATATTGTACAAATTAATTTTTTGATTCAAAAAGTCTTTCCTATAATTCCCTCAAAAGAGTAATTTCCTTTGGGAATTAAAGATGAGGAATGGGATAATAGAGGAGTATAAAGGTAGTTTGAAGTACATCTGATATTTGTCACTTCATTATTAAAATAAGAAATATAAATAAAGTATTTTAAAGTCATAATATGTCTTCATGTTTTGGAAGCAGTTAATTAACTGTTTACCAAATGCTTGCCATTGATTCTTAAGAATGGTTACCACTGGAAAACTGCTGCTCCCTATACAACAAGGATAACCATGACTGCCAGACAGACCTCCCTTGTGTGGAGATGTGCTCATGGGGTTGAGTGAATTCTGTACAAGGAAGTCCACACCTTCCAGAGCTGACTTCCTTCTCTTTAGAATTCTGGTTGTCTTAAATGGAGATTATCTCCAGTGAAACCAGAGGCTACAGATTCTCCATCAACTCAGACCCCAAAATGCAAAGGAAGTAGGGCTGACCTAAAGGGATGTTCACACTCACAATTCTATTAGAGGAGAAATCCTATACACTTCCATGAAATTCTAGACCTTGTGGCTTTTCTGGTCTTTTTACATCATTGTTCAAATTGATGCAATGTTGATACCTTTCCTATTACTGAAATGTTGTTAAAATGTCAAAACACTATTCTTTCATTATATTTTGAAATTCTTTAAATGAACTTTTCTGAATAATGAAGAAATGAATAAACAAATTATAGTGACAATCTGTTGAGAATAAAATTTTCAGCACATAATCTGAAAAACAATGCCATACTACTTCCTTGTGGGAAAGATAAGATGGGAAATGTGACATATTTTAAATTGCTCTTTGAAGAAAGGAACAAATATTGAAATCTGATATATTCCCACCCATAATGTACAAAGGAAGAAATTCTTTGCCTTTAGTATTTTAAAAACTAACTTAAAGTCAGAAACTGTCACTTCTGCTTATTACTGCTGCTTCTCTCATTTTCTATAATGCATTTAAATTAATATTAATGATAAAATGCTAAATTTAGCTATAATAGTATTTTCCATTTCTGAGGTTTATACATATCCCCATTTAAAAAAAATTGTATAGCATAAATTACTGAGCTCATTTGTTATCACGTTTTTCAATACATTTTAGCCTTTTCACTGCCCCCTGCCATGTTTTAAAGCTTTGTTCTACCCTATCAATATGCTTTATCCAATGGCACTTTAGAGGTGTCATTTATGAATATGAAAACTCCCATACACAGAAGATTTTAATCAGCATAATCCAACCAATATAATTGTACTAAATTGTTTTTATAATTCTAGCCAAATGTCAAGAAGCTTCTTGCTGAAATTGGCCTACTAGGTCTTATAAAACCTTCTTAGAAAGCTAAAAAAATAGCTTAAAAGTTTATATTATCTTCTTATTAACAGCCAAAAATACAATGTCTTTAGTTGGCAAACAATCCTAGATATTTGACATCTTGGTGGCAAGCAATATCCACAAAAACTGGTATCTCCATGGTAACCAATTATTTTCCCATTTTCTTTGAAATGTATTTTTTTTCCATTCAACATTGGATAGTGGAATTAATGGCAGAGCCACCTGAGGTACAAAGTAAGTAAGAAGTTTATTGATGCACTGGTTTAGCTATTCTTCCTATCTAAGAAGGGAAATGAATCAGCTCTTGCAAAATTAGTTTTCTAAATTATATTCTCTAAGAGCTTACTCTATATAAAAATTTTAACTCACGCTGGTCTCATTAAAGTAATTATTTGTGCTTCATTGAAAGGACTCTTGTAAGCCGCTGTGATTTTCTCCATACATGTTGACAGTTAGTTAATTCATTCTGCACTTAATTCCTTTTAGTTGTGATGCTGGTTGGTAATCACACTCTCACACACACACACACACACACACACACACACAGATACACACACGTTTCCTGGTTAATTAGTTATCCCTTTCTTAACAAAGGTAGTAACAAAGACATCAGAATGCCAAAAGATGTGGAATTATATGGTGCACTCTGATAATTATAGGATCTATGTTAAAATGTAAATTATTAGGAAATTGATCACATCAAAAATGTAATTCTTCAAGCCACTTGTCTTTGGTCATTTTTGTTTAATATTAATTATGGAGCATCTCCTTTCCTGCAATACATGTGTCATTAATTTGTCTAGTATAGTTTCTGCCTTAGCATCCAGTTTTAGGCCTGACATAGTTTTTTGAAAACTAATCATTGTCCATCACTTTTGTCCCAGTTAAAATTTCCTGTCCCAGTGTGGTTGGTTGCTCATCATCTCACTAGCCCCACACCAAATATAACCCCTGTTGACCATGATGGAGTTTAATGATCACACCAGTGTCATATAAATATATAAGTGTCTTCTCGCATAGATATAGTATTTATTTATTTGTTTGCTTGTTTATTTATTTATTTATTTATTTATTTATTGGTACCAGGAATTGAACTTGGAGGCACTCAATCACTGAGACACATTCCCCAGCCCTATTTTGTATTTTATTTAAAGACAGGGTCTCACTGAACTGCGTAGCACCTCGCTTTTGCTGAGGCTGGCTTTGAACTTGGGATCCTCCTGCCTTTGGCTCCGGAATTGCTAGGAGTACAGGTGTGTGCTACCGCGCCTGGCTTAGACACAGGTATTCTTAAGGATAACCAGTGGATTTTTTTTTTTTTTTAGTTGTAGATGGACACAATGCCTTTGTTTTGTTTATTTGTTTTAATGCAATGCTGAGGATGGAACCCATTGCCTCACACATGCTCTGCAAGTGTTCTACCATTAAGCTGCAATCCCAGCCCAACGAGTAGATCTTTAATTTTTTAATTGATTTTTTAAAAATAAATGATAGCAGAATGCATTACAATTCTTATTACACATATACAGCATGATTTTATATATATATATATATATATATATATATATATATATATATATAGTATGTTCACACCAATTTTTGTCTTCATACCTGTACTTTAGATAATGATGTCTATCACATTCCACCATCATTGATAATCCCTGCCCTCTCCCTTGCCCTCCTGCCCCTCTGAAGGTGCAGTCCTGCAGTTCCCCTCTCATTTCCCACCCACTGCCTGAGCTCCATCACCTCCAGGCTTCTCATAGCTTCCAGTAAGCTCTCCTAACCTCTCTGGGGTCCTTAAGTGAGTTTCTTCCATGCATACATTTTGATCTTATCCTCCTTTGGTCTCACCTGACATATATACTTGAACCTAACTTTTCCTTGGTCAGGGATCAATAGCCAGTGTCTGTCATGATATATGGAAACTCTCAAGGAAAGGGCCTCAAGATCAAACTAAAAAGACACTAGTCACAGCATGTAAATAATACAGATTGTGCTATTATAAACTCTTATCTAATATTTAATTATGAAAGTTTTTTAGGTTTGTGGTATATTATTGTTCAGAAATTAGAGAAATCCAATTTATTTCAACATAGTCCAGATTTCCATTTTCAACTTTGTTCTCATTTCTTTGTCTTTCAAAGAAAGAAGTGGCATGATTTTATTTTTGGGGGGTTACTGTTCTAAAAAGTTTATTTCAAAAGCATTACCATCATAGTGGTTTATTTATTTGTCCATGCATCCATCTGTCCATCCATTCATCTTTCCATTCATGCAACCATTTATTCATTTATATCAGGTAATTTTTAAGCATTTTTGTTCTGTGCCAGGAATACTACTGCTGTCCACACACATCAATATTACAAGCAAAGTCCTTAATATTTTCAACTTTTAGAAATTATTTTTTTTTTGTTTTTAGAGATGATAGAAAACTAACATTTGTTTTATTTAAAATTGGGTATGTATTTGCAATCTTAGGATGTCAGTGATATTTTTTCTGATGATATTTCAATAGAACCTTAAAAGATGAGAAATTGCTAGGCATTTGATATTAATATATGCCCCTCAAATGATTAGAGTATGTTTTAAAATACTTAACGCAAATTCAGCATGAATATAATGCATTTTTTAAATTAATAAAACTTTAGATTGTGTCCAATAATTACCTCCATTCATATGAAGATGCTTAATTTTCCCTAATTCTCTTTTATCTTTAGCAGAGGCAATATTAACAGCTAAAAAATCGTTGGGCGTTGTAGTGTATATCTATAACCCCAGCCACTCGGGAGGCTGAGGCAGGAGAATCACAAATTCATAGTCAACCTTCATAAAAGCAAGGCATTAAGCAGCTAAGTGAGACCCTGTCTTTAAATATAATACAAAATAGGGCTGGGGACATGATGTGAGTTCAGTCTAGTGCCTCTGAGTTCAGTCCCTGGTACAAAAAAAAAAAAAAAAAAAAAAAAAAAAAGAGCTAAAAATCAACTGTGGATGTTGGAATTCCAAATCTGTCAATTATTACTTATATAAAATTGTACAGCATGTATCTGTATGTATGAAACTGAATGTCTGTATCTCTGCCATATTTTTCATTTCTTATGAGAATTTAATGACTACATATTCATTACTTACAAATAAATGACTTTGAAATGACACATTATATGAGTTTCATACATTTTAGCTATTAACATTTAAAAGAATATATTCACCCCTTCTTCTTCTTTTATTTAGAATTATATTTTTGTAAATGTTGTCTATGTTTTTATATTTGTTGTAACATTTTCATTCCCGCTAATTCTTTAGTGTCCTTCCCCATCACAATTGAACTTTCTCTCCCTCCCTTCCTCCTTCCCTCCCTCCCTTCCTGTCTTTCTCTTTCTTCTTCTTCTCTTCCTCTTTTCCTTCCTCCTTCTCCCACTCCCCTCCTCCCCTCCTCTCCTCCTCCCACCCCCCTCCCCCTCCTCCTCCTCCTCCCCCTCCTCCTCCTTCTTCTCCTTCTCTCTCTCTCTCTCTCTCTCTCTCTCTCTCCCCCCCATCTCTCTCTTTCTCTCCCATCTCTCCCATCTCTCCCTCCTCCCATCCCCTTCCCTCTCTACCTCTCTACCTCTTTCTTTTCTTTCCTCCATGCAAGGAACTGAACCCAAGGGCATTTAACCACTGCCTGACATGCCTGCCCATTTTTTATTTTGAGACAGGCTTTGCTAACTTGCTAAGGCAATCCTCCTGCCTCAGCCTCCAGAGCCACGTAGATTACTACAGCCATGTGCCACAATGCCCAGCCCGAGCTGATTCTTGCTAATATCTGTAAACTTATTTTTCAATCTTATCTCAGTAACATTTGACACTGTTAAACACCACCTATGGCTTTCAGATGTCATTTTATATTTTTCTCCTCTAAGTTTCTTTCTGGTTTCCTTTTCTGTGTGCTCCACCACTGACATGAGTATTCTCTGCAATTTCACACATGAATTCTACTCTTCATCTTCTCATGGTGATCGTATTTACACTTTCATCTTCAGCTGATGATTTCCAAGATTTGTTTCTTTAATGTAGGCTTCTTTCTTTTTTTTAAGCAAAATTCACATTTTATTTAGATTGAAATAAACTATGCAAAATTGATTTTCTTCACCAAAAATAACAGCAATATTTTCTGTATTATTTCTAGATAAACGGCGAAACATTTATTTTGTAGGTTTTCCAGGTTTTGCTTATAAATCAAGAGGAGGCAGTAGATATAGTCATGGAAAAAGAAAACAGACAAGTTGCCCATATCAACAGCCTCTGATTCTGTCTTGACCGTGAAGCAGAAATGTTCACCATTTACCTGCTAAAATGAAGGTGTAGGCTTATGAAGACGTAGGCTAAACAAAGGAATGTAAACAGCAACAACCAGATGTGGAACAACCATGGCGAGCTCTTCCACTCAAACTTTAACTGTAACTTGTTCTTTAAGTTCATTTGATAAAGACAAAATCTAGACTTCTTTCTTCTACATTTCAGATGGGGTTCATATTTTGTGTAGAACAACCAGCATCTCATAATTCCAGATGCTTGGAATATAACATGTGTCATCCTTGGAGAAAGGGAGGACACTTCAACCCTATGGCTGTGAGGTACCTCTCTCCTTTCTCAAAGAACCTAGCCAAGTCAAGGGAACAATGAGAACAAGTGTGGGCTGCAATGTCCAGATAAATATTTGCCTTGAAGGATACTTACCAGCTTTCTCTCATATAGGCCCATGTTTCCTCAACTCAACTTCTGAATTCCCTGTACTGATCCTTGCTGCTTTCTCAGTTATCCAAGACGAAACTGTTTTAAATACCTTCTCTTCTGCAAGTTCTCCATAATCTGTCAGCAAGTCCTAGCTTTTCTGTATTCTTGACATAAATGCAGTCTCATTTCCTCCACCTGCACTGAAACAATGTTTCTCAAAGCCCAGCATACCATTTAGGTTTTTCTCTATTGCTTCCTAATTGGATTCCCTTTCTCCTTTGTAGTGCATTTTAACCCACCTGCTGCTCTGCAAAGCATCTTTCTGTAATACCTATTAATCCAGGATGTAAAACATAAATGGCTTCTTGGATGCAGTTTTTCTTGGGATTTTTTTTCTCTTATTGATATTAAGGATGTTTAGAGTCCAACATAAAATTTTCTGTCTCAATTGCATGCCATTTTTCTTCCTCCTTAATTTATGAGACTTTGCTGGGGTTATTTCATCTGTCTCTGAAGCCATGAGAAAGCATTCCTGACTTATCCTGTGTCTCCCTGTGTCTGCTTAGGACCCAAAGCTGAGTTATTTCTGCACCTATGCCTCAGCAAATCCTGTCTACACATGCTTATCCTGCTTCATGCAGTTTTAGACTTTTCTAAAGCTTAGATCAACTTAAATTGGCAAGAAATGGAAACAGACATTTCCTTTCACGGTCCTCTATATGTAAACCATTCCTTCCAAGACTCTTTAACATCTTCGCTAGACAATACATAAACTTGAGAATGAGTCAACCCAGTAGTTCATCAGACATACCTGATTTATGAATTTTACTTTGGCTTAGTTGAATAGGCATTTACAGAAATATAGTACTTAAAATAGTTCTCCCTATTTTAGAAGTAAAATATGTATGAAGGATATGAATATAATACATAAAGAGATAAAAGAGTGTACATATAATGTTTACAAGTATTCTTTGGCCTTTCTTTTGATTGTATACAAGAAGGGATTTGGGTTCACAATTAGATGGGTGTAAGCTCAATACTAGGAGATATGAAATGACTAAAATTGTTGCCCGATACTCCACAAATATTTGTTGATTCAATAATAAATATAAAAGGGCAGATGGACTACTATGTTGTTTAACCAGACAAATCCATCTGAAATAGCATTAAAAGGGCAAGGGAAATTACTATTGGCTCAGTAGCATGTCTTTGTATATTAAAACAGTAAATAAGCCCAAGTGATTTCCTAAAGTAACAGGATATAAGATAAATTTTCTCATGTAAGCATGCATTCACTAAACTGCTGTTTTATTTTCCATATGTATCTTTATGTGCACTCTGCATTTTTAACTGCTTGCCAACTTATTCCAGGTCAATTTGTTAAAAAACTTCTTGAGTTACATATTAAAAAAAATCTCTATTTTACTTTTTTAAGTAAATATGACATTGTTTGATTCTTTCAACCTTTATTGTTAACTGTTGGGCATTCAATTTTAGATCATTTCAATGTAATTTTGACTCATTGTCAAGCTAATCCAGAATTTATATTATATTACAATATTTATATTACAAAATCTAGAGCTAGTATATACTAAAGTATAAAACTACCAGAAGAAAACATTTCAAAACATCATACAGGCAGTGACATTTTAGGAAAGATCCCCTAAGCAAAAGTTGACAAATGTGATAATATCAAACAAAGAAACTTTCACAGAGCAAAGTAACAGTCAATACAGTAAAGAGACAACTGCAGACACTTCTCAGAAGAGGATATTCAATCAATCAACAAATGTATGAAATAATATTCATCATCTCTAGAGAAAATATTTTTAAATTATTCATTTGAAAAGGGATTAATGAATGGTATTGGCCAAATTATATTGTTATATTGTATTCATATACAGATATATGACAATGAACACTTCCATTACATACAATTCTAATGTACCAATAAAAATTATAAGAAAAAAGTTTTTAAAAAGAAGGGGATTAATATCTAGATATATAACTAACTCAAAAAACTCAATAGCATAAAAATAAATACTTCCATTAAAAATGTGAAAATGATCAGAATAGATATTTCTCAAAAGATCTTCCCTTACATTTTTATTATAAAACTCTGATTTTTATTATCTCTAATTTATCAAGTATCCTGTGTTGTCTTAAGTTTTTAAATTTAATTCAACCAATTCTCCTTTGCTTGGAGGGGGGAGAAGGTTCAGTAAAGCCTAGCTTAAAGGAAGTCACTGTGTAGCAAAGATCCATGTGGCAGGGATTTAAGCTTAACATTTGGTCACCAGTCATTGAGTATGAGGTCCTCACTTCAGTAGGCATTCAGGTGTAAATAGTGCTAAAAGCCAGTGGGTTTCCAAGCACAGCCTTCTTATAGGATATTTCAGATAAGACAACAGCATATAAGAAACCGAGTCAGAGAACCCAGCTGTGACCAAATTTCTAATGCATAGTGATAATAAGATTTTTAAAAAGCTTGTGTTGTTTTAAACTTCCAAGTTTGGAGTCATTTGTTATGCAAAAAATAGATAAGGAATACACATTGATCCTGCTGGATTTTCCCCCCCTGAATATAGAATTCTAAGTAGGCAATCACTCTCACTCTAAATCCACAACTTTAAAAATGCTTTCTTGTTATCTTTCAGATTCTGTATTTTCTGCTATCCCTCTGATATTTATGTTTTTTTTCCCTCTGGCTGTTTTTAATATATTTTCTTTATCTTTATTTTGAGCAGTGAGAGTATGAAATGCCTAGTCATGGTGTTCCTTGTATTCATCCTGCATGAAGTCATTGCTCTTATTGAATTTGTAGATTTATATCTTCCTTCATATTTTTAAAACTAAGCCTTTTTGTTGCAATACTTCTGCTTCATTTTCTCTCTTTTATTAGAAGGTAACATTAATTTTAAATTTTTCAGTGAGGTCCGTGTGTTTTTACACTTCATTCCATAAGATTTGTTCTCCCATTCCTTGATTTCTATTTAAATTTGCATATTTTTCATTGAATTCTTGAATTTAACCCCATTCAATGAGTTCTTACTTTTGAAATATATTTTCCAGTTGTAGACCCACCATTTGTTCTTTCTGAAAGTTGTGTTTATTTATTGAAACACACTACATTGGAGGGGTATATCTATTGTTTATTTTCTTTAATTTGTTAATCTTAACATTTAGATTTCTTTGAATGTCTAGGTAAGCAATGGAAATAATCAATGAGGCTGGATTTAGTGGACTTTCTAAGACAACGTTAGGAATTCCCAGAAATGCATTCAGAAGACTAAGAGAGAATTAAGATGCTGGGATGTGAACATGGGGCTAGGGATTCAAGGCTATCTGTGATACTCAGATTAAATTGAGTTCATTTAGAATCAACTTCTGCAATTGCTTAGGAAAACTCAGGTTTATTCTATTATGAATAAATAATCATATTAATAAATAAAATAAATATCTATAATATATTTTTGAAGTGTATTTGGGCATGCCTCTCATTCCTAGACAATGGTCTGACTTCAGATGTAGCTAGTGAGTCCTTCAGAACCATCTCTGTCCTCTCTTTCTGCAGTCTAGTCATGTTTGTGCCTGCTAAACTGAAGCTTAACATAGGATAGGATACTATGACTTAGATTTAAAACAAAACAATACAAAGAAGCAAACATATGTCAGAGAGATATCAAACCTGAAATATGGAGCCAGAAAACAGTTAATTTCCTTGGAGCAATTAAATAGCAACAAAAACAGCAAACGCAAACAACAAACACAACCAGCACTATAATACTCATAAGGTCATTATGTATCATTTAGTAGAAAAAAGAAGTGGTTATTTATTTATTTATTTATTTTTTGGCTAGCTCTTAGCACTCATGCTAAAAAGCCTTTGCTTTTGATGAAGACAGGGGTTTTCAGTCACTTTCGTTGTCCCTTTTTTATTTATTTATTTATTTATTTATTTTTTTAATTTATTTTTTTTTAATTATTTTATTGTTGGTTGTTCAAAACATTACATAGTTCTTATTATACCATATTTCACAGATTGATTCAAGTGGGTTATGAACTCCCATTTTTACCCCGTATACAGATTGCTGTGTCACATCAGTTACATTTCCATTGATTTACAAATTGCCTTTCTAGTGACTGATGTATTCTGCTGTCTATCCCATTCTCCACTGTCCCCTCACCCCTCCCCTCCCCTCCCCTCCCCTACTCTCTCTCCATCCCCTCTACTATAAATCGTTTCTTCCACTTATATAATTTTTCTCCTACTCCTCCTTTCCTCTTATATGTAATTGTGTATAACCCTGAGGCTCACCTTCCAGTTCCATGCAATTTCCCTTAACTCTCACTTTCCCTCCCGCCTATCATCCCTGTTTAATGTTATTCTTCTTCTCCAGCTCCTCGTCTCTACCCTGTCCTTGGTTACTCCCCTTATATCAAAGAAGACATTTGACATTTGTTTTTTAAGGATTGGCTAGCTTCACTTAGCATAATCTGCTCTAATGCCATCCATTTCCCTCCAAATTCTATGATTTTGTCATTTCTTATTGCAGAGTAATACTCCATTGTGTATAAATGCCACATTTTTTTAATCCATTCATCTATTGAAGGGCTTCTAGGTTGGTTCCACAATCTTGCTATCGTGAATTGTGCTGCTATGAACATAGATATAGCAGTGTCCCTGTAGCATGCTCTTGTTAGGTCTTTAGGGAATAGACCGAGGAGGGGAATAGCTGGGTCAAATGGTGGTTCCATTCCCAACTTTCCAAGAAATCTCCATACTGCTTTCCAAATCGTTGTCCCTTTAATAGCCTCAGAATGTGGCTGGTCACCAAAAAAATCCAAGAGATTAGATGGTTGATTTTCTCACTGAGAAGAGTTTGAGGAAGAGAAGGAATAAGAGGTTAAACTCTACAAAAACTCTTGAACAATGTGATAAATTTTCAGGTTGCTGGATTAGTGAATATATTCACATACTAGCAGGGCACTACAAACAAACACTATAGGCATAAAAGTTCCTGCTCTCAGGACTCTTCATTTGGATTTTTATTTGTATTCTTTGTGCTTTGTGTATGTATGTGTGTGTGTGTGTGTGTGTGTGTGTGTGACATATATAATATAGTGCATATAATATATCTGTATATATATGTATATATATTTTATTTATATATTTATTTATATATATATATATATGTGTGTGTGTGTGTGTGTGTGTGTGTGTGTGTGTGTGTATGTGTGTGTGTGTGTGTAAAATTTTTTTCCTTTGTGGCACTGGGAATTAAACCCAGGGCATTGTGCATGCTAGACAAATGCTGTACCACTAAACTACATCCCCAGCCCTTTTCCTTTCTTGATTTTATTTTGAGATGAAATCTTTCTGAATTGCCCTGGATGGCCTGCCCCAGCCTCCTGAGTAGCAGTAAACATAAGTAAAGTGTTGCCCTGATGTCTTTGAGCAGTTCTCCAAAACCCAAGGAGGAAATCTCAGAAAATCCTGATTTATAGCTCATCAGTCAGAAGTATATGAGTCCTGGATTGTGTTTGGCCTCCAAAGTGGAGGCAGGCTTGTGGGACTGTGTCCTTTGCTTGTGGGACCTGATGCTAACTCCAGGTTGACAATGTAAAAATTGAATTGAATTGAAGGACACCCACCTGCTGTCAGAGATTGAACCCTGTTGAAAACCACCCACACATCTGGCATCAGAAGTATTTCAATGCAGATATACAGAAACAGCGCATTCTCTAGCACATTTTCATTTATTCCAAACATATCAATAAGCTTAGGAAGGTTCTAGAAAATACCAGCTATATCATCATTGCTAAAGGGGTTCCTTGAGGGACTTTATTTCACCTTCTAAAAATATTTTCCAGGATTTGTAAAATATAAACACATAAACAATTCAAGACCATAAATTAATGAAACAAATATGGAGAGATAAAATACTATCCTTAGTGTGTGTCTTTTCAGGAAAAATAATTCTAAAGCATTTGTCTACTTAATTCTGCTTCATCTGATGCACCAGCCATTTAAAAAGAGGAATATTTAGGACATTGTTTAAAAGATGCTCATACATTTTATTTTTGCAACAAATACTGAAACCAAGTGCAAAGATAATAAAAATAACTGTCAATTCATTTTTAAGTAAATTAAACATTTATAGAAACACCAGCCTCCCTGACACTAAAACTGCTAGTTTTTTTTTTTTTTTTTTTTTGTATCTATCTTTGAAAAGATAAAGAGCCAAGTCAACCCTGTGGAGATTTAAAATTGCGACTCCAGGGAATCTTGAGTATTTTGAAAATAGAGAAGAAAGTGGAGTATCCAAAGATTTATTTGTAACAGAAAGCTCTCTGAGTCACTGGGTGTGTACTTGCATTGGCAGTTATTTGGATCTTGATGACTAATTAAAGATGTATTTATCATAGAAGGAAAATAGAATTTCAGGTTTTCTTAATGAAGACAATCATAGGTACATGAAATTTAAAATCTATTACGAAATCATATAGTTTCCTAAAGTTGTATTATATATTTTTTCTGTACATTAGTATTTTTTTCATCGTGGGCTTAATTTTTTCTTAGAAGGAAAACAAATTAGGCTGGACACAGTTGTGCACACTTGTAACCCCAGCACCTCAGGAAGCTGAGGCAGGAGGATTGCAATATCAAGGCAAGCCGAAGCAACTAAGAAAAACCCTGTCTCAAAATGTAAGAAAATAAAAGGACTGGGGATGCTAGGGATGTAATTCTTTGGTAGAGGGCCCCTGGGTTCCATCCCTAGTACTGAAAAAGGAAGAAGTAAAAGAAGGAGGAGAAGAAGCGGTGAGGGAGGGAAAGGGGAGAGAAAGGGGGGAGGGGAAGGGGGAGGAAGAGGAAGAAGAAGAAGAAGAAAGAAAGAAAGATAGATTTACATAAATCTTCAATTTTGAATATCAAACACTAAATAAATTTTTGTTTACAGAATTTCACAGTAATTTATAGTGTCTCTCTCTCTCTCCTTCCTTCCCTCTTATTCAATATCATTAAACTCAGAGGGGTATGGCACAATCCAAAAATATTATTACTTTGGGCTTTTGAATATGCCACAAACTAAAGAGAAAATGAGTTTGCCTCTGTTTTAGGTCTTTGATGTGAAATGTTAAATCCCAAAGATTCTTCAACAACATTTTAAAAAGTATAGCTTAAAGGAGCTAATTAAAATAATTTTGAATACTTTTCAATCCCATTCATATTTGCTTCCTGAGAAGGATTTGGCAAAGTGGATCATGCATCGCCTTTCTGAAACAGTTACTGCTCATGGGTTTTGAGAAAACACTGTCTTTTGATGGATTCTTTTCAACCTATTCCCAGATTTGAAGTGTCCCAAGGTTTGGTCCTAGGTCCTATTCTTTGTTTCTCCACTTTCTCCACATTCTCATCTTAGGCTTTTCCACAACTTTGTATGCTAAAATTAGAAAAAAAAAAAAAGGTTCATGAAAGGACTTCTTGGAAAAAAATATTTAAAGGAAAGCCTTAAATCTTTTTTTTTTTTTTTTTTTTTTTTTTTTTTTTTTTTTTTTTTTTTTTTTGGTAATGCTGGGTGGAATTGAACTTAGGGCCTTGTGCATGCAAGGCAAGCACTCTACCAACTGAGCTATAACCCCAGCCCCTTAAATCTTAAGTAAGAGTTAGGCTGAGAAAGTGAAATTGGAATTTGAGAAAAGGAATAATATGTCAAAGTAACAGGAAAGTGCTGAAGCCCTAGAGGTCATAGAAAAGACTTAGAAAGTTCTTGATTTTGAATACCATTGTATCTTAAATTTCCCAAATGTAAATTCAAACTAAAATCTTATCTCTTAATTCTGAAGTCACTGATTTATCTTCCAAGTTAACTATTCCTTTTGCATCCTCCAAGTATCTAAATCTTTATTCCTTCCCACCTAAAATCAAGTGTACTCTATGTCTTTTTCATATTAGGGAGGATCTTTTCATTCACATAGTACATGGAAGTCAGCACATGATCTTTGTAGAAGTAGAAAGTCATTGTTAACAATTCTTTGTTCCTTGTAGTCCTGTTCTCCATTAGAAAGAACTGGCATATATACCTAAAATCATTCATTGACAATTGACATGGTTTAGATATGAGATGACCACCAAATACTCATGTGTGAGTCAATGCAAGAATACTTAGAGGTGAAATGATTGAGTTATAAGAGCTTTAACCTAATCCATGCATTAATCCTCTGATGTAGATAAAGTAGATGGTAACTGTAGGCAGGTGGGGAGTGGCTTGAAGAGGTAGGTCACTGGGCATGTGCCTTTCAGGTTTATATTTTGTCCCTGGCAAATGGAGCTATCTTTGCTTCCTGTTGGCATGTCCTAAGCTGCTTTGCTCCAACAGACCTGTCTTCCATGATGTTCTGCCTCACCTAAGGCACAGAGCAATGGAGTTGGTCATCTATAAACTGAGACCTCTAAAACCATGATCCCCAAATAAATGTGTCAACCTCTAATTGTTCTTTTCATGTCTCTTGGTAACAGTGACAAACAACAACAACAACAACCACCACAAAACTAAAACAACAAAGTAAAGTTATTTCTCATCTGAATAAAAAATTCTTCTAAATTCATTTACATTTGCATTCTATCCAATCTATTGTTCAGTTTCTTCATACCAGTATAAGAGTGGAGAAAAAAAACATATAATCATCTAAATGGTGCTGGAAAACATTTAACAAAATCTAACATAAAATATATAATATATATATATATATATATATACACACACACACAATATATATATATATACATAATTGTCAGGAAAAAGAGTAAGATAAAGGAATTTCTTCAAACTGTTAAATAGTATCTAGTAAAAGCCTACAGTGTAAATCATATGAGAAAGACTGAATACTTATTTTCCTTAAGTTAGAAAAATGACAAGTAAATTTGCATTTACAACTTCTGGTTAATGGTTGACTGGAGGATATGTCAGTGCAATAAAGCAAAAAGAAAATAAATGTCATAGATATTGGATAGGGAATATTAAATACATTTATTTGCAGGTGACATGATCATTTATGCGTAAAATTCCAAGGAATCACTAAAAAGAAATAAAGTTAGGGATTTAACAAGTTTGCAAAGTATAAGGTCCTTGCAATTATATCACTATATACTGGCAGGTAACAAGAGAGAACTGAAATTTTAAAATGCCAATTACAATAACATTAAAAATGTGAAACACTTAGGAATGAATTTAGCAAAATAGATGCAAGACCTGTCCAGTGAAACATGAAATTCTGCTATGAGAACTGGAAAAGATCTGAATAAGTGTGGAGATACACCACATTGATAAATTGAGAAACACAATATTTTAAAGATATTTATTAATCTAAGTTGATCTAGAGTGAGCACAATACTACTACAAGCTTTTTGTTTCTTTTTTTGTTTGATAGAAATTATTGTATGAATTGTAAATTCATATGAAATGCAAAGAAATGTATTTAGTTAAAATAATTTTGAAAATATTTCAAGATTTTAAAGAGGCTGAAATTAAAAAATCCAGGACTTATTTGGTGCAAGAATAGACACAGAGCCTGGTGCATTGCCACATGCCTATAATCCCAGCAGCTCCAGAGACTGAGGCAGGAGGATCACAAGTTCAAAGCCAGCCTCAGCAACTTAGGGAGGCCCTAAGGAATTTAGCAAGACCCAGTCTCAAAATTAAAAGGTGATGGGGCTAGGGTTGTGACTCAATGGTTAAGAACCCCTGGGTTTAATTCTAGCTACCCAAAATAAAAATAGAATAGATATGAAGATCCATCAAACATAAGAGCATGTTACTTCCTAGGGGTGTAGTAGGGAAAATCCTATGCAACTTCTGTGACATTATCATTTGTTGCTATTGCTTTTTAAATAGGAAATGCTTAGCAGCATAGGCCATATAAGAAAAATAAAGGTAACTTTAGTCAAACTTAAAATTGTTTTTCTTTGAAAGAAATTCCTAAGAAAACGAAAATGTTCAATACAGATTGAAGGAAAATATACCTGTATATGAAAAAAAAAACCTTATATCCAGAATAAAGAATGACTTTTTACAATCAATAATAAAAAGACAACCCAGTAAATAGCATCAAAAAATTTGAGCCAGCACTTTAGATAGAAGGTTTAAAAATGATTGATAATCACCTAAAAAGATTAGCAATAACAGAGAAGTGCTGCAATTTAATAAACTGCAACAAAATACTACTACCATGAGAGACTATAAGGTTTCAAAATGAAAAGATTGGCAACATTAAGTATGGGCAATATTAAGTATTTGCAAACATTAAGTATCTGACCCAGTTAGTCCACTCTTTGATATATATACCCAAAAGACGTAAAGTCAACATACTATAGTGATGCAGCCACATCCATGATTATAGCAGCTCAATTCACAACGGCTAAACTGTGGAACTAAACGAGGTGCCCTTCAACAGATGAATAGATAAAGAAAATGTGATACACACACACACACACACACACACACACACACACACACACACCATGGAATATTACTCGGCCAAAAAGAAGAAGAATTACTTTATGATAATTGCCAGTAAGTGGGGGGATCTGGAAACTATCATGCTAAGTGAAATAAGCCAGTCTCATAAAACCAAAGGCCGAATGTTCTCTCTGATATGTGAATGCTATCACACAATGGATGAGAGGGACAGGAAAGGATTGGATTAGACATAGGGAAATGAAGGGAAGGGAGGGAGAATGGGAATAAGAAGGATAGTAGAAGGAATTGGACATAACTTTCCTATGTTCATATATGAATACACTACCAGTGAAACTTCACATCACGTACAACCATAAGAATTGGATCCTAATTAGAATAAATTATACTCCATGTTTGTAATAATATGTCAAAATACACTCTAGTGTCATGTACATCTAAGAAGAACAAATAAAATAGAAAAAAAAAGAAGTGGAACAACTGTAACTCTCCTCTATTGTGAGTAGGAATGTTAAAATAAAGTCACTTTGCAAAACTCAAAGTTTCTTATAAAATTAAACAGACACATTTGAGAGAAAAATTCCCCCACAAAAGAGGTATAAGAGAGAAATTATAACATACTTGCTTTTAAAAATATGTGTATACAAATGTCCGTAACAACTTTTACTACAATAAACAAAAATGGAAAAAATCCTTATTTCCATCAGTGGGTAAATGGACAAAAAAGTAACATATATTAAAACAGTAGAATACAGTTCAGCAATAAAAACAACAAAAAATTAGTAACCAAAAACATAAGTAGATTTCAAAACTTCCTGAGCCAAAGAAGTCAAGCAGTAAAGTACAGATTATATAAGTCCATTTGTATGAACATCTAACATAAAATTAAACTATATTTCTAAGAGCAGATCAGTGGTTGTCTGAGGTTTAAAAGGAGCAGAAGGAACTTTTTAGGGTAATGTCAGAATTTATCCGACTATACACTTAAACAGGAAGTTTTCATTTTGTGTAAACAAGCAGCATTACTTTTAAAATAAGTGAGAGAGAGAGAACCAAACTCCCTGATTTGTAATGGAAACAGTGCCATTTATTATATATTGAGCATGTGCCAGGCCTTCGTCTAAGCACTTTAAATGCTCAATCCCATTTCTCCTCACATCTCTAACAAGTAGAAACTATTACTACCCACGTCCTATAGATGACAGAAGTAAGTTTCAGAGAGAACAGCCCTTTTTTATTGCATTAAATGCTCAAGGATTATTGACCATTTTCTCAAAGTTTCTAGAAAGCTAAAGAATTTCCTGTTTTTACTTTTTAAATTGCTTTTTCTTGGCATTGAGATTTAGTTTAGTTCCTGTGGAGTGAAACCTTGAAGATCAATACATCTGTTTAACAGTATGCAATCTCTGGAATTCTCATCGAGGTTTGCTTCCTCTATAAAAAACAGGCCAAAATGATGACTCCCACTATTATCAAATGTAAAATAAAAACCAGTAATGGAAGAAGTATGCTACTTTTGAATGTAAATTATATATAAATATCTGTGCTGTGTGCATGTAGTTTCTTCCCAAATGTGGCAATTTTCCTACATTTAAAGGTTTTTATTCCCTTTAGGGATAAACTGAAAATTAAAAAAAGGAAAATACTTTTGATATATAGATAATATTCTAAAATAGTAATGTAATACATTTTCTGAAATAGAAAAGTTAACAATCTCTGAATTAAAGATAGTATTTTCTAAAAGAATATCACATTGATGGCAGCATATTATACTTTGCAGAGAATGTATTATTAAAAGGGAACTTTCCAGGGGAAATATTTGATCTTCTTCCTCAAAATTCCATTTCCTTAGTATATAGGGGAGAGTCAGAATGCTATTTTCAGTAGTGTCCCTGGTGGTTTCTGATGGTTCCTTCCTCAGACATGTCTTACTCCTCTATGGTTAGTTATTATTGGAAGCAGATGGCAAGCATGTAATGAAAATAAAATGTATTTGCTTCAACAACTTAAGATATGCACATCGTATTTGTCAGAAGAACTTAATAAACATGCCCCTTTTCAAGAGCACATCCCACAACCAGAAGTTCTATGTGTAAAATGCAGAATGTCTCACTCTAGCTCATGAATTTCATTGAAGAACAAAAAGGTAATCATTATTATTCTTTAACTTATGACCTAATTTGTCTCTTCTCAAAATAAGTTAATTTGCATTCCAAGTTACCCTATCAGACACTAATCTTAAGATTATACACACACAAATACATCTATATGGACACAGATATTCATAAATATATACACACATACATATGCATACACACATAAATGTCTATATATGCTTAACTATTGTTTTAGCAATATTAGAAACAACAAAAGTACAAGATGGTCTATGGTCTCTGTTACCCTTTGAAATTCACTATGATCATATTAAACAAGTAAAATCTTTTAACAGTGAATATTATTAAGAAATAAGAAAGTTTTCTACAAAGAAGGGCTTATTAAAATCTATGGTAAAATAAATATTTTTTGGCATGAATGTGTGAACTTTCTACAAGAATAAATTGAACACTTTTATCTTGTAATGCTTGCCTACATAACTTGTATTGTGATGAAACAGTAGTCTTGGGTCTATGTCCAGGCACACGAGCCCACTCATATACCCAAAGAACAAAAAACTATTTCTTAAAAAAAAGACACTTATAATACTAATATTTTCACTCCTAGAAGAGTAGAGAGGAGGACATGTGCTGACCTTTTATAAATAGACATCAAAGAACAATTTTGCTTTGGCTGTTCTTTTTTTCTAAACAAGGTTGACAACACTAAGTCAGTATTCATCTGAACACCCCAAATCCTCCAGCAATGATAAGAAAACTGGATACTATAAGTTTTGAGATTTGGAGAAGAGGAAGTAAAATAAAAACAGTGTATAGTTAAAACTATCTCTTTATGTGGTCATCTATGTGTAAAATTCAATAAAATCAATACAATTTATTGAACATATACTATGTACAAAACATCAAGATTTGGAAGGGCCCAGGAAGAACAAGAAAACCCTTTCATACCTCCATGAATTATACAGTCTATTGTATAATGTGCTGGATTATGTTTATTCATAAACAAACTGAGCAAACAATATCTGTGATCATTCCCACTGCTGAGAGTAGAGGGACAGATTTTAGGTCAAGTCTTCAAGAATAAATGGAAAAGAAAACGAATGAATACAGTGCTTGAGACACTATGATAGGAGTGATGTGGGATGGTGGAGGATAAAATAGTATGCATGAAGAATAAATGCACAAGGGGAACCAACAATTCACTTTACATACTAGAATCAACATAAGTTTCTCCAGCTTTGTAAAGGGGGATTAACAAATAACTGTGCTAAGGGAAATTTCATGATAATGTGCCTTACTAACAGATTCAACTCACCTAGCATGAATGTTGTGGAGAGGAAAAAGTTCTTTGTCAAGTTTTATCAGTCCTTTTAGCAAGTTTCAGTACAATCTGATGCTTCAGTTGCTAGATTACACAATTTAATTTACAGGTACAGAATTGGAAATCATTTTTTTTCCTCCAATACAGGCTTGACAACTAAGTGACTATGCTTCTGACAAGTCACTTAAACTCTGTGCTTATACCACCTAGATGTTAAAGAGAGTAATATTTATCTTCTCTTCTGTTTTACAAAACTCATGCAGTGATGGATGGGATAAATCCTAATGGAGCAACATATTTAGGTTCCACCGAAGAAAAATAGCATGTTAGAGCAAAATACACTAATGCCATCATTTGGCATTACAGAGGGGGACTGATAATAAATCTCACTGTTTTTACCTTTCAAAAGATCTTCTGTACATCAAGTTTTCAGGGGCAATGGAGAAGGCAGTTCCAGAGTTATGATGAGGGCAGGCATGCATAAGATTCCCTCCAGTCTCAGACTGGGTTTCAATTTTCACCTGAAAAATAAAAGGAATCTGAATTCTTTTAGAGATGGTCAGTCCACGTGTGACTGACATATTTCCTCCTGAAAAGTAACTACTGAGCATTTTAACCACAGGGAAGCTCATTAGTTCAGGTAGTTACCGTTCAACTCTGCTTCAAACTGGCAATAAATACACCATTGATAGTGATCTGCAGCAATTCTGTACAAGTTCTTGTAAACAAATGTTTTATGATACTGAGTTCCTTTCCATGTTTTGCTATTATGAGATTTCTAAAGAAATGAGGATGTATAACATATATGCACACACACACAAGATTCATATTTAGAGAATCGAATGTAAAATTATAAGCTAAAAAGAAATGATTAACAATCAAATCAGAGGCCCTTGAAAGAAAGAAGAAAGAAAACATCAAATTAATTGCAGAATAATACATGCAGAATGATACATAGAAGAGGCAGTATTCACCCTGACCCAGTTCCCTGTGTGTGTACAAAAATGCTTTGATTTTTCACAAAAATGATTCAGTGAAATTTCAAATTTAATGTCTTCTAAACTAATTAAAAAGAGCTGTCCATTATTAACACATAACCAGCTATTCAGTTAGTTAAAAACAAAATCAACAATGGAGTAAGTAATTAAAAGGCCCTTTGTTTTCAAGTTACCTAAGACCATTACATATATATATATATATATATATACACACACACACACACACACACACACACACACACACACACATATACACACATAAAATAAACACACAGAATATTTTAAAAATTTATTTTATATATATATATATATATATATATATATATATATATATAATTTACTTAAGTTGGCGGGTAAATATGTATGTATTTACCATGTATAATACCTTGCTGTGAAGTACAAGTACATTGGAGAATGCCTACATCTAGCTAACTAGCATATGCCTTATCTCACATCATTATCATCACATCCACTCTCTTGTTATTTTTCAAGAATATACTATGTTGTTCAAAAAACAATATATTATTAACTGCAATCATCATGTTGATCAATAGACAGAGCTGATATTCCTTTTATGAATTTCATAAATGGACAAGAGCCAAAGAAAGCAAAGGGGCGAGAGAAAAAGGAAAAGATCCATTAAGAAATTAATATGAATAAAATCAAAACAAATTAAACATTCTCTCCTCTTTTCCACTCGGTATACAACTCTGGCCACATACTGAAGTTTTAGAATTTTGGTCATTCCAGGTTCTCTCACTTTCTCAAAAGCTGCCCTACCAAAAGTGCTGTGAGTATGGCTATAAATCCACATGCCACCTTCCCCAGGGGAGGAGAGCTTCATCACAGAGGACGTTGAACAGCACAAGAGAAATTCTTGGCACTAGTTGAGGGAGACTAAGGGGAAAGAAATCAGAGCAGGTAGCAAATAGAGTGTAGTTCATTGCAAAATGGAGAGCATTTGCCTTCCCATTGGCCTGGTATATAACAGCATCTGGGTGATTTGAAAAGGGTAAGGAAGCACAGACATCATCTCTTTTCCTTTTGATGTGACTGAGACAAACTGGAACACATAAAATATTTTTAAATGCTAAGAAATGCAGAACCATGTACTGTTAATTTATTTTTAGATTTTATTCTTTTTAGCTCACACATAAGATTTTCCCTGTGATAGAGTATCAATTTTTAATTTTTATCCATGTAGGACCATTCTTAACTATTTTTCTACTTAATATGTCAAAAGTAGAAAACTTCTTGGTGATTATGGAAATAAGGAAAATTAGTGTTTTATTCATCAGTATTTGATAATTTCTAGTAACATGTTGAAACTATAATATAAAAAACTGGAAGCACAAAAGTATTTTTTCCTCTAGTGGAAAATGACAGATTAAACATTTTGTGTTATGAAATCACAAGCGGAAACAACCCAGTCACTTTCTAATTTGTAGCATTGCAGGAAATCTGGTGAGTAAGCAAGTAAACTAAATTAGAAACCTAAAGAACTTTCTACTTCAACCCTTGTGATTTACTAAATATAAGTTTTTTTTTTTTTTTGGCTTTAGCTTCCTCATCTATAAAATTGCTAAACATCATTGCAGTTAAGAGCAATTAAGATAATCTATGCAAAAGTACTTTGCTTGTTTTTACAATATTGTCAGTACATATTTGTTCTTAAAAATATAACTGAAAGTGACTTAGAAAAGAATTTTGTGACTGGGTGCAGTGGTGTATGTCTGTAATCCCAGAAACTCAAGAGGGCTAAGGCAGGAGGATCTCAAGTTTGAAATCAGCACTTAGCACCCTAAGCACCTCTTTGAGACCCTGTACTAAAATAAAAAAAAATGAAAAGATTTGGGAATGTAGCTCCATGGCAGTATGTCCCTGGGTTTAATCCACAGTACCAAAGAAAAGAAATTTTGTTTTTGCTGTGAGATCGTATTAACATTTGATAAATGACAGATGGAATCAGACCTCTTGGATACTTAAATTTGAATGAAAAAAATTAGAACATATAGTTTTTTCTTCAGAATTGAGTGTTAGAAAATCACTTCCAAAAGTCAGTTCTGAGTCAGCCTTGCCTCTTGATTTATTCTAAAGCTCTCGGGTGTGTTACCTACATTAGAAGGGATAAACATGAATTTGTCCTGGCAATTCTCAGCACCATTTCAATGGACAAGAATTTGCAAGCTTTACAGCTCTTTTTTAGTCATGTTGGTAGAGTAAGTAGAGTATGTTTGTATGTAGCAAGAAAAAGTTTATGAAGGATGGGACTCCTGGACTTAAGGGTCCTCAACTTTCTCCTCTGAATCTCACAATGCCAGAGCTTTGTATGATTGCACCAAGGATGGAAAGTCTTCTTGATCTAAAGTTCATCGTTCAATATCCTCAGCCCTCCTGTAAGTGATTACAGTAAATGACTACCTTTCCAAAAATCTTTAAGACTATGTCAATATGTATAATTCATAGACAGGAATGATTTATTGTCCATTTCCCACCCATTACCAATTTATTTTATCCTATATTCACAGTGTACGTAAAAGTGAATATCTATTTGAATTTCTATCTTATGCTCCAAGAATTTGACATCAATCAAAACGGTGCATTTCTAATCAGATTCTAGGACACTTCTGACATCTGATTAGTCCTCAAAATATCATTGTCATATCCATTTGAACATTTAACATCTTGTCAGAATATTTGAAGACTCCAAAACTTTTATAGTCTATTCTTTTAGCCAAATAATGGTGGCAGGTTTCCCCCTGAGGTATCTTTGATTTCCAGGAAAGCACTTTAAAATAAGGAACCACCAGCAGCAATTTCCTTCCTAGGGCTGACATCCTAGAATTGGACATGGACACTGGTCCCTGCAAAGTCTCAGACAGAGGTCTGGAGATTATGGAGAGGAGGCTGTGCTGTGCTCTATACTCCATGATGAATAGAACAGAAGTTTTCAGACTGTTCTGGAACCTTGTTACTCCACTTTTTAAAGCAGTAGTTGGTCATAAGCTACTCCATTTTGAGTTTAAGTACTGACATGCAATGACTCCACACCTGCTTTGTAAACCATATGGCATAAAATGATAATCATACTGATACAAATGACCACTGTGAACTTGTCCAATTAATCAGAAGCACATGGGTGCATGGCTATATCAAACTCTTTTGAAAAACTTGACCCATGAGCTTATCAAATACGCTAGACCATGTATTGATGTGACCCCCAGTTCATTGAAGACTCATAAAAAGAGGAGCACCCTGAGACAGCATCACCCTGACCCTGTCACCTGGTCACTCATCTCAAGCCTTGCCAGGAAAATCACTACAGTGACAAACATCTGAACCTCTGTCTAGGGACTTCAGCAGAGTGCAGTTTCTCTTACCCATGATGACTTCACGAGTCCAACTATAAGTTGACACTGTGAAACTATCATCTGTCCAGAACTTTGTCTAGAATATGATCCTGTGCTTTGACAGCTTTGTACCCTGAGCAAATTCTTTGTCTGGTGTGTAAATTTATTTGATGACCTACAATGACTCTTTTCATTCATATCTGCTCTCTGCCTTTGCTCTTAGTTTAGCTTTCTGAACCCTTATGGCTATCTTAATCCTTTCTTAGCCCTTTTGTAACTTATTGATATAATTGGGTGAAGTGTGATGTGTGAATTGAGTGTTACAGATATTAGAAATTAAGATTAAAGTAAAAGAGTGTATGATTGGCTGGCTTATGATGACTTGGTGACCCATAAGTATTCAGTGAACTGCCACTGATAAAAGTGGTATAGACTGTGAATTTATTGTTATTCAATACATTCTGACATTGTGGAAAGACACAAACATGTTTCATCTATGTTAATGACATAGCATGCTCATGACAGAAATCTTCCAAGCATCTGGTCAAGTCTACATGAGGATGAGAGGGAGGGTTGAAAACCATATCCAAGGAGAAAATCAAGAACAGAGCTAATCTAATACAGGTCAGTGCCTGGATAACACTAGCGGAGTTTGTGGATCACAGGCTTTGAAGGAAGGCTCTTTTTCAAGAAAGCAATCTAGAACATAAGGACAAAATTGCTAGTATACAAATGTGGTACTGTCTAGCAGAAATAATATTTAGTCTTATCAAAATTCTCATGGGTTGATTACTACTGGGGGGAGGAAATCACTACCTCTCATTAAAATGTAAAATGGGTAGAAAGAAGGCATTTTGTTTAAGAGATTAGACAAAAACCTATGAGTAATAACATTTGTATTAATACTGGGTTTTGGAATTGCAAAGAATATCTTTGGTTGCATTTGGGAATAGGATAAGGAATGATTTAAATAGCTTTACATTAAAGAATAGAAGTTTTCTACTTTTATTTTTTGTCTTTTTTTTAACTCGAAAATGGTTTACTTAAAACACATAATGAAAGAATTTCAAGCAAGAAAATAAAATAACCAAAAAATGTTTACATATAAGAATTTAAATTCATTGTAGATTGATCTATAGGGTTAAAAACATTTAAAGTTTTCTTTAAGCATACAAGAAAATACCTAATAATCAAAAATGTGTACATATCTTGAAAAAGATCTCACAAGTATAAAGATTTTGTTTTGTTTTTCTTTTAAAAGAAAATATCCATAAATGCAATACAAAGAAGAACAATTCCACAAATGCAGGAAGTCTTGGAAGAAAAAGTTCATGAAAAATTTTAGAGGCCTTTAGAATTCTTGAAAACAGTTTTCTTTCTTTTTTAACAAGACAGAAAGGGAGATTACAGTCACACATAGATCCCAAGTGGTTGCTCACAGCCAAACTTTAAGTGTATCTCCAAACCCTTCCTTAGCTCTACTTAGCATTCCAATTGGATTTGCCATAAAGATTAACATTGGCAGTTAAAATATAGAAGTCCTGGTTAAATTTGAAATTCAGATTTTAAAGATCATTTATTTAATGGGGTGGGGTTGTGGTCCAGTGGCAAAGCACTTGACTCGCATGTCTGAGGCACTGGGTTCAATTCTCAGCACAGCATATGAATAAAAAATAAAGGTCCATTAACAACTACAAATATAAAAACAAATAAAATGCCTTTGAAAATGACTTATTTAGTGTAAATTTATTTAAGCTTAATTTCTGTTTACTCCATCTGTCTGTCATTAGTCTTAATTCACTGCCCTATGCTATTTGGTGGAGTCACTTTTACCCATCAACTTGGTATGAATTCCATTTCTGAATGTCATTTTATATAATAGCCAACTTATAGGTATCTTTTGCCTTTGGTCAATGAAATATAGATGGGTTCCTCTTCATAGAATAACTTTGACTGTAAATGTCATTTTGAGCTTCAAGACATGAAACAGGACTTTCTGATTATCATAGTTACTATAAATACCTCTTTAATACATCTTCTCATTTAATAAATGCATCATAGTCCAGGCACCAACCCAGGTATTAAGAATAGGGTTTGTGTCTGTTTTAAAGTCATAAATGATTACTTTGTAACTGGTTAAATAAACTGCTGTTTCTTAGGTTATAAAGACCTGTGGTATATGTTTGCTTTGACTGAGTCAATTTCTGAACATTAACATTGTTTCCTAAATGTATAAGAGATTTAAGGCTATCATTTGATTTTTTGTTAATCCATTCAGACCTGTGATTATTGTTACTGTGCACTTTGGATTCTAAATTGTAGTTTAAAAGTTAAACTTAGTTAAATGTAAAGCTTAGGAGAGCACTTTGCCAAGTTGGTATTCTCCAAACTAAAATTATCTGTAGCAAAAGTCTTGGATTTGTATAGAAATAACACATTTGGTTCTTATTGTGGCGGGGGGGGGACTAGAAAGTAGAAAAATAACACTCATGTTGCATTTGAGGAAAAGATAAGTAAATAACTTTAACATTAACTACAAAAATAGAGTTTTACACAAGAAGTGGCAGTTAATTGAAGAAACTTCTACCTGAAGATTAAGGAAAATGTCTTTTCTGAGGAAGGGATTGTGGAGGATGAGCAGGAGATTTTGGAAAAAAAATAACAAAGGAGAGGAGGGGAGATAGGAGGGAAGAGAGAAGGGAAGAACTGGAGAGAAAGAGAAGAGTGAGGGAGAGGAAGGGAAAGGGGTTTCCAAGGACAGCAGAGCAGGATGAGCAAAGAAAATAAAGTTTAAAAAAGCTCAATATGGTCCACTATGTGAAAGCTCAATAGATATTAGTAACATAGACTTAATTAGGAAAATCCTGCAAAATTTTACATAAACCAAAGATTTTGGTCTTTATTTTGTAAAAGTTGCCAAGTAACTTTAACAATGTCTCTTAAGCAAATGTTTCTACCATCAGATATTCCATGTGGGTCAGAAAGATAAGCCTACTAGTGATGTTAGAAGGCAGTGATTAGAGGGCAAAGGAACCAGGGGAAAGGAGATCTGTAAAGAAGATGCTATTTCATGGTCTGAGGCCAGAGGGATGTAGTATACAAACTAAGTCAGGAAGAATAAGTAGCCTCAAGGAATGTGGGGGATCAAATTGAGTTAATTGAATTAAAACAATTTACCTGTTAGACAAGAAAAACTGAGAGGAAGCAAGGTGCCTTAGATAATACCATTGTTTCTGGGTGTATGATAAAATCATGTAATGAGATTAGAAAACAGGTGAGTGCTGTGGGCAAAGGATTCTCTGTAAAAGACTGACTCCTTTACAAAGCAGGGCCTGTGGTGACACAAGGGAAGCACTTGCCTCAGGCACAAAACTTAACTGATTTAAATTCGTTTCTTTTGCTTGGTTTTCATTATGAATAAACAGCACAATGTTTCTGACTATTTATTTACATTTGCCTATACCTATCAATATTTTTCCTAGGAAGCAATTTCATTAAATTGATCTCTGAATTCAACACAGTAATTATCAAATCCCAACAGAGTTTTCCAGGGAATTTAGAACCTTACTTTAAAATTGATATTGACCTTGGCAAAACATTACAGGAAGAGGAAACTGAAAATAACATTGATAACCATCAGTGGGAGGTAGGACAGTAAAGGGGGGAAAGTAATAAAAGAGGAAAACTATCAGGTTTAGTAACATAAATAAACAAATATGACTGGAGGAATGAACCAGATCTCAATAATAACCCTAAATGTTAATGGCTTAAACTCACCAATTAAGAGACACAGGCTAGTCGAATGGATCACAAAACAAGATCCAACAATATGTTGCCTACAGGAGACACATTTGATAGGAAAAGATATACATAGACTGAAGGTGAAAGGCTGGGAAAAATCATTCCACTCATATGGACTGCGGAAACAAGCAGGAGTGTCCATACTCATATCAAACAAAATAGATTTCAAGCCAAAGTTAATCAAAAAGGATAAAGAGGGACACTGCATACTGCTCAAGGGAACCATACACCAACAAGACATAACAATCATAAATATATATGCCCCAAACAACGGTGCAGCTACGTTCATCAAGCAAACTCTTCTCAAGTACAAGAGTCTAATAGACCACCATACAATAATCATGGGAGACTTCAACACACCTCTCTCACCACTGGACAGATCTTCCAAACAAAAGCTAAATAAGGAAACTATAGATCTCAACAACACAATTAACAACTTAGACTTAATTGACATATATAGAATATACCACCCAACATCAAGTAGTTACACTTTTTTCTCAGCAGCACATGGATCCTTCACAAAAATAGATCATATATTATGTCACAGGGCAACTCTTAGACAATATAAAGGAGTAGAAATAATACCATGCATCTTATCTGATCATAATGGAATGAAACTGAAAATCAACGATAAAAGAAGGAAGGAAAAATCATGCATCACTTGGAGAATGAACAACAGGTTACTGAATGATCAATGGGTTATAGAAGACATTAAGGAGGAAATTAAAAACTTCTTAGAGTTAAATGAAATCACAGACACAACATATCGGAATCTATGGGACACATTGAAAGCAGTTCTAAGAGGAAAATTCATTGCTTGGAGCGCATTCCTTAAAAAAAGAAAAAACCAACAAATAAACGATCTCATATATCATCTCAAAATCCTAGAAAAAGAAGAGCAAAACAACAGCAAAAGAAGTAGAAGGCAAGAAATAATTAAAATCAGAGCTGAAATTAATGAAATCGAAACAAAAGAAACAATTGAAAAAATTGACAAAACCAAAACCTGGTTCTTTGAAAAAATAAATAAAATCGACAGACCCTTAGCCATGCTAACGAAGAGAAGAAGAGAGAGAACCCAAATTACTAGCATACGGGATGAAAAAGGCAATATCACAACAGACACTTCAGAAATACAGAAGATAATCAGAAATTACTTTGAATCCTTATACTCCAATAAAATAGAAGATAGTGAAGGTATCGATAAATTTCTTAAGTCATATGATCTGCCCAGATTGAGTCAGGAAGATATAGACAGCCTAAACAGACCAATAACAATAGAGGAAATAGAAGAAACCATCAAAAGACTACCAACTAAGAAAAGCCCAGGACCGGACGGGTATACAGCAGAGTTTTACAAAACCTTTAAAGGGGAACTAACACCAATACTTTTCAAGCTATTTCAGGAAATAGAAAAAGAGGGAGAACTTCCAAAGACATTCTACGAGGCCAACATCACCCTGATACCTAAACCAGACAGAGACACTTCAAAGAAAGAAAACTACAGACCAATATCTCTAATGAACCTAGATGCAAAAATCCTCAATAAAATTCTGGCGAATCGGATTCAAAATCGCATCAAAAAAATTATACACCATGATCAAGTAGGATTCATCCCTGGGATGCAAGGCTGGTTCAATATACGGAAATCAATAAATGTTATACACCACATCAATAGACTTAAAAATAAGAACCATATGATCATTTCGATAGATGCAGAAAAAGCATTCGACAAAGTACAGCATCCCTTTATGTTCAAAACTCTAGAAAAATTAGGGATAACAGGATCATACCTCAACATTGTTAAAGCAATCTATGATAAGCCACAGGCCAGCATCATTCTGAATGGAGAAAAATTGAAGGCATTCCCTCTAAGATCTGGTACAAGACAGGGATGCCCTCTCTCACCACTTCTGTTCAACATAGTCCTCGAAACACTGGCCAGAGCAATTAGACAGACGAAAGAAATTAAAGGCATAAAAATAGGAAAAGAAGAACTTAAATTATCACTATTTGCAGATGACATGATTCTATACCTAGCAGACCCAAAAGGGTCTACAAAGAAACTATTAGAGCTAATAAATGAATTCAGCAAAGTGGCAGGATATAAAATCAACACACATAAATCAAATGCATTCCTGTATATCAGCGACAAATCCTCTGAAACGGAAATAAGGACAACTACTCCATTCACAATATCCCCCCAAAAAATAAAATACCTGGGAGTCAACCTAACAAAAGAGGTGAAAGACCTATACAATGAAAACTACAGAACCCTAAAAAGAGACATAGAAGAAGACCTCAGAAGATGGAAAAATATACCCTGTTCATGGATAGGCAGAACTAACATCATCAAAATGGCGATATTACCAAAAGTTCTCTATAAGTTCAATGCTATCCCAATCAGAATCCCAACAGCATTTCTTGTAGAAATAGATAAAACAATCAGGAAATTCATATGGAATAATAAAAGACCCAGAATAGCAAAAACAATGCTAAGCAGGAAGTGTGAATCAGGCGGTATAGCGATACCAGACTTCAAACTATACTACAGAGCAATAGTCACAAAAACAGCATGGTACTGGTACCAAAACAGGCGAGTGGACCAATGGTACAGAATAGAAGACACAGTAACCAATCCACAAAACTACAACTATCTTATATTTGATAAAGGGGCTAAAAGCATGCAATGGAGGAAGGATAGCATCTTCAACAAATGGTGCTGGGAAAACTGGAAATCCATTTGCATCAAAATGAAACTGAATCCCTTTCTCTCACCATGCACAAAAGTTAACTCAAAATGGATTAAGGAGCTCGATATTAAATCAGAGACACGGCGTCTGATAGAAGAGAAAGTCGGCTATGATCTACATACTGTGGGGTCAGGCTCCAAATTCCTCAATAGGACACCCATAGCGCAAGAGTTAACAACCAGAATCAACAAATGGGACTTACTGAAACTAAAAAGTTTTCTCTCAACAAAAGAAACAATAAGAGAGATAAACAGGGAGCCTACATCCTGGGAACAAATCTTTACCCCACACACTTCAGATAGAGCCCTAATATCCAGAGTATACAAAGAACTCAAAAAATTAGATAATAAGATAACAAATAACCCAATCAACAAATGGGCCAAGGACCTGAACAGACACTTCTCAGAGGAGGACATACAATCAATCAACAAGTACATGAAAAAATGCTCAACATCGCTAGCAGTCAGAGAAATGCAAATCAAAACCACCCTAAGATACCATCTCACTCCAGTAAGATTGGCAGCCATTAAGAAGTCCAACAACAACAAGTGCTGGCGAGGATGCGGGGAAATGGGTACACTTGTTCATTGTTGGTGGGACTGCAAAAGGGTGCAGCCAATTTGGAAAGCAGTGTGGAGATTTCTTGGAAAGCTGGGAATGGAACCACCATTTGACCCAGCTATTCCCCTTCTCGGTCTATTCCCTAAAGACCTAACAAGAGCATGCTACAGGGACACTGCTACATCGATGTTCATAGCAGCACAATTCACGATAGCAAGATTGTGGAACCAACCTAGAAGCCCTTCAATAGATGAATGGATTAAAAAAATGTGGCATCTATACACAATGGAGTATTACTCTGCATTAAGAAATGACAAAATCATAGAATTTGGAGGGAAATGGACGGCATTAGAGCAGATTATGCTAAGTGAAGCTAGTCAATCCTTAAAAAACAAATGCCAAATGTCTTCTTTGATATAAGGGGAGTAACCAAGGCCAGGGTAGAGATGAAGAACTGGAGAAGAAGATTAACATTAAACAGGGATGATAGGTGGGAGGGAAAGGGAGAGTTAAGGGAAATTGCATGGAATTGGAAGGTGAGCCTCAGGGTTATACACAATTACATATAAGAGGACAGGAGGAGTAGGATAAAAATTATATAAGTGGAAGAAACGATTTATAGTAGAGGGGGTGGAGAGAGAGAAGGGGAGGGGAGGGGAGGGGAGGGGAGGGGGGGATAGTGGAGAATGGGATAGACAGCAGAATACATCAGTCACTAGAAAGGCAACTTATAAATCAATGGAAATGTAACTGATGTGACACAGCAATCTGTATACGGGGTAAAAATGGGAGTTCATAACCCACTTAAATCAATCTGTGAAATATGGTATATTAAGTTCTATGTAATGTTTTGAACAACCAACAATAAAATATTATAATAAAAAAAAAAAAAAAAAAAAAAAAAAAAAAAAAAAAATTGATATTGACCAATCCCCTGCACTGCTCAAAATAAATTACATGAATAAATAAAGTAAAATAAGAAAGCATGTGTCCAACAATAGCCAACATATTGTTGATGAGAGTGCAGTAGGATGACATGAAACATTCAACAGTAATGCTTAAAACAACACCATAGTAATTTTAAACTTTTTGATTGAATAAACACATATATCAATGGAGCTAAAAGAGAAGAAAACATGGTTTTTACTGAGTAGCCATTAAAGATTAGTAAAAAAAAAACTAACAAATAGTGCTATTAAAAAAAATAGTGCTATTATACCTAATTATCCATATAAAAACACAATTATAAAAAAAAACATTTCAGGTAGGATGAAACTAAAACATTAAACACAAATCTATAAGTCTCCAAGGAACCATTAGATAAGATTAAAACAAGGTAAACCACAATGGATTGATACAGTATTCAATCAAGAATTCATACAAATCAATAAGAAAATATTGTCCTTGTAGAATATAAGCAAAAGATAAAACAGTTGATTCAGAAAAAGAATCAATATTTGCAAAAATCTCTATTAAAAGGATATAAATCTCATTAATGAAAAGCTTTAAAAATATACAATAAGGAAAAGGTCATATTTATTAGAATGGAAAAATGAAAATGTTTGATGTAATGAGGGCTGAATGCACATGTGTTAAGCCTTTTTTAACTGCTTGTCAGAGCACAATTTATCACAATCCATTTTGAAACAATTTTGGTATATGTAGTAAAGTTTCAAATGTATGGACCCTGTGATCCAGTAATTCCACACCAAGGTATACAATCTGAAGAAACTCACTTGTTAACAGGGAGATATATATACAAGCAGGCTCATTAAAATATATTGGAAAAAAGAATACTTGCCCATAAAATAGATGGATAAAGTATAATTTATGAATTGAATCAAAACAGATCAGTAAAAATGAATGAAATACAGTTGGACAAACCATTAAGGATATATCTCAAAATAATATTCAACTAAATATTTTTATTACCTTTACAAAAGTAAAGGTGATATTATATAATTTTATTTACATGCAGCATGAACAGACAAATATATAAAACAGGAGAAAGAAAGAGAGGGAGGTATACAATTAGAGAGTGATACATAGAGTGAATTTAATGTACAAGCATATTTTAGTAGGCTATTCATGAATGTTCATTGTTGAACTATATGTATGTATCTATATATAGATAAAAATTTGAATACTGATTTTTGTACAAATTCAATAATTAATAGCTTAATTGTTGTGTTCATAATGTCTTGAATGAACATCTTGATTCTCACCATGATACTTTTTGTACGTTCTTCATGATAATCATTATCACTCATTACAGTCACATCTGTTCCTGGCTTCCATTATGAATGCCTTTGTTTGCTTCTCTTTGAAGATATTATGAAATATCCACTAGTTGTATTAATTTCTGATCATAGACATCTCTTCTTTATTCTGGTATCATTGTCAGTGGCCAACATTTAATCTTCAGGTTATTCATTGCCTCAGCAAAAGAATGTACATATATATGCATGTATGTATGTTTATTTGGGGGGGAATTGAACCCAAGGATGCTCTACCACTGAGCTATAGCCCCAGCCGTTTTTATTTTGAGGTGGGATCTTGCTAAATTCCCCAGGCTATTCTTGAATTTATGATTCTCCAGCCTCAGCCTCCTGAGTAGCTGGGATTATAGGTATATACCATGTACCCAGTTTAGTGTGCATTTTGAGATTATAAAGTCATAACATTTCTCTATAAATTATCATATCTGCCTAGCTGATATTTTGTTAGCATCTTCCTATAACCAAGTGAATTTTGCCCAGTTGTTGCTTTTTCTTCATCAAAAGGTTTCATTTTTCTGCATACTTGACACCAATGTGTATTCTAAATCATGAAATTCCTTTTGTTTCTGCCAGTCTTATTAAAGCCATAGTTTCAACCTATAAAGCAAATTCTAAAACCTAAAAGATTTTGCTTCATAAATATCATACAGTTTCTTATCTTATCATAAGCCTCATAACTTTAATTAAGTTGCCAGTGTTCTTTCTCCAACTGAGGCCAATTTAATGAACAATGCAATGATCCTGACTGTATGTAGTTCAATACGTACAATTTTTTAAACTGATGAAGGTTTCTCCTGGTGCAAAACCTTTTTACCTCTTTCAGCTAGTGGTTAGTATTTCTACTTAATGATCTTATTGGAAAGCAATGTCAACTTAACCTTAGCAGGAAAAAAAAAAAAAACATTAGGAAGGGGGTTTCAAAAATTAGATTGAATAATTTTTGTCCAGTAGAGAGGCCATAGTTAGGTCAGAGTGAGAAAAGTAGGGTTTCTTCCAAATTATCACTTCCTGGTAAAGATGATCCAATCTTGGCTTTTCTCAAGAGAAGTCCCTGTAGAAGTCTTGAAACTAGGTTCTGCAACAAACCTCCAGGTTCTATCTATAGAAAATTATTCAAACTTCACCTTGTTCTCCCACAATTCCTTAACTTATAATTTCTAGATTTAATTGTTGATAAATAGAAAAATGCATTTGCTTACTATTTATAAAGATCCTTCTTTAATTTGTAGAATATATAAATAACACAAAATGACAAGTGAATAGGAAAAAGAAGCACATATACAAAACCATTCATATACAACCAGGCCATTTTTACCACCTTGAACACTCCCAACAGCAATATAGCAAATAATCCTAAATTGGAGTGATAGAAGGGAATATGTCTAGAAAGAATAGCATTTTCAAAACCGAATAAAAGGATTAGATATTTGAGAATAGTTTTATGTTAACCAATTTAGTCACCACATTAATTCTCAGTATTATTTCATATGTTTGAGAAAAAAAAGATAAAATATTTTTGTATCATTATTCAGGAGTATAATTACAATTCATTTGAAAGTAGAGGATGTACTTTGTGCTTATATGCATCAAGGTTTGAGGTTGTGCATTTCAGTTTTATTTTATTTGGCATATGCAAAATAAATTCTATTTGTTACAGTAGACAAAGCTTACACAACAGCTGTATCAATCCAGGGTTTAACACTGTAAAACTCAAGA
Source organism: Spermophilus citellus (assembly GCF_964194105.1). NCBI lineage: Eukaryota > Metazoa > Chordata > Mammalia > Rodentia > Sciuridae > Spermophilus > Spermophilus citellus. The sequence goes on along the minus strand of NC_138194.1, from coordinate 58,616,328 downwards.
GCATTACCTTGTGGATTTACTTTATATTCCTGAGTTGAATGTTTGTGACTGACTTTGATCAAAACTAAACTAGAGTCATATCCTCCCTTATCTAATGAGTATTGGGTCAATCTAGACCAGGGAGTCATTCAATCTAAAGACTTCCTGAATAAATCTTTGTTCAACAAAAAAGCTCATATTATCATTTTCAGTTTTGATGCATGAGCTGCCTAAAGCTGGCTATATAATCATATTATTAAATACTATTCTAAGATTAAGATCAAAATATTTTCCTAGAGTTAAGATTTTTAAGAGGAAAAATAAAATATATATATACATATATGTATATATGTATATATATACATATATATGTACACACACACACACACACACACATATATATATATATATATATATATATATATATATGGTGATAGGCTTTGAAATTAAACAGCTTTGGGTTGAAGTTTACTTTATTTCTTTATTTATACTAGAGATTGAACCTAGGGACTTGACCACTGAGCTACACCTCAGCCCTTTTTTTTTGAGACAGGGTCTAACTTGCTTAGGGCTTCAATAAGTTGTTGAGGCCAACCTCAAACCTGTAATTCTCCTGCCTCAGTCTTCTAAGTCACTGGGATTCCAGGCATGCATCATCACATTCAGCTTCAAACTTTTTCTATAAATTCCCATTAGTGTGATTTGAGGCAAAGTACTTAAATTGTTTTTTCTGCATGTTTCTTAAGCTTCAAAATGAAGATAATACATTTTCATTAGTACTTTTCAAACTTTTCAATGTACGGTATATGGGACTAAGCAGGAGGCAATTTGTGGCTATTTATATGAAACTCAGCAAAATATTGCCTTTATTTTATATAATCATTGTAAAAACACAATAAACATATTGGTTAAAAAATAATATTAGGCTGTAAAACATTTTCAAATAGTTTCATAGTGACTTAAACTAAATCTGTGAACATAAGGTTGTTTTGAATATTTTTTAATGTCAGATCTTATTTTTTATTAAATTTTTCTGATAATCTATTTAAAAAATTTTAGCTGTTATTAACATTGAACTTTGTACAAGTAAGAGAAAAAAGGTAAGCCATTTGAGAATTATCAAAGTTGTACAATTTAATTATATTATAAAAATAGCATAGTCGTTTTTCTGTTATTGATGAATATAATATTAGGTGTATTATTTTCATGTGAATATATTGTGAATGTAACTGAACTTTTCATATAAATTATTTCATAGTAAGATGGAACTTTCATTTGCAGACTTTTGTATGCTTCCAAGCAATTGCTCCAGAGCAGATATGGAAAGCACTAAACTAGTAGTTCCAGCACCAAAACTAGTAGTTCCAGTTATCTATTGCTGCATAACAAGCCACCCTTAAATGTTGTGATTTACAGCATCAATTTCGTTTCCTCACACATTTCCAGTTTGGGCAGGGCTCAGCAGAGAAGGCTCTTTTTTCCCCCCAAGTAGTGCCAGTTAGGTTAGTTTGATTGGGGCTAACAGATTCATTTTTAAGAAAGATCATAATTATGGCTGAGCCCTGGGTTCTGGCTGCTGGCTGGGAGCTCATCCAGGCTCTGTGAGCTAGTGCTTTGATTTGTTTCCATGTGAACATCTTTATAAGACTCCTCAAGCATCTTGAAGCATGATCACGGGGTTATAAAAGCTTATATTCCAAGAAACTATCAGTAAAACCTACTAAACTCTTACTAAATGACTAGCAACTAGACATCACAACTTCTTCATGCTACTGATGAAGTAGTCATAGATCTACCCAGATTCTTGAGATAGATTCCACCATCTTCAGTAGACTACCATATTTAAACATAGAGATTTAGTGATGCACTCATAGTTATGTATGGCTTGAGGAAGCTCACCTGCTCATTCCTCAACCCCACTTGGCTACTGGAACTGTCCACTTTGCATTGCCCTGAAACCCAAACTCTTTCAACAGTGTCACCAGTTCCTTGTGGATAATGGAATCAACAGGAGTGAATTCTGCCTCTAATTGTTGTAGTATTTTTCTAGGTAATAGAGCATTTTTTTTAGCCAAGCCCCTAGTATTAAAGAGTACCAGCAAGTAACTATCTTATTGTCAGTAAATATATTGGAGTGCTATCTGCTTCCAGGAGTATTTCCCATTGACAGAAACAGGTTCCAAAACTAGTGGCAAACCTAGGTCACTTCAAGTTTTCCTGAAAATGAAGATGATCAACTTCTTGTTGTATACCTGCTTTAGTCACTTGAGGTTGTTATAATAGAGTATCATAGACTAAGAAGCTTATAAACAGAAATCTGTTTTTCACAGTTCTGGTCAGTTTCTGCAGAGGGACCTCTTCCCTGGTTGCTGACTGCTGACTTCTTATATTCTTACATGCTGGAAAAAGGGATTGAGAGCTATGGTGTCCCTTTAATAAGAGCATGAATCCTATTCACAGGGGCTTCACCTTCATATCTAATTACTTCTAATACCATCACAATGGAAAGTTAATATCTCAACATAAGAAATGTTGGGCAGACAAAATTATTAAGTCCATAACAGAAACTATAACCTATTGGGGCATGCCTATTGTGAAACTATTTACTTCAATATAAGGATTAGTTTGGGCACATAAAAGTCTTTAGAAGATATCAGTAGGTATATAAATAATGGCTAAAATATGTGAGCTCTAAATTCAGACCATTAAATGCTTCTGTGTTTTATACTTAGTTTTTAATCTTCATTCTCTTCTTTTAGTGAGATTTTGGATAAAAAGATAGATAACAAAGTTTAAATAGTCTTACTCAAAGTCAGAAAACGCCCTAAGCTTTGCAATAATGTGATAAAATCCCAAAAGAATTGCACTGAGATCTTGATTGAATTTGTCTCTGATTATATATTTACTTAGGAATATGTGACACAGTCTCAAAATTTTACTTTCCTTTAAAATAATATGCGTGTGATTATGTGTGTATATGTGTGTGTGTATGCACGTGCATGAATCTGAATATCCAATTTTTATGTTCTGTTTCATTAATTATTTGAGTATTGTCATAAAATATTTTTATTTTTTAATTTAACTCTTAAATAGATGTAAATATTTTATTAAACAAATAGTAAAACAAATAATAGACATTAAGCAAATTTATTTAATTAAACAATATCTCCATTAAATTAATATTATTGAATATCTACTGGCTTCTTTATTTGTGCTGGTTATATAATGGTAGAAAAATAGTAGAAAGAAATCATACTCATAATATAGCTTTCTTCTAGTAGGGAAGTTCTGTAATCAATCTTAATTTAAAATAAAAACAAAATTTGAATATATTATAGAAATTATGTGTGTGTATGTATGTGTGTGTGTGTGTGTGTGTGTGTGTGTGTATATATATATATATATATATATATATATATATATATATATATATCAGAAGATTAAAGCATCCGGTACTTTAAAAAGCTCAAACAAGTAAAATATATCCTCATTAACTCAAAATCAATTCCAGATTAGTACTTTCCAAATTAATGTAACCTTGATAGTTTCTTTCATGCCTAGGGAATGGAGCTTTCTTATAAATATTTTGGTATATAGAGTTAGAGGAGAGGATAAATTCAAATCAACAACTATTTATTAACTAGTGTGGAGTCAATACTATGTTATACAAAACCATACTAATTAATGCATTTGTAATCATACAAAGAATATATACATTGAAAACAGTTATTAAAACCAGACTGCCGATGCTTAAGATGCAAAGGAGAGGTACAGATGATAGTTCCTATTAATGTTCAGAAAATTATATAAAATTATACAGAAAAATAAACATTAATAACATTATGCCAAGACAATTATAATTTTCATTTAGCAACTGAGTAGGCATTCAGCACATTTTCGTTTCCTTAAAATCATTTTATTAACATAAAAATGTATCATAGCTCATGGAAGCATTAATAAATATATTTTGATTGAGTGCATCATAAACTGATATAAAAATAAAACACTTTTGCTAATAGTACATACATATTCCCTAGTTTATTTATTTGATAAATTCCTATTTCAACATATACATTATGAGATGTTTTATTTTACTTTGCAATATTTGTTTTGTCAAAATAAAAAAAGCACAATTTTTTATTTTAGTACTTAAATCCCTGTATGGTGTTGTATTAGATTTTCTATTGTGATCTCTAGAACATACTGTGGAAATATAAATGGAAAGATTTTGTAAGGACAAACCATACTATATAGTCATCTCCACAAGGCAGGGTAGGAATAGGAAAAGATAATCTGATTTGTTAAAAAGGTAACTCTAGAATTAAATGTGCTCAGGAATGGGACTCAAGCCAACATTTTTCTTACATCTTTCTCATTAGATAGTAAGTTCCCTGAAGGTAAGAATAAAGTAGAAATAAACTGACTCCATCTGCAGTGCAATATTCATTAAGACAAGAGTAAACCTAATTATTTTTCTCACAAAATTGATGCAGCTGTGATCTCTCTTTGTTATTGTTATTACCATTTGTAAGGAAAGGGTTTGGTGGCAGGAAATACCTTTACAATGCTTTGTACTATCACTTCTCATCATTTCCAACATAAATTCTGTACCCATTAAATAATAACACTCTCTTCCTTCTTACCATTATCCCCAACCCTTAGTCCCTGGTGAGCACTATTCTGTTTTCTGCTTCTATAAATTTGTTTATTCTAGGAGGTGAAACATGGGAAATCATATGAATGACATCAGCAAGGTGGAGGGAAGGAGATTCAAATCTTTGCCTATCTCTCCAAAAAAACAATTAGATAATTTTTCATATATGAAAATAGCACTGAGTAAGCTCCAGAGTGTAGTTAAAAAGCTACAGCAACACAGTGGAGGGGAAAAAATTAAGTGGAGAAACTCATGGGAAGACCTTCATTTTCCTGCATTATTCCATCCCCCAGGAGGACAACTTGGCACTGAAAGACAGCCCTCTAGCTTTTGAGTTTCCTTTGTGAGGAAAAAGAGAGCAGGGCAAGTTGCCAGCTCCCCAGCCTTTGGAGGGACTTTCTGAAGGACCTGGTTTGATGATTCACCCATCTCACCGGACAGATCGGCATAGCTGAGATATCTGGATATAATTGGAAACAAAAGAATGAAGGTTATCAGTATCAACTCCACAGAAGTACCACTGGCCTGTGTAGAAGAGAACCTCACCAGTAAAAGCTGCTTAATAGCCCCAGGAGAGGACATGCTACTGTACCACCCTGGGCCATTCCCCCAACACTTCTGCTCTACAGCATGGTTCTCTGACCACTCTCAATACACCTATGTGTAACACTAGCCCTGGAATCACAACAGGTATGCACACAGTCTGCTTTTGGAACCATAACCCGGCTCCAGATCTTGACTACACAGTCTCTATGCAAACATTTATATCTTCCACACCGGTGTCCTGTTTCAGTGAACAGGCATGCATCCCAGACACTGATGCTGTGGCTGTTCCATTAGCTTCCATCCTTTATATCCCAGTTTAATTGCCTCTCTGAGCATACCTACACCTTACACGTCAGCACCACTGCCACCACATGCATGCCTGAGTGCTGAATCGAGTAACAAGATGCATCCCCCAGCCACAACTTGCCTCTATGAATGAAAAGGGGAACAGGAAAATCTACCATTCTTTGCCACTAAGAATCCTAACAGTCCAAGCCACTTCATGAGAATAGAAGCCCCCACAGTCTTGGCTGCCAAGGACTCCCAAGGTCTACTCTAAAACTGATCTCAGCTGATAGAGGTGCATGAAAAATAAGCCTGCTGTACAATTCAAGAGCCAGAAATGATACAAACCTTTCAGCCAGCATATTCACACCCACACAAAAGTGAAGGTCTTTCCCCACAGAAACTAATTTATAAAAACTGTAAGAGCTGTCTATTTCCTTAGAAGTACAGACATCAGATCTATACAAAACACAAGTCATTCTACACAGAGGGGTAGCCCAGTGGTAGAACACTTGCCTAGTGTATGTGGGGTCCTGGGTTCAATCTTTTCCACTGGGGGAAAAAAGTCAAAGACATGATATTACCATAATAAATAAATACAATAATTTTCCAGTATGAAACTCCAAGATACAGACATCTAGAGATTGTCTGACAAATAATTCAAAATAATTTTAATGACGCTCAGTGGGCTTCTTGAGATAGAAGACCAAACAGAATCAAAATGGTATATGAAAAACTTGTAAGTCCAAGGAGAGAGAGAAATGATTAAAAAGAAAAACCAACATAAATTCTGGAGCTGAAAAAGACATGCATTTTTTGACATGAAAGAAATCAATAGATTGCTGTAACTGCTGACTCAATCAAGCAGAAAAAAGAATCAATGAACTCAAAGACATATCATTTGCAATAATAAGTCAGAGAACAGAAAGAATAAAAAATGAAAATAAGTGAACAAACTCTTTGTGACTTCTGGGGTACCATCAAGTGAAGCAATATGCACATTAATGGAATTCACAGAAGGAGCAGACAAACAGAAAGTGACTCAAACTTACTTAAAGAAATGAGGACAGACCTGGAGCAGTGGCATATGACTACAATCCCACTTTTTTTGGGTGGGGGATGCTATGGCAGGAAAACTTCAAGTTCAAGAACAACCTCAGCAACTTAGACCCTATCTCAAAATAAAAAAGTGAAAAGGACTGGGGATGTAGATCAGTAATAAAAAACCTCTGTATTCAATTCCAAGTACCATAAAATTGAAAATAAAAAGAAGAACAGAGAACTTCTGAAATCTGGAGGGAAACTGACATTTTGAGCCATGATGCCTATGAATCCCACATAGCTGAACGTTTTCACTGAGACACATTATAGTCAAAGTGTCTGAAGTCAAAAACAATGAAGGAAATTGGAAATAGTAAGAAAAGGCAAAATCACTACATGCATGGCAGTCTCTGTAAGAATGTCAGCATATTTCTCAACAGAAACCTTGCAAAGTGGTATAAAGTGAGATAACATATTCAGAGTGCTGAAAGAAAAAAAAAATCTCCATCCAAGAACAATATACTAAGAAGGAACACTATCCTTTAAGAAAGCAAAGATAAAGTCTTCCCTGAACAAAAAACACTAAGAGAATTTATCACTGCTAGAGCTTCATTACAAGAAATGCTAAAGGGAATTCTTCAAAGTGAAACAAAAACATACTAAACAACAATGAAAAAGTATAGGACAGCATAAATGTCATTGGTGAAAGTATGTGTATTGACACCTACAGACTAATGTAATACTGGTGTGTAATTTATTTTAATCTTAATATAAATGTTAAAATTTATTTATGGATACACAATATAAAAATAAGTAAACTCTTGACTATAGGAACACAAATTTGGGAGTATTAAGTAAAAGCATAGTATTTTTGTATGTAACTGAATATAATATGTTATGAACTTGAAATACAAGTTCTACCTATAAGATATGATGTATAATATCTAAAAAATTTTATGCAAGCGCTGAGGTAACCAGAAAGAAAATAGCCTATAACAGATGTGTAAAAGATAAAGATAGGGGCTGGGGTTGTGGCTCAGCAGTAGAGCGCTCACCTAAGCATGCGCGAGGCCCTGAGTTCGAACGGCAACACCACATAAAAGTAAATAAACATGTACAATAAAAATAAAAATATTTTTTTAAAAAAGAGAGATAAAGAATCCAAACACTAAAAAATCATAAAATAAACAATAAAAGGGAAAATGAGAGTAAACATTTTGCAAAATAGATGCGAAATAATAAGCAAAATGGGAATAGCAAGACCTCACTAATCAATAATTATCATAAAAGAAATAATTGAACTCATCAATCAAAAGGCATAGAATGATTAAATCTACAAAAAAGTAGGATTCAGTGATATACTGTCTATAAGTGACTTACTTTAAAGACACACATCATTTTAAAGTAGGAGATAGAAAAAATAATGCAAAAGATAATCAAAAAGAAGAGTGATTATACTTCCAAAAAGAAACAGGAGTGATTATACTTCTATTAGACAAAATACATTTTAAGCCTAAAGCTGTCTTTTCAGATTCAAAGAAGACATTATGTAATGAAAAATGGGTAAATTCAAATATAGCAATTATAAGAAATACACAGATCTGATATTTGAGCATCTAAATTTATAAGGAAAATATTGACAGCTGGTGACAGAAATTAACAGGAATATAGTAATGGTATATGCTATGGTTTGAATAAAGTTGAATGTGTCCCCCCAAAGTTCTTGTGTTGGAAGCTTTGTCTCAGGGTGATAATGATGGTGTGAAACCTTTAAGAGCCAGTGGGAGGTCCTTAGTTTAATTAGGGGTGTGCTCTCAGCAAGAATCGGGGACCCTGTAACTCTGTGACTTCTGTTTTGAGAAGTGATCTGTTCCTCCCACACACAGTCCAGTGATTGTGTTGCCATCCACCATCTGCCATAAGTTTCTTACCAGAATTAGCCCAATGCTAAAGTCGGGTCCTCATATCTCCAGAACTATAAGAATAAAGAAACGTTCATAAAATCATCCTGACCCAGGTACTTCACTATAGTAATGAAAAACAGAATACTACAATCGGAGTTTCAATACCCACTTAAAATAATGGATAAAAAAAAATTCAGACAGAAACTCAGTAAAAAAAATGATATTAACAATTTATAGAACAAATAAGCCTAACAGACCTATATGGGATTTTCCACCCAATAGAACATTCTCTAGGATATATCATCTTAGGTCACAAAACAAGTCTCAACAAATTTAAAATGGAAATCATCTCTTGTACCTTTTCTGACCAAAATGAAATGAAACTAGAAAACAATAACATCAAGAAAACTCAGAAATTCACAACTATGTGGAAACACATGTTTGAACGTCCATCGAATTAAAGAGAAAATCAAAAGGGAATATGAACTGTGTTTGAAGACAAACAGATATAAAAATACAGTGGACTGATATTTAGTGAATGATACAAAAGCAGTAATGAGGGAAACACAGTGATAAATACTTATACTGAAAAAAGAAGGAAAACTTTAAACAATTTAACTGTATATCTCAAGGAGCTACAAAAGTAGCAAACTAGACTCAAAGTTATCAGAAGGAAAGAAATGTTAAATATTAGAGCATAAACAAATAAAATACAGAATTTTTAAAAATAGAGAAAAACCAGCAATACTAAGATTTGACGGGCTTTTTGTTTTAAAGAATCAAAACTTATTCAAGTAAATAAAATTGGAAAAAAAAGAGGAGACATTACTGCATGTGTTTTGGAAATAAAAAAAATCAGAAGGAAATATTATGAAGAATTATATGAATTATATGCAATACATTTGATAACCTAGAAGAAATAGATAAATTACTACAAATGTACAGCCTATCAAAACAGAATAAAGAAGAAATGAAAAGTATGAACAGATAAATGAGAAATAAGGAATCTGAAGAAGAAATAAAAAATTTCCCAGCAAAGAAAAGTTTAAGATGGCTTTATAGTTGAGGTCTACCAAAGATCAAATAAGAATTAGTAGCAAAACTTTTAAAAATCTTCTAAGCAAAGAATGGAGAGAAGACTTCCAAATTCATTTTATTAGGTCAAATCATACTGAACCAAATAAAAAATGGGACAAGACAATAAAACTACAGGCCAATGTCTCTAATAAATGGAAACACTTTTCAATGAAATGGTAGAAAACAAAATTTGACAACACATTAAAAGGCTCATACACCATAACCAAATATGATTTATCCTTCAGATGCAAGGATGACTTAAAATATGTAAATCAATGTGACAAAACATTAATAAAATGAAAGAAATTCATGATCATCTCAATAGATGCATAAATATCATTTGACCAAGTTCCAACATCCATTCATGATTAAAACTCTCAGCAAAATAAATGCTTTTTTTAACATTTTTTTTTTTTTAGTTATAGGTGGACACAATGTCTTTATTTTATTTTTATGTGGTGCTGAGGATTGAACCAGTGCCTCATGCATGCTAGGTGGGCACTCTACCTCTGAGCCACAACCCCAGCCCCCACAATACATGTTTTAGTCAGCTTTTTCACCATTGTGATTAAAGACCTGACTAGAACAATTGTAGAGGAGGAAGACTTAATTTGGGGGCTCATGGTTTCAGAGGTCTCAATCTATAGACAGCAAGCTCCATCCCTTGAGGCTTGAGGTGAGGCAGAACAACATGGTGGAAGAGAATGGTGGAGGGAAGCAGCTTACAAGATGATCTGGAAGCAGACTCCACCCTCCAGATACAAAATATATACCCCATAGCCACACCCCCAGTGAACTACTTCCTCCAACCACACCACACCTACCTCCAGTTGCCATTCAGCTAATCCCACCAGGGACTAATTCACTGATTAGGTTAATGCTATAACACAATAATTTCTCCTCCAAACCTTCTCATATTGTCTCACAAGTGAACTTTTGGGAGACACCTCATATCTTAAACCATGACAATACATATATACAAGGAAATTATCTCAACATAATTATTGCTATACATGAAAAGTGCACAACAAATACCATATTCAGCAGGGAAAATATCAAATGTTTTCCTTCTCAGATATGGTACTTTTTACACAAATTAGCTCACCTGTCTCAAACAGGAAGAGCAAATATCAAAAGACCTATAACAAGTAAAGATACTGACTTGGTAATTAAAAACCTTCCAACAACAACAACAAACAAAAAAGTCTTGAACCAAATGACTTTATAGGTGAGTTAAATCAAACATTTAAAGATATTTCTCCAAGAACACTGTAATATCAAGCCAGTTGTTATATTTTGGAGAGTAGCCTTTCTTCTTAAATTGTCTGTAAATTTACAAATTTAACTCACTTTCATAATTTGAGAAGGTATTTTATTTATTTATTTTTGTGGTACTGGGGATTAAATACAGAGGTACACTACCATTGTGCTACATATACTGCCCTTTTTATTATTATCACATCATTATTATTATTATCGTTAGTATTAGCATGTGTGTGTATGTGGAAGGTGTTCTGAGACAGGATCTCACTAAGTTCAAAGCTGGCCTAGAACTTGCAATCATTTTGCCTCAGACTTCTGAGTGGCTGGGATTACAGATGTGTGCCACCACACCTTGTTTATAAAGTCACATTTAAAATTTTTTTTAAAATACGTTATTTAAAATTCAACTGAAGAGTGTATTAGTATTATTGTTATCATTATTATTAACTACCTTGTCAGAATGTCAAAAGATGTATACATTTGAATTGCATATGCTCTATGAAAAATTATCAAAATGAGAGAATGGCAAAGAGGTAAGTCTTAAGGAATGGATATGCAAATCACAAAAGATTAAGTTTGATTGAATGAGATTGTTTTGATGATGATTTGAGAAATAGTGAAGTGAAAGTGAGTTTCAGAAATAGAATGTTGTGTTCTGAGTGGTTAATGGGATAAGGTAATTATTTATTATATAAATGTATGGTTTGGGACTTTGACTCATATTTTAAGATTCTATTGGAAGATAAACTTGGATATGTTTCTACTTGGAACTCTTACATAAACCATTCACTTGTATTCAGTTTGTGCTCTACTGAGGCTCTGATGTACTTTTGTCTGCCTTGCTGAAAAAGATTTTTTTTTTTTTTAAGATTTCGTCCCCAGTCCATGGTGTTATTAAGATGCAGGGTCACCATCAAGAGGTGGATCCTAGTTGGAAGTCTTTCAGTAATATAGAGGCATGCCCTTGAATGACATGCTGGGACCCTGGAACCTCCTTTATCTCTCTCTCTCTCTCTCTCTGCTTCCTAGTAGGCATGGGGTAAGCAATTTATTTCACCAAGTTCTCTCCACCAACATGTGATATGTTGCAATAGACCCAGAGCAAAGGAGCCAATTCACTGTAGACTGAAGCTACTACAACTGTAAAACAAAATAAAACTTTTTTTCTTTATAAGCTGAGTATCCCAGATACTTTATTATAGTGAGGGAAAGCTAACACAACACTCCTCCAAATCCTTTGATGAATCAAAGTCCTAGGAGTTTTATGACACAGTGAATAAGTGATCTGCTCTTAGCTACAATCAACATTCAAATAACTTTTATTTATGTTTTTAAGATTCATGGCATCATGCCCAGTGAAGACTACAAAAGACAGACTGTGTCATCATCCCAAATGCTGGCTTCTGTAGTCTTCTGGTAGGCATGCCATCAACGTTATCCTATTACTTTTCTCATCTGTGACCAGACAGTGACCTCCTACATTGTAAAGTTTGTTTTTAAAGTCACTACTCATCCCTTACTATTGCCAAGTACCTATCTACAAAGGAAATTCATGGTGTAAGTTAGTCATCGGCTCATATATATATATATATATATATATATATATATATTTGGCCAGTAAGGCACAGTGCCATACCGACTCAGAGCCAATTCAATAGCCATAGTTTCACAAAACCACTTGACATGTAAACACATTCAACTCTCATGTTTCCAAACTCTAAATTCCAATAAGTAACTTCACATAATTCGGCCCTTTGTGACCTTTAAATAAACACATAGTGCTTTGGTCTGAATTTCCTCCTTTATAAAATAAAGCACTTGTACTCATAACATGCTAGACCCCTTTGAGGCCTGTATGTTCCTCATTCTTGTTCTCATGGTTGCTGAAGAGTTTTATTGGTACTTTGTTAACTGAAGACAAGTCAGTAGTGATCTCAGCAGCTACTGCAATGGAAATGGTTTACCCCTTCCAAATTTCCTCCCAGGCACAAAAGAACAACAAAGCAGAACAAAAATCACAATTTATTCTTCAAATATTTAATACACAAGAGATTATTGGGAAAATTTAAAGATATTAGTGAATGAGTTTTGAGAGAGATTGTGAGTGGACAGTTCTGTCCCATTAAACATGCAGCAAATATTTGGGCAAGAATTTCACCATATCCATTGAGAAAAATCAGTTTTCTTAGGTACAAATTGTATGGTTAGGACTTCTGCTTTCCGATGTTGATTAAAAACAATATCTCATTAATATGGCAAGTTCCCAAGGCATAAGACATACTGTTTATGATAATTCCTTGATCTCAAAATAAGTGTCATGTAGTTATTTATGAACAAAATACCATGAAATATTGTTTAGACCCTAACTTAGGGTGAAATAAAAATAATACTTTTATTTAGACGACTAATGATTCAACTGTGTCATCATACGTAAAAAATAAGAATGTTGGAGTGGAAAGTGTTTCTTCTGCCCTCTGAAGTTTAGATCCTGAGGGCCTGCAAATTAAACTGGCAAGAATCAACAGGATGCTATATTGTTTATTTGTATGCATACAGAAGCTTGCAAAAATGTGGACTCTTAAATGGGTAAAGTTTGAGATTTATATACCTAACTTAGGAGGGGGAAGGTTGCTGGAGAAGGGTCTCCCTAGGAAGAAAGAATGGGTTTCTTTAGCAAAGACAAGTGGATTTTGTAGAAAACAAATAGGAGATAAGAAAGTTTTCGATAGTTTGTTTATTCAGGTGAGAGTGGTCTTTCCATTTTCTTTATGGCTACTGATCTCTCTTAGAGGAGAGATTTATGGTAGGTTTACTCTTGATCTTCTTTCTGGAAGGAAAGTCACCCCTAAGAGGGAATTGATGTCAGTCCTATTTCTCTGAAGTTTCTGCTCTTAGATTAGGACAACCTCAAGAATTCATTTTTATGTATCTATCAAATATTCAATGTCTTTATTTGAAAATAATCTTACCAACACAAGGATTCTTAGTGACTTCCTATATTTCCTTCTTTGTGACATCCTCAGACATTTTACTATTGAGAAGCTGAGTTGGTTGTGTAGAGAGAAGATTTGTGGTAGAAGCTGTGAGGTAAGAGATTTGCAAGCAGAGGGAAAAATAAATATTAGAATAAGAATGAATAAGCAGAAAAGAGCAAATCTAAGTTCAGGGCCCTTGCCCTATTGAGGTCTCTCAGTCCTGGGAATGGATCAGTCCAGTAAACACTGTGCCTTATATATTTGATGTAGAGTGTTAATCTTTTCTTTTTCAAAGCATATATTAGACACTATTTTCCTTTTGGATTTACGTAGAAGCAGAATTTTGTGCCAATAGTTGCACAAGTTCCTTTTTAATGGGCAATTGGGGCGCACAGGTTGGGGCAATTTAGAGTATAATGAAGGCTAAACCACAATCTCCTGATTGGAGTGCTTCCAGAGATTGCGTAATCTTCTTTAATCTTTATTCTATTACCTTGGACAGATTTAAAATCATTCTTTCTGAATCATGAGTTCCAAAACTTAGAAAAAATAAAGGGTCCTGGTCACGGAATAAAAATTGGAGCCAGAAAACACGTGGGTTTTCTATGTTGTCTCAAGTACCTGATGTTATCTTTTGTACAAGAGAGTTAAGATTCGTATTTGGATAGCATTTCATGTAGAATGTCTAGCGAGGGAGGGCTTAGGTATGATAGTCCACATGAACATGACCAATTAGGTGGGAACCCTTCATATACTGTGTTGCCACATAAAATAAAAGAGCAGTATTGTTCATGAACAAGGTCGAAGAGGAACTTATGACTCACTAAGTTGGTTGGTTCTCTTTTTACATGTGTTTTTGTCAGGCTACAACAGCAAATCAATTTGTGAGACATCTGATTGACAAGGCCTTCAGTCTGATCTTGCAAATTATGCAAACCGGTTTTTATCACCCAACCCAAATTAATCCCCAATTCTCGTCTAATTCACAAGTAATTCATGGCATTAGATATCCTAATCAGATAAATATCTAAGTTATTCCATGGCACACAAACCAAGAGTGACACCCAGTGACCAAGCAAATGTTTGTGCTATCTGGTAACATTCAGAATGTCTACAGAGGGTCTGAAGATGTCTGATCAATGATTCCATTGAAACTATGTGTTTTGATTACAATTTGCCTTACCATCTTATATAGAAAGGATCCACTGCTGTATCTTTTTTTGATACAAAAGGAAAATTTTTCCATTCAAAAACTTTACCTAAATAATACATAGACCTTGATATTCCATGGAGTCTTCTAATTTCCAAGTCAGCCTACAAATAATAGAAGTGGAATGATTTTTGTCTTTTTGCTAGTAGATATCATACCCTTTTCTATGTCCATTTCTCACCTTGGTCCACTGTTTTCATTAACAGAAATTAAAAAATGGTTCAGGTATTCTGTGTTATCTGAATGTTAAAATAACCAATAATCATATTGATTAGTGCAAGTCAGCAATGCTTGGGACACTGATTCAAGTGAGCTAGAATTGTCAAAAATGTTACCAGGGTTAGTTGAAGCAAGACAAAAATCTGAGAGAGAGAGCTCATTGTGAAGAAACAGAAGGAAAACTAAAATGGGTCTAATCTTTAGCCCATCTTTCAATAGAGAAATGGGCTGGAAGTTTGTTCAAAGTAAAAAGCGATTTTATTAAAAAAATTTTATATTAATTTTCACTTTTTGAGGGTCAAGGAGGAGAAAATTTTTAAGAGAAAATAGATGAAGACGTAGTTTTTTACCCAAGTCTGGAGAAAAAAAAGTCCCTGTCATGGTGTTATCTATTTTGGGTGTATGTGAATTGATTCTGAAATTCTCAAATCAAGGTTGCCTGTAAGGATGTCCTTCTAATTGTCTTGGAAGTGAGAATCAGGGTTTGTCTTGGCATGGGTCGTGTTACTCTAGAAGGGATTTTATTTTACTTTTACCTTTATGTAGGTAGTTAACAGTACTCCAAAAGTTTCCTCTTAGTTAGGTGATAATATATGGTTTTTTTTTTTTCTAAAATCTTGCTGAACACTTATCTCTTGATCAAAAGGGATGGCAGGGCTTATTGGTTGGTGAAGGCCATAACTTTTTTTTTTTAACTTGGTGATGATGTACTCCCAAGATAATAGTTTTTATAGTAAGCTAGTCATATTATTGACATTTTCACTATATCCATAATGTTCATTCAGAGATGTCAGTAGGTATAGAGAAACTAAAAATTATTTTGAAACTGGTTATTCCATGTGTCATGTTTGGGATATTCCAGATTTTAATAAGGTCCACAGATAATACTTCTGGCCATTTATATCCAGTTTCTTGACAGGTTTTATTCCTAAAATGGGATGGCAGGGCTTGTTGATTGATGAAGGCCAACCAACATCTAAAATTTTATATTCCGAAAACCTTGAGGACTTGTGAAGGTAGGGATCATGAAATTTCCTGACTATCTCAGAATTTCATTGATATGTGAGTTACTTATGTTGTAAAGGGAGGTCTTTTGTCTGATTTGAGCATCTAAAAAATGCTAAAATGTGGAATTACCTGTTACTAGTTTCTTTACAATTGTTGTGACATTAACCTATCTATTTGGATGACGTTCAGTCTATCCACTAACATACAATCACTAAGTAGTGAGAACATCCTAAAGCCAGAGAGCAAATGGTAAACTCCACTGGAAGTGTCCAAAGGGAAGTGTGGATTTTGGAGGACGCTGGAGGATGGATATTATCTCCAGAAATTCAGTAAAATCTATAGGTAGGACATCGGAAAATAATTCCATCAGAAATATTGTAGTTACCAGGGCAAAACCAGTGGTCATGTAGTTCCTTAATTGTGCCTTCTTTGCATATATTCCCCATTTAATGGAATATAAGTATAAGAAAAAGATTTAAAAAAATGGGGGAACCTACAGTAAGTACAGTTGATCCAGTGTATAATCCTCTGACAAATGTTTGGCAACATTTTACAGACATTTGTCTTTTTTAGACCCCAAGGCATCTGCCTAATGTTACTGATATCAGTTAAAGGTAGAGTTTTTTCAGTAAGGTGGAAAAAGGATGAGGGACCCATATTTGGCAGCATTCCCAGATGGATTATTCCCCAGAGACATAGTGTCATTCTCCTTGAAGAGTGCCAAGAATAAACAAAAGTAATCTCAGTAGGAGATGAATAGCCTGTCATAGAATTGCAATTAGATACTGACTGGAAAAAAGAGGTAGTAGCAGAGGTCAGGAATCCATAGTACTTCTACATCATGCCATCTACATCAAGCCAACGTAACAGACTCCAAAGCATATCTGGAGTCATTGTAAATAGTGGCACTTTCCCTTCTTTTAAAATGCAGGTTCTGGTAATGTCTATAAGTTCACAGGTTATACTAATTTCATATGGGATAGAGTATGTTTCAACTCTTCCATGTTCTAACGATTCCAACTAAGGAATAGCCAGTTAATATGTTTTCTTAGAATTCTGTTTACAAGAGTCATCACAAAATGAAAGTCTAGGTTTTCTAAGGAGATGTCTAAGAGATTGCTGGATGGATTCAGATTATTACCGTTGTGGTAAGGCAAGCATGTGGAATAGAATGGGACTCTCCATTGTCAGGGAGGATAAATAGATGATTAGTCAGGTTCAGGGTATTACAATGATCCAAGGTGATGGAGGGGTTTGTTAAGAGGCCCTACTGTTAGGCAATCTGCCACCGTAGAGAGAGGTGCTGTGTTTTCTGAATGTATAAAAGAGTTTCCACAACATGGGGAACACAGAGGTGAATGGAGAGCCTAATGTCAATCAAAGGTACTGGCTTATCGATTAGGGTGGCAGCAATAGCACTACACAAAGGCAGGGGGGCATGTCTGATGATATAGGGTCTAACTGACATGAGAAATAATACATAAAATATGTTGAAAGGCAAAATTTTTTTAGAATACTTGCAATGTTTATAACAATATAGATGAAAAGATTTGTTAAAATTTGGGGTAAACTGAGACCTGGGAGTATCAATCATGCAAATGTGAGTGTTTCAAAAGAGCCCAGTGTTTCAGATGATAGGATAAGCATTCTGATTCTGTACTTGAAAGCACTTGAAAGCATATAAAGGCTGGGCTAAGGCCATTAACAGAAACAATCAGCTCATTCTAAAAAGAAAAAAAATAATTAAAATTTTAATTGTTTCTTTATTTCTTGGGAGGACAAAGAAAAACTGCACAAAATTAGCTTAAGTTATTTGAGTGAGTTTTTGAGTGCTCTAAGATATTTCATGGACTAAATAGGAAACAGTTGTCTGTACTCATTGAAGTTTAAATTTAAAGGTTTTGTGGCCTTGCTGAGTCAGTGTGTTTAGAAGAATTTGTGCATCTGTAAGATCATCCTGTCTAGTTTGGTGGTAAAATAAGAATAGAACCTCTGGTGAGAGTTAGGGAATTTAAGGCAGCTTTGAGAATCAGGAAATATTAAGCTTACGTCATGTACATGATGGTATATGGCGTGTGAATCCTTGTTACTTTTATTCTTTTAAATGTAAATGCAAAAGAAGTGAGGCAGGGCTCATTGGCATTAAAAAGAAATCTGAATAAAGATCAATTATTGTAAATCAGGCTGCATCCCTAAGGGTTAGGGACCATGGAATGGCCAAGGATCTCCAAGACCCTCATATATTACACAAATCCATAGCCGTGATTTCCTCCTGAATCAAATTTCCTTTGCTTTTTTACTGTAAAGACTGGTGGATTCCAGGGTGATGAGGCAGTGATAAGAACTCCATGCTATAACAGGGAGTGTAATTATAGGTTCAATTTCTCATTTCTCATATTGATCAATGGAGCATTGGGCTACTTGTGGGCTACTTTTTCCAGGTAATGATGTGGGCTCTGTCCTTAGTAATAGTGCAACCCTGCCAGCATGTGAGGTACAAAAACTAATTGGAGCATCTTTTTTTTTTCTTTTTGAATTTTGTTTTCTTTTTATATTTGTTCTAATTAGTTACACATGATAGCAGGATGCATTTTGAAACCTCATATATAAATGGAGTATAACTTCTCATTCTTCTGGTTGCACCATGATGTAGAATTACACAGATTGTATAATCATATATGCACACAGGGTAATAATGTCTGATTCATTCTGCTATACTTCCTACCCCCGCCTCCCTTCCCCTCTTTTCACTACCCTCTGTCTAAACCAATGTACCTCTTTTTCCCAAGCCCCCCTCCTCTTATTGTGGATTAGCAGCTACATATCAAAGAAAACATTTGGCATTCAGTTCTTTGAGATTGGCTCATTTTGATTAGTGTGATAATCTCCAGCTCCATTCATTATGGATTATGGCAAATGCCATAATTGTATTCTTTTTTAAGGCTGAGTAAAATTCCATTGTGTATATATGCCACATTTTCCTTATCTATTCACCTGTTAAAGGGCATCTATGTTGGTTCCATAATTCAGCTATAGTGAATTGAGCTGCTATGATCATTGATGTGGCTGCATCACTGTAGTATGCTGATTTTAAGTCCTTTGGGATAGACCAAGGATTGGGATAGCTGGATCAAATGAAAAAGTAGGCCCAAATCTCCAATCTGAATTCCCACCAGCAATGTATGAGTGTACTTCTTCTCCCACATCCTCACCAACATTTATTGTTACTTGTTTTCTTGATAATTGCCATTCTGACAGAAGTGAGATGAGTGTGGTTTTAATTTGCATTTCTCTAGTTGCTAGAGATGTTGAATATTTTTTCACATATTTGTTGACCAATCTTATTTCTTCTTCTGTGAAGAGTCTGTTCAGTTCCTTAGCCTATTTATTGATTGGGCTTTTTTTTTTTTTGGTGTTAAGTTTTTGAGTTTATATATATACTGGAGTTTGATGCTCTCTCTGAGATGCAGGTGGTAAAGATTTCTCCCATTCTCTTCACGTCATTTTTGTTTGTTTATTTTGCTGTGAAGAAGCCTTTTAGTTTGATTCCATCCCATTTATGGTTTTTTTTTTTTTTTTATTTTACTTCTTGTGCTGTAGGAGTCTTATTAAGGGAATCAGTTCCTGAACGAATATGGTGGAGATTTGGGCCTCCTTTTTCTTTTATTAGGCACAGGGTCTCTGTTCTAGGAGCATCTTTTAATTTTGGATCATCTTCAGAAAAATTGAATCAAAATGAGTCCCCAGTAGGGGTAGTAGGAAGGATGAGGTTGGTTCTTAGGGCAAGGAAACAAAGATGCTTTTTTACTACAGTAGCATTGAATTTTACCTATGTTCTTGTCAAAAAGATTTGCTGATGAGAAGTCAAGACCAGAAAAGCCTAGTGAGTATTGAGGGCTTATGGATATTGGAGTACCCTGGGTTATGGGCAGTAAAATAGCCTGCCAGAGACTTCAACCACCTGAATGGAATTCCAGGAAATAAGTAAAGATAAAGTTTTTGAATGCACAGTAGAAAGAGTCAGTCTTAAAATCCAGCTTCTGTTCCTCTATCTAAATCTTAAAGGTGGGTTGTAGAGTACAACTGAGGGCTGAGTAACCCCATTAATCAGTGGGTTGTATGGAAAATTGCTCTGCCAAATGAAAAGAATGTACTTCCCAGGGGTGCTAAGTTCTAGAGTAATTGCTATTTAAATTGCCCTTTTTAGTTTTGGGCAGTTCTTTTCTGATATCCAGGCTTTCCAGTATCTACAACTGTCTTGAATGTGTGGGAGAGGCTTTGTAGTTGGTAAAAATGATGAATGAAGTTTAAGATATTTCATATCATGTTTCTGTTTTTGCAAAGACTTGATTTATGAAGTGAGTACTATTAATTTTAATTCATTCTTTATTTTGAATGTTTTGCAAGCAATGTTCAACAATGGGGTAGCAGCTTCAGTGAAACTAAGGGGCTGGCATAGTCATCTTATCACATTACTTTGGATCTGTTGCTTTATATCAGGAGGAAGATTTACAAGTAAGTGAAAATCAAAAACTTCTAGCTGGGGGTTTTTGGCTTTAGGGTGATGTATCATAAGAATGGTGGTAGTTGGCTGGTGGTAGTTGGCATGGTGGCTCATGCCTGTAATCCCAGCAGCTCAGGAGGCTACAGCAGGAGGATCTTGAATTCAAAGCCAACCTCAGCAAAATCAAGGCACTAAGCAACTCAGTGAGACCCTGTCTCTAAATAAAATGCAAAATAGGAGTGGGGATGTGGCTCAGTAGTAGCCCTTGAGTTCAATTCCCAGCAAACTGCCTCCCCCTAAAAAAAATAAAAATAAAAAAAAAAGAATGGTGGTATTAGGCATTGCAAGAAGTATTCAGGATGTTCTCCTTCCTTCTGGTTGCAAAATTCTTCTTTGGCCCAGTTGACTGTCAGTCTGTCAGTCTGGAACAGCTCTTCTGAGGTCCTGAATATCAGCCTCCAAATTCTTTCTCTTCCTTAGAAAAACATTAGAGAGATTCTAGCTGTGCTTGGCTAGTGAAGATAAGTTTGTCTAGGGGACTGTTTGGCCTTTGGTACAACTACAGTTTAATCAGAAGTGGGAAGAGCACTTCTAAAAAGCCAGATAAAGGTGTCTGTGACAGGGCTGTTTCTATTAGTGGCCTATTGGAATGAGTAGGGATTTAAACTCAGAATTTAATATGAAGCTTGTCTCTGCCTCTTAGCACTTTATATAATATTCTTATGTTTTATTGCCTTCCAACCACATTCAATTTATTCACACACAAAAAAAGAAAGATCATAATAGCAAATCCATATTATACCACACAATTCAAATTAAATAACATATGATAATCAATGGATCTTTGTACTAACCCCAAACAACTCTAAAATCACCATAGTTTGGAAAAACAAGCATTTTCTTTGTATTACATGATACTGCAGTACTGCAGATCAGATGTGGCTCCTCTGGCATTGCTGGACTTCATCTATCTCTTCAATTCTGTCCCAGATTGAAAGAGTAGTTGTTGACTGACATGTGCCTTTCTCATGGTATGAGGCAGAAAATGAGAAATGGAGTCAACCATACATGATGGCTCAGGGAAGGATAGTTCACTTACACAGAAGCACAGTGATGGTAGGGAACAATTATATGACTGCTAATAAATAATACATTCCACCATAGTCTACATTCTGGTTTAGAAATATTTACTTCTCTTTCCTCCCACAAATTCACACCCCTCCCCATTTATTTTATTTTATTTATATTTTTACTTGTTGATGGGCCTCAATTTTACTTATTTTTTTAAATGTGGTGCTGAGGATCAAACCCAGTGCCTCACAAATGCTAGGCCAGCTCTCTACCACTCTGCTACAACCCCAGCCCTCATCCCCCTTTTAAAACATCTGAAAACACTTATGGAATCACTGTGTTAAACTCCAAGTCTAGGATCTTGATGAGCAGACTATTGAGACATAGGCCCTGTTAGTATTTGGTTTCCTATTTACTCAACATGAAATAGTAGAACAGTGACATAAAAATCAAAAGCACTCCCATTTGGAAAGAAAAGTAATTATTAGTCCTAAGAAGTTTTGAAGTTCTACTTCTTGATTAAAATGACTGCTTCCCTTGAGGTAAGGAATGATTGTTGATTGCACACACTCCTACCAGTAACTCCACAGTTCATTATTCTCCATGGAGTCTGCTCTCCTTCTGGGAGGTGTTTCTTTTTTTCTATTAGCCCTTTTGTCACATCTGAAGAGATCTTTGGAAAATATGCCCTCCTCAGTCATGGAGCAGCTTTTCCAGCCTGCTGTTAGAAAGTTGGATGTTCAAAGGTTGTTTTAAATCTTAGTCACAATGTCTTTTACAGTTCGGAGCTTTGCACTTCTGCGATTTTTATCTATTTAATTCATGATACCTTCATGTGTTAATAGCCATATCAGTAGTTCCGGAGGCATGTTTATCTTTCTGAACTCATGTACATATCTTTGAAGCTTAGGAGGCTTCTGTGAGACACCATTGTCTTTTCATCTTGAACAGTTTTATAAGGCTTATTTACTAGACATGAGTTAATCCAATCACAAATCATTACAAGGAGTTTAGAGATCATGTCCTTAATTGAATCATGTTCTCGCTTGAATCTCTTCCAAAGACAGCCCTATGGTTTAAGCTTTGTCCTGAAACTACAATATCACTGCAATATTTTGAGATTTTTTTTAATTGGGGAGGAAACTTTACACACCAAAAAGACCCATAAGTTTTATATATTTCCTTTTGTGCTTTGAATCCTGCTGGTAAACAAGCCAATTCTTTTCTGAGCTAGTGTCTTTCATTCAGAACTGATGAGAACCAGTCTCATACTAACAGTTTTTAAAGAAAAAAATTCTATGTCCAAAGCTAACAAGTTCATTAGATGTATTTTCTATTTTTCCAAGTTATTACAGTTTTATCAGCCTTACAACATTTACCTCAATCCTCAGTCCAAAATCAGAGATGAAATTTTACCTATATATAATATAATATCATCTGATTTCCTATATAAACTTCTACTAACCAACTTGAGCTGGAGAATAGTTACTCAATAATACCATGTGCTTAATGTAATTTTTTTCCTCTCAGTTTAGTTCAGCTGTCTTCAGCTAAGCTCCATTTGTCTTCTCCCTTAGGAACCAAGTTTTTATAAATAGTCACTATCCAGAACATTCTTATGGTAGAAAATAGGAGCCAGGGTGGTAGAGAAAATCAAAAAGAAATGCATTTATTGTTTCTGCTGGGATATAGCATGCTGTCATGCCTGTTCATACTCAGTTACCCAAAGTGAATCATGTGGCCAACACCAAATCAAAGAGTGAGAAGTCTGTTCCATCTATAGGAAATCATAGTGAGGGAGAGATCAATGATTATGAAAAACCAGGACAGTGGTGTGTAGGCTGAAACTTCTAAGGAAGGGCAAAGAGAATGTATTTAATCAAAGTAGCTATTATTATATTATAGCTGGTAGATTGTATTTTATTTATTAGTACAAATATGAGATGCACACCAAATTCTCATCAATTATCCACTAGCTTCCATCATATTGTGTACAAATTATTAGTAAAATAAGTTGGTATTTAGTAAAATATGGTTTTATTATCAGTTCCTAAGTACCATTTATTCTGTAAAGGAATTAATCTTTAAAGGTGTGGAGTGTAAGAAATAATGCCTGTACTTTTTAATTTAAAGTGTAGCACTCTGGTGATTGCTGGTAATACTTAGAAGGAATACAATAGAAAGAAAACAGCAATAACTTTAAGGTTTTACATAAGGCATTGGCACCTCCTTCCTGAAATGCATCAGTGGTCCCCAAGTTATATTTGTATTTGAGAGATAAGCCAAATGCGATTACTCTGACCTACAGTGGTTTGTATTTTTAGAAAAGATGAAATAACCAACACTTGCATTTTTACATCTGTGATATGAACCAATAACTCCATGAAATTGGATGAGCACTAACCTTCTGTAAAATATGATTAGTCCCATTTTCTAAGATAAAAATAATAAAATATGAAAATATTTGAAAGAGAAGATTTCCTTCTTTTAAGCTGTGAATTAAATTTCTCTGAGAAAATGTTGAAAACCACACATATTCCCCAGAAGATGAAAAAGTTAGTTGTATTATTTATTATTTTGAACTTTGTAAAGAAGAGTGCTAAAAAATGTTACTATTTTCCCCTAAAAATAATTTTGCTCCCTAGCATTTTATTCCAACTCTTTTCATTTCTATGTGCAAAGAGAGCAGAGAACAGAGGCTGAGCATGCCAGCAGTGATGTCAACTGCAGAAGAATAAAGCTCATGGCTGATTTTGAAGTGTAGCCGGCATACAAATCAATGCATTCTAAGGATGGTTGAAGCCCAAATCAAATCTGATTTTTCCGAAGCAATATGTTCCTTTGCTTGAGGCATCAAATACATTACAGCATTACATTATTTTCCAAGAATATTTTAGGAGAAATACACTTGAACGTCAGGGATGAATGTATGCTCAGAAATTTTATTCTAAATTTTTAATAGTTGTCTGACACTATATTTAGAAATTATTTATAATTTAGATTTTTTACTCTCATTAAAATATTAATGAATGTTACTTATTCATATTTTATTCAATTTTATTTCATAAAATTGCTAAATTAATTTTATGTCGATAAATGAGACATATGTGTTTCAAAAATTAATGGAATCTACATCTACCTATGTAGTTTTACCTTCTCTGTTCAATGGTAGTAGCAGATAACTATAGTAAAACTGAAGGAAGATGTCATACCCATTGTGATTTTTAGACATTCTTATTTCTACGATTTATATCACTTCTTGGTTTATGCAGAAAAGTAACTGAAAAAAAAGTAAAGAAATTAGCCTTAGATTCATAATGAATTTTCAAACTACTTAAAATTGAAAATAATAAGATAACAGGTGGTATATATTGTTTTTTCTTAAGAGTCAAAAGTAAAATTTAGGCAAATTAATAGCTTAATAAATATTTAAAATATTAATTAAATTGATTAAGTGTATCTAGTTTGTTTATGATCATATAATTATATGATTAAGTGATAAGAATGCTTCTTGAGGACTCAGCAATATAATTGAAATCCATCAACCCCAACATGTTTACATAATGAGATTCAGGGCTTTCTTTCCTTTACCCTTCCTTTGGTGAAAAGTATTAATCAAGCCTAAGGCCAGTGACTAATCAAAGGCTGAGGATGGATCCTTTGTATGTGGAATCAACAAGATGAAAGCTGTTGTATTCATGGAGTTGGTACTTTCACAATGTTTGCCTCAGTGGAGTGCTTTTTGGTATTGAAATTACTATGTGATCAGTGGCACAATGAGTTTTGCTTCTCAGTTGGATACTTTAGCCTAGAAAAAAACCAAAAAGAGATATCAGAGGAAAAAGAGGCTTTAACTGGCATCTTCTGTATGTTGTTCTATACTTGGGAAATAAAATGTGTTTTCACTTGTTATATTTCTACCTTTTTGCCACTGAAATTGAAGATGTTAAGACATTGTAAAGGAGTCAAAGAAATTGTCCAACTTCACATAGTTCAAATCAATTCACCAGAAAGGAGCCTATATAGGACTTTAAGGTGGGTGATGAAGAAAGTCTTACATTTTCCCAAATGCTGTTGTTCTTCTAATAACTTCACTTTTTTTTTCCTCCAAGAATGAAAAGTCATCATATAGACTGAATCCAAGAATGCTTTGGGGCCTCAGAGAGAGCAATGGAGCTTTAGGCATAGCATTAACCAAAAACTGAAAAGTGCTTATAAAAAAACTCCCATTTAGGATTTTTCTTCATCATCTTCACTTTGTATGTAGCCTGAAGTTGGAAAGATCTCGTGGAATCTTTGGAAGAAATCCAATCTTTGGGTTGACACTGGTGCTTTCCTCCCTGTCTAGATTCTAGCAATAGAAGGAGGCAAAACAGATTATCTGCATTGAATTTCTCAATATTTGTTTTCCTGTAATTTTGCTTTCTTGATTGCCTCAATTAATTGTTTTAAGTAATCCTGCTACTTTCCTTCTATTTCTTTTGCATTCTACATGCTATTAAGTATATTTAATTTTTTAAAGAATTTTTAATTCACAGCAAAACCGAGGGGAACAGCTTTCCCCACTGCAACTTCCAAAAAACTCCTCACCCACAACATGTACAGCCTCTCCAACTATCAAAATCCTCCACCACAGTGGTACCTTTGTTATAATTGATGAACCTATATTGATATGCCATTTTCACACAAAATCCCACTTTTATCAGGGTTCACTCTTGGTGTTATATAGCCTATGGATTTTGACAAATGTCATGTGTCAAGTAATGTAACTTTACTTAAACATATATGCTGGCATAATAATATTCAAAGTGTGATCTTGAACATAGTCATGACAAAAAAAAAAAAACATGGGTTATAATGGTAACAACTTGCTATTTAAGCACCTTTTTTTGGAGGTTGTTCCCAGAATTAGGGAAAGAGACTGAACTAGATAGAGACCATTAAAGGTAATATACACTTTCTTTTCACAGTGAAAGACTATTGAAGGTCATGTAAACATTTCCTCTCTGACTTTTGCTTGAAATGTGGCATTATCCAGCCATCATAGACTAGTCATTATTGTGACTGAGATGCTATGAATGCTATGAATCACAAGTCCTTTGTTGCCTTTGAGTAACTAAGACCTGTAGGAGTAACAGACATAGAGGGAATAAATTCTAGGGTTGGTGACATCTTATATCTTATATTTGCCTCTTACTCTATGTCCTAATCTCCTAAAATAAGCATATTCATTATACAAAATGCAGCTCATATATCACCCTGTTGAGGAAGCCTTTTCTTATTACTCTACCATGACAGAGTTAATCACTCCTCATTCTCTGCTTTACACATAATTCTATTAGTGTGCTGCATATTAATTTCTTTGTTTACATGAGCATCTCCTATAATAGATTTATTTAGTTGAAAGCAGGAGGTCTCATTAATCTCTGTATTATAGCACAATGTCCTGTCTACTCCATGTGCTCAATAATTTATTTGAATTAACTAATAGTGACATTACAACTTGTTTTTTCATTCTCTTTAGTTGACACTTATCTGTATTTTTCCATATGATTTTTCTATTATATAAAAGTGCCATTCACTGTTCAGATGAACATGTGATGTATTTTTTATAAATGGTCTATTATTTATCATAAGCAGTCACTGTTGAGAAATTCATGAAAATTAAAATCTGGGCCAACTCAGTTAACTCAGTCTAATTTGAAGTTACTATGTGATTAATTTCATAATTTAAGCAGTCTCTTATGATGACCCAGGTCTACTCACATAATTCCACAAATTATTAAGTCATATTTTTACTATGTGCTTGTTTTTGAAATAGCATTGAGATGTATGTTTCAGATTAGGGTTTCAAGACTTCTTAGTTTATATTTCCAAACTAGTCTCTGCTGGAGAGACGGTAATTTAGTCTTCCCCCTGAACTAGTGATCAGTCTAAACTAGTTTTATTAGGTTTTGTGGGGAGAATGAGATAGTACCCAGAACTAGAATCTCTTATTCTAACCATTAATTTTCATCTATTAACTCCTCACTCATTTCAGCTTCATTATTGTAATCTATCAGTCAGCATCATAAAATGAGGTAAAAATATGATTCTCAGTGCTGGGGTATAGCCCAGTGGTAGAGTTCTTGCATATGTGGCCCTGGGTTTGATCCTCAGCACTGACACACACACACACACACACACACACACACGCATATAATTTTATATATATATATATATATACACATATGCATATGAATATATATATATACTTATAAACAAACATATGGTGAACATGTGTTAATTTTTTTTCTTTACCAAATGAGGTAAATTACAAGTGGCTAAAGCTTGTGGAAAGAAAAATTCAATGAATAGAAATGTAAATAGCCATTTGGTTCAAGAAATGCTTAGATAAATTTTCTAATAGATAATTTTTCATCATCCCTTTTGGTAATGAAATAATGAACTTTGTGGTTATTTTTTCTACTGAAGACTAACCTACAATTAAACAAATAACTTCATAAACTCAGCATGGCAATAAATAGAAATTAATGTAATAAAATGGTAGACCCATAGAATTAAATGATCTTTGAGTAGTCATGTTCAGAAGTAAGTAAGTATAACATTGAGCAAGCATGGAGTCATCCTTTGATTTGTTTCCAAGTTAATTTCTCTTAATAAGACTCAAGTCTGAGGATTTAGGGTTCCATTTGTTGGATCATACCTCAATTTATGCATTCTTACTATGCCATAAGTAGGAAATTGAAGATGTCCTACTTATGACATAGTAAGATACAAGAGTTATTTCCCCAATCTCATCTGAAATTTCCCTGCCACTGCTGCTAATACTCTGTTGCCTCTTAACCCTTAAAAGTACTTATTTGCAGTGTCTCTTCAAAAACCTTTGTAGACTTCCTCTTTGGGATTTTAGGGATCATGACATTAATCTTATTGTTAGTCTCTAATTCCCACTACATCTGTCTGCATCTCTGCCATGCCTCTCCTCCCTATTGTATCAACTTGAGTTGAGTCAGGGTAGGGATAGGAGAGGGGGTGAAGGAGAAAATACAGTTGAGTAATCTATTCATTTTCCTCTATCCTAAGGCCAAGGTGGCCTTAGGATATTGCCACCTTCCCTATGTAAAATCTACAGTAAAGTGTGCCAACTCTGGCTGTTGGTATAACAGTGAAGGAGTCTTGGAAATTATTATGCCTTAATCTTTATTGTTTCCAAAAACTCTGCCTTTCAAGATTTTGGTCCCATCAGATTGAAGAAAAGTCAGCCTTGTGTCCTAAATACCATTACTCATTTCCTTGTTAAATCATCCACTTTTTATAGACCTTAAAGATAATACCATACTTTTTGATGCCTTCATGATGAATACCTAATACATCATTTATTTATTTAGACATGAAAAAAAGATGTTATAATAAGGACTCTCACTAGACTAATACCTTAGCATTTTCCTCATTATTTCTCCTGCCTTATTAAAATGTGATTTTTCATTTCTTTCTATGTGCTTCTGAGTTTGGCATGCTTATTCTTCTTGCCTCAGATATACTTCCCTAGTTCTTCTGGCTAAATTTTAGCTTTATTTCATGTTTAAGAATAACTTCCAGAATGTCTCTTGTAAAACTCTTTAGTACCTTGTACTTCATAACATCTAGTATATACGATTTTTATGGTTGTCTATGCCTGTGTAATAAAAACCTTAAAAATTAGTGACTTAAAAGAGCAAATCATTTATGTGTCTCATGAGTGTGCAATTTTGCACGGCTCTCTGTGAAAAAGGTTAGCTCTGCTTTTTGTGGCATTGGTTCTGTTGGATCAATGAGACTTGGAATAGCCAGTTTCATGAGGCTCTTTTATACACCTGAAAGTCAATCCTTGCCCTGGAAATTGGCCTTGCCTAATATTTGCAGGCCTGGCTTCCTCTCCATATGGATCTTACCAAGGAATTTCTTGGGTTTCCTCACATAATTGCAATTTCAACTCAGCTTAAGACTGAAGTTTCAAGAGATATTAAATGGAAGTTGCCTATCGCTTAATATCTGGGCCCAGAAATTGATAAAATGTATACCTTATTCTGTTGAATCTGAAGTCAGACCACTCACAAAGATTTAGGAAAAAGAGTCATAGTTTATACCTCTTTATGGGAGTAAAATCAAAGAATTTGTAGCATTCTTTAAACCACCACAACCATTTTATATGTCAGTTACCTGTTAACACTTAAAAGTACTTTTTTTTTAATCTCCCACCAGAATTCACAAGGTTAGAACTTAGCAAAATAGTGTATACACCATAATCTCATTGCCCCAGTATCTGGCACAGAGCCCTCTCTTAGCCTTCCAGCTAATTTTTTATTTTCTCAGCCCACAGTTTCACTCTATTCACTCTTCATGTTGTATCTTAAGACAACCTGCTGATTTCTAAATTTTCTACTATATTCTTGATTAATGTTTTTACTAAAAAATGGAGTACTACTTTCTCTTTTATTAACCAAAAGCCTGCTTATATTTCAAGTAAAACCTAAATTTAACCTATTTATAGCAATGTTTTGGATAGTTTGTTACTTTTATCTATACCTCCCAACTCTTGTATGTTTAAGTGTAATTGCAATTGTAATCAGGGAGAAAGATTGAAAAAAAGAAGCAGACCAATATTTGTGGACAAAAGTGCTAAAATTTGCATGCTATCTTATGCTTAAAGAATGATTTTTTGTCATATTGTGTTATTTTATATATGAACAAATTGATAGTAATAAGTATCAGTGCAAGGATTCAACTGAGTATCATTGCCCTTACCTGCCATTCTAACTACTCAGAAGGCACAAACAAACAAACAAAAATTCTAAAGCTTTTTTCTACCCATCCCCTCCCCCCAAAAATACATGTTTAAGCATATCTTCTTCTCAATTAAGTGATCTCAAATAACCTCTTCAAGTTGTTTTATTTCTCCAACTAGATTAGCAGAAGGACAGCAAGAACAGTTTCCTATGTGACTAATTTCCTCCTCTGTGTCTCTGCCTGCCTCTGCCTCACTACCTATTCATATTAGAAATAGACATAAATACCCTGTTCTTTTAAAGTGGATTTCAGAAATGTGTCACCCAGCTTGTTGCCCAATGAAGTTATAGCACAATATTTCTAACCCCAATATTTAGAAATAGATCTCTATGTCTCCTTATTTTTTTTTTCTTTTCCAGAGAAGGTGGAAGGTTGAAATAATGGCAAACTCTTCTCAGTCTTCATTTTTTGTTCTTAAATCTTTCTATTTGATGAATGGCCAAAGTGAGATTTAGAGCATGTTTCTCCTCCATATTCTCAAATTTCATTAGTGAAATATGGTGTTGAAAAATTTTAAGACTCTATAGAAAAGATTAATTTCCTAAAATGAATATACTTTCATTACTACTAATAATGTAATAAAACAAGTTTTATTGCAATAGCATGGTTAATATAATTGCATACCAAAGGAAATTAATAACTAATTTATAAAATGAGTTTTGTTTGTATTAACATAAAGAAGATTTAAAATTGTTCTTAGCTTTAAGTACCACTTGTGAAGCTAAGTGATAAAATATTAGTGAAATTATATAGCATATACAATCTTGCTAACTTTCCCTAAGGCTCAAGGTCACCAACAACTAAGTGTTAATTTAAAATAATAAAAAAGACGGTACAATAAAAACAAAAACATAGGGTTCATGTTGAAGAATGTATCTGTGCTTTCCAGAAAATGGAGACTAAGTTAAGGGAACAAGAGATAATTAGGCACATAAAGTAAATATTTTCATATATATCAGATACACAAAGTAATGTGCTTTCATAAGTAAAGCTCTTTTTGGATCTAGGTAATTATTGAATTAAGAAAATATCCATGAATGATCAGTGTTGCCTGTTGACTTTTAAAGAATTGATACAACTGAAGATTGATAAGGTATATATGTTAAATAATGAATATGATTCTAGGTAGAATTTTATCAGTATTAGAAAGTAACTAAACCAGATGTAGTGGTACATGCAAGCAATACCAGGAGCGTAGGAGGCTGAAGCAGGAGAATTGCAAGTTCAAAGCCAGCCTCAGCAACTTAGCAAGGGCCTAAGCAACTCAGTGAGTCACTGTCTCTAAATAAAATGTGAAAAAGGGCTGGGGATGTGGCTTAGTGGTAAAGCTCCCCTGGTGCAAAAAACAAAATAATAATAACTTTCATAGCACTTTTAGCTTCCACTGGGATATAGAAATCTAGAAAAAGCATCACTGTAACTTTCCAATAAAGAAAAGCCCAATACGCTACAAAAACACAACTTTTCCTGAACTCTTTATAAAATAAAAGATGATGAAATTTTGGCTAAAGAAAGATTTCACATAAATATAATATTTGTCAAGATTTGGATTTAGGAACAAAAATATTTGTTCAATCTTGCTTGTTCTTTTTATACATTTAACATATTCCATGAATAAAATAAAATCTCAAAGGTCCTTTAGATTGGGGACACGGGGAGTGCATAACACCAGACACAGGAACAGGAGGTCTGTTTTTGGTCCAAGCTACATTCTGAGTGTGACCCTTGGCATCCTATCTCATTTGTTCCTCCTTCAGTTGATGATTCTTCTCCTCCTTGTCCTCCTCCTCCTCCTCCTCCTCCTCCTCTTCCTCCTTCACCTTCTTTTCTGTTTGTACTTTCCAGATATCCCTGACAGTAGAGTGTATTTTGATGTATTATGCATATATAGGATAAGTATAATCTCATTCTTGAGGTTGCACATGATGTAGAGTTACACTGGTCATTTATTCATGTATAAGGACAGGAAAGATATGTCTGATTCATCAATAGATGACAGCATTTCTCTTTCCTTTCAGGATAATTTTCCATTCTTCTTTTAAGTTTGAAGATACCTATATTAGAATAAATGTTACCCCAGAGTCTAATTTTTATCTTCTGCAGGAAGCCATCCATGAAATACATGAGTATCTTCTCTCTGCCATGTAGCCAGGGAGAGATAGGCCTAGCTTTGGGAACTTTCCATGGCTCCCCCACAAGAGATTTCCCAATGCACATGACTTTTTATTCTGCTCTGCTAGAAAGTTTTCCTCGTAGTAGCTCTGAAGATGGGTGCAATCCACTAGGAACTGAAAAGCCCACCTTTAACCATTTTTGGAGAAGAACATTCTATAGAATCTCTTTTATGTCTCCCAATATAAATAAAGCAGGCGCGGGCTCCATCTTGGTCTAGAAGATTGATACATCTGATCAGCTTGCTGGTCCTGCCCCCACTTTTGAAACTATTTTCTGTGTTCTGTTCTTTTTTTTTTTTTTGCCATTTTATTTCCCTTAGCTTTTATTTCTCAGCCAGCCCATTCCACCAAGGAGAATCCCATTCCCACCACCTGCACAGGTTGTGGGCAGGAATCTTCTTTTTGTTTATGTTTATATGACACAGCTTTAATATTCTAATTAATGCTTACCGCCAAGTGGAATATATTTCATTTTGAATATTTACTCAATAAAGGATTTCACCTTTCCTAGTATGCTTTTGTATTTGTAGCTTATTTAGAAAAAATGGATACCTATATATCTTTGCCCAAGATACCCTGACTACTACTGTAGTTGATTCCTTAAAATACTTTTTTTTTTTTTTTACTCACATGACTTTTATTTATTTCATTAGTTTTTAACATTTTATGACATTTCATTTTTTCAAGTAGATAACTTTTTATGTAATTTTAAGTAAAACATTTCTCTGGCGATAACAGAAACTATTATTTATTAAAAGCCTAAGTAATGCCAGATTTCCATAAAGTCCTCAGTCCAATTCTTATGTGACACCTAATATGTATGTTATTGGCCAGGGAGTGGGTCACATCTGTAATCCCACCTTCTGGGGAGGCTGAGGCAAGAGAATCACAAGTCTGTGGCCAGACTGAGCAATTCAGTGAGACCCTTTCTCAAAAAAGAAATGAAAAGGTCTGAGGATGTAGCTCAGTGGTTAAGCACTGGCTTATCATGTAAGAGACTCTAGGTTAAATCTCCAGTACTGAAATTAAAAAAAAAAAAAAAGATATAGTATGGATATGTACATATCTCAATGCCTTCTGGTATGATGTGGCCTTAAAATACTTTGAAGGTTCTCTTAAATTTTTCTATAATTAGCACAAAGTTCTCAACAACTTAAATATGTCTTGAAGTTTGTAGGCAGTGTTCTTCAATATGCAAAGTTTGCAACGATATTTTTCTTTTCTTTTCTTCTTTTGGTACAGGGATTGAACCCAGGGGCACTAAACCACTGAGCCACGTCCCCCAGCCCTCCTTTTATTTTCTTAAATTCCAGTGTTGCTTTAAAAAATCGCATTTCTTAAAAACTTGTGTCTTTTTAAAGGCCTCAAAATACTTGTAGAATTTTGAAGTTTATTCTCTATTAGTCCAATAATATTAACCAAAAAGAAAGAAAGGGAAATAAGTACGGTCTCTAAATGCCATTTTTATGTCTGTAGTTGGCATTTGGAACGCTATCAAACATCGAAATTCTGACAAAGAGCATTCTTACAAAATAATCCTGTACACCACTGGGCCAATTGCTGCTTTTTTCAAGAATAAATGGGTAGTAACTATAGTTTATTTGGGATGTTTCCTATTAGAAAATATGACAGAGGTTGAAATTATACCAAAAGGTAAATCCCATGAAAGGTTATGGAAATGTATGGTTTGTGTGCTCTTTCAGCCAGCCAGCTGCTTCCTGAAGAGAAAAACGTCTACAAAATCATTTTCAGATGCTGAGTCAAATCCTAATTATGTCAACAATGATTATCTAATTGCAGGACTATTTAAAACTCCTAAAATTTTATCCCTCTCCCCAGTGTTTGACTTTTAACCATTATTTCCTTTGAGAGTTCATATGGAACACTGTATTGGTTTGTTTCTATGTACAAAACACATTGCAGCAGGCAGGGAAAGGCGTCTGAAACAAGACTCAGAAAGAAAACACAAATGATAAAGAAATAATTGAAAAGTTTGACTATAACAAAATAAAAATAAAAAGGTATGATAAAAAAGCCGGAGTAGAAGAACAGATTTGCTCCACATTTATATGACATTATTTGACTATTTTAGAATTTCAGT
Source organism: Spermophilus citellus (assembly GCF_964194105.1). Lineage (NCBI taxonomy): Eukaryota > Metazoa > Chordata > Mammalia > Rodentia > Sciuridae > Spermophilus > Spermophilus citellus. The sequence goes on along the minus strand of NC_138194.1, from coordinate 58,581,488 downwards.
GCAAAGTCTTACCCCCTGCCCTCTAACACTTTTAAAGGAGCTTTGCCTGGCTGGCATTCACCCCACTTTGGGGTCTGCAGTATAAAGGCTGGCCTTACACTAGCAGTTCAGAATGCCTTTTCCTAGCTCTTATTAAGGATATCACAGATTCTCAAGCTCAGATATATCTTAGTCCAGGTTTGGCTCTAAAAGTAGGTTTGCTGACCTAAGCTTTCCTCTGTATAGCTTTTTTTAAAATTATGGGCTTCTAAATGGGAACAGCTTTGAGGCCTACTTGAGTTCCTATATTATAGCATGGAGCCTGGTTCCCCTTGCCACTGCTTTGAAGGGGAGGTGTATGTATGTGTGTGTGCTGGTGTGTGTCTTTGTGTATGTATAGAACAGGCCACTTTTCATTCCAATTACCTCCACAGAATTTGAGTTCCAGGACGAACTTAGACCACAAAGTGCTCAAATTTTAATGGATGAATACTTACCGAGTTGTTGAGTATGATTAAGTCAGTTACCTATTAACATTCTCTTTCTAATGCTCTATCCTTGCTATGTGTTAACATGAGAATATTTTCAAAAAAAGCACATGTTCACCATCTACATTATCTTTACTAACAGTTAAATGTCATCAGCTCTTTACCTCACAAAACAAACAATATGTGAATATTGTTTAGAACATGAAAATTTTAGTAAAAGACTAACTCTTGATTATACTATTCATTTAAACTAATATTTAAAAAGAAATTTTCCATAGTCTTACCCTCCTTCATTATCTGCATTTTTGAATAAGCAATTGTAGTACTCAGCATGAGTTGGCACTTAAAGTGAACAAGTCTACCAGATGTTGTGATTTCTACTGTTATTTTAAGTAAATGAGTCTTTGCAATTTCAGTGACAATTGTGTCAATGGGATGACAGTAGGCCAGAATTCTGTTTGATATGTCTAGCAGGAAGCTCTATAGGAAATTGAACATCAAATAGTTGAATAATTTTAAAGCTTAAAACACAAAGAAGACTTGAGTATATTGATGTAGCTTTTTCTCTTATTGCATCAATGATTTTCATGGTTTTATACTTGACTTTGTAACATGTGAACATATTTTAGATATGCTTATATTTATCATTATTTAGAATTGATGGCATATTTTGATAATCCTTTTAATTTTGCTAGCATTTTGGAGAGTATTTTTCATTTATAAAAATATAATAATGAACTGCATATGGACAAGGATACAGTCACTATAACATACTCATGAAAACTCAGGGTTCAAATCCTGCCTATATGAATGATAAGGGATGTTCAACCTATGTGTATTTACTATATATGTAATAACATATATGCTAATTACTTATGTACTGACATATTTATTTTCTTTCATTTTTATCCTCCTTTATTTATATTTTTTGCTATTATTAAAAAAAGTACCATAAGCATCTTTTAGATATCTCCCTATGTGTAAATCAAACATTGGGGATTCACTTTAAAGTATGTTGTATTATAGAATTTCAAATTTTACATTAGATGTTTCAAAATTGTCTTTAAACATTTCAAATTACATTGCAACTTCAGAAGAATTTAAGAGTCTCTTTATTCTCATCCTCTACAGCAATTGTTATTGTTATGGTTTTAATATTTTTTGCTCATTTGATATTTATTATGCTGGTGATTGAGTTATAATATTTTAATTCCAAATCCATCTTGTGATGCTATAGCTGGGGCTGCTTCTACATTCTGCCTCTAGGAGAGGCTAGCCTCTGCTAGTAGGAGGCTCTAAAAGAACACTAAAGGGAGTAAGAAAAGTGATCTTGCTCCTTTCCATGCACATGTTGTTCTGTCAGCATCAAAAACAATAGCAACAAAAACAACAGCAGTTGGTTCTTATTTCATGTTTATTCCACATTTCCTAAACTATCTCTATCATACTCCCCCAGTAATATTAGCACACCAAGCACACCAACAGGTCTGTATCACAGCTCCACAAAGCTTTCCTCTGTATGCATGAAGTATAGCAGCAACGGATTTCCTCTCCAGATGTATTGATCAGCTTTCCATTACTGTAACAAACACCTAAATAGATCAACTTATAAAATAGAAAGGTTTTGGGTATGGTTTTGTAATTTTCAGTCCATGATTAATTGACCCTGTTTTTTTGGGCCTGCTGTGGCATTCATAGTATATTCACATGGCAAAGCAAAAATCATTCACTTCATAGCCAGGAACAAAAGAGCAGAAGAGGAATAAACAAGAATCTCAATATCCTCTTCAAGGTCACACCCCCAGTGACTGGAAGACCTCTCACTGGACTATACCTGTTAAAGGTTTCACCACCTCTCAATACTACCATAGGCTGGAGACCAGGTCTTTAGCAGATGGACACTAGGAGACATTTGTCCAAACCATAGCTCCAGAGGTCTAAGTTCCCTTCTACAGGGACAGGTTTTAACCTTCAGGGACTAAGCACCAACTAGGAGGTTGATACTTCCTCAGAGATCATTCCTAATTTTTTAAGCTAGCTGCTTCAAATATTTTGGCTCTTATAATTCAAAGTGTTTCACTTGTTTCTCAAGCCATGAGGTGGCAACTGCTTCCAGGAACAGTTTCTTACAAGAAAACCTACAGTTCTCCTCTTGTATTAAGTACCCCAGTATCTAGTAAACCAGTCTCCCACATTATGACATATATATTACGACCATCAGTGTATTATCCAGGCTTATGACTACAGTCTGACTGATTCACATGATCCATTAAAAAGTACTCTAATTTTGTTTTTAATTGAATTTCTTTAATTAATAATGTGGCTGAGGTAATTTGTATCTGAGAATCGGTTAATAAGATTTTTTTTTTATGACACTCTCTCTTAACCCTTCCCTTGCTTAGGTTTCCTATTAATTTGTTGATCCTCGTATTGATTTGTTGGTTCCTTTATATTATGTGAAGCCTAGCACTTTTTCCATTATAAAAGCTTCAACTGCTGATTGGGTATGGGTGATTCCAAGCCATTGGGGATGGGTGCATTCTCTGTTTTAATTCTCATGTGGTGATATTATATATTACATTCCTTCATAGTTTTTGTTTCTTGTCTCTGAATATGATTCTTTAAAATGAGTCATTCCAGTAAGATGGCAGAACCAGAAAATATAAAGATTCTTGCAGTTTGGGATGCAGATATTAAATAATATATAATAAAAACTAATGCATAGCTTATTCCCCCCCCCAAAAAAAAGTCTCTGAGGAACAGAAACAGAAGATGAACAAAGGACAGAGATTAGGCATGTGAGTTGAAGCTGGGTCCTGAGATAGGCTATGATGTTGGTCCATGCTTTTGTATTTCTTTTTTTAAAAACATTACAAAATATACTCATGGTTACTAAAAGTACTAAAGAAAAGTCAAATGAATTCCATCAACCAGATAAAAAATGATTAGGATCTTGCCACATTTGCTTCATTTCTTCTGTTTTTTCTTTTAAAGCTAGTCCCAGACATGGTGTACTTCATACCCTTCATTCTTGAATAGTACATCTCCAAAAATAAGGAAAATTCTTGACAGTAACAGTGGAGGGAAAGAAACAGAAAAATATTTCCAAATTCCCAAATGAAATAAATATGTTGCTCTAGAATTTTCATATTAGCAATTATTCAAAAGAGAGAGAGGGAGAGAGAGGAAATATTTCAAACACAGATTTAACACTAAACTACTATCAGACTCTCACTAAAGAAAGTTCTGGTAAATGATATATTTCAGAAAAAATTACAGCCATTTTTCATTATTGTGCTAGTTATGTTCTATAAAGTTGTTGTGAACTTTGACTGAACACATACTGAACGATGGTTCCAAAGGAATATGCAGACTTAAGTCCATGAGAGATTCTGCACAATCATTTTATGAATTAAATGCCATTTATATTAATATGTTTGTCAACATCCTTGTACAAGTAACCAGACTCACCCATGTTGAAAAACTACTCTTCCACACAAGTCTTTCCTGTATAATCCTTAGCAGAGAACTGATTATTTCCTATAACCTCCGGATTTGTAAATCTTAAGTTTAACATTTTTCATGCCTTATCGTATTTTGAAATGTCAGCCACAGGAGCTACAGGGAATAAGCCTTGGATGCCAACAGAGAAGGGTTTAACATTTCTTACCACTGGATAAGTGTGACCCTGAGTTAGTCAGGTTTTCAAACTCACAGTGAAATTGTCCCCCGCACTGCTTTCTGTCATCATCTCCTGAGTTCACACATTAAGTTGGATTTCTATCTTTTCCATTGCTACATCACATGATACAGATGTTGATTTAACGCTTTTCAGAGTAGTCTTATGTACAGAGGAGTGAATTTCCTCTTCCCTTTCCTGGACATACAGTATTGTTGATTCATGAACATTGAACTCACAGTTGACAGCTCCATAACTCACACCTGAACTTAGCTTATCTTGCACATGTATTTTCTTCATAAGGTACACTAGAGCATTTTTGTGCCTGGGAATACTGATCAACACATCATCAGTATTGGCTCAAGAGGCCATTTTAAACCCAAATTATCCCAAAATAAAAATAAAATAAAACAGAAAAAATAGTATTAAATAAATCTCAGAAAAGACATTTGTTTAGAGTACAACAGATGAGCCAAGAAGTTATTGCCTTTTACAACAATGACTTAAAATGTACATACAGGGAAACTCAAATTCTCTAATACTGTCTGTCCATGAATGACCAGGAAAGTGCTGCATTAATTTTTGTGTCACAGACAATTTTAGAAAATAGTCAAATAATGAGAATGAACTTATCAGAAGGCAAAATGGAGATTAAAAAATAGGTGTAACAAAAATTCAGTTAATAAGTTACCAAAGCTTTGACTCTGGTAAACTATGATAATATAAATAATTTTATATTACAAGTAATTATACACTAAAAGAGTTATAATTAGCATTCTGAATAAAAATAGGATAAAGTATCATGGAGGAGGTAAAAAATAATACTTGATATATTTGCCAATAGGAAGTCAAATGAAAAGGTGGAAAATTGTCATTATTAAAAGAATGGAGACAAGAGCATTTTACATTCAAACAATATAGGAAGAAAAGGGGATTAAAGAAAACACAATAAACCTTTGTTAGAAAAAGAAAGAGAAAAAAATCAAAGAAAATAAGCATGGTCAAGGAAAACTTAAACAAGGGAAAAGCAAATGCAAACATAAATAATGGCCAAATATGAACAAACTCATGTGGCAATAAAATAGGCTGTAAATATCTACATATATGTTATTTATAAGCATAAGTATACTAAAACTGAAAAATGAGGCACAAAATGTTATCAAATAAATGCTAATTAAAAGAAGGCTAGAATAGCAATGTTGATATAAAGCAAAATGGAAGACATGTCAAAATGCATTAAGCATAATAAATTATAAAAATAAAGGCCACCAAGAAGATTAATCACTAACTGTAGGCAATTAATGAGATCTCAGAATTCATATAACAAAACCAACAAAATTTCAAGGGAAAAGAGCAATCCTTTAACCTACTTTTACTAGAAGTCAACCTAACATGCAGACCAAACAAACAAAAACATGTAAGAAAATAGGATATGAATAACATGATTAAGGGCTATATAAAAGTTTCATACAAAGGCCTCTCTCCATAATAAACTAGTATTCATTCTGCTAAAGCTTACATATTTGATCACATTTCAATAACTTCAAAATTTACAGCAAAAGCTTGTAAAGTCATTTAATTTTAAGAATCTTCATTTTAAACCAATCTTAAAACTGTAGAAAAACACAAGTACAATACAAAGAACCTCTATCTCTTTTACCATTTGAGAGTAAATTGCTGATGTGATCACCACTGAATATTTTGGTGTGTATTTCCTATAAAATGTGTATTTTCCCACATAGCCACATTGTAGTCATCAAAGTAATGAGATCTTCATTAATGCACAAGGCATATGATTTGGTTTTGGTCAGTTGTAACAATAATGCCCACTAAGCAAAGAGGTCAAGTTTGGATTTACCCATTGCATTTCGTTATATGTTATCTAATCTCCTTCAATCTGTAACAGTCACTTCATGACTTGGTCATATTTTGGACGAGCTATATTGTACTTTGTCTCTCAGTTTGGTGCATCTGTTGTTTCCTCCTATGAGACCCAGGTTATGCCCCATTGGCAGGAATATCACAGAAGCAACACTCTCTTTTCAAACTAGCAGATACAAGTTGAGTATGCCGTGTAATTGATGATGATCACCAAGAACACTTGATCTTGGTTCTTTGGGGTGATGTTACTTTTTTTCCCATTTGTAATTAGTAAGCATTTTTATTAAAGTTAACTGAAACTATGTAATATCTCACTCCTATTTAAACTTTCAATTTATTCATATCTTTATATCAGTATGGATTCATCTATCTACTATTATTGTTTATTTAGATGCTCAAGTTCCCTGAGATTTGGCCAGTAGAGGCCCATTCTGCCTAGGTTCTGTGTGCTTTTGGCATGTCCCCATCACTCCTCAAACAGTTCCCTTACTTTGTGGTTTATCTAGATGCTCCAGGCTCATCTTGTCTTTCCCCTGACCTTCATTAGAATTCTATCTGCAAGAAAATGATTGCTTTTGGTAGAAAATAGCACTCATATACCATGCTCTGGTAGCTAAGTTTCTTACTGCTATTGGGAATTTGCTGCTACACAACACTTTCCATGGACAGAACAAGTCCAAGGGAAAGTGTTCATGTATGTGTGTGTGGGGGGGGTGTGTGTGTGTATATGTGTGTGTGTGTGTATTATGTGTGTGTGTGTGTATATATATATATATATATATATATATATATATATATTTAACTTTTAATATATATATTGATAGTTATATATATAATTTCTGCATTTTCAGCCCTTGTTTAGTTCATTCCTATATATATATATATATATATTTAAATCTATATTTATAAAGTTATCTATAATTTCTTATCTATAGCTATTGAAATCTATAAATTTGCAGTGGTATCTCCAATTTAGTAGAACAGTTTTCTACATGTCTGTAGATACCTTCTTCAACACAGAGAAACCTGATTCCTATTTTTTTAATATAACGCCTGATGTATGATCAATCTTCTTATGCATCCAAGCTCTGATTGTAACTGCCTCCCTCTCCCTTTATGTAATTTGTCCTTCCCACCTGTTTTGAGTTCTGTCTCCTTGTGCATTTTGCCTCCCTTTCTGAATGTTCTGCACAAGTTCTGACATCTGTGCCAGGCTGCAGGCAAGAACAGGCATGTTCTGACTTCTTGAGTGTGGATTGTCCACTTTACACACCCTGATGCATGAAGATCCAACTGAGTTTTTCTTATTTAACTCTGAAACCCTATGTTCACCTGCCTGTGAGGTGGCACCAATGATCTCTGCCTCCTAGTGTTCACAGTCTTATGAAGTCCTACCTACAGTATACTCAGTTAAGTTAGTGCAAATGATTAGTAGCCTCATGCAGAAGTAACAGAAAGTCGCTTAAAATATTCAGCTATAAAAACTGATGTTTTGTTTCTTTTGCTTTGGGGACCTCTCGTGGTGGTGGTTCTTTTTCTTTCTCTCCATGGGGTCAGTCACTCTTTGAAAATAAAGCTTCCAGACTGTGAGTAGCTCTATGTGGATACCCACATAGAAGGCTCTGGAACCTCTGGACAGCAGTCAGTGAGGACCTGAGGCTGTAGTGACCATGAGAGTGAACTGGGAAGTTGACTCTCCAGCTCTTTTCAGACATTCATTTCCTTCTGTTAGAATTTTATCCTTTTGGAATTATTCACTGAAGTGGTAAATTCCTATAACTTTTTTGTTTATTTATTTTACTTCCTCATATCTTTCCTGATAATTGTTTAGCTAACTATAGAATTCTTCAAAAACACACTTTTCCATTAGCTCTTCAATGATGTGTTTTTTGGACTCTTAATAGCTGGTTCTGATTCAAACTGCATTTTCAGCTCTTGCTTAGTTCATTCCTACTTCCAGAATGTCTAAGTCATAGATATTTAATAAAATCTCTTTCCAGTTTACTTGACTTAGCTATTTCCTTGTACCCAGAATGTTCCATGGAATGTGGGAAATGAGCCTGAGAATAGAAAAATACTCATATGCACATGGTCCTCTCCTAGGCCAACTAATTGATAGGGCTTTCACCCAGAACTTCTGTATAAAGAAATTCATCGTGCATTCTGATCCAAGAGTCACCTTACAAGAAAGTAGTTTTCATTAGCTCTGTCCTCAGCTGAAATTTGAGGTAATGTGGGTAATTAGCAGATGCATTTTATAAAACCATTTGTGAATTTTGAAGGATGCATAATTAGATTTAAGATGTTAGCTTGGTAGTAAATGTTATGTTCCATATAACCTATAAGTTCTGTATCACCCAACATTTACGGTACAATGTTACAACATGGAGCAAGCTTAAATTTTATAACTCTATTTAGAAAAGACATTTCCATGTCAGTTAACAATAAATATTATTCATCTTATTTGTAATTATGTTATCTGTTATTTTTACTGAGCCATATTTTCCCACTATTCCATAAAACTAACTACAGAAAATATCTACAGAAAAGGAAGGACTTATATCTCTTGTATACCATGAAGAAGGACACCTACACCTTACCTAACATGTACATTAACACCTGCATTGGGGAAATATTTACTTAGCAAGGAAACATATTTGTATGAGTCTTACTTTCCTAAATATTATTTTATTTGAAGACACTTGTTTTGGTGTCAAACACTGCCTAAATTAAAATGTTTATTTCTATCATGACAAACAAATGTTTGTTTTTGGCCCAATCTAAATGCACAAATGTTCTTGCAAATGTTCCATAGGCCAGCTGCTACCAACACTCCTTTATAAACTTTCTTAGCCAGGAATTTTGTCTCCATTGGTTGCTTATTTGAAGATATTTGTAAAATGTTTATCAGGTATTAGGTAGAGTTTTCAAATGTTGATTGCATTTTTTGGTTTCTATTCATAAAATATTTTAATATGGATGATTCTTGTTGATTAGCAACTGAAATATTTAAAAATAAAATAGAATAAAGCTACCATGGTAAGACCTTAAAAAGGAATAAGAATTAAAACAAATATATTATTTACTTGATGAAGCACAGTAAGACTGGCATTTAAAATCATGACACATCATTGTCTGTGGTGGTTGATAATCTAAATATCTGCATTAGAAAAAAAAATATGTGCATATATGCACACATATTTACATATGTATATAAATATATAGATATGTATGTATATGTAGGTACACACATATATATGTCATTGAATGAACATAAGAGGTTTGTTTTATTTTTTTAATTTTTATTTATTTATTTTGTATTGTGGATTAAATCTAGGGATGCTTTATTGCTGAGCCATAATCCCAGCCCTTTTTATATTTTTTTCTTTTGAGACAGGGTCTTCCTAAGTTGCTTAGGGCCTCCCTAAGTTTCTGAGCTGGACTTGAACTTGTGATCTTTCTTTCTCAGCCTCTGGAATTGCTGGGAATACAGGTATGCACCACCATGCTTGGGAGGCAAAAAGAGATTTAATACAGATAACTAGATATTTAAAATTATGTTGAGATGACTGGCAATATTTCCTGGGTTGCTTCCCAGAATAATACCACACAGCTGTCTTCTAATGAAAATACTATCTCTGCTTCAACTCAGGAACTAGGAAATAAAGAAACTGCCACCCCACTATTAACTACCTTTACCAGGATCCAGGAATCAGAAAGCTCAAGCATAATAAGCTGGGTGGAAATTTCTCAATCTTGACATTAAAAACAAAACTGAAGTCTAGTGCCCACTAAGATAGTGACTGAACACTGGATCCCCTGTTCTAAATCACAGAAACACCAATGTGTTCAAGAAAATTCCTGTGAGTAGCCAAAAGGAAGACACGGGAAGCAGAATTCCTGTCTCATGTTCACATTTTATATCTCAAAAAGGCATTTTAAATTCAGCAAGAGTTGGGATATACATAGGTCATAGGATACAAACTGTGAAAAGATATAGGAATTTCAGACTTACAGCCTCTAGAAAGAAATAAGCTCTGAAAGAAAGGGATTGGAATTTATTTCAAACTGAAAAGGATGCCGGAGTTCATATAAAAAGGACTACTTTATCACCTCCAAATTTCAGTTTTATAATTGCATTTGACACTAAGTGCAAATCTATCAACTAATGAGGCAAATTTAAATTTTGAATTGCTAAGTGAGGCTACCCAGTACTTTCAGCAAAATATATTCATGAGCCACTGTACCATGTTGATTTAAATGGCCTCTCCTTTAATGAGAACAACTTAAATGGCTGCTTTTCATTATATAACCCCTTGATTTAGATAAATATTTGATTTGGTGTTAATTGTGAAATATTTCAAAGGCATATGCTCAATCAGAAAACATACACAGTTGCAACTACTATTTATTCCTTACATAGTCTCTTGTCAATTAGCAACACAGACCCTGGGAAACAGATTCAGGATCCCAGCAGGTGGAAGAAGATGCAAGGCACAGTTGGGATAGTACACACTCTTTATTCAGAGGTGGCAGCTTCCCCTTTGCCTCAAGCTTCTTCTCCAATTTGCACCCAGCCAGTTCCATTTAGCCCCCTGAGCCATTTCCATAGGACTTGTTAAAATGCAGGAGAAAGAAGGCACATTGCCAACAGGTTATATAAGTGGGCACATACTCACAGCAAATGTTTATGACCCTGAGTACATACACTGAATCAGTGTGTTTATGATTTTGGCTACATACTAAAATCATTGTCCACCTGAAGTCTCAGCAAGGGAGCCTAACGATAGCCATCTTGGGCCTGCCCTACAGCTCTTTACTGGAATTTTTCTATCCTCTTTTGAGTAGCCGGTATGTGACTAGGAAAGAGACAGCTATACTTTTTTATCTGGTTATTTGTCTTTATAATCGATTGCATATATGTATGTGTGTATATATATATATATATATATATATATATATATATATATATATTATATACACACACACACACACACACACACACACACACATACACACACGCACACAGAGCACATTTGAGTCTACTCACAAGCATGTTAGAAGGTAAAGGAAGAATATATGAGTTGTATTAGAGTAGGTCTTGAGGGCTCAATTAAGTAGCTAAAATTAGTGGCTCATACTCCTGATTCACCTCATTCTTCTACATTCCACTTTTTGTCATCCACTCTTAATAGGAAAACCTTGTGGATCAGTTAAACCAGGTTAAATATGTTACTATACAATGAGGGCACTTTAGAAGAATAACTGCTGGTTTGCCACTAGGTAATGTATATCTATCTATATCTCTATATCTATGTATAAATAAATATATATATATATATATATATATATATATATATATATATCCCTTTTTTCTTGTACCTGACTACCTTTAATTTGATCACATAAGTTCTTTAACTCTGTCAAATTATTCACACTATCATTCCACACAGCATTGCACTGATTCGTGTATTGATGACAACATGAAGATAGGTTTATAGTAGGCTAGAGTAGACACAAAAATATGCATGGTAAAGGGTGGGGTATAAACCTCACAAAACCAGGAGTGCTTCTTAATTAAAGTGCTGTGGATGGCAGCTGTCTGAAGCATGTTATGATATTCTCTTCAAAGCAAAAGAGAAGTTTCTATTTCTCATATATCCTCCAACCAAACAGTAGCTAAGGCCTGAGAGGCCTCATCATGTGCTTGGTATGTTGTTGTGGTCTATTTATATATCAAGAATCTAATAAATGTCTCATTGAGTTTGACCTGGAATCTAAGAATATATGTGTGGTTCAGCCTACCATGCAAAGAATTCTGTCACCCTACCTTTAGTTTCAGTTTATTCAATGGCACTTGGTGAGTCTGGGGCAGATCAGAATGCTCTATGGAACTGGTTTAAAAACCCATAGAATGATCATAGACCTACAATTTTGAAACAAAGAATTGTATTTTCCAGCATACTTCCCTTCTCATGTTAAAAGAATAATTGCTGGTTTGCTATTAGGAAATGATAGAACCTGAAAAAGTTCCAATACTCCATATGACCACAAGATCTTATCTCTAAATAAAAATTAATATCTCTCTCTCTCTCTCTCTCTCTCTCTCTCTCTGTCTCTCTCTGTCTCTCTCTCTCTCTCTCTCTCTCTCTCACACACACACACACAAACAAACATTTGCGTGCACTCAGCAGCATGTTAGTAGGTAAGGGAAGGACATGTATTAGTTGAATTAGAGCAAGTCTTAAAGGCTCAACTAAGTTGCTGAAGCTAGTGGCTGATATTCCTGGTGCACCTCATTCTTAATCATCATTAAGCCCTCAAGGATACTAGGAAATAAGAAACCTCCAAACTTCAAATATTTGTCTGTCTATTTTGCTCCTAAGTAAAGTATACAAAGATGTAAATCAAACATGATTCATGATGAGTGACTAATTGTTTGGTCAACAGTTGGTACTATTGGCCAAATTGGACATAGCAGAAAACCATTACCATGAAGATATGAGGAAGAGTTATGAATGAACCTCTTAAATCCAGAATGTGACAACACTGTGTCCATGTGAAAAATCACCAAAGGGCTCATATGTGTGCCACTAAAGTCATGTGAACAAGATATCCCATCCATTATGTATCATTCATTAGTGAGACAACAGTATTTGCTCAATGAGTTAACAAAAAAGTGACCTAGTGATATGAGGTGGAAATGATGCATGGGTTCAACAAGTATGGGCATCACCTCATGATACTGATCTAGTAACTATTAAAGAAATGTGCCTACCTTCCAAAAACAAATTCCAGTGCAGTCTACCCATATAATATGGTAATTGAAATAGAGTGTAGCTAAAAATATGAATCTAATCAATGGAACTCATCATTGGTCAATGGGTAGTAGCCCCAGATAAATTATCTTACTTATACTTCAATTTGACCATCATTTATACCAATGTTCTGGCAAACAATACATAATTTCACAACATCCAAGGAGAATATGTTGGACAAAATAAACCAGTATTGAATATTAATATATCCTACATACTAAATATAATTTTAGGGGACTATCTGCTTGTTATGTATTTTAGATTTTGCTTAAGACAATTGAAGCTATAAAATCTGAATATGAAACTGAACTGTGAGTTCTTCCAATTCTTTTTAAAAAACAAAATGGGCTTTCTCATCATGAACATTATTAATGAGATGTATATAATCTTCATTGAGTGAATACAGTTGATGATGTCTAAGGTCCATGTTCTGGTTTAGGTTTTGTATGTTTTAATTAAACTTGGACAGGAAAACTTCAGATTCCTAATCTATGTAATGGGAATAATAGTGTCACATGAACCTCTTAAACCCAGAATGTGACAACACTGGGTTCCAGTTTTATATAAACTAATTAACATAACTAAAATATCTAAGGTTTTGTCTTTTGCATAGTAGACACTTTCATAAGCATTTCTTTTTTATTCTATAATTCATATGGATGATTTCTTTGCACTGAATTCATATTGATTTTATTATCATTTTTAACATATATAAATATAAAATCTCATTTATCATATGACCCGTATATCATCAACAAAATATTCTTGAGTAAGGGCAATTGGAGGTGGAGAAAAACTCAGGGACAAAGAAAATACAGAGACATTGTCAAGTAATGCTGGGGCCGGGTGGGATGCTGCACTCTGATGGAGGAAAAGTGATCCAGAACCAGCTTTGCAAGCTTATTATATAGGTCTCATAATCAGGAAGTTGAACTATATGGGCATTGTAAATTGTGTCAGGCTTGTGTGTTATGAGAAGCTTCTTTGTGCACTAGTAATTTACAGAGCTAGAAACATGTTTTGCAGCTATCCTAATGTTACAGTGGAGGAAACATTCTGCTGCACCAAGGAAACCTATTGTCCTGGGACATCTAATAACTGTTAGCATCAGAGTCAAGATTCAAGGCTCATAATGTCCTTGCCTTTGTTAAAGAATATTTCCCAGGCTTGGCTTTTGCAGATGCCAAAGGATCAGCCAATGACCAGGGGCTCATCCACTCTCCACACTTATTAACAGTTATACTGGAAGGGTTGGCAGACTCCTATCCTTATGCTCTAAATGTACCTCACACCAGTTTTCAGTAACTACCAGCACAACATGCAAACACATCCAGCATAAACCCCAGTTGTTGTTTTTTTACTTTATTTCTTCATATAGCCAACTGCTAGCATTAACTCTCCATGCTGCTTTCCCCTCTCTACTGGTTGGCAGCTGCAGGTAATTATTATATATTACTTCAAATTTTATTTCAAATTCCCAATTGCTATGAAAAAGGAAATAAAAAGTGTGCCCAGTTTCCTGGCCATCTGAAACATTACTATCCACATTTAAAATATAATCAAAAGACTCTCATAACTATTTTTCTTGAATATTTTATAGTTTTCATTTTGCATGGGAATAATTTCAGTCAATTAAAATAGAAAGCATTTCTGGCTAGGAATTTCCTTTGACTGTCATAAATGAGAAATGGTTTAAAAATGAATAGATTGTAAGGGTTGATTCTTCTGATGGGGCTGTCTATTACCTGTCTGACATTTGTGGAAACCTGATTAACTGCCTTGATTCATCTGGGACAACAATGTAAAAGGACTTGAGCTCTTTATCAACTTACTAAATGAATTTAATTTACTCTCTAGGATATGTCATAATTACACATGACATTTGTGAGTTTGCTACAAATTACTAGCTATGATTCAAAAGTATCTTGAAAATGGAAATATCCCTGACATGAGTTAAAAGTAGCTTTTATTAGATTCGGATTCTAACTTTTATTTAATATCATTGGAATTAAGTTTTTATTTTCACACTATACTTGCAAAATAGACCAACTCAATGGATTATTTCTCATCTCTGTCCTTGTATTTTAAGTCTTTAAATGATTTGCATCCCGTTTACAAAAGACAAAACTCTATGTTTTAATAGTTAGGTGTTTATAGATGAGGATTTTAAAAAATGAATTTGACAACTCTTTCAGTGTGGTTATGAATTTATCCTGCAGAACACATAAGCAACAGTCTTAAAAAAGCACAACTGTAGCTATACATGATGGTTCATGCCTAAAATTCTAGGTAATCAGGAGGCTGAAGCAGAAGGAGAATCGCAATTTCAAGACCAGCCTCAGCAACTTAATGAGACCCTGTCAAAAAACAAAAAATAAAAAATAAAAAGGGCCATCAGAATATTAAGAACAAGTCAGCTGTATATCAAATAGTACAGATTAAGCAAAGTACCGTATATCTGTTTACTAGAATATTAATGGAGTAAATACTTATATGTTCTTTTTTACCTAGTAATTATATATTAACATAATCAATATACCTACTATGTATTATATCTCTTCATTATATTAACTTCTTAATATTTTATAATTTTATATGCTTATAAATGCAATGGCTCTAAAAAGATACATAAGAGACTTATAATTAGATTGCCTCTTTGAATAACTGATCCAGTTTTCCTTGGAAGAGTAAGGATAGGGATCTTACATAGTGTACTATTTTTTACTTTAATTGTTTATTAATTTAGAGCATGGATGAAGATATATTGCAGGATATTAAAATCTTTAACCAAGCTTTCTCTTGATGCTGCAAATGTAGTGTGTGTGTGTGTGTGTGTGTGTGTGTGTGTGTGTGTGTGTATCTTAGTATTGGCCTTATTGGTTCCTTTAAGGTTCTTAGTTTTCTGTAATGGAACAGTCCACTCCAAGAAACATTTAAAGAATAATTAAGAAGACTAGGGTAGAGGTATGAATTGGAAACTTTGGTTTGCATCTTTGTCCTTAATAACACTCCCACACACATACACACATATATATATATATGGAGTGTGTGTGTGTGTCTATGGATATATCTATATATCTATATCTATCTATCTATCTATCTATCTATCTATCTATCTATATATACTGGGTATTGAATTCAGGGGCACTCAACCACTGAGCCAAATTCCCAGCCCTATTTTGTATTTTATTTAGACTCAGGGTCTCACTGAGTTGCTAGTGCCTCGCCATTACTGAGGCTGTCTTTGAACTCGCAATCTTCCTGTCTCAGCCTCCAGAGCCACTGGGATTACAGGCATGCGCCACAATGCCCAACTAAAAATATTTTTATTTTACTCTCCTTAATACTCACTGATAGAGACCTAATATAAAAAAGAAAATGACTGCCAATCATAATCAATAATATCTGTAAAATAAAATAAAATCTGTGTTAAAATGAATAAGATTATATAGAACTGATACCTTACTTGGCCTCAGGTAGGTTGCAGATTTTCTAAACATATGGTTCATCTAAGATATCTTGATCTAAGTGCAGTAGTATTCTATGAAGTAAGAAGTATCCTTACATGACCTCAATCTAATATAACAAAAAGTGAGGGGAGGCGGATGAAGGAAGAGATGTTTAATTTGCTTTTTCAGTGCTGAGCAGAGACAGCTGAAGAAGAATAGATGACAAATCATTATATCTATGCAGGCTGAATAAGCTCTTCATTAGAGTCACCATAAACTCTTACTGCCTTGATGAGGACAATTCTGGAAAACAGAAGAAGGGTATGCCCCAGGGATGAGGAGTATGAATTTGTTGGGGTGTTATTAAGGACAAAGATGCAAACCAAAGTTTCCAACTCATACGTCTTCCTTAATCTTCTTAATTCTTCTGTAAATGTTGCTTGGAGTGGACTATTTCATCACAGAAAACTAAGAACCTTAAAGAAACCAGTAAGGCGGATACTATGAAAAACTATGTTCCAACTGAATGATTAAAGAAAAGTTAACTCACCCCCCAAATCTTTAGATATAGCCTTCTCTATTCTCACAAAGAAAATTAATGATCACAAGTTAGCTTTGTGGAAAAAAAAATATCCTCAAAGACACAGTACAGGATATTAAAGAGGATAAGCAAAATAAAGAGATTAGATATAATCTGACAGGCTTAGAGAAAACAACTAGAATGAAAAACAAAATCATCAATAAAGCCAAAATGAAATAATATCATGAAGGTCATGGAGGCAGTCTTTTAAAAGTTCTGCAAAACAAAATTAACTGAAATCTGTAGAGACAATTGAAGATAGTGAGTCACAGCCAGCAGCTTATGTGGAGCCGAAGACACAGAAGCCATCAACAAGCAGGCACTCTTAAATGGTAACTTTGTTGAATGGATACAAGTTGCATGTGGACTAGCATGAGAGAGAGAAAATCCTGGTGGCTATAATTTTAGGGGAACCCAGATGCTTTCATGGACTTTACCTCCATGAATTCTAGGAGGTTTATAATATGGAAAACCAAGAGGAAAAAACCCTCCTGTTGTGGTAGAGGAGGGTAAAAGTACATATTTAGAAATATGCTAGTCTTCATTTATCTGTGGGGGATATATTCCAAGATCCACAGTGGATACCTGAACATAGGTGAAGGACTGAATCTTACATATGGAATGTTTTTTCCGCACAACTTCATATCTATGTTAAAGTTTAATTTATAAATTAGGCAGAGTAAGAGACTAACAACTATAATTAATAATGATATATGGCACTTATAACAATATACTACCTTGAAAGTCATGTGATCATGGTCTTTCAAAATATCTTGTTGTTCTGTACACCCCCTTCATAGGATACTGATGTGAAGTGATGCAATGCCTATGTAATGAGATGAAGTGAGTTGAATAATGTAGGCATTGTGACACAGCGTTAGCTTACTGAGCTAGGAGTTATTTGAATATTAGTGACAGTCAATTTGATAACAAGGACATGTGATAAGTGCTAGTAGCACACTCAGTGTTGATACACTGTACAAAGACAAGATTTACCTCTCAGGTAAGATGGAGCTGAATAGCAGCAGAGTTTAGGACATTACTCAGAACAGCACACAGCTTAAAACTTATAAATTGTTTGTTCTGGAATTTCCATTTGGTATTTTCAGATAGTTGATCATAGGAAACTAAAATAACACTAAATGAAACCATAGGTCAGGGGAGACTACTTTGCTCCCAGAATGTTCTCCAAAATAAAGGCCCACTGAGTAGTGAGTAAGATTTTAGCAGGCCACTATCCAAACTATTGGAGGGAAATTATCTAACTTCAGCTGCCTCAAGCCCATCTGTCTCAGTTAAGGGACAAAAAAAAAATCTGAGAAACAATTGTGAAGCTTATAGTCCAGGGATGCAGGCCCACTGAAGACTGAAATTTAATGATAGGATTGTCGATTTCTTCTACCTACCACAATATCAACAAGACTCCATGTAATAACAGAGGGCTATGGCAAAAAGAGATACAAGGTTCAGCTGTCTTTAAAGAAGGAACTTTTAAAATAAATACAAAGACAACATAAGACAAAAAAAAATACAGACAGCTATTGTACATTTTGGAGAACATAGGAGGGAAAAGAATGTAGTAGATGTAGAGCAAGCTTGAAACACCACCTAACTCCTAGTCAGGTAAGGTAAATCCTCACACTAAATGTCAGCCTGCCACATCATGCTCGCCTTTCAAAGAGAGCATCCAACACATCCTAAGAGGCAAGGAAAATTAGTCTGAAGAGGTAATGCTTGAGAGTATGAGGACTATTTTGCATATGGGGTACAGATTTTGGAATTATCAGAAAAAGGATTCAAAATAAGTATAACTGAATTGCTAGGAACTCTAAAGGAAAAAGTTATATGCAACAACAGATGAGGAATTCAAGGAGAGAAATTGGAATTCTAAGAAAGAATCCAAAACATAAAATGGAAATGAAGGATGCCTTTGATGGCTTACCAGTAGACTGAACACAGCTGAGAAAAGAATCAACGATCTTGAAGTTAGGTCAGTGGAAACTTTCCAAACTGAAATGCAAAGAGAAAAATACCAAAAGAGAACAGAAAATTAAAAGAAATGGGGGAAATTTTCAAAATGTATAACATGCATACTTCAAATTATCAGAATGAGAAGAAGAGAGAAAAAAGTAAAAAATAAATAAAAATAAAAAAGGATATAGTTGAAGTAACGAGGTCTGAGAATTTTCCAAACTAATGAGACATCAACCCAAAGGTCCATGAAACTCAGCACAAAGTATGAAAGTATGATACTACAAAATCTACAACACAGAATACCATATTCAAATTTCAGAAAAACAAAGACAAAGAGAAAAGACTAAAAGAAGCCAGGGAAAAAAATAATTACTTTATATAGAGGAGAGTAAGGTTGTGAATTGTAGAATATTTGACATCAGAAATCATACAAACAAGAAGATGGAGTACAATGACTAAAATGTTACCAGACCCCCCCCCCCCAAAAAAAAAACACTCTAATCTAGAATTCTTTTTCTAGAAAAATTATTCTTTCAAACTGAATAAATAAGGATTTCCACAATAAATCAAAAAATTGAAAGTTGTCAATAGACATGCCTTAAAAGAAATGTTAAGTTTACTAGGAATAAAGGAAATGACATAGGTCCTACAAAAAGAAAGGAAGAGTGAAAAAGGAATAAATGGAAGTAAGACAAAATCCTTCATTTTTTTCTTAATTGATCTAATGGTAACTGCTTAATAATATACTATAATGAGTGATTATAATATATGCATAGGTAAATTGAATAGAAACAATGTTTTAAGAAACATAAGGGGAGAATTGGACTATTCTGTAGTACCTATGAAGCACTACAGGGTTAGTTGAAAGTAGATTGTGATTAGAAGTAAAAATATATTAGAGAATCTAGGACAACAACTGCAATTTATAGAGAATAATAATTGATATTCTCAGATAGAGAAAACTGAATCATTTAAATGTGATTCTAAAGCCAAAGAAGGTATAATAATAGCAAAATGAGGGGGTTAAAAAGAAAGAGTAAAACTATGACAGAATATAGTGGGAGAGGCTCTAGGGTCTGTCTTCCATGTCATCTGAAATCTACTTTCCTTTTAATTTTGCCTGAAAATTATTTGGAAAGGAAAAATCAGTCCAGCTATATGAAGTAGGAGTATTTTCTATAATTTCAAATTCAGTCATAGTACTTGTGGTATGATTTTAGTGTATGTTGCTCATTTTTTTAAAAAATAAGAAAACTGATTTCAAGGAATTAGGAAGAGACAGAAAGTTATATTCTATATAAGAGGAACACATGCAACAAACCACTGTATTCGTATTGCCACATAAATTAAGACCATGTCTTCTCTTTCCATAGTTCACATTTTTCTAATGCATGTAGTATTATTCATATATGAACACTTCTTAAAATTCAAAATTGATTTCCTAAGAATCAGTTATTTATGAATCAGCATAGCCAACATTTTTGAGGCATTTTAATGCACTGAATCTAGCCATTTTATGCAGATATAATAATTTAAAAAATTGATTGATGGATAAAATTAATTGTTATTTTGGAAAATTTTGTAAGTTGGTCTCTTTTCAACACCTAAATTTAATTGGTGATTTTTTTTACTTTTTTATTTATATATGACAGCAGAATGCATTGCAATTCTTATTACACATATAGAGCACATTTTTTCTCTGGTTGTATACAAAGTATGTTCACATCAGTTCGTGTTTTCATACATGTACTTTGGATAATAATGACCATCACATTTCACCATCATTTCTAACCCCTGCCTCCTCCCCCCCCCCCTCTCCTCCAAACCTCTTCCCTATCTAGAATTCCTCTATTCTTCCCATGCTCCCTCTCCCTATCCCACTATGAATCAGCCTCCTTATATCAGAGAAAATATTCGGCATTTGGTTTTTTGGGATTGCGTTATCTTCTCTAACTCCATCCATTTACCTGAAAATGCCATGATTTTATTCTCTTTTTTAACTGAATAATATTTCATTGTGTATATATGCCACATTTTTATCCATTCATCTATTGAATGGCATCTAGGTTGGTTCCACAGTTTAGCTATTGCGAATTGTGCTGCTATAAAGATTGATGTGGCTGTGTCCCTATAGTATGCTATTTTAAATCTTTTGGGTATAGACCAAGGAGAGGGACACCTAGGTCAAATGGTGGTTCCATTCCCAATTTTCCAAGAAATCTCCATACTGCTTTCTGTTGAGAGCCACAGCCAAAGGGGCCCCAGCAAACTTCCAGCTGCCAGCAAACTTCCAGCTGCTGGCTGATGATTGGCTCACAGCAGCCCTAGCAACATCTAGCTGATTGGCTCCTCTGCGGTGATGTTCATTGGGCTGTTTCCCTGCCCTTCAGACTGCCAGCTGATGATTGGCTCACAGCAGCCCCAGCAACATCTAGCTGATTGGCTCCTCCACGGAGCTGCTCATTGGGGGACTTCTTTGGCTCCGCCCATGCGACCCAGCCAATCAGCCTCAAGAGCAGGAGGATTGTGGGAGGTGGTGAGGTTTGTGTGGGGGTGAGAGGCTTGTGGGAAGCTGGTGGTGGCAGTTGGGCTCTGAGGGTTTTTTCCTGAGGAGCTGTTTTGTTTGGCGTTTGTAGTTCTAAAAATAAAGTTAGTTTCTTTTGACAAGTGGCTCCTGAATTGTGCCCAGCCAGACTGCGGCAGCTTTCCATATTGGCTGCACCAATTTGCAGTCCCTCCAGCAGTGTATAAGTACCTGTTTCCCCACATCCTCGCCAACACTTATTGTTGTTGTGTGCGTAACAGCTGTCATTCTGACTGGAGTGAGATGAAATCTTAGAGTGGTTTTGATTTGCATTTCTCTAATTGCTAGCGATGATATTTTTCATATATTCATTGATTGATTGTATATCATCATCTGAGAAGTGTCTCTTCAGGTCCTTGGCCCAGTTATTGATTAGGGTTTTTTTTTATTTTTTATTTTATTTTATTTTTAATTTTTTTTTTTTTTGCTGTTTAACTATTTGATGTTTTTATATACCCTAGAGGCTCTATCTGATATGTGAGAGGTGAAGGTTTGCTCCCAAGAAGTAGGCTCTCTATTCACCTCAAAGATTGTTTCTTTTGCTGAGAAGAAACTTTTTAGTTTGAATCTATCCAATTTATTGATTCTTGATTTTAATTCTTGTGCCAAAGGAATCTTATTAAGGAAACTAGGGCCTAATCCCACATGATGGAGATTAGGGCTTACTTTTTCTTCTATTATATTAAGGGTCTCTAGTTTTATTCCTAAGATCTTGATTCATTTTAAGTTGAGTTTTGTGAATGGTGAGAAATAGGGGTTTAATTTCATTTTGTTGCATATGGATTTCCAGTTTTCCCAGCCCCATTTGTTGAAGAGGCTATCTTTTCTCCATTGCATGTTTTTGGCATCTTTGTCTAATATAAGATAATTCTAACTTTGTGGGTTAGTTCTCTATTCTGTACCATTGGTCTATCAGTCTGTTTTGGTACTAATACCATGCTGTTTTTATTACTATTGCTCTGTAGTATAGTTTAAGGTCTGATATAGTGATACCACCTGCTTCACTCTTCCTGCTAAGTATTGCTTTGGCTATTCTGGGTCTCTTATTTTTCCAGAAGAATTTCATGACTGCTTTTTCTATTTCTATGAGGAAAGTCATTGGAATTTTGATTGGAATTGCATTGACTCTGTCTAGTGCTTTTGGTAGTATGGTCATTTTGATACTATTAGTTTTGCCTATCCAAGAGCAAGGTATATCTTTCCATCTTCTAAGGTCTTCTTTAATTTCTTTTTTTAGTGTGCTGTAGTTTTCAGTGTAGAGGTCTTTCACCTCTTTTGTTTAAATAATAAAATACTTGGGAATAAAAGTGTTTTTGAGGCTATTGTAAATGGGTTGGTTTTTCTAGCTTCTCTTTCAGCAGATTTGTCACTGATATACAGAACTGCCCTTGATTTATGGGTGTTGATTTTATATCTAACTACTTTGCTGAATTCATTTATTAGTTCTAGGATATTTCTTGTGGAATGTTTTGGGTCTTCTAGGTATAGAATAATTTCATCAGCAAATACTGATAATTTGAGTTCTTCTTTTCTATCCATATCCCTTTAATTTCTTTCATCTATCTAATTGCTCTGGACAGTGTTTCAAGAACTATGTTAAATAAAAGTGGTAAAAGAGGGCATCCCTGTCTTGTTCCAGATTTAGAGGGAATAACTTCAATTTTTCTGTATTTAGAATGATGTTGGCCTGAGGCTTAGCATAAATAGCCTTTATGATGTTGAGATATATTCCTGTTATCCTTATTTTTTCTAGTGTTTTGAACATAAAGGGGTGCGGTGTTTTGTTAAATGCTTTTTATGTCTCTATTGAAATGATCATATGATTCTTATATTTAAGGTTATTGATTTGTTGAATTACATTTATTGATTTCCATATGTTGAACCAAACTTGTATCCCTGGAATGAATCCCACTTGATCATGGTGCATGGTCTTTTTGATATGTTTTTGTAATTGATTTGCCAGAATTTTATTGAGAATTTTTGCATCTATGTTCATTAGAATTATTTATCTGAAGTTTACTTTTTTTGATGTGTCTTTGGCTGGTTTTGGAATCAGGATGATACTGGCCTCATACAATGAGTTTGGAAGTGCTCCCTCTTTTTCTATTTTTTTCTGAAATGAATTGAAGAGTATTGGTATTAGTTCTTCTTTAAAGGTCTTGTAGAATTCAGCTGTGTATCCATCTGGTCCTGGGCTTTTCTTGGTTGGTAGACTTTTGATGGTGTCTTCTATTTTGTCACTTGAAATTGATCTGTTTAAATTGTATACTCATTCTGATTCAACTTGGGCAAATTATATGACTCGAGAAATTTGTCAATGCTTTCAATATTTTCTATTTTATTGGAGTACAAGTTTTCAAAATAATTTCTAATTATCTTCTGAATTTCTGTAGTGTCCATTTTGATATTTCCTTTTTTATCATGTATGTTAGTGATTTGAGTTTTCTCTCTCTTTCTCTTCGTTAGCATGACTAAGGATCTGTCAATTCTATTTATTTTCTCAAAGAACCGACTTTTTATTCTGTCAATGTTTCAGTTGTTTCTTTTGTTTCAATTTCATTCATTTTAGCTCTGATTTTAATTATTTCCTGTCTTCTACTACTTTTGGTGTTGATTTCTTCTTCTTTATCTAGGGCTTTCAAGTGTAATGTTAAGTCATTTATTTGTTGACTTTTTTCTACTTTTAAGGAATGAACTCCATGCAATGAACTTTCCTCTTAGAACTGCTTTCATAGTGTCCCAGAGATTTTGATATGTTGTATCTGTGTTCTCATTCACCTCTAACGTTTTTAATCTCCTCTTTGATGTCTTCTGCAACTCATTGTTTATTCAGTTGCATATTATTTAGTCTCCAGGTGTTAGTGTGGATTTTATTTCTTATTTTATCATTGATTTCTATTTTCATTCCATTATGATCTGATAGAATACAGGGTAGTATCTCTACTTTTTCATACTTGCTAAGAGTTTCTTTGTGGCATAGTATATGGTCTATTTTAGAGAATGACCCATGTGCTTCTGAGAAGAAAGTGTATTCTCTCATTGAAGGATGATATATTCTATATATGTCAGTTAAGTCTAAGTTATTGATTGTTTATTGAGTTCTGTAGTTTCTTTGTTCAGCTTTTATTTGGAAGATCTATATAGTGATGAAAAGGGGGGTGTTAAAGTCACCCAAAATTTCTGTGTTGTGGTCTATTTGACTCTTGAACTTGAGAAGAGTTTGTCTGATGAACGTAGATGCTCCATTGTTGGTGGCATATATATTTATAGTTAAGTCGTATTGGTGTAGGATCCCTTGAGCAGTATGTAGTATCCTTCTTTTTCATTTTTGATTGACTTTAATTTGAAGTCTACTTGATATGAAGATGGAAACCCCTGCTTGCTTCCACAGTCCAAGTGAGTGGTAAGATTTTTCCCAACCCTTCTTTTTAAGTCTGTGGATGTCTTTTTGTATGAAATGAGTCTCTTGGAGGCAGAATATTGTTGGGTCTTTTTATTTTTAGATCCAATCTGATAGTCCAAGTCCTTTGACATTAACATTCAGGGCTATTATTGAGAAATGATTTGTATTTCCAGTCATTTTTATTTATTTCTGATATTTAACGTGACTTGTTTCTCCTCTGATTAGGTTTTCCTTTAGTGTAATACCTGCCTCTGCTGATTCATCATTGTTTTTTATTTCTTCTTTGTGGAATATTTTTCGAGAATGTTCTGTAGTGCAGGCTTTCTAGTTGTAATTTTTTTTGTTTATCTTGGAAGGTTTTTATTTCATAATCAAATCTAAAGCTTAGTTTTTCTGGATATAAGATTCTTGGTTGGTATCTATTTTCTTTCAGAGCTTGGTATATGTTGTTTCACAATCTCCTGGCTTTGAGGGTCTGGGTTGAAAAATCTGCTGAGATATAAATTGTTTTCCCCCTATATATGATCTGATTCCTCCCTTTTGAGGCTTTTAAGATTCTATATTTTGTATGGTAGGCATTTTCATTATAATGTGCCTTGGTTTAGATCTGTTGTAATTTTGGTGTCCTGTAAGCCTCTTATATTTGGTTTTCCAATTCATTCTTCATGCTTGGGAAATTTTCTGATATTATCTCATTGAAGAGATTGTGCATTCCTTTGGTATGAAACTCTGGACCTTCCTCTATCCCAATAACTCTTAGATTTGGTCTTTTGATGCTATCCCATAATTCTTGGATGTTCTGTTCATTGTTTGTAACTTTCTTCTCTGTGTGGTCCAATTTATTTTGCAGATTATATACTTTGTCTTCATTATCTGATCTTCTTTCTTTCAAGTGCTCGATTCTGTTGGTTTTACTTTCTATTGAGTCTTTTATTTGATTTATTATATCCTTCATTTCAAGAATTTCTGACTTTTTTTCAGGGTCTCTCTCTTTCTCTCTTGAAGTAATCTTTTACTTCCTGTATTTGCTCTCTTATCTCTTTGTTGGATTGATCAATTTTGGCCTGTATTTGCTCATTTAGGTCATTCTTTAATTCACAGATTATTTTAATTATGAACCTTCTGAACTCCTTCTCTGACATTTCATCAACTTCACTGTCCATGGGTTCTGTTATTATAGTACCCTGGTTTGTTTGGGTCAATTTCCTCCCTTGTTTTTTCATGTTTTCTATGTGTATTCCTTTCTTGCAGTGTGGATCTGAGATATTACAATTTAACCATGCAGATTGTCTATAACTCACATTGATGTAGGGTTTCCAGACCCTGCTGGTATCCCTCAATGTATGCTACTGCATCCTAGACCTGACTCCAGAGCAAGTTGGTGTAGACAGATCTGTGTCAGTCCTGGACTCCCGCAGTAGTATACTGGTCAGAAAAGGTAGTCCTGTGCTGGAGACTGGGGTCTGGCCTGCAGGTGGAGGGGTGGACCCAGGCCTACTGTGAGCCTGGGCCCTGCACAGGCCAGTGTGGGTAGATCTGGGCCATAGGGCTTGACCTCTCTTCAGCAGTCTGCTGGTCAGAAGGGGCAGTCCTGCCCAGAGCCTTTGTCCTGCATAGGCTGGTGTGAGTGGTATGGGCTGGGTCTCTGCTCAGAGGTAGTCTGCTGGTCAGAAGTGGCGGTCCTGTGCTAGAGGCTAGACTCTGGTAGGTGTCTTCCCTGCTGGTGGAGGGGTGGACCTGGGCCTACTGTGAACCCGTGCCCATAGGTGCTGGTTTGGGCAGTCTTAATTGGTGACATTTTAATATTGTATTGGGATGTTTTTTTTTTTCAGAGAAGCAAAACCAATAGGAGAAAAAAAAATATATATATGTATATATATATATATATATATATATATATATATATACACATATATATATATATATATACATATATATATATGTATATATATATATTAATTATTGGAATTTGTTCACACAATTATGGAGCCTGGCAAGAACACTATCTACTGAGCCAATGACCCAGTCCAAGGCTGAAAGCTATTTCGAAGCAAGCACAAATGTCAGGAGATGTTTTAGTGCTAGGAAAAGATGATGTTCCAGCAAGAAGATCATTAGTCGGGAGAACTCTTCTTTGGAGTACTGGAGTAGGGTAAAATCTTTTATTGTTCAACTGATCAAATGTGGCACACCTACATATGGAGATCAATCTGTTTTACTAAGTCTACTAATTTAAATGTTATTCTCATCTAAAAGCACCCTTAAAGAAACACCCAGAATGTTTGACCTAATAACTGGGCACTGTGTGGTTCAGACATGTCAACATATATAACTACTCCTCAGAAATATATAACATTCCACTGAGGAGTTTTGTTGATCATATGCAGTCAATATCTAAGTTATTTTTGTTCCTCATGGAAAGACTCCATACCATTTGCTGGACTATTTTTGCTTACTTCTCAAGTTTTACCCCCACGTATGGCTTACAAAGCTCATTGTCAATCTTCTGAAACAGTTCTTAAGCAACTTAAATATTGAAATAAATTATCTCTGCAGAAATAGATACAGAATCACCTCAAATGGTTCTATCACGATAAGGTAGTTTATTATTATAGATTTCATATTCTTTTGATTTATATCAGAAGCCATTTTGTGTTGTCTATCACAAAAGAAAAGACTGTAGCTTTCCCTAGAGCAATTTGATAACCTTTATAAAGATTAAGAGAATAAATAATGACTTTTAAATTTTTTTTATCTTTCTGTTGTCCCCAGATAATACTGATGCATTTTATACATGCCAAGCTAATTAAAACAATAATATTAGAGATAACGCTAAGCAAAGCATTGAGAAAACTATTTCAAAAGAATTCCTATACTTTCTTGCAGCCAAATTTACCTCAGGAACAGCAAACAGAGTCAGAGGACCAGATAATAATGCTGAGGTAAATCTTTCTATTTCTCATTTCTCATTTTATCACAACACAAATAACCAACTCTTGAATATGGAGGGTGTTATAAGACCTCCTCTTCCAAAGGAAGACTCATGAGGTGTTGACAGATGTCATTCTGTTTAATCTTCCCAGCAACTTTGTTAAGGTATTTATCCCTAATTTTAGTTTACTGATGAGGAAGCTAAGACTCAGAAGTGGCATGCCACAGTCACCATCAGGAAGGGACACACTGGAAATTCTGCACAAGTATTTCATTTATGAATCCTTTATGCCCATTTATCATTAATATCTTCCCTTATTAATAAATGCTCTACTTAGTAAAAAATTAGAAAAAAAGTTAATTGTGTTTTTTCATTGTTATAAAATAACCCTTTGCAGAATTTTAAAGTCTTATGACAAATAACATCCTGAATCTGAGTTGGGATTTATGATAATGCCTTCATAATTTAGTCAAATTTATATCCAACATTTCATAAATTTTCTCAATTAAATTTTTGGGATTTCTTAATATGCTGCTTATTAAACCCCATCAGATCTTTTATGAGAAGAAGTTTGTAAAAGTAATGCTGATAAATTTCTAATTTTTGAAAACATTTTTCTTTAATACTAGTGGTATGGGCATATTGATTTAATACAATCTACTTCTTGGAGAGAAAAGTAAAATTCTAATTCAGTCCTGGTTCAATATATAAAGAATTTTGTTGCATGTTACTATGTATTTTATTTCTGTGGAGTTTGACATCAGAGGCCACACTCAAAAGAATCATCTCAAGCTATCCCTGCCAAGGATTAGCAATGAGAATCTGGTACCAGATGTCTGTTAGGTGTCCCCGTGTGTCTGGGTGTAGTATATGATCTCATTTTATGCACTATTCAAATATCTTTGTTTTCTTGTTGTTCAGCAGTGAAGCCTGTGGAGAACTGGAAACTGATATTATTTCCTGTAGTTCACCATCTGTGGCCCAAGTTTCATTTTTTTTCCTTGTGATGCAATGCAATGCTCATACTATTCAATTTCAGCCTATACCAAGTGTTTTGTTCCATCTTTAATTTGTAATTTGTTCAGTGTATAGGTACAGATAAATCCAAATTTAATTTGCAAAATGTGCAGCAGGAAGAAAGGCATAAAATATGAAATGCATGCTAAAAATGTTTAGCTCCTGAAGTAAAATTATATTATCATGAAGCCTTTGTTTGTGGTTTAATAATGCCTAAAATACAAGAAATAACAGAATGTGTGTGTGGTAGATATTAAGAAGAACACGTGAGAAATATTGAATTATTAGTCCAGATTCAATTTGACACAAGTCAAGAGGCCATAAATTATCAAGAAGTAACTTTAAAAAATTAATAAAGACAAAATAGAGAAGGCTAAAGCAAATGTTCTGTCACTTGAAACTAACTGAGGATCTGCATCAGGTGCAACAAGTCATGTGATTACATATACCATGACAAAAATGACTTCATGTTAGAAATTGTTTATTTAAAGTGGAAGCATGTGGCAATCATTTAGAACCACTATGATTTTTTAGTGCCAACCTGTGTATTTACCTTGTAACTTTGATCTGTGTTTTATCATTTTCAAAACTGTCCCATGTTTCCAAAGTCCTTGTTTTATTCTACAAATATAAACTCTGCACATTTTAAAATTTTGGTACATATACTTAAAAAATCACTGATTGAATTATCATCCAATGAATAACATATATAAGAGATACCCATTTTTATCAATATCCATATTTACTATAAGTTACCCAGTGCATTTTATAACTTGTCTGCATGATCCATATATGAAGTAATTATAGAATCAGGTCAATCATGCTATACTAATTTTTAAAGAGTGATCTCTCAAATTAGAGCTAATGCTTCTAATAAAAAATCAAAATTAAAATACAATTTGAAACTCGGTTATATTCTACTTAATAAATGTGGACTCACTTGACACTTTTTAAATCCATTGACATTTACTTTAAATTAAATAGCTTAGGATTTATTAATTTTAAAAAAATATTTCTTTGGGATTCCCTGTGCAATTAGACTGCATGGAACATAGAATGCTCTTAATAGTTTTCAAATTAATGATGGAATGAGTATGTGAATGAATATATGAGTACATAAATGAAAAAAAAGTATCCCAAACTACCTAATGTTAGAACTACATTGACAAGTATTTAGAAAAAAAAATAGAAAAATTATGCCATACTTGGAGCATGTTGAAGTTGGTGTTTAGGTTCTTATAAAGTAAAGTACACACACATCATTTATTGAGTTAAGAGAAACATGAATAATTTGAATTCATGTAAAAGCCAAAGCTAATTTTTGTCTTGAAGTTTATCAGAAAGCTTTATTTTCATTCCAAAGGAAGTATTGGTTAAAAAAATCTACATTATAATATACCTACAAATGCTGACTATTATGGAATATACATCACATCATGCTAATATATACATTCACATGTAAGAGAAGTTTGTGGAGACCAAAGTGGGAAAGAAGATGACCAGCACAATGATATGATGAAACTTAGACTGTAGATAACTCTAAATCTTTGCAGATGCTAAAAATCAGGGATCATTCATAGTTACTGATATTCATAGAGAGAGAATGCATTTTTGAGTATCATATTAATTTGTACAAACAACAGGGTACAGGGCATCTCTAAGTTGGTAAAAAAAGACAAAGTTTGATACTTTTCCAAAGATCCTGGTGGAGTAGAAGTAAATCAACCTCAAACCAGACATTTGAAATAACTTTGAAAAAATTTCTCTAACAACATAAGTTCAGTACTCACATCTAAAAAAATATAAGTAATAAACCAGCATTAGCAAGACCAAAACCAAAAGCAAACAAACAAACAAAAAATACCATCAACTTTAGGTATACAAGATTCTTCAAGAATGAAACATAAAGTAATATTTGATGGATTAAAGAGACTTTTTAGAACTTGTAGGAGGAAAATTAAAGGCTAGAAACAGAAAAAAAGAAAAAGAAAGTCCCTGAGATATTTTCTAAGTATAAACACTGAATTGAGATCTCACTGTCAAATAATGCAATAAAGCATCCATAAGTAAATGAAAGACTGAGAAAATAAATCACACAGCAGTCACTCCTCCATTTTTAAAATGAATCACAGAAAATTCCTCAGGTATATCACAGAGAAATATATAGAGATTGAAAATATGTCAGAGAAGTTAAGAAGGATAGGAATAAAGGTCTAACATATGTTTCATTCAATTTTCAGAAGTCCAGAGAACAAAACATAAGGTCATCCTATAATTGACAACAAGTCTCAGAAATATATAGACTTAAGGAAATACAGGAACACTTAGATTCAGAAGTTAAAACAGTTCTCAAGAAGAATGTATTATAAAGAAAAGGGAATGAACTAAACACTATTGATAAAAAAAAAAAAACACAAAATATTGGAGTCACAACAAGCCAAAAAACTTATTCTAAAGAGTTGCCTTTCTATCTTTTTCTGACGTCCCTGAAAGTGGTCCCCTCATTCATATGAGAGAAGTGACTCAATTGTTTACTTCCCAGTTATAAAGAGGGAAAGGAAAGCATACCCACATGCCTTCCTTTCAAAAGTATAATCTGGAGGTCGCATATATTGTTTTTTCTCATTTCTTTGCAAAGTTCAGTTGATTTGACCTCAGCTAAACCTAGGCAAGCATGAAGGAATCTGGAAATAAGAATCTTTTACTGAACAGCCACCATCCCAGTAAGAAAAGCTTACATACTGGGGAGAAAATTCCCAGAAAATTGTATAGACTACAATGGTAAATTTCAAATCTAATTTATTCAGTTACCTACTTAACAATATAATAAACTGTTTTTAACCATTAAAAAAAAAAAACTACAACCATGCTGCCCGATACAGTAGCCACTAATCACATGTAGCTATTTCAATTTGAATTGATTAAAACTACATAAAATTTAAAATTCAGCTCCTCATTTATACTAAACATATTTCAAGTGCTCAATAGTTCCACGAAGTTAGTGTTGGAAAGCATAGCTCAGGACATTTGTATAATCCAGTTCACAGTATTCTGTGGTCTAATGCTACTCTAAAAGAACGGCAGACGACAGAATGAAGGAGATTTAGGTTTCTGGGTTATCAG
Source organism: Spermophilus citellus (assembly GCF_964194105.1). Lineage (NCBI taxonomy): Eukaryota > Metazoa > Chordata > Mammalia > Rodentia > Sciuridae > Spermophilus > Spermophilus citellus. The sequence goes on along the minus strand of NC_138194.1, from coordinate 58,549,581 downwards.
TTTCTCCTTTTCCCACACACATACTTAAGTATACCCTTATTTTTACACTTATTTTCACACTCACTCTCACTCAAGAAATCCAATCTCGGGGCTGGGGATGTGGCTCAAGCAGTAGCGCGCTCGCCTGGCATGTGTGCGGCCCGGGTTCGATCCTCAGCACCACATACAAACAAAGATGTTATGTTCGCCGAGAACTAAGAAAAAATAAATAAATATTAAAAAAAAAATTCTCTCTCTCTCTCTGTCCCTCTCTGTCCACCTCTCTCTCACTCTATCTTTAAAAAAAAAAAAAAAAAGAAATCCAATCTCCAAATCCCATCCAGTTATATTTATCCTGCTTGGGTCCAAGACTTCCAGGTGCATTTATCTCCACCAGACTCAGATGCAACTATCATAGTGACCTCTATAATTAAAGGTGTTGATCAGTCTCTAACCAACCTATACACAGTGGTAAAGAAGTAACATCGGAATTACTGTGATCATACCTATTTAACAAAGAGGGAAAATGGAATCACACACAGTCACTACCCCAGGCAATTATGAAATTCTCCTGGTCAGGGATGGTAAATGCCCAGGCTGGCTTCAGTTTTCCTTAGTCCATCCTGCAGTTCAAATTCTGCTTTCTGGGAGTTAACTCTTGCATTAATTATAGGGAATGTCTTGCTGGAGGCTGTATCTGAAAGGAGCATCAGAGAATATTTTTCCTGAGTGAAGATTTACAGGTTATTTTCAGGGTTGAAAAAGTCACAAGCTTTTCTGGGGTTATCTGAAATATAAGTTTTGCATGAAAAGGCAAGATTTTTAATTTATTGCTGTTGGTCTGATTCTTAGTTTTCTGGCCTAATATTCTTAATGGGAAATACTTGAGAATAGCTCAGTACTTGAGTTGAATGTCCTGCTAAGGCTACCTCTTCAAAGATACTTGTTAAAATAGCTTCTGTTTTACACATAGACTGTGAGAACTTTTGAATTATACTTTGATGATAACAGTACTCAAAATATTTTGCATTATCTTAATCTAACCTTGCTGGCCAGTATATATTAAGGAAATGGGAAGGATTAGGAAATATGGTTGGGACAAAGCCAGCCCTAGCAATTTAGTGATGTTCTAAGCAATTTAGCAAGACTTGTCTCAAAATAATTGAAAGGACTGGGGATGTGACTCAGTGGTGAAGCACCCCTGGATTCAATCCCTGGTATTAACACCTGCACCCCCCAAAAAAAGTAGGAGAAAAATGGGGGGAAATCTAATATTTCCTGTAATATGATGAATAAGTAAAATTTCTGTCTTTAACAATTTTCAGGAGACAAACTAATTTCTTTTTTGGCACTTCTCTCAGATTTGATTGAACATGCTCAAACCTCTTTATATTAGCCAGTGGAGGGCACATTTGATAGTAGACTGGTGATGTATAGCAGAAAGACTTTCACTATGTAGTCCATTAATCATTTGCTTTTCTGTGAAATAAGTTTCAGTTAGATTTCTTAAAATGGATGACAGCAGATTGTGGGTGTTAGCGTGGATTCCATTCCTGGGTTTACTGTTGTCTGTGCTGTGTCAATGCAAACCTTTTTATTTCTTAGTTGTAAGATGACATGTGTATTTCAGTCTTGCTCTGTGGAATTAAGCTGACAACACAGCTTATGTGATATGCTTTGAACCAGGAAATCTCAAAGTAATACTCTGTCTTAAGGCCTAGGGAATGATTTGCTTTAAGTCAATGGAGAAAAGCCTAACCAGGTGAGAACAAGTAAACAGAACTGGCTTAAACAATGAGTACAGAGAGACTACTTTGTCTCATTTTACCAGTTGTTAAGATAGCTGCCACAGAATCTTGGTATTCTATCTGGTAGTGTGGAATTTATAAGCCAGAGACTTTTATGTTAGTAGTATAAAGGGTACTCAACAAAAGCATCTACCTCAAAGCATTTCTCTAAGTTCAAGTCTAAAAGGCATAGATAATAAGAATAGATGATACTTCATCTGTATTTTCAAGGCTCACAGTATATTCTTTAAAAATGGAAATTTAAAGGCCACAGAACTATACAATTGAGCATGGTTAAAATGGTAAATTTCATTTTAAATACCATTAACTGTATTTTTTAAAACATAAAATTCATTTAGCTTCCAATGATATGGAGTATATCCTTATTTTTTGAATATCTAATTTGTCAAGTGTTTTCTGTTTGTAACCACATTTCTTTTTCACAAGAACTTGTTCAGATAGTGTTCGCATTTATGTTCTAGAAGCCAACATTCAAGATGAGTATATAATGCATATGAGGTTGAAGAATTATGAAGTGAGAGATTCACAAGGCGAACCCTTTTGTTTACCTGCAAACTTACTGTAGATGAACATCCGTGAATGCAGAAGCAAAAGGGAGAGGTTTGGGAAAAGAGTTAATGGGATCTATCAACTATAAAAAAATTGAATAGAACATTTCTACCATATTACAAATACTTGAAGAAACTCACTACATCCCCATTTCTGAGTATTTACTGAGTGAGCATTAAGAGACTACAACTTGACCAAGAACCCAATGAAAATACAAAAGAGAAAAATACAAATCACCCATTGATTGATAGGAAGGTTGGATGATTGTAGCCAGCAAGAGAGGAGCTTTATGCTGTCCAGGAGATTAAGACTTCGGTTTTATATTGGATATGGCATCTTATGCAAAATATGTTTTCTACCTGAATTCATCCAAAGTTTCTCTTGGGGAGAACTAACTTTAAAAAGGAATTTTCAAACATCAGAAATATGGCTTTCATGCAACCAATTAGTTAAAAAGAAACAAAATTCTTTTAGGTAAAGAATGAAGATAAATTATAAGAATTGTTCTAAATACACACATAGGAAGCATTTATTTTAAAAATAAAATGCAACTGGTAAAGTCTTTCTTCATTCCTTTCCCTGCTTTCCTTTGTTCACCATTCTCAACTTCACAGCCAGCAGCACACAGGAAATATTAACTGTGAGAATCTTAATCTTAAAACTAGATTAGCTAAATCCCTGAAAATATATCAACATCAAAACTCTGCCTATGGCATTTACTGCTTTTTATAGGAGTAGCAAAACACATTCCTCATCATATGCAACCAAAAATGGGTTTAGATGGCCACAAAATATTGTAAGATCTGAAACCTAATATATACATTAGGTTTTTTTTTTTGTGTGTGTGTGTGTGTGTGTGTGTGTGTTTCATCTACAACCTCATGGCTAGCCATAACTTTACTCTTTTTCCTTCCTCCTCCTCCTCCTCCTCATTCTTATTCTACAAGGGATTGAATTCAAGGGCACTCAACCACTGAGCCACAGACCCAGACCTATTTTTTATTTTATTTAGAGACAGGTCTCACTGAGTTGCTTTGTACCTCACCCTTTCTGAGGCTGGCTTTGAACATTGTAATCCTTCTCTCTCAGCCTCCTGAGCCACTGGAATTACAGGTGTGTGCCACCACCCTCAGCAAGCCATGACTCTTTTTCTAACATTTATGTGATTCAGGGAAAGAAAAGAAGATGTGGACTGTGCCTTCGGGCTGCTACAATATTCTCTGACAGAATTGAGAACCGTGCATCTCATCTACTTATTGGAATAGTATAAGTATAAACTCACTGGATGGGTATTTTGTTAAATTGTTCCTTAAAATAATTCCAATCATTTTACAAGAAGTATTTATAAATGGATTTCAAACAAATGAAAGTATCAATATTGCTACATAACTAATAATTTAATTTTTGATACCTCCATTATAGGAGTTAACCTACTGTGAATTAGAGGATCATTCTCCACAAGAGATGCCTGTCCACTGGAGACCATCTTCACATTTGACTCCAACTGCAAGTTCAGGAGGTTCCCCAAACCTCCCTTATATTCATTTGTATCATATTTGAGTATCTAATTTGTTATGTGCTTTCTGTTTGTGACCATACTTTTATTAATTTATCAGAGGACTCTAGGAACATGTTGAAAGCAATTATAGTTTTGGTTTATTACAAAAAACAGATATAGTAAAAAATCAGTCAAGATAATAACTATATAGGACATAGTCCAGGAATGTACTAAATATAATTTTCATTTTCCCCTTCCCATGCAGCATGGGTGAATTTCTTTCTTATCATTGATGTATGACAATATGTATGAAGTATAGGCATGAAGAAATCTTCACCAAGCCTCAGTGTTCATATCCTCTATTGGGACCCTTCTAGTAATTATGATTAATCAATTGACCAATTGCTCATGTGACTGATCTCAGTCTTCGGGTTAACTGGTATCTTATGACTCAAACCCCTACACTAAATCATTATTTCTCACCTGGGTGTGGCCAGCAACCATTGTAAATTACATTATTACTATTCTCTCTAGTTACCTCCAAAACTCCAGGAAAACATAGATTACCTCCCAAAAGCAGGGTGCAAAGGCCAACCTTTTAGGGGCAAGGCTAAATTTTTTTTATTAAGTATTAGTTGCATTAATTTACTATAGTTGTCATAAGAAAACTACAAAAGACTGTGTGGCTTAAACAACAGAAATGATTTTCTCACAGTTCTGGAGATTGAAATCTAAGATCAAGGTGCTTTAAGGTTGTTTTCTCAGAGGTCTTTCCCCTCACCTTGTCAATGGCCACCTTCCTGCTGCCTTTTCATATGATCTTTCTTCTATGTGCATACATCCCTGGTATTCTCCTATGTCCTGATCTCCTCATAAGGACATTACTTGTATTGGGTTAGGACTCTCCTGAACCAGCTTCCTTTTAGCCTGATGACCTCTGTAAAGATCTTGTCTTCAAAGTGGTATTAACAATATTCAACCCATAATACCACCTGAACTCTAAGGTGAGCCCCATGGCTTTTACCTTGACTTCATTATAACACTTAATAAAAGCCATGCATTAAACAATCAAGTCAGTAATAAGCATTATGCAGTATTAATTCATTGATACAAATCACTGCATATTCTACATAAATGGATAGGAAAAAATGCATGTGCGTGCTTATTTGTTCCAATCAACCTCTCAGTTTCACTGTTTTTGTTCCTATTACCAAGAGAAAAATGGATAATACAATAAGTGGAAAGGAAAAATAACTTTATGCCCTTTATGTTTTTAGTTTTCTCTGTACTGATGAATTTCATATGCAAACAATTAACTCTAATGTGAGAAAAAAAATATCCTGTTGTGATTATAGGAGAAGAAGTCAAGGTGAGACCATATTATATATTCAACATATTGAGTAAGAAAATCTGGTAAGACAGATTTCTCACAGTATTGATTTTGTATTATGGGGATCTTAGACTTTTCCTAACCTGCCTGTACTTCACCTTAGTTGATTGTTGTAGCATAACTACATTTTGTAATTCAGTTCTGTGGTAAACTGAACATACCAGAAGGAACATGCCTTCTATTTGCTCTTCTACAAATACTCTTGTCAACCTTTATTTAGCTCTGTATAGTGATCTAAGGAAAACTTCTTAAATCTTGCTAGAACTCATAAATGTCTGGGCATATGAATCCTGAAGCATTGGTTATCTATAATGGTGTGAGCATATGTATAGTGAAGTTGGCAGAAAGGGCAAAGGAGAAAATATTCCAAAAGTAAATTTAATATTGGTGTCTGAGATGCAGTTTCCAAAGACAAAATTTTAAAATAATATACATTGTTTTACACAGAATTTTAGAATATATACATGAGTCCGATGTGCATTTTTGAAGATTGCCTTAAAAAAATCAGCATAACTTTACATGTTAGGCTGTACATATTATTTTCTGCCTACCCCTTTGAAAATAAATAAAGCAGCATAATTTCCAAAATTTTTATTATTAAAATAAAAGGGACAAAACAATGTAAGATTTTCCCCCTCTATGTAACATGAGAGAGACATCAGTAACTTCTCCATCCTGTGTTCTGTGCACACCTCTTCATCTAGAACATTTACTATTTTCTCCACTAAATTCTCTAATCTGTTTAGACAGAGTTCAGTAATATTTGTCAGTAATTGCACATTCACTTACTTTATACTTCAGAGAACAGAACATTGAATTGTAACTATCCTACAGTCTTATTATGGATACTTTAACTCATTTATATATTCGTATGTTTACATTTATACAGTCCAGCTTCATACCCGGCATTACCTACTGTGGGTTTGTGTAATTTGGGCTTTTCTGTGTTGACTGTTATATGTTGCTGATTTGCAACCAGAATTTCTATTTCATTTGTTCTGTAGCATTTTCACTTGCCATTTCTAAGATTTTTCTTTACTCTTGATGCCTCTCTGAACTGCAAAGGAGCTTTGTTCTTGCTCTATTGCTTAATTCTTCTAACATTTCATTTCACAGTTTTTCAAGTCCTTGTGGTTAAGACACACAGAATTTTAGAAATCTTAAGCAATCTAAAACATAGTTTTTTTTATGGAATTCTTGGAAATACTTAAATTTTCATAACTACTCTTAACAGCTATGTTAATACCTATCATAATATTTATAAGTTCAGTAATGCAAGCAATTCAACCCAATATCTTCCAAAGGAAAGTGACTAAAATGCTTTTAAAAGACAAAGTCAATAGTAGAGGAGGAATTGAATCATAAGATATCCTAAATTAAACATAGAGAGGACATAAACCAAGGAAAATTCTGAAAATTCAACAAAACTGAAGTAAACATTCCATTTTATTTCAACTGTCTTTATTTTAAAAGTGAAATGTCTAAACATACAGTAAAAGGTAAGAATTGTCAGACTGGATAAAATAACACCTTATTATATGCTACCCAGGAGAAATGTATTATAAGACAGGTTGAAAAAAAAAGGAGGGACAGATATTGTCAACTGATTTTTTACAAAGGTACAAGGAATATTAAATAGAGAAAGGATAGTCTTTCTCTACAAAATTTGTTCAAACAATTGAATTTCCACAGGGGAAAATATGAACCTTGAAACATTTCAAAACTTAAAAAATTGACTCAAAATAAAAGACCTAAGTATAAATGATAAAAATCATAAGATTTCTTGAAAAGTCAAAGGAGAAACTGTTTACAACCTCGGATTTTCACACTGATTTCTTTTTTTAGATATAACATGAAAGGGGCATCATACAAAACAGAAATAAATTGGAAGTCAGACTATCTAAATTCCAATATTTGCTCTGCAGAAGATGCTAAGAAAAGACAAACTCACAGTGGGATTAAATATGTATAAATTATAATAAACAATTCTAAAACTTAACAATAAGAAAACTCCAGTGATATGAGTCATATTGACATCAAGTTGATATTCTGTGCCTCCAGATATGATGTGCTGAGAAGGATAAGTGACATATTTTATTGTGGTATTCTTCTAAAAATAAACCAACAGCCCCAGTCTAATCATAAAGATAACATCAGACAACTCTAAACTAAAATATATTTATTCAAATTAATTCTCACATAGTCCATGTTGTGGCCACCAAGGAAAAAACAGAAATCCTCACACACCACAGGAGACTAAAGTACACAGGATGACAAACTGCAAAGTGATATTTTATGTTGGATTCTGGAATGAGGTGCTGACTTTATAGAAAGTTCTGCATTCTGGTTAATAATATATTAAAAATGTCCATTGCTCCATTCTGACAAAAGTACAATGGTCTCTGAGGCTAGAACCCTCTTCTCCATGCCTATAACTTCTCTGTAAAGCTATTACCATTCTAAAATAATATTTACTCAAAAAATCCCACAATTTCATTTGTTTTCCCTATAAGCAAGAGCCGTTAAACATATATGCTAGTGTGACAGTTTAAATGTAAAATCAAGGATAATATATGAAAGAAAATAAATATAAGAGCAATGAGGATGTTGGGGGGCCAAACAAACTGATATATTGAGAAAAGATATGAAATAAAACAAACAGAAATTGCTAAAGTTTTAGTCTTTTCCATTTTGGAAGAATGGAGGCACTGTTGTCCGAAATGTTTTTTGAGTTTTTTCGTTTTTTTTTTTTTTCCCCCAAAGGATGAGGTAGAAATTTGAAAAGAAAACTGATTTCTCCTGTTTTTTAGGTGGAAAGTGAGCTAAGGTACAGGAGGGCATCTGAGTATAAAGGTCAGTGAAGTGGTTATGGAGGTGTAAATGTCAGAAGATAGATTCAGACAGGAGAAGGTGATATAGTAAAAGCACATAGAAAGAGTTACTGGCTTCCAAAGAGCAAACTGCCAATACAGACACTTTTGGGGGAAAAAAGTTAATGAAAGCATGAGTGAGAGAGGGAAGAAAGGAAGTTCTAAAGACAGAACTTTCAGAAAAATCTATAGTAATAATTCAGGAAGAAGAGGAACAGTAACAGGAAGAGTAAAGGAGAAGGAAGCTAGGGGAAAAACAAGGAGAGGTACAAGCACATGAAGAGCAGAGAAGGTAGCTGGAATTAGAAGTGTTGGGTATTGTCAAGTCCTAAAGAGAAAAGCATCTATGTTCAGTGAGCACCGATAGATCCATACATTAAGAGGTCATTGATTACTAAAGGTGATACGTGTCAATAGATCAGTGAGGGGAACACAAGTAGAGAAAGTAGAAAATATAGCTCATTCTATTATTTTTTTCCCTTCCAACACTTTAAATATGTCACCTGACTGAATGTCATCCATGTTTCCTCCTGAGAAGTAAGTTGTTAATCATATGGAGGATGTCTTGTATGGGACATTCAAATCTTTTTATCTTTGGCTTTTACGGTTTGATCACAGTATGTATCCATGTATTTTTTCTCTTGAGTTTATCTTATTTGGAGTATATTGAGCTTTGTGGATGAGTAGATGCACATATTTCTTCTACTTTGGCATGCTTTAAATATTTAATTCTTTACATATTCCTTCCGCCTCTTTATTCTCATTCTGGAACTCCCATAATATACTGGTTGGTATGCTTGACATGGTTATTTAGGCTTGATGGTTACTTAGGCTACGGAGGCTCTATTAGTTTTCTTCATTCTTTATTTCTTTCTTCTTCTCAGTTTGGATGATTTTAATTCAGACATCTTCTTCGAATGGTTGATTCTTTCTTCTGCCTACTCAGATCTGTTATTGAGTTCATCTAGAGAACTTTTTATTTCAGTTATTATATTTTCTGCTGTAGAATTTTTATTTGGTTCTTTTTTGAAACTTCTATTTCTTTATTGTCTGTTTGTTTGGAAATCATTTTTTTTTAAATTACCTTTAGCTTTTTGAATATATATTAAATAGTTGCTTGAAAATCTTCTAGAAAGTTCAGTGTTTTAGGAGCTGGGGTTGTGGCTCAACGGTAGAGCATTTGTCTAGTGCATGTGAGGCCCTGGTTTGATCCTCAGCACCACATAAAAATAAATAAATAATACAAATATATTGTGTCCCACTACAACTAAACAAACATAAATATTAAAAAAAAGGAAAGTCTAGGTCTAAAATTCCTTAAGTGCACCCTCAGTATGAGGCAGTATTTATTTATTTATCAGTCTTCTCTGTTTGCATGGCTCGGTTCATCCATATGTCCTGTTTTGATTGAACTGAGTATTCTGATTATTTCAATATGGCACCTTTAGAAAGGAGATGCTCATTCTTCCTGAGAGCTTGTTTTTTTTAAAATTAAAAAAAAAATGAAGCAGAGGGTTCTAGCCTCCGAGAGCTTAAAGTTTGTCAGAATGGAACAATGAATATTTGTGATATATTATTAACCACTCTGTTCAGTGACTTTTCTAAACTATTTTTGTTGTCACATGTGGCCATTAAAATATCCATTCCATTAGGGAAGTAATAAGACAGTGTTATTATTACAATATTATTATTGGCAGAGATTTCCTTTTATGCCAAATTTTAACATCTTCTTTCTTCATTAACATAGAATTTGGTGTTTTTTTTTTTTTAATGAGATTCTGGAATTCTGAAATATTGATTCTGAAGATGTTTGCCAGTTTAATGACTGATGCAGCTGAGGGATGGATGTTGGAGCTCCCTACTTTATTAGTGACCCCTTTACTTATTTCCTAAGAAACAATGAAGATGTGGTCTTCTTTCCTCCTCTGAGGATTTATTTGGTAAAGTACCTCACCCTTTGAAGAACTCAGCAACAAACATTGGCCTAGTGTCTATACTTTTTTATGCTATGGAAAATCTAGTTGTATAAAACAGGAAGGTATGTCATTCACTTTCCTCCAAAACGGGAGAGCTACAAATAAATGGTGGACCTCATGAAATAATTATATTTACACATTGTATTTATTAAATGAGCAGTTTATGAACAAATAGTGTATGTACTCTGCACTAAGCAACTGGAGAGATACAACTACTCTAGACTTCTCAAAGATGTAAAACTCTAATTAGTATGATGTACATAATCTATTTAGATGCCATTTCTAAGACATCCATTTCTAACCAAGCTCCTTTGAAACTGAAACTGGTGTTCATGATCTGGGTTTCAGAATCAGAAGGCAGCACTCAAGTATTCTTTCCTGCTTGTGCTTGCCCATCATGTTTATTTGCTGTTCTTTTGTTTTCCATTAGTTAGATGAGAACTCTTGGTTGAAACATACACTCTCTCTGTCATCATAGCAATATTTATATAGATCTTACATCCTATTTACATGTTTATTGTTCTTTCATGGCCCTTGATAGCAAATGTAGCTCAATTTGTGACCCTTGTTCTATACATTATACGCTATACTTGTATACATAGCAACACAGCAGCCTAGCTCTTATTTTTAGGAGACCCAACATTAAGGATTTTTTAAAGTGGAATTTTTAACATGGATTTATTTTGTATCTGTCATTTTTCTTTTGCTGTATTGGTATGTCAAATTTCACTTTAGAAATTCCAGTCATGCTTTCTGCCTTCTCTGGATATGGAAAGGAGCAGACAGAAATGCAATATAAATTCGTTACGCTGGAATGTATGTGCATGGACAATAGTTCTAACAGCTTGAATAAAAACTCCATGAAATTTATACTTGGATTTATAAATATGGAGATGTTGAAGCAATACCATAGATTTACAATTGTCAAAATTTATCTCTAGACCAATTATCTATACACATGTATATGTCTCACACAAATAAAAGCAATGGAGGAAATTCAGATATCAGTTGATCAATCTGCATTGAGTTCTTTCTTGGTTCTTTGTTATGCACATAGCTTATAGCTGTAGCTTTATTTACTGATGTGGATCACTGTACAATCAGTATGGCTGGGGCAATGTTTATCTGTCATACAATCTACCTGGAACACACAAATAGATGTTGGTGTTTATCCTGCAGACAGAAGTAACTGTATTCTCCAGAGGCTGAGGCAGGCAGATTACAAGTTCAAGGTCAATCATAATAAACCTGCCTCAAAATAAAATTTATAAAAAGAGGGCTGGGGAGGTGGCTCAGTATTAGAGCAACCCTAGCTAGGTTCAATCCTAGCTCTTCAAATTAAAAAAAAAGTATATGTATTAATTGCATGAACATATGCTTTTTATCTGAATTGTGTAGTTAACAGAAGGAATTTTCTTAACAACTCAGATTGTTTAGATAAATGTCTATAAAGCTATCATTTCTATAGTATTCATTAGGTGAATATTAAATTTTACTAGTATGTTTTCTAAATATTTCTGCTTAAATCAATTTAATTTTAAAAAAGGCTTTTTCCCTTTTATAAGTTGTTTTTGTATTGAAATCTAATATAAACCTCGATAAAACTTTTGTAAGTTATCAAAAATATATAACATCAGAGTCATGGATAACAGAGGATTTGAGAATATTTTGGAGAAATAGAATGAAATGATTCTTCCATTGAATCCTCAATTCAGGGCACCAAAATGAAGACTTCCAACTGGCATTGCAAAGAGTCTAACAGACTCTGAGCTTCCACCAACTGCAACTTGACCACAACCTAAAATCCTTTGGTTCAGAAGGTAGAATAACAGAGAGATAACGAGAGACCAGAGGGTCTACAGAAATTGCTGCTACTTTAACAGCACAAAATCAGTGTTCACAAAACTGTTTCTAGGCAGCTTTCACCAGAGATCACACTTCAAATATTTGGTCCTTCCTTTCTTCTCTTGTACAAAGTAAGCAAAGGAGAGAAAAAAATTATACAAATGCATAACTGTTCACACTGTTCTCTCATGCATTTTTTTTTTGTGGTACTAGGGGTTTGAACCTAGGGCCTTGTGCATGTGAGACAAGCACTCTACCAGTTGAGCTATATCCCCCAGCCCTTCATTCCTTATATTCTTTATAGGATAGCTAGAAGTGTGAGAGGTTAATAGACTAAGCAAAAAACCTTGCTCTTCATATAGAGAATTTGCTGTCAACATATCTTATATACAGAGATATGATAAATTGTGATATAAAGGTATATTAAGAATTGTAATGCAAACAATAATAATAATAATAATAATAATAATAATAATAAAGCTCATGTAAAAATAAATAAATAAATTAAATTGAAAAATAAGTAAATAAATTTGCCTTCTTATAACACATTTGGAAGACCATACCTAAAATCTACTTTGATTTCAGTGTAAATGTTTTAAATATGCAAATAATAGAAGATAAAGGAACACTCAAATATTCGGAGAAATGTTTTATTTGTTTGTTTTAACTTTTGGACTATGTGATTGAAAATAAACTTTGGCCCATTTTTGGAATTTTAATATGGAGAATGTTTCAAATATTTTGGCAAACACTTATTATTTGAAATCTGTGATTGCTTATGTGTATGTATTCTAGGGAATGTCCAACAATCCATTATTATTATATATTTTACTTCAGTAATGTTTTTTTTTTCTTAAGAGCCAGAATACTTCTTTGACAATGGTCTGAAATAGCTTAAACTGTCATTCAAAATCTAGTTATATAGAAAAAATCCACACTTAGACAACAGAGGTTTGATAGCCAAGGGGCAAGCATAAGAAGTTTCAGTGAGTGGAGAAAACTTGTTCAAAGAATATTTGTGAAATTTCATAATGGAATTGAGATTTCAAAAAATAAGCAAAAGGATAGGGGATATTGATAGTAGTATGGCATTTTGGTCTTAGACTGACTTCATATACAAACATAGTCTCATATTTAAAAAAAAATCATTTCCTATCAGATAGCCCTATAAACATTTTCTTAATAGGCTTTATGCACCCACTGAAACAGCAGTGAAATATTAACTATGTTTCTCAATAAACACAACAATGTCGTATGTCGCAGGAAATTGGTATTGCCCAATGCAATAGGAATTGCATAGAATCCTCTTTTGGGTGACTCTCAAAAATACCTTTTGGAGTTCTTCATGAGGCTAGGTCCTCTCTAACATAGTTCTATGTCAATGGAATTTAAAACTTAAAATGACCTCCAGTTCATTATAACTGAAAGGGGTGCTAAGGATATTGGGGATCTTACAGATATAAGGCAGCAGTGTGGCCTCCTGACTACTATGAGCAATTCATTTTGTCCACATTGGATCTTATCTGTACAACAATATCTACTAACATTTCTTTTAATTGTAAAATATACATAACAAAATTTACCATTTTAATCTCTTTTTTTTTCCTTGATATACAGCTAGTGGCATTGGGTATACTCACTTTTTGAACAACCATCTTCACCAACAGACCTTTTTCCTCTTAGCAAACCAAAACTCTGAGCTTATTAAGAACGAACTGCCCATTAATCCCTTCCCCCAGGCCCTGGAAATACCATTCTACTTTCTATCTCTACACATTTCACTACTTTGCATACCTCAGGTAAGTAGAATCATAACAGTATGTTATTTTATGTCTTGATCATTTGTTTAGCATACTGTCTTCCTGGTTCATCCATATTATAGTATGTGTTAGTCAGAATCTCATTCCTTTTTAAAGCCAAATAATATTCAATTGTATGTATATGGCATATTTTGTTTATCCATTCATAAATCAATAGACATTTGGCTTTCTTGGCTATTTGATTATTGTGAATAATACTGCCATGAGCATTTAGGTACAAATATCTGTTGGAATCTCTGCTTTCTATTCCCTTGGTTATAGTTCCAGAAGTGAAATCACTGGCTTAAATGGTAATTCTATGATTAATGTTTTGAGGAACTGCCATCTCTTTTTCACAGTGACTACACAATATTATATCCCCAAAAATATTTCACAAGGATTCCAATTACTTCATATTGTCATCAACACTAGTTTATTGGTTTTGGTGTTTTATTTAAAAAATTAAAATAATATCCATGCTAATGAGTGTGAAATGATGTTCCATTGTGATTTTGATTTCCATTTCTTGATTACTAATGTTGAAAATCTTTACATAAGCTTGCTGAACTCTTGTATATTGTTTTAGGAGAAATGTATGTTCAATCTTTTGCCCAATTTTAATTAATTGGGTTTTTTTGTTGTTGTTGCTTCTGTTGAGTTTTGCATGTTCTTCATATATCTTAGATGCTAACACCTTACAGATATATGACTGCAAATATTTTCTCTCATTTCATGGTTTGCCCTTTCACTCTAGTAGTAGTATCACTTGAGGCATAAAATTTTTTAGTTTTGGTGAAGTTCAACTTATCTGTGATGCTCTTTTTTTACCTCTGTTTTGGGTACAATGTCCAAGACAGCATGAATAAATCCAATGCAGTGAAGGTTTGAAGGTTTACTTCCAATGATCTCCTCCACAGTTGATATAATTTTAACTCTTAATTTAAGGTTTTGATCCATTTATTTATTATTGTTTGTCCTAAATAGTTATACATTACAGCAGATGGTTTTGATGTATTTTGAGTTAATTGTGTATATGGTGTTAGATAAGTGTCCAACTTCATTAACTGCTGTAAATATCCAGAGACTTCTAAACACTGTTTCTTGAAAATGCTTCCAAAAGGCCTTTTTTATCCCCTTTTCTTTCCTCTTAAAAAAATGGTACAAAGATGGTATTAAAGCCTTATAGTTCCTTTTGTTGCCAATTATTCAAAAATCACACAAACTATTCAGAAAAAATATATTATACATTGTTATAATTTATTTGCACTAAAATGAGCACTTAGTGAATAATATTGTTTTAGTAAAGAAGTTTGCACATGTAAGACTTCAGGCTTGTTTCAGCACAGTAATATACTTGAGACATAAATTTGACTCAGAAACATTAACATATATTGTAAATATTTAATGAACTTTTCTTGGAGAGGTAGAAGAGAAGATTACAATTTAGAACAACTTCTTTACATTATTCTTAGGGTTTCTCCTCTTCATCATTCTCCTTTCTCCTCTTTCTTCCTCCTCTTTCTCCTTCCATTATCTGATGCTTTACCCTTCCTTACCCCATTGCACTGCCTTCCTGAATGGCCCCTCTTATCTTAGTTTCTGCTTCAAAGCAGCTCTATACCTTCTGTGCAGTCAACCATCTTCTCTTGAGTTCTCCCATCCGCGTTCCTCAGCAAAACAAAAGTATCTTACTTAGTCCCCTTGGTAAAGTCCTACCAAGATCACTATAGTAGACATTCCTTGTGCTCATTAACTTTATCTCTGAACTTGTAGAAGAGTATATACCTCCTTGCTCACTGGCAGTCAAATGAAGTCGTGTGATTAGCTTCAGGGGAAAAAAAAAGTTTCCATGAGAAGATTTTATATTGAAGGCTTAGAGTGAAAATGTGTGGTATCCATGAACTTCTCTTTCATTGACCCTGCAATTTAAGAATCCATGGATTCCAGAAGGTGCATCTTTAAATGGATGAAACCTTTGCCTAGAAACCAGAGTGACTTAATGGAGTAGAGCAGCTGCAAACCTAAAAGACCATAGAGCTTTAATGAAAAATGAAACTAAGATCTTTTAAGACAGCAAAATTTAGATGTTGCTTATTATTTTATCAGTTTATTCAACTGTTGTAGTTGGGATGCTTTTCTCTATGTTTTGTTTTAAAAAGTTTAGAGTTTTACCTTTCACATTTTAAGACACTGATGCATTTGGAATCTAGTTTAATAATAGGGTAAAGGTAATAATCCACAGTCATTTCCCCAGATGAATATTCAGTTATTCCAGCACCATTTATTAGGTAGCTAATTATTTTTTCATCAACTTGCAATGCCAAAGCAAGTTGCAATGCCAAAGCTGTCACACATCAGATTTTTCGGAAATCTGATATATGAATTCTGCCTCATTGTTCTTTCTTTCTAACTCTGGGTTGACACCAGTTGCCTTAATGATTAAAGCTTGATAATAGGTTTGAAATTGGAAAGAACAAATATCCTCCATCTAATTCTTCTTGTTTAGAAGAATATGTGTATTTGTGCATGAATATGGTTTCACTGTAGTAGAGATAAACACAGCTCCAAGACTGAGCAGCACCTTCAGCTCCATAAATATTTTTCCTCCTTTTTATTTTCTCTTTTCCATAAATTTGAAATCAGTCTACCAAAATACTAACATATACAAGTTATGCTTATCATAAGGTTTCAGAAGAATTAGTACATTTATTATATATTGCTGATCATGCTAATCTCTTCATTTACTGATGTTTTCTTTAGTGAATCCTAGTAATATTTGTATTTTGCTACAAAGTCAACCCTCATATACTTTGTTAAATTTGTTCCAAGGTAACATATATGATGAATTGCAATTGTAAATTGTGTGTGTGTGTGTGTGTGTGTGTGTGTCTATATACACATTGTTAATGTAGAGTTAACCTGCTATGGTTTCCACATCTCAGGATTCAACCAATGTGGTTGGAAATATTTGGGGAAAAATTATGTCTGTTCTGAATATGTACAGAATAGTCCCTAATATTATTACCTAAATAATACAGTATAACAAGTACTTACATGACATTTGCATTTAATTAGGCATTCTAAATATTTCTAGCAAGTATGCATAGGTTATACTATACAATTTTATAGCCTTGGAGTGTCTGTGCATTTTGTTATCCACAAAGGTCCTGGAATGCTTCATAGATATCAAAGGAAAGCTAGTTTATTGCTTTGTACATACATACACTGGAGTATTGAATTTGAATATTGATTTCTTATTTTCCTATTTAATGTCTTTTTAAAAATTCTTTTATTGCACTAGGTAGGTTCTCCTGATTGTAAGTGGAATGCTTTTAATGTGCCATATGATTTTTTCCCAGTGCTAACTCAGGTCAAATACTTTCTTAATACCTTAATTATTTCTGATATTCCAAGAATGTTAGCATGAATTCTGGTCTATTTACTTAAAATTATTTTCTTCCTATTTGCGATAATCATATGTAGCATTTTTCTTCTACTTGTTAATATATTGTTTTGGTTACATTTTATTGCTGTGACTAAAAGACGTGACAGGAATAACTTAAGAGTAAGAAGTGTTTATTTTGGCTCACAGTTTCAGAGATTCAGTCTGAGGTTGGCTGACTCCATAACTCTGAGTCCAAGGTGAGACAGAACATCATGCCAGAAGCATGTGTCAGACATGGCAACTAGGAAGCAGAGAGAGCTCTGCTCACCAAGAGAAAAGATATAAACCCAAAGATATGCTCCCCCCTGTGACCCACCTCCTCCAACCACAATACCCACCTAAAGTTACCAACCCAATTAATCTACATCAGTGGATTTATCCATTGATTCAGTCACAACACTCCTTATCTGATCATTTCACCTTTGAACATCCTTTCATTGTCTCACACAAGAGCCTTTGGTGGGGGGGATACCACATATACAACTATAACATTCTTCCTCCTAACCCCCCCAAACCCATGCCCATCTCACCATGCAAAATGTATTAGTCCATTTACAAGAGTCCCCATAGTCTTAACAATTCCAATGTTTCTCAAAAGTCCAAGTCCAAGATCTTATCTGAGACTCAAGGAAAACTCTTGGATGTGAACCAAGATCAAAAGTGAGATACATTTATCCAATATATAATGGCAGAGAGTTAACATTTCCATTCCACAATGGAGAAATAGGAGCATAGAAAGAAGGACTGAGAGCAAAGCAAGATTAAAATCCAGCTGGGCGAACAAGTCATGTCAATCAGCTCCATGTCCACCATCTATGGCACATGGCACTGTGATATTCTGTCCAAGAGGTTGGTGGGGCTCTGCCTCCATGGCCTTGCTGGTTGCAGCACACATGGTCTTTTTTTTTTTTTTTTGTCTTGTCTTTGCTCAATTCCTTCAGCTCTCCATAGCATACATTCTACATTACTGGAGTATCTTAATTTTAGGAGTCTTGGGAGGGTAAAAGTACTTCTTTCTCTATTGTGTGACGAAGATATTTGAGAAGTCCAATATTATCAGTTTCTTGGATAATTTTCAGAACACCATTCTAAAAGTATTTGAATTTGTTATGTTATCTGAATATGGGAGAAGGAAATGGCTAAAAGAAGATTTTAATCCATTGATTTAATTCCTTTCTTTGTGATAGGCCCATTTGAATTTCACAAGTTTTCTTTAGTTTTCATATTTTTAAGTAATTTGTCCTTTTCACCTCAGATTTTTCATGTCTGTTTATATACATTTTATACCTAAAAATTCATATACCTAAAATCTTCTTTCTTTTTTGTGATTTTCTTTCTTTTTTATTTTTTTCTTCTTTGATGTTGTTCATCTTTGGTGAAATTATTTTAGTTTTTATTAACTTTGCAAAAATGCTTTGAATTTAGTTTAAGAGTGTGTTTTTATACAAATTATTTGCATTCCAACTCTCATCTCAAATAAATATGAGTCTATTAAGAAATTCCCAGGGGGAAATTCTTGGCAGGACCTCTATTTGGAGACCCACTCAGACACTTACAGCTCTATGTATTAAAGGTGTTAGGTGTCCAGATCCATTATCATATTCCATTCCTGTAGGTTTATGGTGTTGGGTCTTTTATGATTCCTGAATAATTTCTTTACTTTCCCATAAGTCCAGCCATAAATTAAAATATATTTTAAAATTTATCCAGTACCAAGATAGAGTTTTTTGAGCATCTAGTCTTGCCATTGTGCAGGTAAGGAATTAGTAAATGTGTTTTAATTTTATTTCTGATAATTTATCTTTTTACCCCTTTCCCATTTAAAATGATATTATTTTACTCTCTTGTTTACATGATGGAAAATACAATTGGTCATATAGAACTAAAAATTTAGTTATTTTTTTATGAGCCTCCAAGACCAAGAACCTGGGACAAACAAAGAGAGGATAAAAATACCTAGGAATCCAGTTCATTCCACCCCATTTACCAAGTATCCAAGGAGAGATTAAATTCCCTAGTTATAAATAATTTTAAGAGTAATAAATATATACTACTGTGAGGTTCTAAAGAGGATACCCTATACTTGTCCATTTATTTGCTTAATAATTTGAAGGGGATGAAATGGGTTTAGCGTAGATGTTTTTTGGACTCCCTTCAATAAAACTGGATATCAAAACATCTCAAACAATATAGTATGAGGACAACAGATTACAGACACCTACTCAGCATATACATGCCTATGAAAAGTTTTTTTTCCATAGCATGAGACAACTTTTCTTATTTGTTCCTTTTGAAAGGAAAGTACATGCCATTGAGGAAAGTCTCAGATTAGAATCCATCTTGTGTTCAAGAGAAGCAGACAGAATACAAGCTATCATCAACCAATGGCAGGGGATTAGTATGAGAATTATTCCTCATAGACTGCTCAGCATAATCTCTACCCAGAACAACATCAGAAGTTTCTCATGGGAGATTGTTAGAAATGCAAAAAAAATTCAGGGCTCTGGCCCAAGTCCATTCAACCTAATCTGTATTTTAATAATAGCCCACAAATCATAATAACAAAAATAAAAACAGAAAAGATCAACAGACACTGGACAAAATACTTCCCTGAAAATAACATCAGATAACTTTACACTATTCAACATTAATCTCTTTCTTACCACTTATTGATATTGTATAAGCTTTCTGAGTAACTGAGGGCAGTAGGGAGGACAAGTTTAGTCTAAGATTAAATGTCTCTCTCAAAATAGATTTGGTGTTAGGAAGAGATGAAATAGCAAAGAAAATTGGAAAAAGTAGTTTCCTTTTTTGGCATGGCCTGAAATTTGTACCTGCCATGTAAGCTTTATTTCTCCAACAAATGTGACAAATCTTTGAGCACAGGGATTATGTTATATAACTCTCCACTCCCTCCCAGGACTTTACATGTTTCAAAAAGAATGTGCTCAATAAATGTTTAAAACAATGATATAAAAAACCCACCCATATATAGGTACACACATATATATGTACATACATATATAATAAACATTTATTTGTAAATATTTATAAATGAATATAGGTAGTAATAAGTCAATGGGATAATTTGCAAACTTTTTCAGAATTGCTCCTTACCTTTAATATCTCAGGAAATAAAATGAAGATCTCATTCAGTTTAGTTGGAAATAGAAATTCCAGAATGAAGAAGACACCTTAGCACCAAAAAAACCTATTTTTTAAAATATTTACTTTTTTAGTGAATATCTTTTCTGTTTTACAAAGAAAGAATATTAGTATTAGTGTCTGGATTCTGCTGCATTTTCAGGAGAAATTCTTCTTTATATACTTACATACAATTCTTCTCTTTCATACTCACATACAATTCTTTTCTTATATAATTTAATGAGGATAATCAGCTTTTCCATGCTAAGTAGATTACTTATCACCATATGTTTTCTCCCTTTCCATAGCTCTAATAACTTTTTTTTTTTGGTACTGGGGATTGAACTCAGGGTCACTCGACCACTAAGCCACATCCCCAGCCCTATTTTGTATTTTATTTAGAGACAGGGTCTCACTGAGTTGCTTAATGCCTCACCATTTCTGAGGCTGGCTTTGAACTTGTGATCCTCCTGCCTCAGCCTCTGGAGCCACTGGGATCACAGGTGTGCTTCATGCCCAGGCTTCAGTAACTTTTAATGCTAAATACCATAGGTAAGATGAGTAGTCACCACTTCTCCAACTCAAGTGAGGAGAAGAACACATCAATAATTTATGATAAAAAAGGTTTGTTTGTTTGTTTTCCCCCTCAGTGGTACTAAGGATTGAACCACTTCCCCTTCCCTTTCTATTTTTTGAGACCAGACTCCAACCCAAGTGAGGGAAAGAGCACATCAATGATTTCTGATTTAAAAAAAAAAAAAGTATTTGTTTTTTTTTCCCCTCAGTAATAGTGAGGATTGAATCACTGCCATTTCTCTATTTTTTTTTAATTTTATTTTGAGACCAGGCCTTGCTAAGATGCCCAGGCTGGCCTTCAACTTGAAATACTTCTTGCTTGAGCCTCTCAAGTAGCTAGGATTACAGGCATATACCACCATACCCAGCTTGATAAAATTTATTACTGTTGTTTTTAAAGATAACCAAAGTACATTCATTAAATAGTATCTCAAGCCAAGGTTATGCAGCTTCCCTTGCTTTTCCAGAGATGCCTAAGTACAAATTAATAATGCTACCATCCCTGTATTTGTAGATAACTGTTTCAAATTTCTTAAACATGTTTTGCTCAGTGTAATATATGCAAAGGTACAAACACAGACAACTGTGTCTTACTTTGTTATACACTCTAGACAAAGCTGTGGTCACCTATAAATTTGGGCATTTTTAAAGATGTAGACTGTTTACTGAGGCCAAGTACATGGATCACCAGAGTAATAACTAGCAAAGCACATTAAAACATCTGTGCTGATAAAATAGAGGAAACAGTTTATAAATAATTTTGGCTCTTAATTTTTTATACATATATATAGAGAGTGTCATTGGTGGGAGCAGTTATTACGTGAAGAAAATGTTTATGTTTTAAGAGGATTTATTTGGTGGAAAAAAATGCTTTCATAGCAAAATATCTCAGCTTGCTATAGAATTTGTAACAACAGTTTAAATCTAAGTGTGCAAAGTGCACTTAATATTCCCTGAAATATGACTAAACATCTTTATATGTACATATATATCTCAAACATGAAAACACAATGCAATGGAAAATATTTAGAAGTGCATGTGATGTATTCAAGGGTGAATCTACTCAATGTCAATTATATTCCACCATGACATTACTTCATATTATAGTGAAACATCATGTACTGTATCATGCCAAATTTAAATGTATTGCTTTTTTCCCCAAATAACAAACTAATATTCTGAATAATATTTTTCCTCAAAAGTGATTCTGTTTCTAAAATATTTTTAAACCACTGATAGAGAAAATGCACAAGAGTTGTTTAAGTTTCCATTTATTTAAATAAGAGGTATTTTTGAAGCCAAGTAAAACCTTAATAAACCCATGATGCTGGAAAAAAAGAGAACACAGTGAATAACTAATTAAGATATATTCTGAATATGACTGAAATGCTAATTTCATACTCCTACCCTAAAAATCAGTCTCCATTTGCAATATATTAAACTATTTCTGCCTGTGTCATTAAAATAATGCAATATTTGGAACTTATCATATTGACTTATATCATAATTTTATAAATCTTAAAATAACTAACAGCATATAAAACAAAGTAGAACAATGCATTTAAATTAATATATGCAAAAAGTAATTAAGAATTTGTGAATAGTATACAACACATAAAAATATTTACTAAGAGGTTTATAATCCTGGAGAATATACCACAATACAGTGCTTTAGAGGAAAATCAAGTGATCTTCTAGTATCTCTATAATCTTCTAGGATTATATGTAAAGCATTGCCAGAAATTCTCATTAATTTTCTCATATATATATATATGCAAAATTTTATAAATGTCTCTAGGAATCTATACTAGAATTTACTTACCTATTGGGCCTAAAATATCCTAATGATTTCTAACTCTAACTTACAGATATTCTCCCAATTTTTGTTGTGTTACTTTGCCTAATTGAATGAAAATCTATAAATATAAGGTGAGAAAATGATTCATAATACTATACAATTTCCCAGTGGAATATTCATTGGCTGCTGATAATTGTATATCTGGAATGTTTTTGAAGAATATTACCTTCTTGTGGGAATAAATCATCTTTATAACATATCATGATATAACTAAGAATTAAATAATTTCTACTCATTATTCTTCTCCACAGTTCTTTATTTCCTAATTATTAATATATTACACTAGAAATGTATCTAGTTTTGTAAAGGTTCTATTTACTTAACTGAGCTTTATTTCAATGTATATATAAAGTGGAAATAATTATACCTACCTCCCCAAGACTTACATAAGTATTGAAAGAGTTAATCCTATATAAGTACATAGGTATTGCTTAATACATAAAAAAGTAAAGAGAATGACAACTACATTTGAGAGAAAATATTTGCAAACTGTACATATATCAAGGGGTTAATAGCAGAACACGTAAAGAACTCATAATTCAATGGAAACAGTTTGATTAAAAAATGGGTAGTAGGTCTAAACAGACATTCTTAAGGGAAGACCAGATATATGAGAAATGTTCAACATTACTAATCATCAAATAAATATAAATTTAAACCTCAATGAAATATCACCTCATCCCAGTAATAATGACTATTTATCAACAAGACTAGAGATAAAATATGCTGGTGAAGGTGTTGAGAAAAGGAAACCGTTGCGCATAACTAGTATACCCATTATGGAAAACAGAATATCTGTTCTTCAAAAATTAAAAATAGAACTACCAAATGGGCACAGTAGTGCATGCCTATAATCCCAACGACTCGGGAGGCTGAGGCAGGAGGACAATACCCAATCTCAAAATAAAAACTAAAAAGGCCTAGGGATGTAGCTTAGTGGTAAAGTATCCCTGGGTTCAATTTCCAGTATTAACAAAATTAAATAAATTAATAAAATTAAAATTGAAATAGAACTACCGTATGATCTATAAATTTATACATATGTATACACACATACATAAATATGTATATATATATATATATATATATATATTCATGCACACACACATTGGAAATGAAATCAATATATCAAAGAGATATCTGCACTCCCATGTTTATTCCAGCACTATTCCAACAGCCAAGAAATGGAAACAACCAACTTGTCCATCACCTGATGAATGGATAAAGAAAATGTGGTCCATATACACAATGGAACACTAGTCAACAATAAAACGAATTAAATCCTGTCATTTAGTGACAACATGATTGGAATTGGAAATCATTATATTAAGTGAAATAAGCCAAGCACATACACACACACACACACACACACACACACACACACACAAACTACCCCAAGATCTCACTCATATGTGAAATTTAAAAATGTTGATCTCATAGAATTTGAGAGAATGTAGGTTCCTAGAGGCTGGAGAGTGTGGAAGTGGGGAGACAGGGAAAGATCTATCAATGGATTCTTAGTTACAATTAGGAGAAAAAAGTTCTGATGTTCTACTATGTGCTAAGGTGACTACAGATAAAAATGAATTATAGTATATATTTTTAAAAAGTCAAGAAGAAAGGACTTTGAATGTTTTCATGATAAAAAAATGATGAATGTTTAAGGACATATTCATGTTATTCCAATTTGAAAATTATACAATGTATGCATATATGAAAACAGCACATGGTGCCCCGTATATGTGTCCAATTTTATGTATCAGTTTTTAAAAAGCACTCTTTCAAGAGATAGTCTTTAATTTTTCATACTTTTGGAATTGCCAAGAATGAGTTCGAGAAAGTCAAATCAAAATCAGACTCTCTTCTTAGCTAGATTTATTTCTATTTCAACCTCAAAATGATACCAATTCAATTGCCTATAGAGGTGTCTTTCAGGCACCCTAGAGATCAATTGCTCCTCTGCATGCTATCCAAGTTAAGCACCCGCACACACATTTTAGGTAGTCCCAGTGCTTTGTAGAATCCTCCACATGAATTCCATCTTACTGTCACTGTCAATTATGAAATGACTCTGTGAGTGCCCTGGTATGAGCAGGAAAATGTATCTACACATTCACTTCCTTCATGGAAATTCTCAGTTGGAGACTCCCCATGTGTTCAATATATAGGTCTATTTCCCCCAGTCATCTGGACACTGCAGGAGGGTTATGAATCACAGTTTAATGTGAAATAACAGCAAAAAGCATTTTGATACATCTCTTTTCTTTCCAAGTGAATCTTTTCATGAAAAAAGAGAAACTTAGGGCAAATATTCTAATAACCATCTCTATCAGTTTAATAGACCTAAAAGATGTTGAAAGGAAAAATGACATTTTAAAAGCATATTTAGTATTTGTAGCTTTTTATTTGGATTTTTTAAAATATAAAGGTCTTCAATGTGATTATATTTCACTTTACTATGGTGTGAGGCAATATTGAAGGAAGCTTTGAGTCTCATTCAACTTGGTGTCTCTGGACCCTATCAAAGGACTCAGTTTATTAAAAACATTAAAAAAGGTCTTTATTGGATACATAATTAAATATCTGAAGCATAGAGCTCACAATAATTAATACCAAATGAATTCAGATATTGATTTCATCATTTTATCCAAATTTATCATTAGTTTAAACTACCTTTTTAAATATACAAACTCAATCTACCTTTTTAATTATCTTTCAGTTTGTCCATTTATAAATGGGAAATTTATATACCCACATTATTTCCTTAGCCTGTCTTTTCCTACCAATTGAAATCATGAAATTAAATAATAATACTATATTATTTATTTGCAAGTTAACTCTCTATACACAATTACTCTCACTTAATTCTATATTTATTTTTGTTCTTTGGCTAACATTGTCTTACATATTAATTGAGAAATACAGTTTTTCTTCAAAGGAGATAGTAACTCTGCACTATGTGTCACAATGTATAAGACTGTTGTTTTGATGAAGACAAATCAGCTCCACTCACACTAACCCTGAGCATCAACTATTTCAAAACCCTCTGCTGAATATTTCAGTAGACAAAGTGTAAAGAGCATAGAAAAGCTTCCCCTCAAGTAACATAGTATAATAGAAGTTATGATAAGCACACATTAACATAAGAATGTCATTGGGGTTAAGATTTGAATTGGTAGAAATCTGTCAACATCAGAGGAAATATTCTAAGGAAAGGAAAGAGACATTTCCAAAGGTTTATTTATATTTAAGGTACCATGGAATGAATTTAGTAAACTCTGATTAACATACTTGGTCCAGATTATAAACTACATTTCAGTAGCTTGAGAATTTGACATGCCAAGGGATTTCAAGCATTAGAATTACATAAGTTATAATTAACCTTCCAATGGAATAGACTAGACAAAATAATACTAGCAGTGAGTGAAAAATAAAACATGTAGATTGGTACTTAATATTTAACAATCACGCCATTTCACTACAGACATAACCAGTCCTAACCAGTAAGTGAAACTCAAACTCCATTCATTAAAGTGAAGATCAAGATTCATAAAAGGAAATCCTGCTGAATTCACTTCACACCTCCTACTCCTCATTTGTAGGTATTGCAATTTCTCAGTTTAATGTTTTGTTAGTAAATGATCAACTTGTCAAACGGGATTATATGATGAATGAGATAAAAACATAAAACCACATGGTTGTATTTTTTAAAAAAAATTCATCAACTCATACAATGATATTGCCAACTAGATTTAAGTGATGCTGGGGACCCCAGGATGACTGTTCTCAATTACAGGGAGAGGGGCCCAGGGAGACAAATTAATATCCGTATATATTTGAGAAAAGAGGCCATTTATGGACAGTGATAAAATGTTACTCTAATTCATTGTAATTTACATAAGATTGCTATAGTCTTGTAGCACTTGCATGAGATTTAGCTCTTTAGAATGTGAAGCATGTTGAAAGAGGTGACCAAATTAGAGTGGACAAATGAGGTCCTTCCAGTATGACTGGGACAATAAAAATGAATAGAAGGCAAGTGCAAAGTATGATATATTTTTTCCTAAATAGACAGCTTTGTAAAGAGCTCATTGATTTAAGAGAGCCAGGTAAACGTCATGTTTAAAAACACATAAAAAAACCGAGAGGTACAACAGCAGTCAAAGCTACGGCAGAATATCCTTTTACTGTGGTGATTCTTGTAGTTAATCCTTCATTACCTGGCGTAAGCTATGTTGTTTCTATAGCCTGCTAATTTTCTGTTCCTGTATAGAGCTGTATTACAGGAATCACCCAAATTAAGCAGTAAGGTCATTTCCTGCTAAAAATGTACATGATCAATTACCTTCTGTAATTCAAAATAGCCAATGTCAGATTGCATTTTATTCTAGAAAGGAAAAAAATGTCAATGGAATAGACTGGACAAAATAATACTAGCAGTGAGTGAGAAATAAAACATGTAGATTGGTACTTTATATTTAACAATCACACCATTTCACTACAGACATAGTCTCTGGTATTATGATGATCATTTATTGTCCAGATTTTGAAAGAATATTTTCTATGTGCTTGAAACTTTGCTACATGTTAAGATTCAAAAATAAATAAGACATGATTTCTGCCTTAGAGAATTTACCAAATAATTAGAGAATATGATGTAATATGTGCCATGGAACATTGAAATATAAATGAAACGAGCTCTCAAGACAAGCCATGAGAAAGCCCTAGAAGATGTCTCCATGATCAGGAAATAGGAAGAACCAGCTAATGGGAATTGAACAGGATATAAACTATGGATTTAGGGGTGATATCACTATATGACCCTATTATATTATTGACTTTACACTCTAAGTGAAGAAGAAAAATGAAATAAGGAAAGAGTCAAAGATTTCAGGTTTATCTTTGCCATCTTGAAATAGTGTTTAGGCAAAGTTTTTTTTTTTTTTTTTTTTTTTTTTTTTTTAAGAAACGACCTCTGATACCTATACTGGAAAATAGTTGTTTAGGGTATCAATTCACTGTAACTTACCATAGCTATCTTGTTAGCATGGCTTAGGAGGGAAAAAGAAAAAGTCAATTTAACTTGAAAATATGAAAAACCTCATTTATCAGAGAGAAAACAGTACCCGACAGAAATTTAGCGAATGCAAAATATATGATGGTGGCAGAAACTTAAGCTTTGTTCAGGTTAAGAAAAACTGGAGCAGTTACCCAATGCATGCTAATATGCTGTTCTTTTTGCCATAGCTAATTTTTTATTTATGACAAAATCTGTATTGCCCTAGGCAGTTACTTAAAATCTCATTATAGTGAATACTTAGAAGATTTAGAAACAAAATAAAAGGAGTATTAACAATAAATATTGATTGTTATCTCTAAGTGAAATGTGTATGAACTTCACTGCCTTTTAAGGAGAGAGAGAGAGAGAGAGAGAGAGAGAGAGGGGGAGGGAGGGGGAGGGAGGGAGGGAGGATATATTCCCTTAGGTTCTGTGAAAATTTTTAGAGCCCTTCCACAAGTAATTTGAAAATCATAGGAAGCATCTATTTGCAACGTGATAATTCAACTCTTTGACTTCTTCCCAATTATCAGAATCTGCCATCTCCCTACTAAAATTTTTTTGCATTTGCTTGTAACTATACAACGCCACTATCAGTATTTGGTGCTTCTCATCTTCTTTGTAATCAGACAGTGGTTTTCTGTCTATAGGTCTAGATGAAGTACATGTTATTTAGAGTTTCTTGTTAATAAGCAAAAAAAAATCATTAATGTGTTTTCCCAATTCTCATCCATACACTCTGCATATCTGATCACATCTGTACTATACCATCAACAATCCCCCATATATAATTTACTGATTTCCTAAATTCTTCAGAATCATATGTCCAGCATTTGGTGCTATTTCACTTTTTAAAATTCACTTAAATCTTTTTCTTTTTCTCTCACTCTTGCTTTTTCTCCACTAGACCCTTATATTCCTATCTTTCCTTTTTTTTAATCCCCATATATAGTCTCATCCTTGTCTGATTGTGAAGCCCCTTATAACCCATCCCTTACTTCAGTAAAAAAAAAATATTCGAAGTAATTAATGGTTGTTTATCTTAGAACCTAAACATATATGAAAAACATTCTGGAAATATTAGAAATAGTTTGATGGTTAATTATGTGTTTTTGGAAATTGGGGGATAGGGATAGGAAGCAATGTGTGTAGATAGTGAGGGATGTAAGAAAATTCCAAATTTTCAAGTCCTTATGTGTCTCTAGCTTGTCTGAAAAAAACAATTTGCAAGTTCTTCTGTGTCTCTAGTTTTTCTTCTTATTAATAACATAAAGATTAGTACTACCTAGGACTATCATTTTAAATATAAATTTTCAACAACAGCCCTTAATAACTAAGTGCTTTTAAACTTAATGTTTTTAACTTATGTTGTTCAAATTTTGAAAGAGAAGAGGGAAAGTCCCTGAATGACAATACTGCATTTCTTGATAATTTTTTCAATTTTTCTTGCATGATAGTGATTAATGATCCCTGACTTTGGCTGTCTCTTATCAAGTTCCTTCAGGTCCTGATTTAGAAAGTGAAGCTTAACCTTTCTCCTCTTGATCAAGGGTATGGGGTGCCTTCTGCATAATGACAAACTACAAATGAGTACTCCTTAAAGTAAAAGGATAAAGGCTGAAAAGTAAGATAAAGACTTTTAACACCATGAAGTTTATGGATAGGCTAGACATGAACTTATTACCAAATTTTTAGTCTATGGGGGACATTTCATAAGAATCATTTTAAAAAACAGTGAAACTGTTAAATTGCAAGTCATCTATTCAAACACAACGGGAAAGAGCAATTTATGCAGGCAAATAAGTACAAGGAATATTAAACATATTCATAGATGATAAATCTAGATTTTATTATCAAGGCAATATAAGAATATTTATACAACTATATCTAAATGTAAACACAAATACATTTGGGGAATTTATACTTTGCCTGTATATAAAATATATAGCTACATGGAACATTTTGTTGATGCTAAGACACATGTAACCCTTTATAAAATGATATAATTATCCTCTGGATGTTAGGTGTGAGGTCTAGCAGTCTGGATGCTCCAGGCCTTCCCATCTGGCCCTCACATGTCTTTAGCAGAGCTCTGTATGCTCTTGGCAATACCTCCCCCCCCCACAACACTCCCTAAGTCCCCACCATCTCTTGCACTATAACCACCTAAGCAAGTAAATAATACCCTCATAAATAATTTGACTAGATTGAGAGATTCCTAGAATTTTAGTAAAGCATATTTTTGGGTATGTCCTTTAGGGTATTTCCAGAGAAGCTCAGTATGTGGGTCAGTGAAGTGACTAGGGAGGACCCACACTGAATATAGGCAGCATTATTCAATAAGCTGGGCATCCACATGAATTGAAAAGGCAGAAAAGGGAAGCTCACATGCACATTCATGACCCTTCATGAGTGGTTGTGTTTTTTCTGCTACAGTCACCTGTGGATGTCAGACTGCAGATTCTTCAGCCAGGCTCAAATTTGGGGCTACATTATTGGTTCCTCTTGTTCTGAGCCTCTCAGCTTCTTAGACTGAGCAGGTTTCCCAGCTCTCCAGCCTGCAGATGGACTATTGTGGGACTATCCAACATCTGATCATATAAGATAATCAAGTGGATCATCCTTACGAATTATACATATATATTTATTTATACACACACGCACATGCGTGCGCGCGCGCGCACGCGCACACACACACACACACACACACACACACACACATATATATATATATATATATATATATATATATATATATATATATTCTCTACAGAACAAACTATGGAGTCAGAGGACTTGGTATGTATTAGTGATGTGACCTAGGGAAAATTATTTCTTTTCCCTGAAGATTCACATGTTTCCTTCTCTTAAGTGGAGACAAAAAATCTTCTTACTGAACTGTAACAATTGATGAAATGTATATGAAGAACCTACTAAATGGTAGGTAGAACTCCAAAATTTGGCAGCTCTTATTTTCATAATGAAATAAGAAAAGAAAAAAAAAATCTCCTAGCACAGTCCCCAGCTCCTGGCTCATGTTAGGCACTCCATAAAATTTAATTATATATATATAATTACACTGGTTATGTTCTTTTTCAAAACCCTAATACAAAAACTAAATTTATTTGTCATTCAAATGAGCACACACTTAGAAGAAGAAATACACTGAATAATTCACTGAGGGTAAAAGTGTGAACTTTCAAGTGCGAGACAGGTGCAGAGTCTGTGGTGTCTGACTGAGGCATAAACATTATCACTCTGGATTGGACAGATCACAACCTGGCACACAGCTGGTCTGGGCAACATGCTTTGTTCCAGAAAAAAGCTTCAATTTTGTCCACTAAGGGTCTGACATACTTGGCATGACTCAGTTTGTCTGGTTTTCAAATAACTTACTCTGCTTAGCACCAGATATGGCAAAACACAGCATTGCATTTTGATATCTACATTAATAAGGATGCTTTTGAAAAAAAACAATTTCATTGTACACATTTCCCCCTTTTATGTTGGCTTCCAGAATAAACCTGGAATCCCTTGTTACTTCTTCCCAACTGGCCTCTGATGTCCTAAACTTATCTCACTTAGCATACCTTCCCAACTCCCAAAGCCTTCAGGAAATCATTATCAGTCCTTATTAGAGTCTTCCATTCCCTCAGGTATTTTCCCCATCTGTTTGGAAAGTCCCCGTCTCCTCCTTCCTCACACTAAAGGTGATCTCCCCTGATGACTTTGCATCACCACATCCCTGTTAGGAAGCAGGTGTTCTTCTGTCATACAGCCTTTTCTAGCCCATTCTAATTCTACTTGTCCTCTCTAAGAACCCCCAGCTTTGACTGTAAAGTCTACAGGTTATGTAGTAGATTGAGGACTCTACTAGTTCTGGGATTGCCAAGACATTTGCATGGGCATGCAAACACGATATAAGCAGAGTTGCAAATTGTTTGCTTCTGGGTCTTGCTTTGTCCCACTACATGTGGAAACCCTGCAACTCCTGAAATGTGTAAGAACTCAGGCAATTGTGCTGCATAACCAAAGGCCCTCAGCCACCTTATCTCCACTGCCCAGAAAGGACTCTATTCACCTTCCCCACATTTGGGTGAGTCTCCATCCTAGATCATATACTGGAAACCAAACCAATCCAGACCAGAAGAATCTCCTAGCCAGTCTACAGAATCATGGGATAGCATCTGTTTGTTGGTTTAAATCACTTGTTGGGGATATTTTTTTAATGGAAAAAGCTAACTAATACAGATTTTCTAACCCAACTCCCTTTTAAACTATAAATTCCATAAGTTCAAAGATTTCTTTTCCACTGCTATAGGGCCTCAAAATTTTTACATGTTCAACAATTTTTCTTAAATATATAACAAATTTAAATATTTTTCATATAAAATCACTCCAAAGTAAGTATAAGGAAAAACCTATGCTTGCTTTATAGCTCACAGTTCTTGAACATTAGAATATATAAAATGCTTAAACAATGATTTTACTAAACCTACAGTAAACTTTCATTTTTCCCCAAACCTTTCTACTCTAAAATTAAAATAATAAAATGATAATGATGGCATGGTAATGGGTAATGATAGGGATTATAGTATTAACATAATATAATAACTATTATTTATTGAAAAGCCCTTGAATCCTAGCATTATGTCATTCAATCTTCAAGTAAAACTTATAAGATATTCAAATATTATTATCTTTGTTTATTGAGATGATCTGAGGCTTAGGGGGGGATTAGACATTGATCCAATGTCTCTCAGTTAGTATGAAATACATTTGATATTCAAAACTCAAACTGTCTTATTCCAGGACATTATCTATCTCTTCTGTGAGTAAATACTCTTTATGCCCCTGTTCTTAAAAAATGTTTTGAAATATTAAAAAACTTGGACTACATCTGATTCATTTTTTCTAGATGAGGATGCAGACAGCAAAGGGATCGACTATATATCCAATGGGACATAGAAACTAATTTCTTCAACAAATTGCTAGGAACTCAGGGAGTAGTAACAAGTAAACTCACAAATTAAGGACAAAAGATGCTTTCATTTACTGAAAGCTAAGCACTGGATAGGTACATTCATGCACATGGTTTATTCCTCATAGGAAGTCAGGGAGGTAAGTGTATCATTTAAGCCTAGAGGAACCTGGGGTTTAGATGTACTAGGACCTAAATGATGTGCCTGAATTCAAACAGCATGTTTTGCAAGTACATACAGAGAAGTTTCAGGTTATATTCTCTTTATATACTTTTAACCAGTGTCTTAGGAAGAAAGGCTATTTATCTGAGAGAATATAGTTTGTGTTAAAAAAATAAATTTATGTATAAGAAACTAGAGTTCTCTAATATTTATTTTAGTTAAAATTGTGGGTAAGAGGAACAGCATTTAACATAAATGCCAGGCCAGAAGGAAAAACATGTTGTATTTAATTTTTTTTAAATTTTTTCTCTCTGATACAGCTGGGTGTGGTTGTGCATACTTATAGTCCTAGCTACTTAGGAGTCTGAGGTGGGAGGATTACAAATTCAGGGCCAGCCTCTGTGACTTAGTGAGACCATAACTCAAAATAAAAATTTTAAAAGTGTGGGGATGTATTTCAGTGGTAAAGGATCCCTGGGTTCACTTAGAGTACCACTCCTCACACACAACTAGAGTGTCACATAACTGATGGATACCTGAAAATATGTATGAGATATAATTTACCCTTTTTGGGTTTTGCAATAAAAACTACCAAAAATTACTAATCTAAAAATAAAATCGAGTCAATTTATGTAGTGTTAGTAAAAGAATTATGACTGTATTTCAGAACATCAGGATGCACTTGTCTTTAAGAATGTACCGGAAAGGTGGTTCACCAGTAAAATTGGCTCCAGAGATCAGCACCCCCACACCACTGTATGTGGGTAGTGATTAGCTCACAGCGAAGGATGCTAGATGATGAGAAGGATCAGCAGAGGAAAACTGTGGTATTTTAATTATCAAGTTATCTAACCTCCTGAGCCACTTGAGTTCTTTAAGTGACATAAATTCATGATTGATGAATGAATGGATGGAGGGATAGGTGCATCTAGGATTGAAATAAAATGAAGTTGGCATGTGGAAAATTCAGCCTGCTGGAAAACCATGACATGCCTTGTTCAGAGACAGGTTAGGATGACATATTATAGATGAGAACCTACAAAAATCTATCAATAGGTAACATTTTAAAATGCATATTTTACACTTAATGGAGCTTTACTCGAGAGATCACAAGTTATTTTAAAATATTTATGTAATAAGGTGTTATTACTTGTCATATTAAATTTCAAGATATCACCTGTTTATATCCATTCAGAGTAGTGAAATATTAAAATGCATTCTCATAAACTGATTAAAGCATCCCTAAACTAGACGAGAGTTATCATTTTACATTACTATAATGCCAACATAATCTCAATTTAAATACATTTCCATAGCTTTTGATCAAAGTTGTGTTATTATTCAAGTTCATTACCTCTTACTAGATATTTACTTCATTTAGAGGTCATATGAATATGTTATTTGCAAAGCATACTTACAATAGTTGGTATTTCTTAATTAAATTTTTTGATTAAAATACAAAACGCATAGCATACCAGTGGTCCAAGCAAGCCAGCTACAATCCTTTTTATGTGTTTTTGGAGGCTGTCATGTCTTTTCCCACTACACTGGAGAACCTCGGAGAATAAATTAATTCAGATCAACTTCATTCACTCGCATAATTGTAAATGATATCCAGAAATGTTATTTCTTCTGGAATCTATCCTAAAGCACTTTCTCCCACACCCACAAAGTCTATCTTCCATGCTTTCTGGGAAACAGTAAGCACTTTTATGGATCACCCATCCCAATTCCAGGAAATGGTTTCCTACATACCTTGATTGCTATGAATCAGTATTCATGTCATGAAAAATACTTATTAGCCTGTTTAGGAGAAATATCACTATAGAAACTTTTGACTTAGATTACTAATTCTATGCAATTAAAGTCATGTTTCAAACATTCAGTAGTCTAAAACATTATCTTTGAGACATACTGACAGGCAGTCAGGAAAGAAACTTTTTAGTTAAGAGTGTGACCACCAAATACTGTCTTATTGATTGACAGTTCCATTATGAATTTAAGCCTGGGATATAGAGGAGTCAATTGAACTACACATTTATCACTGCCTGCTGTTGTGGATTAAAGGGAAAAAACTTGTTAACATGGGTAGGTGGAGGTTTCAGTTTCTAGGAGTTATTGATCTAGTTCTGCCTGCAACTCAATTACAATTGAAGTGCATGGGTAGGACAGATATTGGGAAACTATAATTAACAGTGTACGTAATTCTTTAAAATGTGGGAAATTATGAATGGAAGACATGGCAGTTGAGAACCTGGAGTCAGTCCAAAGTGGTACTTGGAAAACATGGAGCTGGTTTTGCCACTAGCAGATGTTTGATCAGTGGAAAATTATTTAAATTTACTAAACTTCAAATGTTTAATATGGCAAAAAAGTGAGGGAGTTTTAATGATTTTCATAATGGCATTAGATCAATACTTCAATTAATGAAGCCTTGGCAAATTTCTCATCAACATAAGCATGCACGGGTTTTATTTTCATTGCTTCTAGCAATTAACAACAGAATGATGATGTCCTCAATTTTCACTGGAACAACTTGTTTTCTCTGAGTACCAGAAACATTTTTCAGAAAGTATGATAAAATCAGAAGTCATTTTTATTGCTGATCAATGCAGGAGACATTACTACAGAGAGCCAAAGAAGTGGAAACAAATTTTTTTCACTAACAACCTACTTTTTTCTATGACCTCATCTCCTTGGTGACATTATGTCACTAAAATCCTGAGATAATAGGGAAATACAGAGACTGATACAACTTTCAGGTTCTGAGGAAATTTTGTTGGCCTTTCTTCCCATAGGGGCAGACAGTATAATGTCTCAAACTCAAACCAAAAGGATAAAAGCTTTGATCGTACTTACATGATGATTTTTTTCATCACTATTCAACTTCATTTTCCAAGTTCCAGCATTTATATTTCATGAGTTTATATTTTATAAGTTTATATTTCATAATTTATATTTCATAAGTGCATGTTATCAGATTAAAATTGAAAAATAAGCTACCATGTGCAAATTTTATCTCCCCTGTAGAAATGCTGGTCCCTCAGGGTCCTTGTCAGAAGTCTCATTATGATATGAGACTTACAAGTTCATGACACAAAGCACCCAACATTGGGAAAGCACTCATTTCAAACTGGAAACTAAGAACAACTATGAATAAAGTTATATCTTAGTAAAAAAATCAATAAGTAAAATATTTTCAAAAATAATACAATTGCTACATAATATAGAGAAGAAAAAATCTCAGGATTGAAGTTCATGGTTTATTATTTAATCACAAAATGTAATTCAGGATGAAAAAAAATATTGAACATACTGATTGAGAAGGAAATGCAATTTAAAATATATATATATGTTTTGAGATCTTTCAAAGATAGTAAGAGGAATACCTGTAAGAAAAAGTTGGCTATTCTATCCTCTAAGCTTAGTAAATATAACTTAAGACAATTCCAGTTACTTATACTTATTAAATTCCAAAAGGAATGAAACTCCCAAGAGGTCTTCATCAGAATTAATTAATAAAATATGTATAATACCCTATACATTTCCATAATTCCTTATTAAAAAATAGTAGGAGTCAAAATTGTAATTTTTATCATTGTCATTGTTACTTGATATTAATCATCCTATGATTACATGGTCTGGAGATTACTGAATATAACTATACAATATAAAAAATCATGTTATTTTCCTTTTTTTAATCACAATATCTATAATGTCATCCATCACCCATGAAAAGGATAAGGATTAAAGTAAAGGAAAACTGAAAATATGATGTGGGTGAATAGATAAAATCATCCTCAGTAAGGTTTGGACTGTTGATAATGATAAAGTAAAATTATTTTCTGATGCATTTTATGATTATCTGATATATTTTCATCATCAAAAATGTAAATAATATGACTTTTAGCAGGAGAAAAAGAATCATCTTTAGAAATATACAAAAGTAAGACACATTTGTACTATACTATCTGATTTATTTCCAAAGACTTAAGTTTGTGGACTAAAATGAAAACTAATTCTATTCATCAAAAAAATTATTTTCAGATAGTGTGGACTATGGAAAAGTTTACTGGTATACTTTAGAGAATTATCTACTTACCCTGTCCCTTAAAACAATAATAATAAATTAAATTGTGTTTATTAGAATGAACAACTCTTAAAGCACAAAATAAATTCCTAGATAAATCCCAAACACTTTCAGAACTTATTTTTTAAGAGTATATATGTCACATGAGGAGTAGTTAGAATTTTGTCCTAGACAGGTCCAAGGAAATTATATTTGGGTATAAGTTTCTATTATACCCCAAATTTCAGTAGAAAAGAATAGATAGCTACGTAAGAGTCCTGGGCATTTTAAATACCAAATAGCATTGTTATATCTGCATATCCTGGCCAGGAAGAGTATTGAAAGCTTCAAGTATATGATAATTAAAGACACATTTTTTTGTGAAAATATTAGTGCTTAAAATAATTTGTGGGCTTATGTTTAATGTCATATTAAATCCACTTCATGACCAAACTTTCTAAATCCTAGAAAATTTTGCTAAGAAATAGATACAAAGACATAAGGCTAAGTGATTATTGCCCCTGCCCCAAAGTTACTTATATTGTAATACTAGGTTTATCTCTTAACCTTTCTGCATTTTCATTATGTGTAAAACCAGGATAATAATAGTGTCTTTTTTTTGAATGATAAAATAATACTATGATCCTTAGCATCCCATAGCTTTCCCTCTTCTCTGTGGGTTCACTCCTTGAGATGATACTAAATCTCTCAAAAGATTCATGGTTTAGGAATGAATTAGTGCAAGAAATTACCTATCAACCAGAAGTTTTGTTCTCCTCTTTAAAATAAAATTGTGCCAGTGGTGTTATAGATGCAATATATTTGTCAGACCTAAAGACCAATATGGAGCCATAAAACAGCCAATTGTTTTAGTTAAGACTCTAACTCCGTAATCAGACTGATGCAAGTTCAAATTAAACCACAATTCTCTTTAACCAGAAAAGTAAAAATAACAATAATGTCTAATCCATGAAGTTGTTACATGGACTAAACTAGTTCTTTTATTACAATATTTAACAAAATTTATTTCATTTAATAAAAATAATAATAATCATGTTACTGTTTCTGAAAGGGATACATGAAGCCATCCAAAACAAGCATGAACGCCATTGCCAATATTTGCCATGGGTTTGTTGTTTGGTTGGTTGGTTGTTTTACTATATATCTTCTTCATTGATTTTAATAGTCTTCTATCTTCTAGCAAAGGTATCTGTCATCATTTGGTTGATCAAAATGATGGCATTCAAAATGGCATACTGAAGTTTCTTTGAGTTTAAGAAGTTTAAAATATCAGTTATTCACAAACCATAGACAGAATAGCATAAGTCTTCATTTATCTTTTGGAAATATTTGCTTTACACTATAAAAAGCTTCATTTTGTGTTGTAAATATTAACCATCGTTGATGCTGCAAAAGCACAACATATCTAATTCTATTTCCTTATTACATAGAAATATAATTTCAATTTCTTTGACACATTATTTTTACTTGTATTTTTATATCCAGAATTCTTATCACCAACTTATACAATCCACTTTAAACTATTTTTGTATTTTTTGTAAGAGTCACAGCAAGCAAGATTGCCTTGCTACTACAATGAATTCCTTTTACCTGGGTATGTCTTTTAAAATAACTCTTACTTTCTGATTCTTATGTTCATATTTTTCTGCATACATAATGCC
The DNA here is from genome assembly GCF_964194105.1 of Spermophilus citellus. Classification (NCBI taxonomy): domain Eukaryota; kingdom Metazoa; phylum Chordata; class Mammalia; order Rodentia; family Sciuridae; genus Spermophilus; species Spermophilus citellus. The sequence goes on along the minus strand of NC_138194.1, from coordinate 58,510,890 downwards.
CTCTCTTTGGTAGATTTTATGCAACCTTTTCAACTCATATTTTCAGTAAAAATGACCTTTAAAATACATAAGTTTCCATAATAGGAAACACAGTCTTCATAGAGAATTCCATCTGTATGAACTAAGACTTCCAGAGGACATGCAGGTCATGGTACTTCATTTGTGTAGGACATTTTGAAATGAACGAAAATTGAAGTGTGAATTAACGAAATATATTTCCTATGCTATCATGACATAAATAATTACATTGACCAACACAATTGTTCTCAAATTCTAGAAACCAGATTAACTATACCTTTAACTGTTGCACATCCTTTGCCCAATGCTATAAGTTTGCAATATATGTTATTTAACTTTCTAGTTGAACCATGTTTGAATGTTAACTATTAAGATGAACACTGAGAGTTATGATGAAACATAAAGAAACAACAACCACCATACATTAACCATAAATATATATAAGAAACCTAGAATTTTAATTTTTGTTGTGGGGTTTCATACATACTAAAGTTTTTAATTTTAACAAAGTGAAAACTATGTCAACCACCTGAGCCACAATTACTATATAGAATGTCTCTATTTCAAATTCAATCTTAATATATTTGGTTTGTATTTAATTCTCCGTGTTAACCCTGAATGTCATGACTCCAAAATCCTATAGATTTTATTAATTTAATCATTGATATTTTCAAATTATAAGGTATATAATGTACACAATAATAGTTGAGGCTTCACTATTTCTTTATTTCATTATGTTTGTTGGTGCTAGGGATTAAACCTAGAGGCACTTTATCTCCAACCTAAAAACCTAATCTCTTTTTGTCTTTTATTTTCTGTAAGACAGAGTCTCTCTTAAATTTGGATTCTTACTAAGATGCTAAGACTAGCCTTAAACCTGTGATCTTCCTGCCTCAGCCTCCTAAGTTTTTTAGGATTACAGGCATGTGCCAACATGCCTATTTCCTATATGAATTCTAAGCCAGCTAGTAGGGACTGTCCTACCCAGTTATCAGAGGATTTCAGCTCACTCCATCCTGTGATATGAACATTTGAGATGATGAGGATGTTGAAGGTGGAACCATAGCCTTTAATAAGTGTGACTGGAATTGGTCCATAGCACATCTGATCATGATTCATTTGCCACAATTAGGCACATTGTTCCAACCTAACACGAAGAAAGCCTGAGAAAGTTACAATATGATGAGCACTGTCTTTGTCACGATTGAGTTTACTAGAAGTTAATAAGATATGTGGTAAATGTTCAAAGAACAATAAAAATACTTGTATATCCTAAAGTAATGCTTTAGCAACATAAGTAAAATATATAGTGAATTTTATATTTTATAAAAGTAAGCAAAGGATGCATGACTAACTTTTGATGGAGATTATTGACTCTGACTTAGTTCAAAGTGAATTCTGATAGTAAATCAATTCAGTTGCCTGTACTTTGGCAGCCTGCTAAATACAATAAATGTGGGAAGAAATGAAAATGGTCTTGGAGCCACTTTCATGTACATTTACTTTTTTAATTTTTAATTTTTTAATTTTTAATTAGTTATACATGACAGTAGAATGCATTTATGCACTTTGATATATCATACATAGATGAGGCATATTTTCTTATTTTTCTGAGTATACATGTTGTAGAATCATATCAGCCATGCAGTCATATATATATATATATATTTAAAATAATAATGTCTTTTTCATTCTATTATCCTTCCTATCCCCACATCTCCTCCCCTCCCCTCCCTTCACTTCCCTCTACCTAATCTAAGGTAACTCTGTTCTTCACAAGTGCCCCCTCATTGTGAATTAGCATCTGCATATTAGAGAAAACATTTGGCCTTTGGTTTTTTGGAATTGGCTTATTTGGTTTAGTATGACATTCTAAAACTCTATGCATTTACTGGCAAATGCCATAATTTCATTATTCTTTAAAGCTGAGTAATATTCCATTGAATATATAAACTGCATTTTCTTTATCCATTAATTTATTGAAGGACACCTAGATTGGGTCCATTATTTAGCTATTGTGAATTGAGCTGCTATAAACATTGATGTGGCTGCATCACTGTAGTATGCTGTTTTTTTAAGTCCTTTGGGTATAAACCAAGGAGTGGGATAGCTGGGTCAAATGGTGTTTCCATTTTGAATTTTCCAAGGAATCTCTATACTGCTTTACAGAGTGGTTGTACCAATTTGCAATCCCACCAGCAATGTATGAGTGTACTTTTCCCCCACATCCTCGCCAACATTTATTGTTGCATATGTTCTTGATGATTGCCATTTGACTGGCATGAGATGAAATCTCAGTATAGTTTTGGGATTTGCATTTCTCTAATTGCCAGAGATGTTGAACACTTTTGCATATATTTGTTGATTGATTGCATTTCTTCTGTGAAATGTCCAGTTCCTTAGCCTATTTATTGATTAGGTTATTTATTTTTTGGTATTAAGTTTTTTTAGTTCTTTATATATCCTAGAGATTAATGCTTTATCAGAGGTGCATGAGGTAAAGATTTTCTCCCAATCTGTAGGCTCTCTCCTCATATTATTGATAGTTTTCTTTGCTGAGAAGAAGCTTTTTATTTGAATCCAGTCCATTTATTGATTGTTGATTTTATTTCTTGTGCTTTAAGGGTCTTGCTAAGGAAGTCAGATCCTAGGCTGACATGGTGATTATCAATATCAACTAATGTGTTCCAAACAATGGAGACACAATAACTCAAGAATTGAGTTCCATAGAGATGTAAATCAAAAGGTATAACTTGTAACAAAAGGTGATAGATACTCTAAGGGATATACAAATTCCCAAAACTAGAAGAAAAACTTCATTTTGAATAAGAAGAACAACAGAAATATTAACTATGATATCAGCCTTATATAAACAAATAGGGCAAGGCAGTACAAACAAAGGGAGTAGCAGGTAGAAATGTATGGACAGGAAATTTCTGGGAATATTCAGGAAATAGAAAAAGGTCATCATTGTTAGAAATTAAAATGAACAGAGGATCCCATTGATGGGGACATTTGAAGAACAGTTTACTTGGCAGCAGATTGAGGGTGAATTAAAAAGGAGAGACCTAGATGAGCAGCTTTGTTCTATGGGACCTTTGTTCCATACGGTGGTGATGCTAGAATGGAGTGGAGAACACCTAAGATGGGGTTTAGGAGGTAGCCTTCCTGAGTCTTGGTGATTGAAAACTTGATCTATGGAAAGAAGAGGAGGAATCTATGATTACTTCTTGTTTTCTGAACTTAATATCCACTTCAACTGAAATTCCTAGAAAATCCTGTTGAGTTTTAATTTCCTGTATGAACTCACCGAGCCCTCCCAATCAAGTTTTCAGGCCTTCAATCCCACCCACCTTAGCTAAGTACTTTCTTCTGTCAAGCTCTCTATGTTTGAGATTGGACTAAATTAATTTGGTCCATATTTTCCATATAACTTTACCTTAACTCTTCAGATATGATCTTATAACGAGAAGCTTAGGCTCCTATTAAAAAATCATGCTTATGCCAATGTCTTGACATGTTTTTTGTTTTATTATAGTAGTTTCAGAGCTTCAGTTCTCAGACTAGGTCCCTTTCAACAGATGAATAGGTAAAGAAAGTTTGATATATATAAACAATGGAATATTATTCAGCCCTATAGAAGGATGAAATCCTATCATTTGCAACAAAATGGATGGAACTACAGGACACTATGTTAAGTGAAATGAGCTAGACACAGAAACACAAGTATCATACGTTCTATATCATATGTGGAATTTTAAAATGTTGGCCTGAATAAAGAATGCTGATTATTGGAGATGGGAAGGGTGTCAGTCATAGTAAGGGTAGAGATAGGGAGGCTAGATTTAATTAGTACTTGCTGTATACAGTTATGGAAATATACAGAACCTATTAACATTGTGCAGTTTTTTTCCTTCCCACATTCTTTTTAATATTTGATTAATACAAATTAATCAAATATTAAAAAGAATCTGGGAAGAAAAAACTTCAAAGCAAGTGGGAGTATTGATGGAAATACATTTCTAAGTAAAATTATAAAATTTCCCACTGGAGGTAGCAAGTCAAAATTCCATGAAGATTTTACAAATGTTTTTATAAGTGTATTATAGATATAATTAAGAGTGGGATTCATTTTGGCATAACCATACATGCATAGAATTTAATTTACTCCATTTCAATCCCCAGTACTTCCACTTTCCCTCAACACCTCCCTACCTCTGTTCCCTTTCCTCTATTCTTGTGTTCTTCCTTCTATTTATTTTTAATTGGCATTTATACAAATACATTAGTGGTATATTCATATATACACATAGCATAATTTGTTCAGTTTCATTGCATACTTTCTCCTTTTCCCCTTTTTTCTTCCTTCTTCCTCAATCTGTTTCCTCTTCTCCAGTTATATCCCTTGTGTCTTTGTGGTACCCACTCCTACCCTGCTTTTATTCATGATTTCACTCTAGTGTCTGCATACAAGAAAAACATTTCACCTTTTACTTTCTGAGTCTTGCTTATTTCACTTAGTATGACATTCTTGAGTTCCATTTACCTTAAAATTCCATAATTTCCTTCTTCTTTATGGCTGAGTAAAACTTATATATATATATATATATATATATATATATATATATATGTGTGTGTGTGTGTGTGTGTGTGTGTGTGTTTGTGTGTGTGTGTGTGTCTGTGTGTGTGTGTGTGTGTGTGTGTGTTACATTTTCTTTATTTATTTTTCTGTTGACAGGCAACTGGGCTGGTTCCATAACTTGACTATTGGGAATTGTGCCACTATAAACATTGATATGCCTTTATAATTATTGTATGTTGATTTTAGTTCTTTTGGGTAAATACCAGTAAGTGGGATAGCTGAGGCATATAGTGGTTTCATTCCTGAAGCTCTTCTGTGGAATCTATATACAGCCTTCCAAATTAGTTATATTGATTTCCAGTCCCACCAACATTATATCAATGTAATTTTCCCCCCACATCCTCACCATCACTTATTATTATTTGTATTCTTGATGATTGCCAATCTAACTTGAATAAGATAAAATCTCAATGTAGTTTTGACTTGCATTTCCCTGATTGTTAGTGGTGTTGACCATTTTTTAAATTTATAGCTTGGCAATTTACAATTTTTTCTTTTGAGAAGTGTCTGTTTCCTTTGCCCACTATTGATTTTGTTATTTTGTTGTTGCTGTTTTTGTTAAGTTTTTTGAATTCCTAATGCATTTTGGATATTAATCCTGATGGATAAATAACTAGCAAAGATTTTCTTTAATTATGTAGGCTCTTCTCTTATGTAGGCTCTCTTTATTGTCTCTTAGCTGTGAAAGAAGTTTCTTAATTTGATGCCATACAATTTATTGATTCTTGATTTTAATTCTTGAGCTTTAGGAATTTTGTTAAGGAATTTCGTGCCTGCATCAATATGTTAGATTGTTGATTCTCCACTTTCTTAAAGCAGTTTCACTGTTTCTGGTTTGATTCATAGATCTTTCATCCACTTAGAATTTACTTTTTGTAGGATGAAATATAGGGAAGTAGTTTATTTTTCCTCTGTGTAGATACCAGTTTTCCTAGAACCATTTGTTAAAATGACTATCTCAGTTCCAATGGATCCTTTAGACACCTTTGTCAAGTATCAGATGACAATATCTATGTGGTTTTATCTTTGTTTCTTGTATTTTATTTTTCTATGTGTCATTTAGATAGCAATACCATGCTGTTTTGTTACCACAGTTCTGTAATATAATTTGAGATAAGATATTATGATACCTCCAGCATTACTCATCTTGCTTAGTGTTGTTTTAGATATTCTGGGTCTTTTATTCTTATCCATGAATTTTTTTATGACTGTGAATTCCTAAGTCTGTAACAAATATTATTGGCATTTTAGTGGAGATTGCATTGAATTTATATGTCACTTTAGGTAGTATGATCATTTTGACAATATTAGTTCTGCCTATCCAAGAACATGAAAGGTCTTTCCATTTTCTATGATCTTCTTCAATTTCTTTCTTCCATATTCTATGGTTTTCATTGTAGTGGTCTTTCCATCTTCTTCATTAGATTTATTCCCAAGTTTGTTTGATTGATTGACGTTACTGTGAACAGAATAGTTTTTCTGAATTCTTATAGGATTCTTTATTAGAATATAAGAATGTTATTAATTTTCGTATGTTTATCTTTTATCCTGATACTTTGCTGATTTTGTTTATCAGCTCTAGAAGTCTTTTTGAGTCTTCTACCTATAGGATCATGTCATCAGCAAACAGAGATAGTTTGACTTCCTTTTCTTTTTGTATCCCTTTAATTTCTTTTCCTTGCTTGATTGCTGTGGCTTAAGTCTCAAGACTTATACTGAAGAGGGGTGGTGCTAGTGGACATAATTGTTTTCTTCATGATTTTAGAGGAAATGCATTCAGTTTTTCTTTGTTTCCTGTGATGTGGTCTTTGGGTTTTTCATTTATTGCCTTTACAATGCTAAAATACATACATTCTATCCCTAGTTTCTTCAGTGTTTTTAACATGAATGGGTACTAGATTTTGTAAAAGGCTTTTATCAGCATCCATTGAGATGATCATATGATTCTTGCCTTTTAATTCAATTTATGTGGTAACTTACATATGTTGATTTTTGTATGTTGAACCAACTTTGCATGTTCAGATGAAACCCACATGATCATAGTGTACAATCCTCTTAATGTGTTTTTGAAAGCAGTCCGCTTACATTTTATCCTGGATTTTTACATCTGTGTTATCAGACATATTGGACTTTAGGTTTTTTGTTTTGTTTTTTCCTTGATGTGTCTTTGGATTTGTATCAGAGTGATGATGGCTTCATAGAATGAATTTGAAAGTGTTGCCTCTCCCCTTCTGTTTCATGGAATAATTTGAGAAAGATTGACATTAGTTCTTCTTCAAAGATCCTTTAGAACTTGGCTGAGAATACATCTGGTCCTGGGCCTTTCTTTGTTCAAAGGTCTGTAATTGCTGTTCCAATAACATTGTTTGATATTGGTCTGTTTCTATATCATCTTGGTTTAATATGAGTACATCATATGTGTGTGTGTGTGTGTGTGTGTGTGTGTGTGTGTAAGTCTGTCATTATCTTCAATATTTTCCAGTTTATTGGAGTATAAATTTTCAAAACACTTCCTAATGTTCCTTTTAGTTTAAGAATTGTCAATGGTGATATCTTATTTTTCATATTTTATTTGGTTGATTTGGGTTTTTTCTCTGTTTTGGTTAGTTTTGCTAGAGGTTTATTCAATTTCTTTATCTTTTTAAAGGAATCAGCTCTTTGTTGCATTGACACTATGTATTTTTTATTCTCAATTTTATTAATTTTGGCTCTGATCTTAATTATTTCCTGTCTTTTATTGAATTTGGAATTAGTTTGTTCTTGCTTTTCAAAAAATATAACATTAGATATAACATTACTTATTTGGGATATTTCTGTTTTTTCTTTTCTTTTTTTTTTTTAATGTAGGCCCTCAATGCTTTAAACTTTCCTTTTAAAACTGCCTCATACTGTCTCAGAGATTTCAATATATTTGAATATCTCTTTTCCCATATGTTTATAATAGTTTTTTTTTTATTTCTCCCTCATTTCTTCTATGACCATTCCTCATTCAGAAGCATATTATAGAATCTCCAAGTTAAAATGGTTTGTTTTTTATCTTGTTGTTGATCTCTAATTTTATTCTATTGTGATTTGATATGATGAAAGAAGTTATTTCTACAAGCATTGATGTGGCTTATGCAGACACTGACACACACACACAGTGAATTAGACAAAAGGGGAATGAAGTAAAGGGCAAAAAGTGACATACAAAAACCTTATGGAAAAATGAATGATGTACAAAAACCTTATGGTGTATGTCACTTATCGAAAAATTAATTGAAAATGTTCTCCCCAATCCTACTAATTGAAGCATAAAATTGTAGTAATGTTCTTGCATAGGTTGAGAAATATATTTAGGATAGTAAAATTGTTGTTAAGCTACATAGGAGCTAAAAAGAGGAAAAGAGAAAAAATGGGCAAAGGGAATGAAAGAGAAAAGAAAAAATAATAATACAACTAAGGTAAAAGTAATAAAAACCTGTGGGGTGGGGAGTAGATTTGAGGCAGGAGAAGGTAACCCAAGATGAAAAAAAAAAAAAAAAGACCAGGAGCAGCTAGTGTGAACCTCTGCTTAGAAAAGAAAAATAAAAACAATGATTCAAGTTAATGTTTTAAAAAAACAGAAGAAATACAATCAATTGCATTGAGGATTGCAATTTTAAATCACAAGAGAAATATTGATTCAACACATAAAGTAATGATATCTGTAAAATAAAAACTGACAATAGAGGTATTTATGATATTCCTTGCCAAGCTATTTGAGGTGGGGAGATTTCTTATTCAATCTTCCTGATTTAGGTATCATCAGGATTTGTGACCTTGTAGCAGATGCTCATCACTCCTCAGCTTTACCTTTAAGTTTCCCTCCGTGTGGAGATAGTGATCATACAAATTCACCTCTAATATAATTCTAGGAGACCCCTGTCTGATCTGTGGTGTGTCCAAGTACCTACTAGCATTTTGGTAATCAAAAGAAATGATCCCTAATTTCTGTAACTTGGAAGCTTTCTAGGTAGGGGGTGCATTTGTGTATGTTCCCTGCTGAAGAACAGCTCCATGTATCTAGTATAGTCAAATAAATTATGGGCTTTTCCATGGTTTTTTTATAATACACAGGGTATGGTGGTCTGAGGTAGAGTTACCGTAGTCTGGTTGATGCGGTGCTCTGTGGTCCATTAGAGGTGTATGTTGCTGCCCCCTTTGGAGTACACAGGTCCTAGGTCGATGGGCATATATCTGGGCACACTGTGCAATGACTGGTGTCTGTGGGACACTCCTCTGTAAGTTCCTTTGTGGGGTATACTACATTGTGCATATATGAGGTTCTCTGTTAGCTGCCTGGAGTTACCCTCAGGAAATGCCTTCCCTGGGCACCAGCATCTTTCTGATCCGCTGTTCTTTCACTATTTTTTTTTCTGGACTGTAGAAGTTTGATGGTGGAATGTTCCCACCATTGAGAACTTTTCCATGAAAATGTTTTTAAGAAGAGTTCTAGTGAAATGGTTAGGAAATAAAAATAAAACTGTAATAGAAAATCACCTAAAAGCTGACATCGTAGTCCTTCAACATGATGCTGAAATGCGCCATAAGGTTATTATTTCTCTATCTCTGGTCAGTCCCTTCTCAACTCATGTACCAGAAATAGTGAAGTGCTTATAATTCCCTGCACACAACATAGTGTGATATAATTTCTGTCTTCATTAATGTTGTGTCATTCAACTAGAATGTCCTCAGCCTGCTTCATGGCTGGCTAACTTTGATTTATTATTTAAAATCCATCTCATTGAATGCTACTTAAGGAATTCTTCCATGATCCCACCAGGCTGGATATGCATTAGAGCTCAAATTCATGCTGTTTATTTCTCTATATTCTATTGATGTTGTCTGTTAATGAAGTCTATTTCCTTTACCTCTCCTAGAGCGTGAGTACCTTGAAAACAGGAATAGATTTTCATTTATATTTGTATTCCCAGTTCCTGGCACAGTGACTTGTAATGTTAATGGATGAAGAAATGAATGAATGAATGAATAATTCTAGAGCTAGGGTATTGAAAGTGATCATTTATATATCTTGTCATTAGTACAGGCTACATTAGAAGGGAAATGAGTATTAGAAGTGACTAGAGGCAAAAGAGAAGCCACAAAACTATAATTCTAAGTGAGTTAAAAAACCAGATATTGGAAATGGACTATGAAGAAGTTTGGGGGAAAGTCATATATTAGAACTTAACTTTATAATAGGTGAAGTTTCAGCTACTTATCAACTAGTGAGGTGGCCATAAAAGAGACATACTGAAGAGTAGTAGAGGAGAGGATGAATGCATTCGATGTCTTCAAAGAACAACATAGTTATGGTGTTGATAAGAGTATTCTTTATGGTGTTCAAACCAGTTCTGCTAATGACAGCAGTGAGGAGGAGAAGAGTTAGAACTTTGACTACTGCTTTATAAATATAAGGGATACTACAGATAGAAAATAATTTGGGGACTATTTTATTAGCTCATGAGAGGTCATATATATTTGAACTGAGGATACAGAGAAGAGATTCAATTTTTTTCTAGCCTTGTACCATTTATATATCAAAAATCTCTTTTCTTGGCAGAATAAAGGAAGACAGGTGGCCTATTATGAGACACCTGTGCGACTAGTACAGGTGATTAGTGTTATGGTCTGAATGCATCCCTGAAATTTCATGTTGAAACTTAATCGCCAGTGTGATAGTAAGGGGTAGAACCATTGGAAGGCGATAAAATCATGAGGTAAGAGCTCTCATGGATGGGATTAAGGTCTTCATAAAAAGAGTTTGAAGGATTAGGTTCATTACCTTCTATCCTTTATACCATTTGAGGACAAAGCATTCATCTCCTCTGGAGGAAGCAGCAATAAGACACCATTTTTGAAACAGAAAGCAGCTCTTACCAAAATTTAAACAGCAAGTGCCTTGATCTTGGACTTTGCAGACTCGAGAACTGTGGGAAGTTGTTGTTTATAAATTACCCTGTCTATGGTATTCTGTTATTGTAATGCAAATGGTTAAAACAACTGCTTATAAGGTAAGGTAAAAGATATTTTTAGGTTATGTTCATCAGCTTTCCCTCACATTAACAAAACTTGAGATAATCAACTTATATTGAATAAAGTTTATTTTCACTCACATTTTTGGAGGTTCCAGTCCATGATAAATTGACCTCATTGTTTTGGCCTGCAGAAGACAGCACACTGTAGCACGAATTCAAGGTGAATCAGACTCAGCAAACATTGGAAACACAGAGATGGAGGAGAGGCTGGAATTCCAAACTCTTCTCTGATGACTTGCCCCAAATTACCTAAATACACCACTAGACCCCAGTTTTCAAAGGTTCCACCATCTCTCAAGAGTGCCATCTTGGAACCAAGCCTTTAACACATTGGGCTTGGGGGACATTTAACCTCCAACATACAGTTCCCTCATGTTTTCCTTTGGCCCTCCTTATTGTTTATATACCTCCTTCATGCACCCACTTCCTTATCTTCCTGTTTATTGCCTCCAGAAATATTTTCAAGTGATTAGAGTCCACCTAAATCATGCATAGATATTACCTAGATTTGCAGCAGTAGTAAGCTTACCTTAACCAATAAGGGACAGATTAATGGATAAACACTACAACCTCTTCTCCTTCACTGGGGACAGTGCATTTTTTTAATCCACCTCTCTCCTCCCAGTGTACCCAATTGGAACACATTCAAAAATCCAGGCTGAAAATATATATTGGAATTCTCTCTGTTTTACCGAAGGGAGCATTCCATATACAATAACCTTAGAATGATGAAGTATTTGAGTTTACACATTTGAAATCTATCCCATATCTGTCATTTATAGAGAAAAAAATGTTCACAATCGTACCAAGTTATTTATTAGAGATTAGTGGCAGATTTCAGAGCCAAATAAAGGTTCTTTTCATTGTAAGAAGCAGATAATATTTACTTTTTAAGAACAGCAAATTCAATGATTGCACTGAGCAGGCAATCATTGCCTTTGCAACGGAATTCTTATTATAAAATATAGGAAATTCTTCATAACAGTATAAAAAACATGCAGAAACATAATTTTCAAATCTATGTGATAGGAACTATTTTTAATCTGTATCATATACATGTGAACACTTGGACTCACTGAATGGTAGATATCTGTATTAAATAAGCATTCTCATTAAACCCAAACTATGCCCAAGGTACTGACTCAAACTTATTTTGAAGAGTAAAGGTGCACACATAACAATGTTAGGAAAAAAGAATAATGTTGGAAGAGAAATTATACTACCAATTTCAAAAGTTGCTATGAGTTACATTCATGAGGACAATGTAATATTGGTTAAGGGAAAAAACAAGAATCAATGGAAGAGAACAGAGAGCCTAGTAATAAGCTCACAGAAATATAGTCATCTGATTTTTGACAAATGTATAAAGCCTACTCAATAAAATACTGTCTTTTCAACAGACAAAAAAATAAAATCAAATAAAACAACATGCATATGTTTCTGTTGATTGTTCCAACATCAGATTGATCCAACAACATTGACTTTAAACATCAGAAAGAGCTGTTTTCTGTTTCCAAATGTTTTCAAAAAAGAAATATTTCTACTTTCTTTCTTACAAACTATAATCAAGTATATATTTCTGGCATATATGTGCTTCACTTAGTAGCTATGTTTACTCCTATAGAAACATGGTGGTTGGTAAGAAATTCCAGTACTGAAGATCTTGTATGAATTATGCTTTACAGACTAAAGTTTTTTCTGAAAAGAGAAAACAGAGAAGGAGAATGAATAGGTTTTCCATGAGGAGGCATCAGTCAATTGAGGCTTCAGTCAGTTAACCGTATTAGCAAATTCTCCTCAATATCTGCTAATACAATTAACTTGAAATATATATTGGGAGATATATTTTTAAACTCACACATGAAGAATTTATTAGAATATCAAGTTCACAGATATGTTCATGTTAATTTTCATAAAATGTGATTAAACTTTATTAAGATTTGGTGTCAAAAATCTCTAAGCGCTTCATAGTGCTTTATCTATGTTTCAATAGAAAATTTTAATAAGTAGCCAGGCACAGTGGCCCATGCCTTTGATCCCAGCAACTAGGGAGTCTGAGGCACAAGGATTGCAAGCAAGTTCAAGGCCAGCTTGAGCAACTTAGCAAAACCCTGTCTCAAATTTTAAAAATAAACAAATAAATAAATAGATAAATGCAGATTTTTCAAAAAGAAATAGAGGAAATAGGCATTATACTATAAAATAGAAGAGAGTTGCACCTTTAGAAACTAAGTTTTCCATGGGCCTATTAACTCCAGGCAAATAAAGAGGATGCTTTTTACTTCCAGGTCCTAAAATAGGGCTCAATCCATAGGTATCTCTAAGAAATTAGTATTCCCAGAGGAACTCTCTGGCTATCTCCCAGAACCTTTGATGCCATAGCACCTTCATAAAAACCTGCCATGCTATAAAATGTCATCTTTCCTCCAAGACAATGAAGAAAATCTCAAATGATACGAAAATTCCTTTACTACTGCCACTTACATAATTTTGGCTAGATAAAATCTGCAATATAATTTTTTTTAAAATCCAAATATGAAGAAGAAAAAATTGAGACTGCAGAATAAACTTTGGACTTCAAGAATGAAAGTTCTGAGATGAACAATAATAACGCCAGCAAAGCAATTTCTTGCCCCAAATCACACAACACTATTTCTAAAACAGTGGAATTCTCTTCTATCTCATTGTCTGCTTAACTCTTGTCATCTCAGATAAGCCTCTACCCAGAGCATGTGCACTCCAACCTCAGCCTTAGAATTACCAGGTGAAATCGGCTTAACTTAGATACTTTTTCAATGTGATTTTTATAGGCTTAGCATAGAGAGAGATGAACTGAGAATGAAGTATTCTTCTGAGGTCTTCAGCAATTTAGGGAACAGATGTGTTTCAAATGACTCTGATACAATGCAGAATAAAAAGCATGTCGATTTTAAAGAGTGGATGAAGGGAAATTCAGGAAGTGGCAGCACTAATTAAAGCAGGCTGCTCTTACTAACTTCTGATGACATCTCATTTTAATGTTTGCACAGCCTGATTGTTACAATCATTATTTCATGTCTATAGTAGAACAACAGGGTCCTCAATACATTTATAAAAATTACTCACACATAGAGACATTCTTTAAAATGTTAAGTCCAAGGAGATTGAAGAAGCTCTATTTCCAACCAGTTGAAATTCTTTAAGGAGCCTCATTCTTCATATAAATACTTAATGGGAACGGAGAAACTTGAAGGACCAGAAGCCAAATATGAGAAGCCACATAAGACATAAGATACTTCATATTGATTTGCTTTGATTTTTCTGCTGCAGGTCACAAGTATATCATCATATAATCAGTCAGTTTCCTGGAATAAAGAATAATTGTTGTACATAATCATTTTATTCAGTAGTTAGTTCTTTAAGCTCCTATATCTAAAACTTTTGTGGCCCATTTTTCTTCTCCAGTCACTTTCTGTTTAAAGAATCATTAATTTCTACAAGGGAATATAGACTATATAATATTTTACCCATCTTAATTCTTCCTCTGTATTTGCATAAACCATTTGCTATGTACATCATTTCAAACTAGACTTAGGCTTTAAACACATTTAATAGGGTTTTCTATTCTATTATTTTGAGATTTATAAACTAACAGATATTATTGCCTGATGACAAACGTGTCTTTTCTTCGTATTTTAAGGTTTTTTTATATTATATGTATAACTAGAAACTTGTTTTCCATAGTTAATGTGTTATATGATCACAGTGCAACCTGTGTCCTCAGCTACTTTGTTTTTCAGCTCTAAAATATTTTTATAGGACCTCCACATTGCACCTGCCTACATTGACTGATGCCCACAGGAGCTGCTGCTGATAGCAATTTTTTTTTTAACTACAATCTCCTTTGGTTTGGTTTGGTTTGGGTTTTGGGGTTTTCTTAGAAGATACTTCCTGAATCTTCTTGGTTTTCATTTCTTAGTAAATATTCAAGTTTTATCCTCATTCATTTTTTTGTATACAGATGCTCCCTAACTTTTCCTCATCTCTTCATATTCTATGTAGAGATGCTTATGTCCTCCCTTTATCCTCACTTAGATTTTTCCTTTGGCTTCCCTGGCAGGTTATATATCAGTCCCCACAGTTTCTGACATTTTGTATATTTACACAATGGAATATTACTCAGCCTTAAAGAAGAATGAAATTAGGCATTTGGTGGTAAATGGATGAAACTGGAGACAATCATGCTAAGTGAAATAAGCCACTCCCCAAAGAAACCAAAGTCCAGAAGTTATCTCTGTGAAGGCTAACCCAAAACAAGGGAGAGTTGGGAGGGGAAGTATAGAAGTTTATTAGATTAGACAAAAGTTTAGGAAGGGAAGGGATGCTGATAGGCAAGACAGTAGGATGAATCAGACATAAATTTCCTATGCTCATATATGAATATATAAACAGGTAACTCCACACCATGTTCAACCACAGAATTGAATCAAAATTGTAATGGGTTGCACCTCATGTATGTATAATATGTCAAAATATACCCTACTGCCATGTATATCTAAAATCAACAAATAAAAAATCAATGTGAAAAAATAAAAAAATAAAACATGAAAATGTTTGCAAACTCAAAAATGCAAAACAAAACAACCTTGAGTGAATCTTGGAACAATTATCTTCACTGGAAAAAGCCAATCTCCAATGGCTACACACTCTATGATTTTATCTGTATAACATTATCAAAATGTTAAAATTATAGAAATAAAAAACAGGTTAGTGGTTGCCATGGATTAAGCTTGTATAATTGGTAGTATCTGTATTTGATAAAACAAAGGAGCCTTTTCATGATGGGGCAGTCTATATCTTGAAAACTATCATAGTTACAAGAAGACTGTACATGGTAAAATTTCAAGGAAATACATACACACACTCACAGTGGTCAGTATATGTACACCTGGTAAATACAAATATATTCCATGAATTATACCAATGTCAGTTTCCTAGTTCACATATTACACTCTAATTTTGCAAATTGTTTCCATTAGTGGTGGCTAGTATGTGTATCTGGGATCTCCCTGTACCTTTCTTTGAAATTACTTTTGAATCCATAATCACTTTAGAATAAAACATAAATGAAAAACCCAAAAGACAATTCATTGTATATAGGATAGCAATATTGTCTATTTTCTTAACTGTAAGAACAGTCCCCAGCATATAGTAGACACTCAAAAAAATAGTTCTTGAATTATTTTTTAAAACTTATCAGTATTAAAATCAGACAATATATATTTACATTAAATCTCACAATTAACATGTATCTAATATGTGCAATATTGCTTTCATGTTTATCATTCATTTTTAACTTATGATGGCTATATAATCCATATATTTTACAGTTTTGCAAATGTTTCAAGACATTAGAAGACTGGCACAATCCATTCTTAATCCTCAGAGTTCTTAGGGTAACTAATGTACAGCATACGCTGAGGTTATCAAAAGGAAATGTCATTATTATAAAGTAAGTGCAGTAGCAGAGGAAAATTTGATTACATTAACACTGAGGAAAAGACTCAGATCCCTCATGTTGTCCAATTTTCAAACTTAGATGTGATATTGATTTTTGCACCTTGTTAAACTAAAACTTACTGCGAGAACCATTTTTTTTATTTTTGGGAGACCTTTTAAGATAAGAAAATTGGGCTTCATTTTATCTTAATTCACCTGATGAAAGCATTCTCATTCTCTCTCTCGTTCTCCCACCTCCCCACCCCCTCTTTGCTTCCTAATAGACAAGACCTCACTTCAGGCACAGAAGAATCAATACAAAACTAAATACAGTGTGCTGCTACCCATCAGGACTGAATGAAGAAGTATATAGAAAGTCTTTGTACTTGAGTAAAATCAGTGAAACCTATCCTTTTGCTACTTAACCTTTTATCTAGCCAGAGCTTATTTATTAGAAATAAGAGAGCAGAGTACTGGATATATTTAGTCAAATGCTGACTCAGTTATAAAAGTAATGTAGACCACCCCCCACCAAAAAAAATAACATGCAAACCAACAGTGACTTAAGTAGAACTGGAATTTCTTTATGAGGTAAGAGACATATGCAATTATGTTGCCTATACTGGTCTGGCATCACTGTGAAGACATCAGAGACTGTGATGCCATCTAGTTCATCTCTCTGCAAGCCCTAGCTTTTGGCTCTGATTCCTATAATGGTTGATAGAGCTCTGGCTATTTGAAGGGTCTTTCAAAATCCTACATGGCACTCTACTTTTATTTATATATCAATGGCAGTAATTTGTCAATTAGTAATGCCAGGGAAGCTGGAAAAGTTTATCTTTAAAATGAAGGCAATATGCCTAAATAAAAATTGTAGAATTCTGACTTAGAGAAGAAAACATATATAGCTCTTTAGAGTCAAATAAAATCCCCACTATAGGTGCTGTGTAAAGGGAAGTAGAACTAATTATGTGTCTCTCACACACATACACACGTACACACACACACACACACACACACACACACACACACACACAGTAGAAAGTGCATCTAATACACCTACCTTGCCAAGCATTATAGCTTAGCAACACAGGGCTCTGTAGTGTATTGGTTATTTACCCTCATGACAACATGACTGATTGGTAGTTGTGGCTGGTAACTGCTAATCAGTATCCCAACAGGATATCTTACTATATATATTAATAGGGCAGGGTGTGGAGCATGATAAAACCAGTGACTTCTCTTAGTACAATCCTACTGTTGCACTTTTTTAGCTATGAAGGTAATTATTTGTTCAGAAACAATGCTGTGTGGAATGCCAGCATGATGGATAGGCATTTTTTTTTTAAGTCCAGGGATGGTAGCTTTGGCAGAAGCACTACACGAAAATGAGGCAAATTCATAACCAGAGTAAGCATTTCTCCCAAGAACAAAATGCAGCCTGTAATTCCAGCAGTTCAGGAGGCTGAGGCAGGAGGACTGCAAGTTCAATGCCAACTTCAGAAACCTAGGCAGGCCCTAAGCAACTTAGCAAGACCCCTTAAGATAAAAAATAAAAAGGGCTGGGCACAAAATGCAATCCAATGTAATCAACTGACTATCAACTAACTGTTCACCCCAGAGAGGATTCAATTTGTCCTATGAGGCTAGCAGACTGGGTGTTCAGCAATAGGTTAGCCTTGGTGGTCTTGGTGGACCTTGGTGGAAGTCAATGTTGTTCAGCTCATTTACAGCCACCATTCCTGCCACCATGGCTACATTACTATGGACCAACTGGGAGATGGTAAGGTGGCTGAGGCAAGAGGATACAACTTGTATCCACTTGATTATTAAAATCTTCCTCTGCTCCTGTCACCCATTTGTAAATATTCATATGAGAAATACACACCTTCATGTTTTTCTCCCTTTAGGAGAAGTCTAACTATTCCCTAGACTTCTTTTCTCACAAATTTTCCAATCATGTTCCTTCCACATCCCTGACCACACATCCTGCCTATTAGCCACAAGCTACTAATCAGTAAATAATCACATATTTGTCATGTTTCCTTCTAGATTAAAAGGACAAGTGCACTACTAGAAATTTTGCTTATTGGAACGATTTCACTTCATCACTCTCCCTCTTGGATATCCAAGAAATGAGATATGATGCTGCTGCTGTTCACTTTCAGATGGAGCCTCTATTATGGACAGAGCCATCTGTAAATCTAGCCCTTTTCTTTTCTTCCTGCTTATAAAGCATCTGATACAAGACCATAGGTTCATACTGGGAAAGAGAATATAACAGGAATGGGTCCAATTAGCATTACATATAACTAATAAAATTCTATAATTAATTTTATAAAATCCATATGAAAACAACTTGACACATGTGTTAACTGTTCATATATATTACAGCATATAGAAAAAAAAATCTCCCAAGGGTTTGCTGCACATAGAATGTGTTGGTTCAGGCCCTTTTGGTTTGTTTTAATCTCTAACAGAGTATTGAAGTGTCAATTTTAATACATAGTGCATCATTTAATCTTAAATATTACCATTTATTCTCCAATAAATTTCTCACCTAGTGCTTTAATAAAATCTACATTTGTACTGCTTTCTGAGACTATGGAGATCATTTGTTCACTACTCTTTCCAAAAATAACTTTTCATATACAAAAAAGATAATATAGTATACTGATACTTCCATTTTTATATATAAAATAAACAATCTACTCTTAGATGTGAATTGAGGAAAATGAAAAGAAGAAATTATAGATTGAAGATTTTAGGTGTGGTTAAAAAAACAGTTAAGGGAAGCAAGGTTCAAAAACAATCTGCCTAAACATTTTACATTAATTAAAATAGTCTAAAACATATTATTGTTAATTTTTCATATTTTAATGGTTACTAATGTTAAGCATTTTGCTAAACTCTTTGCATGTATTATGTCATCACATCTAAATAATATTACCATTTTAAAATGATGAAAACTAAGAACTAAAAACTTCAAATAATTTGTTCAACCTCACAATCAGGATTTAGATCAATGAAATCAGACCCCTAGGTTCTTATTAATTATCTGTCCTATTTTTTTGTTTAATAAGTGTATTTCCTAATTTTATTATGTTGAGTAAAAAATGAGATTTTGTTTATTGTTCTATTCATAAAGAATGTAAAATTTTTAAATGGCATTATCTAATATTTACTTTAAATATTCATAATAATTAATACCATGCTAATAAGTTTTATGGAATCATTAGTTTAAATGAAAAAGGGGAATGTCACAGTTAATGCAATATATATTAATATTGATGAGTATTATAAAACTAAATTCTGTCACTAATGGTGACATGATAACAGTGGTAACAAAGTTGAAGGAAAAAGATATGTAGATCATCATGGGAGGAAGACTCTTAAGTCTGATTCCAAAAGTTCAATTGCTAATTTAAGGACTTAGTAGGAAGTTCACTGTCTATCAAGTGTGAGTTAATGGAAATATAGCAAGAGTTCCTTCTCCAACTATTTGAAGAAAAATGAAGTGCAGGCTGAGTAGTCTTTGTTATAAAGGTTTCTTTTCATCACCTTCTAGCTTGTTAAAAAATCATTCAAGTCTTGTCTGAAGACCAAGCTTTAGTGCAAGGAGGGATCAATTTCCATTTCTCCCAGATTATCAAAGGAGTTTAAGAGTAGATTAAGAAATTATTCAGGTAGTTTAAGGTCAGTTTCATTATGGGACCTATATTCTCCTGTTTCTCCTTGTTATTACTCAAAGAAATATTCAGCTATTTGAGATATTGCACTGCATTCTAGATTTCATCAATTGAATAAGCCCTGATG
This sequence comes from Spermophilus citellus, assembly GCF_964194105.1. Lineage (NCBI taxonomy): Eukaryota > Metazoa > Chordata > Mammalia > Rodentia > Sciuridae > Spermophilus > Spermophilus citellus. The sequence continues at coordinate 58,490,877 of NC_138194.1, read as the reverse complement.
AATTCGCCAAGTGACCAGTGTCAGAATAAACAACATTTTGGTTGATATATTATCTTTTCACTTATAAATTTTACTCAACTTCAAAAAGGAACTATCATAAATGGAAGTAGCCATTACCAAAAAATATTTTCTTATATGCTCATAACTAACAAAAAAATCGTGAAGGAAAGAGGTGAGAGACACTGGGCCATTTCTCCTTTAAAGACTATACTAGCTTAAAATGTGTAATACATCAGAGATTTCTCATACAATCATCTGTATTTGTTCAATCATTTTTTAATATTTATTTTTTATTTATAGGTGGACACAATGTCTTTATTTCATGTGCTCCTATGTATTGAACCCATGCCTCACACATGATAGGTGAGCACTCTACCTCTGAGCCATAGCCTCAGCCCCTCAATTACTTTCTTTTAGAAAGAACAGCACCTGGCTCAAAGTGAGTTAAGCACAAAAAGTGATCAGCTCACATTTTCTTACTTACAGCATGGAAGGGCTCTTGCTGTTCATACTGTGGTCAGACCATAAATTGAATATTATTTGTTCTGAGTCATAATGTTATCTCCCACACATTTTCATCCAATCACTATGGCTAAAAGAATGATATGCTCTAATTTTTGAGCCCTGGGCCTTGTGATTATTTTGGGAACCACGGTCATATAAACCTCATGGAAAAAAAAACATTGGTAAAGAAATTGAGATAAAACATGGTATTACAAATCCAGCTGGTGTCATTTTGGTTAAAAATATTTTCAGGTAAGTAAACCTTCTTTATCATATTAGAAGATACTTTATCACAACAGCATGACTTTATTATTCTTTGTTCCTGATATAAACCATGTTGCATAGCATTTTATACTTCAAACTATTTTTTGATCTTACTTTTACAAATTAATCTTATTAGATATTGCATACTAAACTAATCTGGCTAATTTATTGCTTTTTGATTAGTTTTCTTCTTTTCCTAATAGGAAATAATATACTTTAAAAAAGAAAACAAATGCATCACAAAGATGCATACTCAATCCAACTAATATGAATATTTATAATGAATCAATAAAAATAAAAAAATTAAAAACCAATTATGCATAAACACATGCTTTTATAATGTTTCCTAATTCTTTTACATAATCATTTTCACTTCAGATGGAATATACTTTAAAAGATGCTTTCAGAAGCCTTATTAAAAGAAATTATTTGGTAGCAGTACAGGTTTTGGAAACACAGCATTAACAAAAAGAGAAATAATTAAGCATTTTTAAAAAGTCTATTCATGAAATTTAGTTTTAAACCACACAACCTTACATATTTACCTGCTCTGCTACCATTTATCAGTTGAAAAATCACTTCCTAATTCCATTCTATTCAGTCTCATCAGTGGCCTGCTGGCAGAAACCCTATGCTAACATTCAATGTGTAATCTCCTCTCAGTCTATCATTTTCCTAATTTGTTTCAACTGCAAAGTAAATTTGCAAACTGACCTTTTAAATGAATAACAACACAAAATGACTTCAAATAATATAATTGATAAATTACCTCCCTTTCTTCCTTCTCTCTTTTTAAATGGATCATTGTTGTTCTGACTTCCCCCATGGGTCCCTGTTACTAAAAACATGCATGCTGTTCATCCACTCTTATTTGTATCTATATAAATTTACATATGTGAATAGCTAAAATTTCAAAAAGATAATATTTATTTTGTTAAAGATGTGAATAGTGAAAACATCAAGTTACAATTTACTGTCTTTTCTTCCAACATACCCTTCGACCCTGCTTTCCTGCTAATGGCACCATGTGGATTAAATTCCAATCACATTTCTTGTCATTCCCCTGTCTATCACATTCTTTCAAAGCACCCTGCATGGGCCAGCATTTTTGGAATTCTGTTCATGTACCTTTCCTAGGTTTCCCTCCTTCCTTTGGAAAATTGAGAAATATCAATATTTTTTTATAAAGCTGTATGCAGGGCCATATTAAAATAGAAAAGTGGGGCAATTGAATAGAGAGCCTTAGGAATTGGGAAGGTTGGGAATAAATATTTTGGAGAATAAAACAAGGAAACTGAGCAAAATCTCAGAAAGTATTTTTCTTTAGGGCAATGAGGCCTAAACCACATTAAAGTCCATAAATTTATGCTCCCATTAGTTTACAAGCTATTATCATTTCCCCAAGCAGTATTTTGCTGCAATGTGATTTGAAAGTAGCTAGGGAAACATAACCATTTTCAACTCAGAGATTAAGAGGGAAAAATTGGATGAGTCCCAGTACATCTGAGTTCCAATGTATGTCTATGAAGTAAGCCGGTAAAATGGAGTCTCCCATATAGACTTGGAATTAAGTAGGCCTTTAGAGTTATGTTGTTGGGTATATTTCCCACAAGAATGTTAAAGTATTTCCTTGATGATAATAAAAAACTGGCATCAAGAGGATTGTGAGTGGGGACTTACTTTCTTCTTCCATACAGGGAAAAAGTTAATTGGGATATTAGAATGACGAGTAAAGCTACATTTCCTAAATGTTAATAAAGGCTCTCATTAAATAAAAAAGAAAAATAATATTGATTTAATATCAGTAGTACCAGTAATTCTTTCTGGCCCTGTGGTATATTTGAACGGGAGACTGCTCCATTTCAACTCTGGAAGGGAAGAGGGCTTTTGGCACTCTGCAGGAGAACTGTGGATTAGTGGAGGCAAAAGATGAAGGAAAAAGTTTATTTAGAACTTTAAGATGTAGAAGAGTTTGAGAGCATACTATTGGGAAAATCTAATCAGAGAAGATAACTGATAGTAAATTCACAGTTGTGCATGAAAGGATAATTGATTGGATTGGCTTGCATTTTCACCATGGTTGAGAGTAGAGCTGCCACATATTGACGGTTGGATAATGATTTTTGCCCAGTTCAATATGCATATTGCTAAGAATTTGTCTTGTATCTATCTCTAAAGAGATCTCTTCCAAAGAGTTGGAAGAATTTATTCCAATATATATACCATCTTTTTGAAAGTTAATTGAAATTCCTGGGAGAACCCAGGCTTCATAAGACAACAAAAATTAAAAGGTTTATAATGTATTGAGAGAAAAATCTTTTAATCACAGTTTCCCAGGTGATTGCCATTCTCACTTCCTAATGAAAATGAAGTATTTCTCTGGGACAGTAAAAATAAAGCTTTACTGAAAAAGCTTATATAGCCCTCATTTCAGACTTTTTTCCACACTAAATAGAAGAGATCAGATATTGAATGGGTATACTGCTAAAAGAATCACAAGTGATATTTGTCCCATGTAGAATAGTTTATTTCATTTTCTTTCCAAGGTTTACATCACCTATTCAGTAATCCCCCACTACTAAATTTGTTGCTTTTTGGACTTTAATTTTTAATTTCTTACATAACACACCCTCCGAAATAAATATTGTCCACATTCACAATTTCCAAGCTCTATATTGCTAGGAATAAGATAACTACATTTTAGTATATTTGAGTAAGATTATGATTTGAAAAACACCTAATTTCATTTCATAATCTCTTATTGTTTTGGTGTTGTGTATTCAATATAAAGTAAATTATACTGCTGTACTAGTAACTAGCATTTTCCATCTTGGGTAACTGTCCTCCAGTAGAGTATTCATCATTATAGATGCAGATAAGAAAAAATAATTTTAATAGAAAATCAAATGGGATGATAAGAGGGAAACATGTTCTCCTTCCCCTGGGCTAATGGCTATATATTTTGTGGTGGGCATAAGGCTGATATGAGGCTCCCGTGAGTTAGAGACTTAGAGAACTGGACTGGCAGAAGTCACCTGAGAGGTCATCCATACAGTAAAGTGAAGAGTGATTTCTCCTAGACCCTGCCAAAGAACCAACTGTTTAAATGTCTAGTGAAGAGACTGCTATCAGCTTGTTATTTTTTTTTTCAGGGTACATAATTTCTTTAAACTTCTCCCTCTCTCTCTCTCTCTCTCTCTCTCTCTCTCTCTCTCTCTCTCTCTCTCTCAAAAAAAAATTTGTTTTACCCAACATTTTAACCTACTATTTTTTAAATTTAATGTCATCATTTAACACAACTACTATTTCTTTTAACTTTGAGTCAAGCACCCATTTGAATACATATTCGTTCTCTTTCCTGGGACTGTTCTTGAAACTGACTTCAGAATATCTATATAACAATCCACTTCTGTCATGGTCACAAAACCAGCTACATCTAGTTCTATAGGTACACTCTAAATATCTACTGAAATGAATTACTAAAGACAGGAACATTTTAATTTAACTGGAGTATTATATTCTGAGCCAAACCAGGAATAAAGATATTGTTGTATTGCTGAATCTGCTGTTTTGTTTTGTTTTATTTAATTGTTTATTCCTTTGTATAAGAAATAGTATTAAGTCCAGAGCCCAGGGCTGTCTGTTTCTGTGGTTAAGATTTAATTTGATGGATTTGTGAGCATAGAACCATATAGGTCAATATAACAAAATTTAATTTACTGGATTTGAAGAGCTGATTTATAAGATGCTTCCTTGGATTGGTAAAGATCTTATTTATAAACAAATTTATTTGAGATTATCTCTCTCTATATAGTCCACAAATACAGATCAAAATAGGCCAATTATATAATACCTAACAACATACTACATTATTCTGGTTCTCTAATACCAATGTTTTAACGAAATGCACCTTTGTTTTCTGTGTCTAGAATAGCAACTATTCAATAATTTTAAAATGCTGACTAAGTATATTTTACATTTATATTATGGTCCTGCAGTTGAGTCTTAGGATAAATTACAGTGGACTTTGAACTCCAAGTGCTATTTTAAAAGCTAAGTTTTCCATAAAATAGATGTTAGACATTATTCTAGTCACAGCCTGAGTCTCTGACCTCTATAGAAAGCTGGTAACAATAATTGCTCTATTCACGTTACATAATTTTTTAACTATTACAGTAAATGATATATGTGAAAAGGAAGTATACAAGCCATAAAGAGAATTTACTAGCTTTATAATCCATGTCAAAGGTCAGTAACAGAGCAGATGTCACCAGAATCACGGATTGTTACTGTCAGTATTACTTGGGTCCACTAAGTTTGAAATTTCTTCCTTAACAATACCTGCTAATTTACTTTTTGTTTTGTTTCCTATCATTTCACAAGAGCAGAATAGTTGTTAACTGAGAGGCAATAACTTCTATTATGAATTACCTGTATATAGAATATTAAATATTTAAAAAGCATGAAATATTATAAAAATACACAATGGTAATGATATTAAGTAACATGAAGTACAATACCCATCATCCATTCGACTCTTCCCAGGTCACCTTGCATACAGCCCACTTCTCACCCACTCTAGCTTTATCATCTTGGATATCTTACTAGACTCTTTCATTTGCACATGCATATTTACTATAGAACTATTTTCCAACTCTAAAGGAAAAAAATCAAATGTAAAGTATTATAAGAATTTTAAAAGCTCTAGTAGTTTTTAAAACTGAATTATCTAGATAAAATTACCTAAGGGCTTTATTGGAATTTGCATTTCATGACCACTCGAAACTCAACCCAATAGCCATTTATTGAGAGTCTACTTTCTTTAAGATATTTTACTAAGAAAAGGAGTCCTACAAATACAAATACTCTCATCCATTAGAAGATACAAATTAGTATAAAATAATAACTTTATTAAAATTGTGTTCCATGATTAGCAACAGATGGATACAAGTGCTATTGGAGTAGGTGATTCATACTGACTGAGAGCATCAAGGGAGATCTCATGAAGTACACAGCATTTGAGCTGGAACTCAAACAACCTGAAAAGAAAGCAGGTATGGAGAGAACAGCAAAGCAAAGATGTGGAGTTGTAATATGCTTGGATTACAAGAAGTCTGAGAACTGAGGAGGTTAGTTTTCACTTGTAAAGCAATTACACCAGTCGCTGAAACACTTAAGAAGGCAGAATGCATCCTTATAAATCATACTACAGTGGTGCTTCACAGCTGCAGGTTTTTTTAAATGGTTGACACATGTTCAGTACATTTTGCACTTGTCATCCTTGTGCAATGTCCAACCTGGCTTGTAGGGTTTGTTGATTAAAATCTAGAAGAGACCTATGAATGAAATCCAATGTCTGATTTACACTTCAACCATGTAAAATTCCCAATCAAAAAATACCATTCTATTTGTGACAATAATTACAGGTCCAAAAATATTATATAAAAGCAGCTAGAGAGTATCACAGAAATTTTAAAAGAGTGTCTATTATTATTCCTGGAAACAAAGGAGGCCCTAATTACTTTGTAACTCCAGGACTTTTTGGATCATTTAAAGAGACCATGTAAGCCAGCACACTTTTCCCAAGATTCCCACCTCCCATCAATGCTTCAGAGAGAACTTACAAAGGATGCCAGCTGCTCACCCCTTGCAGTGACATGCCTACCTCTTGGTAGCCCTTGTTTTCTTACTGTACCTCCAGTCTTCTTCAAGCAGCATCAGATCTGTTCAGAATCTAGGTCTGTTTAGACTCAGTGTCTCTGCTTCTGTGCTATTCTGAAAGTCAAAGAAGTGATTTCCCAATTAAACCAGAACATGTGCAGCTATGCTTCCAAATGTGTCACATTAGCTTGGTTTCAAGTATAAGTCAGAAAACCTGTAGTCAACCTCCTACTTACATCTGTGAATAAGCACATAAGCAACTGCAGGGTTGTTCAGGCTAAACAGATGGATGGTCCTGTCAGGAACAGATTGCAGTGGAGCTGGGATGTAGGATGGAATGCCACCCCCTCTGAACTGAAAAGCATATTCAGCAGTAGGAAAGACATCCTTTAGAATGTAGCTATTCTTTTTTAATTCTCCACATTTAACTGTTTCTAAGGAAAGGTTAAATCCCTTTGTCCTCCATAAAGTATTTTTCTTTGTTAGTTTAGTTTTATTTCTTAGTTTCATTTTTCTGGATTTGGATCATAGTATATCTACTTTATTATTAATCACCATCATCCGTGGTATAATGCTGTTATATATAATAATTAAACATCATTAACTTTGTTGATTAACAGAAAGATTGTAACATTAAAAAATATACTGTATTTTATATTAAGCAGCCCAAGTAAATAAAACTATTTTACTTTAATCAATAATCATAGTTATTTCTATATAAAATATTTGAATTTTATATTTATAGATGAGAAATCCTAAAATGTCATCTTTTGTGTGAGCATATATATTTAATTTTTAAAAGAAGTTCATATACACTTATACACTTATAATCCTGTAAGGTGCATGTAATGTCCCCATGCTTTAAGAATACTGTTACTGAAAATGGAGCCTCAATGACATTTAATTTCAAATATTTTCTGAAGTTATGCTTCTACTTTAAGTAGAAGTAAAAAAAATTATTTTGAATGAAGGGTACATTCTGTAATTCCATCTTTAAATAGTTTTATTTACTAAATAATTCTACAGAATGGAAATGTTTTTAAATGTAGTCATAAATCTGATTGTATTATTTGCTCTTGGCTAGGTATGTGTTAAACTATCTTGAATCTCATTCTAGCTATTTATTTCAGTGAGGAACATGCCTCTTCTGTCAAGACATTTAGCATTTCAGTAGCTTAAAGAACTTTTGGAAATATTTATTTTTATCTGATTTTGTTCCTTTGCACCCAAGTAAATAAATATCAAAATTGATGTGTTTCTGAATCTTTTTGACTTACACAAGAGTCCTACATACATTGATAAATTATTTAATGGCAATTTTTGAGAAGTTTTATCATTAAAAAGGGCATGATTGCCTTTAAAAATATGACCTAATCTTTATTCAATATAGAATTCATTATTTATGGGATGACCATGTTTTGAAGAATTATTATAAAGTTTTTATTTTGTAGACAGTAAAAAGTTAATTCAATAGAGAAAAGTCATTCATTTTTGCATTATTCCTGATTTTGAATATTGGAATCCTTTTTGAAAATGTTGTTAGAGACAAAGGAATGAATCTATTTGGTAATTCATCATTTATTATGATGGTCACTACAAATAATAGTTATTTTAATCAAGTTTTCTGTTAGAGTATATAGAATTTTTAAAGAAAACAATTAGGATTTTCATATAGTTTTACATTAGTTGAATAAAATAATAACATAGACTTCATTGTTCCATCAAATTTGGGCTATTTGTTTCTCTCTCAAATTAGAGAAATAATTTTTAAAACTGTTGTTAGTTGGAATATCTGCCTAAAATAGTCAACAGGGGAATGGAAGTGGAGAGGGAATTGTTGAATAAATTATTTATATTTGTTTAATTAAAAAGTGTTTATTAAATATGGTGCTGGGGATACAGAGAACTCTAGGACTCACCTGCTCAGAGAAAGTTCAAAGTATAATGAGATATATAGATAAACTAATAAAAATTGTACTGAAAAATGAATACTAACATTGAGGAAATTTGCAAGTGATGTATTAAAGATGTGGCTTGGTTTCTTCTTGCTATTCAAAATGTGAGTAAGATACATTGATAGAATAAACATGAAACCAAAATCAAAGAGAACTTGATGTTTGGGGAAATGTTCAGCCTATCCACAAAGCAGAAAACTCTAAAGTTAAAATATATAATGTCCAGAAAGGAGAGCCTTAGACAAAAGATTGACATTGTGATGTACAATATATTGCTAGTGCTTCACTAAATTCAAAAGATCATACTGAGCAGTAACACAAAAGACTTTTGAAAAGATTGAGAGTTTGAATCATAGATCTTTTAAATCAATAAGATGTTATCTAGGAAGATTAAGGGTCTTGTCACCAATCTTAATATATTCAGGAAATATCTATGGACCAAAACCTTGAAAAATTGAGTAAATACATGTAATACACCCAGAAATTCCACATGTATTACACATAGGAATCCCAGAAATGTTTTTAAAGTGTTAGATCAGCAGAAGCATTACTAGACTGGATTTAAAAAAAAATGGAAAGAGAGTACAAAATGAAAAGTCTATCAGAACCCTAAAATTCTATAAACAGGAAGCAGAATAAGTACTTAGCTGAAAACACATCCTGTATTTCAGAGTAGAGCAAGGATGAGTCAGAGCGTGAAGCCATTAGTTCAGAGTGTACTCACACAAGACACAGAAATTTACTTCCTAGTTAAGAAACAGTAGAATTTTGGCTGGCTTTTAGAATTGCTTGAGACCATAAGCCCTTTTTCCTTCCATTTCCTTTCTTTTATAACTGGGATTACTATAAATGCTATCTTAAACCTGTCCAATGATTTGGGGGCCAATGAATTCTTTCTTTAGGTTAATAGAGAAGAATTGTACCACAAGACAAATTACACTCGGAAGAGCTATAATTCCTAATTAGATAATATACCTGGTAAGATCTGAGACTTTTGAATTAGTGAGGTGTATGTAGATAAGATTTTGAGTAAAATATATTTGGAATACAAACTGTGGATACCAGAGAACAGACTCTGGTAAGCAAAATGATGCCCTTTCCAAAATGTCTTTGCTCTAGTTCTTGGTATCTGTTAATAAATTACCTAACATAACAAAAGTACCTTGCAAATGTGAGTGAAGACAGGACTTGAGGTCTGGAGATTTTCCTTGATTGTGAAGGTGGGACATTTTAATCAAATGAGTCATTAAATGTGAGTATTTCCTGACATAGAAATGGCAGTATGAGTGGTATTCAATGCCTCATAACTGTTCTGAGATTCTAGGGCTATGTGCAAGGACTATATGCAAGAGGGAGGTCTCTGGGAGGTAAATTCTGTCCTGAGATGATAGTCAACAAGGAAATGAGAGCTCGGGCCCACTGTGTGACAGCCAGAATGAGCAAGAAAACAAGTCCTCCTCTGGAGTCTCCAGAATTAAATGTAGCTACCAAGACCTTGATTTTAGCCTAGTGAGACCACTCAGATTTCTGACCTACAGAACATGAGATGATAAACTGAATTACTTAAACCACTATGCTTGTAATAATTTGTTATTGAAGCAGTAGAAAACTAATACAGGTGTTACAACACCTCTGAAAGTCAAGCATAGTCAAAGGAATGATTAAAAAGTGTTTATTAAATATGGTGCTGGGGATATGAAGAACTCTAGGACTCAATTAAAATGGACCAAGAAAGAGCAAGTTACAGAAGTTGAAATGGCTTGGTTTCATGAAACTGCAGTGTTATGCTAAGACAGAAACGTGAGGAACTCACGCTGCCAAAGGTGCAATAAGTAAAACAGCTTTCAGGGAATATGTTCCTGTAGTGCACCAGTCAGAGTGCATGTAAATTATTTTTTTGTTTTTGTTTTTATTGATGTTTTTAATATGGAATAATAGACTATTTAAGAAAGTAATAGAAAGATATTATCAATATGTGAAGCACATTGATATATCTAGCTTAGATATCTAATGTATATTGGGTGGATAAATTTTTATCTCAGAAAAATTTGGAAACAAAGCAGCATAGGGATTTATATGACATCATGAATCTAAATGAACTTATCCAAGAAGATTGCTTAGAGTAAGAAGAAAGCAAAGTATGGAACCAAGGAAATGCTGTGTTAAGAGTAGATGAAGGAGGACAAGCTAATGAAATGATCTACTGAGATATTTCAAATATGTGAGTACTATACTTATCTAGACCAAGAAAATAAAAGAGAAGCATTTCAAGAGCAATTTTTTTTTAACATTCAAATGCAGTAGAGATGTCAAGTAGATGAAAACTAAGAAGCAACTAGGGGATTAGAAGATAATATCAATCTTGGTAAAAAGCAGTTCCCATAAAGTGGCTAAGTCAGAAGCCAAATTCTTAATATATTAAAAGGTTTATGGGAGGCAAAGAAATGGACAGAGTAATTTAGTCTACAATTTCAAGATGCTTGCTGATGTGAGATAGAGCATGAGGTTTTTTTCCCCTATAAAATCTGATGTGGCTATTGGAAGAAAAGAAAATGATGGTAATGGGAGAGATTTGAAAAGGACTGGAGAGAGTCAAATTTACAAAATTGAGACCATGGAGATGGGAATAGGTTCAAGAAGATAGTCTGAAATCTTAGTCTTGGTTGAGGAAGAGAGTTGCAATTTCCTGTAAGACAGAGACAGAAATGGGTAATAATGAAGATTATTGGAGCACAGAGGGAAGAGATGACAAGGCCATTCTTACTAGAGAGCTTTTATTGTAACTGTGGAATGACACGTGTTTATCTACTGAGAGAAGCATGAGGACAGAGAAGGAGAATTGAGGAAACAGTCATTTGTCATGCCCTCTATGTTAGTCATGAGAAGGGGGTACTATTAATTAAAAAAAAAATCTATAGACAGGTCTCTTTAAAGAACTTTTTTTTTGGTTTTTGTTTTGTTTTGTTTTCATAGCTCTGGAGCCTGGGAATTTCAAGATCAGTCTGCTCACTGGTCTGATGTCTGGTGAGGTCCTGCACACAGGCTTGTAGATAGCCATCTTCTCTGTGTTCCCATATGGTCAGAGAGAAGGATATCTTGTACTTCTTATGTAAACTCTAATCCCATTAGAAGGGGCTCTACACTCACAACCAAATTACTTCCCAAAAGTCCACCTCCTGATGCCATCACATTAGGACTTCAAATATGAGCTTGGGGTGAATGTAAAAGTTTAGTCTGTAGCCTCCTTGGAGAGGAATGAGGAAAGCACTGAACTAGGGATAACATAAAGACCCAAGAATTAAATGATAATCTGATGATGTTAATGAGCATCAAGAAGAAGTAAAAACTGTAAGATCTAGAACGTATAATAAAGAGGAAGAAGCTAGCAGGAAGTAAATACAAGCTAAAGCATGTAAGGGTCACTGACTTCATTTTGGAGAATTGTCACTGTCATTACAAAACATACAGATTCCCAAGAATACATGGACTATCACCAGAAATTATCAATAAACATACTGATTTGACTGTCTTCTAAATTTTGGATTCCCAATTATTTTGGTACTACTAATTAGCCTAGCAGTATCATATAGGGCAGAGGATAGATTTTTGAGGCTGTTATATCCTGAAATCAAATTCTAATTGTGTGATCATTAGATAGATATAGCACTCATTTAAAAAGCCTATCTACCTAGGGTGTAAATATGTGGGGTCATACATGGGGGAGAATAACTTGAGGACCATCCAAAGAGAGCAAAAGAGAGAGAGAGAGAGAGAGAGAGAGAGAGAGAGAGAGAGAGAGAGAGAGAGACTTCAGAATCATGGAGCTTCAGAATAAAAAATACAAACTATCACAGAAATTCTAATGCTAGAAGTGAGTAAAAGCACATCCCTTGGAAATCTTTTAAACATGAGATGATGAGATGCAAAAATAGAAAGATGGTACCTTAGGTGGTATTAACTAGAAGTGTCAAGCAGAATGTGATCCTACACAAGTCTATCAATTGTAGCTGCTCAGGGCTGGCCCGGAAAACCATCTATCTAACAAGCACTTAATCAGTGAATACTATGTGTCATTCATTTTGATGTGTACTTGATGGAAGGTCAAGTATCTGCTCCCCAAAACTAAAAAAAGTTGCTTTCTTTTGACCTTACCAAAAGGATTCCCCACCTTGTGGGCAGCAAGTGCAGTAGGAAATATTTGAATTTATTAAATGCTGGAAATCTGTTATCTAAATTGGAGACAATGAAAGGAGAAATATAGATTATAATTTCCTCAAGGACATAAAGTTCAATATAAAGGAAAGGTATGATAGAGCTGTGAACTTTGTTGGGTAAAAATATACCTCTGATGGAGAAAAAAAAAGGTGCTAATCTGAAGTTCTTGAGAATAGCTCTGGCACTTTAAGAGAAAAAAACAAAAGGATATATTCCATCTTTTCTTCTGGTAAGATCCATGATATATCTACCTTGGTTCTTTCTTCTATCTCACTGGGGTTTTTAGTCATTATTCCATGTTATAAGAATCCTAATACTATTGCTTACTCCATGGTTAATATTAAAATAATATAATAATTAACATTCTACAAGTAAATCTCTTATAACTCTAAACTTATGTTTTAGATGATATATTGCATTTATTATATGTACAATTTTTATATGGAAATATAAATATTAACATTTCATGATTCTTCTCAAATTTATGATGGTCTTTTCTAGCGCTTTCTAGTTCTTTGTTCTAATTCTTCTACTTTCCTACACAGAAAAGTTGTTAAAAAGGAAAAGAAAACAGGTAAACATGGGAACATTTAATGGGTAATACTTTTGAGTCTTTCCAAAAGAGTTTGTGCCAGTATGTTAGTCTTATGCATAAAAAAAAGATGTCAAATTAGAAGTTCAAGATATACTGATAGTCTAAGAAGCAAAGATAGATGTATCTGACTATATGAAGAACACAGACTTATAAGCCAAGTTAGCCCACCACTTTAACAAAATTATCACTATTTCCTTGACTGTACTCACTCTTTGTATTAGAGTTATGTTTTGTTTCTTTTTTAATTGTGTCTACCAGGTGGAAATACCAGCTTTTAACTCTGGCTATTTTTGTAGTATTCTGGGGAAAAAAAAAAACAAAACAGCAGGCTGGGTTATTTCAGTAAGCTAATTCTTCAAACAATTTATGTTCTGAAAAATAATATTGTCTTTCTTCAAAAATAAAATTTCTAGACCTTTTTAAAACATTTACTAGAAATTTTTGTCATCCTAGTTTTTCTTACTTTTAACATATTTTCTCTTAAGATATGGTATTTTCCAAACCTCATCTTTGAAATTAAATCAAGATAAACTAGGAACATTATTAAATAACACTTATGTCAGGACTTTAAGGAAAAATTAAACATTGAAGAGTCAATATTTGAGGCCGACCAACCTCCAAATAGTAATAGCTCAGACAATGAATAAACTGGAGGATGGGGCTGTTAGTGAATTTTGAACAAGGGTTCATAAATTGCTTATGATTTCAAATTGTAAAGAATGCCATTGCATTCCCTGATTTTGAAGATAATTCTGAAAAATGAGATAAATAACAGCAGCAATAGAAAACTTACCCTATACTTAAGACCTTATTTTTAGGTAACATGACTATGATATTAATTTTATAGAGAATGGTTTCGTTATTATTCCTGATATTTTTGCAGGTCCTTTGTGGATGTCAGTGAGTTCTGAATATTGTGTAACTTACTCTTCTCTAGAAAATGACACTTATCTTGTAATATAACTTGCATTTTTAAAAAGCCATAATATTTTCCTATTTTTCTAATGAGTTACAGTAAGTTGACAAACTAATCATAGTAAAATGTCAGCTTTTGGATGAAAATTTGTGTATATCCCAGGGATATGCATGTTGTATAAAACCTCCATGTCTTGCACTAATATTGTACCAGATGGCACCATCTTGCTGTGGGGAAACCATGGATCTAGTATTATATTTCAAATTAGAATAGGTTGATCTTATTATAGACTGTGAAATTGTATTGAACATCAGATATGCTATTGCAAATCAGTTCACTTATGATAATAAAAATTAACTTTTATGAAGTGTCTCAGAAAACTTCTGAAGTTGAATTAGGGAACTACAATAGTTCTAATAGGGAGTTTCAGAGAGATTAAAATTTCAGCCAGTATAAGGAAGGGTGAGAATAAAAGTCTAAAGCCACAGATTTGACAACTTAAGAACAAAAGATTCAGAAGTAAGCTTTAAAATAGGTAGCAGGAATAGGCGGATGACTCTCCTTAACAGGATTTTATACTCATAGGGTCTGGAAATAAGCCAATGGAGTGGGCCAGACTTCTTGAAGACTCATGACACAGGAGATTTCCAAAGAGAACAAACTGACCTCTCAACTCAATTGCAATGTAGGCCAGTCTATAAAACAGCTCTATATAATTGACCAGTCTATGTATTTGGTCTTTATCTGTCACCTTATTGTTTTTCCAACTACATCTCCTACTGCCTCCCCCAGGTCTCGCCACACAAGCACACAGACTCCATGTTCGTATTCAGATATCCCATTGGCCTTCCTTTCCTAAGGCAAAAATTAACAGAAACTTGGTGGTTTAAAACACAAAAATGTATTCTCTCACAGATGTACAGGCCAGAAGTCTGAAATCACAGGGTCAGCCTGGTGGCACTCTTCCAAAGGCTCTGAAGGAGAATCCTGCTTTGCTCCCTCCAACTCCAGGGGGCTCCAGATGTTCTGAAGCTGTGGCTGCATCACTCCAGCCTCTGCTTTGTCTTCACATGTTATTCACTTCTGTATATCAATCCTCCCTCTGCTTTTTTCTTATAAAATCATCTGCCATTAGACTCCATGGGATAGTCTAGAATTATCTCAAGATCCTCGGCTTAAGAACATCTACAAAAGAACTTTTTCCAAATAAAGTCAGGGTCACAGTTCTAGGGCTTGAAGTGGGCATGCATATGTTGGGGAAACAACCCTTAATACTCTACAACACACATTCTTTAATTTCAGGGATCACGTTATTTTTCCTGTTTCTTCTGCTAAAATTGTTTTCATGAATGTGAGTAGTTCATCCCCTCTCCTGAGTCAGATCTTCCATCTCATCTCATTTCACTTGTCTGGGGAGACTTCCCAGAACATGCCATTTAGAATTACAGTGTCCTTCCCACAAATCCACTGACATCTTTCTTATTATCACATAGCATATTACATCTTCATTCCTTTTTTCTGTATATATCCATGAATATGTGAGCTCCACATAATAAACATCATTATCTGCTGTTTAATAGTTTGTTCCCAGGACCTGGGAAAGTGACCAGACAGGTGTATAACTGGTAGTCAATAAATAATATTTGAATGAATTTTTTAAATGTAAGCATTGAAAATGTAAAACAATTGTTGAGAAGTGAGAAGACATCTAGTGCACTGAATGAATGGCGTTATTTTCAATAAATGAAACTAAATAAATTACACATCCACCTAAATGCTTGAACAAGGAACCTAAATCATAATTAGTGCTATTCATAGATATTGCTTTTGAATAGGTTATAGATTAAAATGAGAAAGGTATAACAATAATGAATTCAGAAGAAAATATAGTAAATTCTATCTTCAGAAACTTGGAGTAGGCAAATATTTCACTTTAAAAGCACAAAACTACAAGGGGCAAAATCTGATAGATAATAATTATTTAGTAACTCTAAATATTAATTAAAAGTGCCTTCAAACAACATCATTAATTGAATTTAAAGGCAAACTATGGACATATAAAAATTATTTGAGATTCTCATTTCCAACAAATGACCCAAAGGAATTTGAAAACCTACATCACAAAGTATATTCAAATGCCATTAGAGATATGAAAAGATATGAGTTTCAATCAGCTATCAGGACAATAAAGATAAAACCATAATATTATTTGTACCTATGTCAATAGAAAGGCTAATACAATAACGGATAATAATTAGTTAGATGAAGAATATAAAACTGGAGGCACGACAGATCTGGTCAGAATGGAAATTGAGACAAGGACTTTGGACAACTCTTTGGAAATGTCTCCTAGAACTGAACAGATACATGCCAAGTACTTTCACTCTTATATTCCAATACACAGTAGCAATATGTGTATATACTTACCAAAAGACAGGCACAATAATGTTCATAGTAGAAATTATTTATAATAGTAGCCCTAAATTGGGAATACCTGAAGTGCTCTTCAGTAGACTATTGCACAGCAATGAGAATAAACAAATTTCTAATGTATCCAACATTGATGATGAATCTCACAAATAAAATGTGAAGTGAAAGAAACCAGACACAAATAGGATATCCTCCATACATTAATTTATATAAAGTTCAAAAACTTTTATCTTGCTTATGGGTAAAAGCCATGTTTATGGCTTTGGGGGTGCTATAACTGAAAGAATTTATAAATGGTCTTCTGGATAATGTTCAATTGAGTTCAAAATATGGAGGTATGTTAACTTTCTGATCATTTATCAAGCTATACCCCAGTATTTTTAAATATTTATGTGTGAATATTGTGTTTTATTTTTGAAAGTTTTTTTTAATATCTACCAATCTTTGCATTACTTTTTCAGAAGTCTTTTGTCTGTCACCCCACCATATGTGTGATAGAGTCCCTCTTTCAGTAGGTGCCATATGTCCTCTGAAGTGTTGGCAGAGAAATTTCATAAATTCAGAAAAAAAATCACAAATCAGTCTAGGTTTCACCAAAATTTTACTTTGAATCTAATAGTGTTTCAATGTACCATACATCTCTCTATTCCATGCACAAAAGGGGAGAAAGAAAAGACTGAATACTTAGGAAAGAAATTTACAAAGTTCAGCACCTGTCCTATAAGCTGGAATTGTATGCTAAGGGTCCAAACTTGGGTGATAGATACATTATTTGTCTACTTATCACAGTGCCCTACTATGCAAAAAGCATCATAAATAAATATTCCAAATTCCAGTTCCATTATGTTTGTTGTGATGAACTTTCTCTCCTCCATATTGTCAGTGGATTGAAAATGTTCTTTTTCCTTTTTTTATGCTTGAGACAATGACACAATAACTGTTCTTTATTATCTTATTATTTCTTTGAGCAGAAGATGCTTCAGGGTGACCCTGGGGAAAGTCTGGTGGAGACCTCATTTCTATTACCATTTCTTCACTTATGTCAGTTAGCATAGGTGAGTGAGTCTCTGGTGTTAATGTCTCTGAAGAGGAATTGAAAAATCCTCCATCTTGCTCCCCTGTTTTATCAGATAATGAATGCTGATTTTAATAAAGTTGAGTATTAAACTGCATTTGTAATAAGTGGTCAGAAGAATTGTTGCTGATTCATTGATTATAATTAATCTGCTTGATTTATAAGGGCTTCTAGACCAAAACTCGAGATGCAAGTAAAATACAAAAATCTCAGAACAAAATATCAAAAGCTCTAAGCAATTTTTATTTTGCTCAGAAATTAGTGATAACAATAATTCCTATAACATACTGTGAGGTCTCAGCAAGGTATAAGTAAACAATAATTGTGGTGGCATTACCAGTAAGTTAAACCCTTTACACTATTAGTAATTTGATTCATTTAAAAAAATTGAAATCACTACATAAGCCCTGTGAAATAGGTAAGAAATCTGAGGCAGAGATTTAAGTAACTTCTCTCAAGGTAATACAGCCAGTGCATGTTGGAACAATACTTAATCAAGTGCCACAGAAACTCCTAGCATCCTGGACATTCAAAGTTAAGCAGCTTTCCAAAAAAAAAAAAAAAAAAAAAAAAAAAAGATTATAATTGGAATCCATAGTATAAAATTGTGATAAAATTTTTGTAATAAAATTCAGTTTCATTTTCAAAATGATACATGCATTTTTTAGGAACCATCAGGATATAATATTATATAATTTCTGTGATAAAATTCTGTTAAATAATACTAAATAGTTTAATATTATTAAGGGATTTGTTTTATTTCTCTCTTTATCAAAATGATGCCATAATAACTATTTAAATAGCTAATGTTAAGTAGCTTATGAACAAAAAGGCCAATTTTGGATATAAAGAGAGGTGTCTCAATCTGAACATGGAAAGATAAATGATTGATTCTTTGTGTTTTCTGGTGAGAACACTGAATGCCAGTTGACACACACCTAACCAGATTTCATAAGAAATTTAAAGAATTGTCATTGTGTCATTGTCTAAATAATCTTATGACAAGTGATTTCCACTTAATATGACTGAGCTGCTGACTCCAGAGCCACTGATAAGGATGTTGGGAAATGAAGGTGCATCAGTGGCTGGCACTGGCCAAAGCAGCTTTGAGGCTAGAACTATGTCTGTCAGCAATTTGCGTAATGCATTAGTCACAGCTCTGTGTCAGAAAAGGGCAGAACATTCCGGGGTTCAGCATCACAGGAAGAAAAATTACTACGTATTTCAATGGGTAAAGGAATACATTTTGTAAGCTCAGGGGTTAGCAAAGAATTTGAACAAATTGGAAAATATATGTATTCACTATGTAATGTAAGCTAAATAAAAACATTTTCTATTTCTGAATTGTTCCAAAGACCTTGACAATTGCAGTTGGATTCTTTTATCCTTTTACTAATTCTAGCAAGACAAAACCAAACCAAACCAAACCAAAAAGAAAAAAATATCAAATAATTTGTTTTTGGTATATGGTTATTACACAGATATCTTAATACCATAAACATTTTTTCAGCCTTATTATTGTTCTCCTTTTCATCTTCTTCTTTTTCTCCTCAGATTACTACATTGAACTATCATATAGGAACAGCGGTTGAATTAGTTGCTCTGATATAGATGCATCTTAACATTTTGTGGGTGCACTTACTCCCTCTTAGTTTGTTATGATTCCACTTGGTTGTGAGAGCAGTATCCACTGCAATGACAAGTGTCCCAAATGACTTGTGTTGGCAAGTAGGAACCTACAAAATCCTCTTCTGATACTGCAGATTTTCAAGTTTTCTCAGAAAAAAAAATGTACTTCAAAGAATTAAACCAGAAAGTTTATCCTTGTGAGTCTTTCCTAGTTGTTAAAAACCTAATCCTTCTATCTCATTTGGCCCCCATGTTGTTGCCTCAATTCTTCTCAATAAGTACATGTTACCAAAGGACAAATAGCCTAAAAGGATGCTCCTGCTACACTGTTCAGGCTTATAAAATATTTTTACAATATATACAACTACTCTCACACACCCACTTGAATATAATCGCTCCCACAACTGTTGAAGTGTAGACTAAGATGCTAACCTATTAGAGTAGAGATGACTAATTTCATTCAATAAAATTTTTAGTCAGCACCTACTGTACTTTGTACTTTAGGCACTGTGCCAAACTCACGTCCTCTTAGTAGCTCAGACTAAAAAGTGAATCTACAAATGAAATTCAATGTGACTAATTCCACAGAAGAACTGTGAGAATTCCAAGTTAAACAAATAACTCTTATTATGATCTGTGAACTGAAAAGGTATCACAGTGAAGACAACATTTGGGCCAGATGTTGAACATAATTAGAACTTTACCAGAGAAGTGAGTGGAAGTAAATTTAGCCAGAAGGAACAACTTAGGTGAGACATCAAACATGACAGCATGGCCAAAGGATGGCAAGATGCATGAGATGATGAAAATTAAACTGAAACAGAAAATTAGATTTAAAACGGGTTCTGAAGGGACTATTCCTATTGGCAAATGGAAACAATTGTAGTTATAAAGCAGATAAGTAAAAGGATTGTTTTGTATATTAGGACAAAAATTCATTGGTAATGAAAGTCAGAAATAAAAACAAATCCAGTGAGAAGTAGCAGAGGCAGCTCAAATGAGAGAGGGAAAAACTGACAAGCCATCTTAATTATTGACTATCATGATCAAAGCAGATGGAGAAATTTACATTGACATTTTGGGCTTAATAACAGGTGGTCCATGGTACAATTAAGCAAGGTACAAAAAGAAGCACGTGTGTATGGAAAGTTACTTTTTGAATATTCTAAATTTTGACTTTTGAGTTGCTTATAAAAAAAAATTCAAGCAGTTCTACCCGGTAGGGAAATTCAAAATACTTAATGGCTCTTATTCTTATCACTACCTGTCTTATTTTTTGTCAATCCTGATAAGAAGTGAATGAACCTTAATTAGCCAATGTAGAAAAAGAAAAAGTACCAATTCAGAGAAAATCTAAAGTCAGACTTTTTCCTTTGCACTCATAAATCATTTCTGCCTTTCCTCTTTATTTTAACATCTTTCCCACTTGTATGTCTCTGAGGACGGTAAGCACCCAAGTATTCCTTTCACCAACATTTTCCCATAAAGACCATCATCTCTTGGTTCTTCTTCTTTAATGTGAAACAACTCTTTTCCCATACAAACTGTTTTTATGCTAGGTAACCAATCAAATAAAAGGGATAAATCATTGAGAAATTCACTATTATTATCAACCCTTTTAAGAAATATTTGCTAACATAAAGCAATTTGACATGAATGAAATCTAAAGCAGTTGAAAAGTCATCTTTGGGATACAAAGCAGTCTTTTTTCATACACACTAAAAAGTAAGAGTGTTGAGTATGAGGAGTGATCAAGCAGAATAAGAAATGAGGAAACTTTTTTTTTTAGATTAAAACAATTAGCAACTTATCAAATTACTGAAGCTCCCTAAGTTGTCCAGGATGTCCTCAAACTTGCCATCCTCCTTCCTTAGCCTCCTGATTCACTGAGGTTACAAGTATGCATCACCACACCCTGCTACTTTAACATTATTCTTGATGAAGGACCAGAGTCAGAATGATTTGAGCATTTGTGTAAAATATCCTTTCTATATGAAATGAAATAATTCTTATTTGTCATTTATAAAGTAGCTTATTCTCAACTAATTAAAGCACATGAATTTAAATTAGTTAAGAAATTAAGATAATATGAAGTACCAAGACCTTGACAATAGAGTACTTGGTGAATAGCATTAGGTTGTTAAATGAATGAATTTCAAGTCCATGAATTTTGGTTAGAACTTTAAATATATTAAGAGAGTTCAAATGAACTCAGCACAGCAACTGTGCAGGTACGTGATGTTTAGGACAGATGTTAAATACAAAAATTATGATAGTTAATAAATATTTATGTCACATAAAAATCTTCTTTTAACAAATACTGTCATGTTGACTAGTATAATATAATAAGGTTATTTTTCACAACTGAAACTCCAAATTACCTCAGTAAATACTTGTAATTAACTCTAAAGGAATCTTATTTACCAGATAAGAATAATACTGGTAATAATAATTTTGTTTATATAGTATTTCATGACTTCCTAAGTATTTTCATATGTGTCATCTCATTGTCTTGCCCCAACAACTTTCTAATGAAGAAATTACTTGGTACATTTGCCATTTTAGGTAAGAATATAATTTATTATAGTTTGTTCAGGTTACCTTAGACATGTCATGCAGGCTTGATAGACTATGTTGACTATATCTTGATGGGAAGTCTATCCATTTGTTCAACCATTTTCTAAAAAATCCATATTTACCTCCCAGTTCTACTTTCAGTGTATTGATACAATGATGAATAAGACAATGTCCTTGGATTTTGTAGAGCTAAAAATTAAATTAATAATTGTTTATTACTACTATGTTTGAGCTATATACTGTCTGCAAGAGACCCGCATCAGTGATATTAACTTGTGGAGATGTAGAAAGTGAAACCATGCCAGATGTGTAGGTGAAGTTCAAAATGGTTTTATTCATTTGTTCAAAAGAATGTATTGAGTACTTACCATGTGTCAGACGCCATTGTAGGCAATAACATGACAATGAACAAACTAGGCAAAAAAAAAAAAAAAAAAAAAAAAAAAAAAAAAACACTTCATTTAGATTTCTGTTGGAGAAATAATAAGCAATAATTTAATAAATAAGTACGTATTTATAGCATATTTAATGGCTATAAGTAGGTAAGGAAAGAAAAACCTATGAGTTCAAGAATGTCTATAATTTTCAATGAAGGGCCAAGAAATGATTCTTTAGAATGAAAGGTTGAGAAACTCTTGTTGGTAGAGAATGAGCCATGCAGCTCTTTGAGAGTTTCTCAGGCAGAAGGAAAACAATTACAGAGGCCCAGAAGAGCTGTGTTGACCTTGTTGGAGAAACATCAAGGAGGCTAATAGTAGTGTAACAATTGAACAAGGAGGAGGAAGAGTCAGAAAACAGTGAGAGATGTGTTGCACCTATTTCAACATGAGCATGGTGCGGGGTCTATGGCTGTCAGAGCAGGGATGATCCATTCCACAAATATTACTGCAGGACTCTGTGAACCATCTTTCCTTTTCAATCAACATAAAGCTCAACACCAATGTATGAGAACAAAAAGAAATATATGAACTCTTATGCAGGAAATATACACAGTAGAGGCAGGATTCAATTATGATTGATTCTGGACCCAGGAGCATATGAGGGCCCCAATCTCTGTACTCTGGCTTCATCAAATCAAGTGCAGCAAAAGCACTGAAATCCTCTCTGATTGGATGGGCTTGGGTGGATTGGGTGATATGTCTATCATAAACAATATCATGAGGGATATTCTGTGTAACCTAGTGCTGAGTTACCCTAACAGCACCAGACCTATGCGGGAGGAATATTTTATTCTTATGAAAGAAGGATAAAATCAATGCTGAGAAGCTAATAAAAAAATAACCTACAGCAAACCCACAAGGGAAATTATACCTACGATGACAACCAAACAGAGATGAAAGTGGACATGAATGTGGAGCCAGAGTGTAAAGGAAGGGATTTATAAGACATAGTAAAGAGCTTTGACTTTATTAAAGACAGTAGGCAACCACTGAGGGTTTTCCAAAGGAGAAAAAAAAAGATATCTCAGTTTTTTAAAATGGTCATTCAACAATATTAAAAATGGGTTGCAGTAGAACCAGGCAGAGGTGGAAAGAAACCACAGTTTAGCCTACTGATAAAACAGATGATTGAAATTTGGAATATCAGTAGCAATGAAGAGAAGTGGATAGTCTTGAGGCACATTTTGAAAAAAATCAGCAGGCTTGAAGCCCAGGAGAAAGAAGGGAGAAAGGTAGAATTATAAATGTTCACAAAAGGGTCTTCACAAAATTTGGCAATATTATATTTCTTAAACTTGTTGGTGGGTACAAGAATATTTGGTATGCT
Source organism: Spermophilus citellus (assembly GCF_964194105.1). Taxonomy (NCBI): domain Eukaryota; kingdom Metazoa; phylum Chordata; class Mammalia; order Rodentia; family Sciuridae; genus Spermophilus; species Spermophilus citellus. Next base: position 58,467,289 of record NC_138194.1, on the reverse strand, counting down.
TTGTAAATGTATTATGTTGATTTTATTATTTTATGTCATATATCACTATATACACAGCAAGGAAGTTTTCTTCTCCACTGTGGGATTTAAAAATACCATAACAAGAACAAGCCTTCATCCCCAACTCTAAATAACTGTGTCTGAATTTGCCTTAAGGGTAGTACTTAGCTCAGTCCTCAGCTATTTTTTAACATCATATGAATCTTTATTTTGGTATGATTTTTCATAAAGAAGGGCAGAATTGAGGGCAATCCTTACTTTTTTGAATGTATAAAAGCACTAAAATAGAATTTTGCATTTATATTCCATTAATTGTCACTAAATATTATACTACAAAGACTCACACAGAATTAAGTATGGGGTCTATCTTTGGTCCATTCACTTTCTTCTCCTGCCCCATTTTATGGTTCAGGGAGGCACACTCCTAAAAAAACTATTTTATCAGACTCCTTTATTGTATTGGCTTTCTTCAGAATCTTTTAATACTGTTAATTATAATTTAACCACATCTTCTAGAGGATTCAGAGTTTCTGGCCTAATATAATTCTAGAAATCCATTACTGTACTCACTTTTCAAAGACAGCTGAGTCAGCATGATTCATTGTTCACCATCCATGGTGCTAATGCTGCTGTGGCAACATTTAAACCAGCAGATGTGACTGTCTTCACAGGACTGGTTCAATAGCATGGCTATGAGCAACACTTTATGGCCAGGAATTCAGGTCCTCATAGACATAATGTGAGTCACAGGATATGTTTTAGTATAGACCATCTCCAACTTATAATGGTTTAAATGATGATTTTTGGTCTTTTCTATGGTGAAAAAGTGATACATATTCAACAGAAAGTGTACTTCAAATTTTGAGTTTGGATATTCCCCTGGACTAGCAATATATAGTAGGATATACTCTTTTGATGCTGGACAGAATTAATGAGACACAACTCCCAGTCAACTTAATCACAAGGGAAAATATCCCATATGCTACAGGGCACTGTGCTTGCTAAGCTGTGATGTTCAGCAGGTTAGGTACATTAAATTACTTATGACATTTTCATTAATGATGTGTTTGTCAGGATACATCCCCATTGTAAGTGGAAAAGCATCTGTATTTTCCTGTGTTATTTACATTAAAATTGGTTTCTGATTTTTTTTTAACTAAACACTTAATTGATAGATACACCAGTATGCACATTTCATAATTCTCTTCATTTCTTCTCAACAACTGAAGTCAAGGTATAGAGAAGGCTCCCTCAATCTTGGATTAATATGGCATTAGCTTTGCCAGAAGGATGATGAGCACAGAATCAAAATCAGACAGGAAGGGAAATTGAAATGGATGAATAAAAGGAATGACATCCAAACAGATGTATAGAACAATTAAAAGAAGGAGGAGGCGAGAGAGAATGTTTTACTGAGATAAGAAAACCATCTAATTTCAGAGATGAAATGTTGCTGATAATATCCAGATTCGGGGTATTGCTAGGAAAGAACTTCAGTGAAGTGAAAGGGAGGTTATTGAAAATGTGCATATACACAACCTGAGGGAAAATTAAGGTGAATGGTTCACATATAGTGAATCATAAAGATTATAGTCTAAGATTTCCAATGAAGGAATGTAAGAAAATTGATTTCTGTGGTGTTAACGATAAAGAGGGGGCCTTAACAAGAAATGGGCAACAAGGTCAGTTTTGAATGAGAGAAGAGAGCACTGGTGTGGAATCAGTCATCACACTAACCCTGCAGGAGTGTTGGATTTAGCCTTCTGGCCACTCCTGTGTTTTGTAAACAATACACTTCAAATTAGTGTTTACAAGGCTAAAATGTGATGCGTTACTGAGCATAACTAGAAAGAGCCGAAATAAGACATCAAAATCTATACATATATAGTGATAAAACGCTTCCATTTTAATTAGAATGTGGAAATGTGAAGGTCCTTTTAAGTTAATAAAAATAGGATGCTGCCCAAATTTTATTTTGGCAAAAATTTTGGCACAATATTAATTTATTTTAAAGTATCTCTTAGTTCTGTTAAATAACAATATGTGTCATTTCTATAGAGAGCTTAATTAAGGGTTTTGTTCAATTATCTAACTTTTATTTGGAGTCACATAATCCTTAAAGGAATGTAATATAGATACTGATGAAGGTACTTGCATTCATGAAAACAACCTTTGGACCCTCCTTTAATGCTTTCTTTTTATAATGTAACTTTAGAGAGTAAAATGCTATAATTACTTAGGAAAACCATTATGAGTTTGCAAATTTGCACCTGTATATTAAAGAAAAACAGCAGAATAATCAAGTAAAACAAAAAAGCACAGCTTACTGAGTGAATTTCTTAGGTTTCTAATGAGGATAAATATTGTTTTTTAAATTTTTTATGGAAAACTATATTTCCTTTTAATATATTGTCCATCTTTTTCTTTTAATCATTTTTTTCTTATGCTTTAAGGATAGCTAATATTTTACCTATATATTCCAAGTATTTTCATCACCATTTATTTTCCTACTTCCTTTTAGGCTGGCTGACATTTGGTAGTTTTAAATTTGATAAAACATCTAAGTTTCCCTGCAAATTTTCTGGGTTTTGAATTTTTCACTGAACTGCATCTGAGATCAAAAAGAGATTTAGTATAACCACTTCTTAGTTTTCCAGAAATTATGTTGATATGAGTTGTGAGATGCTGTCCTAAATTTTATTTGCTTGTTTATTACTATTTATTATTATTTACTCATACTCATCATAGCACTAATTACCCAATCTGCACTCATGTAAGTTGATAATTTGAGATACTTCATTTGTCTTCCAACTACTTTCTGGACTTCCTGGTCTGTTCCAATTATCTGTCTACGTCTGTGCCAGGATCAAAATGTTTCATTTTTAGTTTTATATAAACTTTGATTTTTGGAAGAACAAGTTTGTGGTTTAGTTATTCTCATTTGTATTTTATTCTAGAAGAACATTTTAAAACCAATTTGCTAATTAAAATATGGTTTTATTTTTATTGCAATTGAATTAAAAATAAAAACTAGATAAAATTTGACTTCTTGGAAATATTGAGTCCTTCCTTTGAAAAATATAAACAAATAGAATAATATATCAAACCCTCTTTTATTCATTCTTGCAATTTTAGATGATTTATACAAACACTTAGCACTTCTTAATAAGATATTATATGCAGTCTTCTTTTTATATCATATTTTCTAATTTTAGGAGTACTTGGAGTAGTATTGGGCTCTTTACCTACCTAATTATTTTTAGAAGTCCTAATATTTTTGGTGTCTTTTACTTTTATAAATATCAAATGTAAAAACTTTCTATTTTCTTTTACAATATTTGTTACCTCTTCTTGTGTGTATGATGTATTAGGAAAAGATTTCATCGTAAGGGGATCACTCTGCACAACATAAACATCATTATAATATTTCCCAAATTTAATTGTAATAGTCTTAGATCACTTATTACTTTAAGATGGATACCTTGTATCCCAGACAAAAAAGCAGTGCTTCTATTTCACTTTCATTTTTAATTTAGAAGGGAATTTGTATTTATCAAATGCCTTTTTAACATCTATTGAGTGACTTTTTTTTGTTGTTGTTGTTGGTAAGGGGGAGATTGAACCCAGGGGCAATTAACCACTGAGCCACAACCCCAACCCTTTTGTGTATTTGCTGAGTTGCTTAGGGCCTCCCTAAATTGCTGAGGGTGGCTTTAAACTCACAATCTTGCTGCCTTAGCCTCCAGAGCTGCTGGAATAACAGGCATGTACCACCATACCCAGCAAATGAGTGATCATAATTTTACTCTTCAGAGTTATTGATGTGATAAAAATGTTACTTAAAATTAAGAAATCATTGTGCACTAGAACCTAGAACCTAATCACTGTTTATGTGTGCCTTCTCTTATATAAGCTATTCTACTACACATTCCCAAGAGGAATTTGCTAGATTTTATAACTTTGGTAAATGTTTGGCTGTGTGGTGTCCCTCAAAAAAGCTCATGTGTGAGACAATGCAAGAAGGTTTGGAGGAGAAAAGATTGGGCTATAGCCTTAATCTAATCAGTGAATTAATCTCTAATGGGATTAACTGAGTGGTAACTAGAGGCAAATGGGATGTGGCTGGAGGAAGTGGTTCACTGGGGTCATGGCTATGGGGAATATATTAAGTATAATGATAAGTTATAGAGAGTGGAGTTTTTCTTTCTTTGCTTTCTGATCATCATGTGAGCTACTTCCTTCTGCCATATTTTTCCACCATGATATTGTGCCTCACCTTGAGCCCCAAGGAATGGAGCCAGCCTTTTGTGGACTAAGACTTCTGAAACCATGAGCCCTCAAATAAACTTTTCCTCACCTACAATTGTTTTAGTCAGATCTTTTAGTTCCAGCAGTGGAAAAGTCAACTAAACCAACCTCTTTGCATAGATTTCTGTGAAACTCCAAAACAGTACTAGAGATTTAGATTGATTATACATAGTTTGCCCTTCTTTTTCTTTTTCTTCTCTAGCAATGTGTGATTTAACAAATAGAAACCATATATATTTAAGATGTACACATATACTATTCATTTGCTCTAAAGTATTATTCAGATCTACTCTGTTGATTCTCTCTCTGGACGAGCTATCCATTGTTGAAAATGGGGTACTGAAGTACATTCTGTGTATACTCTCTCTCTCTCTTTTAAATTCTGTTATTGTGAAGTTTATATAGTTAGATGCTCCAATGTTGGGTGTAAATGTATTTATTATATTTTTTTGATCAACTGACCCCTTAATCATTGTATCCTGACCTTCTTTGTATCTAGTGACAGATTTTTACTTAATATCTATTTTATCTATATAAATAAAGCCACCTCTACTTTCTTTTCTTGAATGAAGTATTTTTTGTCACCCTTTTAGCCTATGCATGTCCTTCAAACTGAAGTGAGTGTCTTGGAAGCATATAGTTTTTCATCCATTTTATATCTTTTGATTAGAGAATATAATCTAATAATATTTAAAACAGTTATTAATAGGAAGAATTTGCTACTAGCATTTTGTTAATTATTATCTAACTGCTTTGTAGTACATTTAAGCCCTTGTGCCTCTCTTTATTTTATTTTGTGATTTGATGAACATTTGTAATAATTCACATTTATTAACTTTTTTGACCTTCTGATAATTATGGAAGTTATATAAAATAGACAATAGTCTATTTTAGCTTGATAAATTAAATCATGTGCAAAATTAACTTCTCTCTCCCCATTTTATGTTACCAATGTGACTATTTACATATTTTCATATTGTGCTTTATTTAACAAATTATTGTATTAACAGTTATTTTTAAAATTTTTGAAAGTTTTCATTATACTTAAATATGATATATATTATTATAGTGTTACTCTGATATTGACTATATTCTAACATTTATAGTAAGATTTACACTTTCCTTTTTTTTTTTCTGCAGGGCAGAAGGGATTGAACTCAGGGGCACTTGACCACTAAGCCACATCTCCTGTCCATTTTGTATTTTATTTAGAGACAGGGTCTTACTGAGTTAGTAAGTGCCTCACTTTTTTGGAGACTGGCTTTGAACTCGTGATCCTCCTGCCTCAGCCTCCCGAGCCACTGGGATTACAGGTATGTACCACAGCACTTGGCTTATACTTTCTTTCTTATTTGTTTGTTTGTTTGTTTGTTTGTGGAGCTGAGAATTGAACCCAGTGCCTCACACATGCTAGGTAAGCACTCTTCCACTAAGCCACAACACCAGCCCCCAACTTTGTGCCATTATTTAGTATCCTTTCATTTCAACTTGAAGAACCTTTAGCATTTTTTCTAAGCCAGATCTTGTGGTGATGAATTACCTGACTTCTGTTTTTCTGGGAAGTCTTTATCTCTCATTTTTGAAGGAAATCTTTGCTGATATAGTCCTCTTGGTTGTCAGAATTGTTTTTTTTTTCCTTGTGATTATTCTTTGTTATTTTTTTTTTTTCAGTACTACTCTCTCTCAGCCTTCCAGGTTTCTGTTGAGAAATCCACTGGTAGTCTTATGGAATTGCCTTAGCATGTGAATCATCACTTTTATCTTTTATCTTACTGCTTTCAAATCTCTCTCTCCTTTCACTTTTAAGAATTTGATTATAATAAACTCCAGTGAAGATCTCTTTACATTTAATATTTGGGGGGTTCCTTGAGCTTAATGTATCTGAATGCTTATTTCCTCTCCAGATTTGGAAATATTGTGTTATTTCTTTAAGTAACTTACTGTTCTTTTTCTTTTGGTCTACTTCTTGTGGAACTCCCATAATGCATATGTTGGTTTGATTGAAAGTGACTCATAGGTCATGTAGACTTTCTTTACTCATTATTCTTTTTTGTTTTTTGACTATTTTCAAATGACTTATTTTCAAGCTAGACTGTTGTTTTCTGCCTTTGAATTCTAAATGAAACTTTTAATTTCAGTCATTTTGCTTTTTTAGCTCTAGCATTTCTGTTCAGTTCTTTATTGAAGTCTCTACCTCTCTGCTCAATTTCTCATTTTGTTCATGTATTGCTATCCTAATTTGGTTTAGTTCTGTTGAAGCTCACTGAACTCCTTTAAGACTGTTAGTTGAATTATTTTTCACAAGTTCTTATGTATTCATTTCTTTAAAACAGCTAATGATGCTTTATTTTATTTCTTTGGAGGTATCACATTTCTGCATTATTTGTGATCCCCTGTGGGGTCTTTTGTTAGTGACTGTACCTTTGAATAGGTAGATACCTCTTCTTTACATACTAGCTTTATTAGAGAAAACAGTCCACTTATGAGACTGTCCAAATGTTCTGGGAAGTCAGAGTAGAAGTTTTTGCAACGTGACTTGCTTCTAAAATCTTTGGGTAGGTTATCCTAGTACATGGGCAAAATCAGCATATTCACTAGAGCTGGGGTGATCCCAGAAGTTATATCTGTACAGGTTGGGCTGTTTGGTGCTACAGGTACTGACCTGGAGCTGGAACATACCTGGAACCGGCCATCCTAGGGCTGGACTAGAATCTAGGGTTCAGTGAGCCAACCTGGCACAAGGACTGTGCTGGTCCCTAAAAGATGGGGAAATGCCTAGAGCTTGGTACTGCAGTGCCTGACTGGTACCAATGTAGGCTTACAGCTTTTGGTTCCTGGCTTGGCCCAGAGCCAAGGTACACAGTAACTAGGCTGGAGACTAGGTCTGGGGAAACCAGCCTGGAGCCTGGATCTATAGGAGTTGACCTAGTACTGAGGTGGTCCTGGAGGATGTTTCCAGAGTGTGGTCCTAGAGTTTGGGGCTGAGAGATCCAGCCTGGCACAGGAGCAGCCTGGAGCCTGAACCCACAATGACCAGACTGGCACCTGGGTTCACTGTGATAGGCCTGGTCCTGTGGATCCTGGCAAAGTTTGGTGCTTACTTCATTCTCTTTCACCCACACAGAGGGTATCTCTCCACTGTGGTAAGCACTAGTTTGGAAGAAGGGTGACAGGGATAATGTTAAACTGTCCTTTCTACCATTTTCAAAGGTCTTTTTTCCTGTGTTCTGCTAAGGTATTGTAATCTCTTACTCCGATTCCTTAGCCTTTGTGATGGTATTTTTGTGCATTGATGATTATCCAAATTGATGATGTGAGGGGTGCTGGAACCTCCTGCTCTCCCACTTTGCTTTGTCTTTTCACATCATTTTTGTTTTGTTATGTTTGAATTTTAAGTGGAAATAAACACAATTTGCAATTTGACATAGAAAAAAATATATCTAAATTTTCTAATTAAAACTGGCATTTCAGGAAAAATTCAGATTAACTGACATTTATTGTATCCTACAATTTGAATTTTCTATTTTATACTGTTTAATTACTCACGTGTATTTCTATTTTTCCACAATTAATAAGAGGACATGATGTGGACATGAAAATGGTAAGAAAATTGAAAACACAGTGCTTCCTTTAAAGGACCTTATTGATTATCTCAGTGACATGAGACCATAAAGCCATATGATGAATATGCCTGTTCTCATAAGAAATTCTGCTTCAAGATATTAGTTTGTTTAACATTGAAACACATGTGGAGATTGACTTTATGTGGCAAGACACTGATGAAAAGAGACTTGTCAGATTTGTTGACAGATCCTAAATGTCAGATCTCTCATTATTTCCCAAGTAATGTTATTCATATGTTAACCTTTATTTGGCAGTTGTTATTAATCCATCACCTACTAATTACAATATTCTTCATTTATATTTTCTTCTGTAATCACTGTGATCAACTTCACCAATAGAGTCATGGGGACCTGCATGCCCTGCTATTAGAAAGGCCATTAGCTATCCTCTTAGGTTTCTCCAACTATTTCAATAATTTAAGATCCCTAGTCTAGGGCTCAGTTTTTCTGTGAGTATAATACAAACTCTACTAGCAAATATACACACTGCTTATTGCTATTATTTTAAATTCCTCCTGAGGACTCATCTTCAGGATTTTGGCAGATGTCTCTAACTTGTGCTCTGGTTTATCGCTATTTAAGCTCTTCCTCAATAAATTTTGTCATTTATCCCAGAGAACATATTCTGTACCTACTTTGTCAGATCTGGAGACATTTCCATGATTAGTCAGTTGCCATAAAAATGAAGCCTACCACCATCATTACACCTTTCCTCCTATATTCCTAGGTTCTTCCGCACTTTTTTGAATCTCTGGGACTCACTTCAGTTCAAAGGACTCATTATCTTTCTGTTCTACCATGATCTACCTTAGCAATATCTAAGTTAAAATGGGGAAATATTGGTGCACACCATTATCTATCTCTTTCTATCTATATCAATATATCTATTTATCTATATCTATATCTATATATCTATATATCTATCTATATATATCTATCTATAGATTATATATATATATATATATATATATATATATTCCCCTGTGGCTATATCAAGAAATGAGGAAGTATAGACTAAGAAACAAAAATACACATATGCAAATATACACGCAAACCTATGTTTTGTGTGTATATGTGAGAAATTTTTTGTGTGTGTGTATCCAGAGAAAATTGTTCTTTTACGTAATTAAGAATAGTTCTTTTACATAATTAACTTACTTTTACATAATTAAGAAAGGTAATTGAAGTGTCAGCACTAATGAGTAGGTCTCTGTGTTTTTCCAGTCAGTGATTTCTAGTCTTGGGGACCTTAGCCAAAAAACAGTGTCCACCTCATAGCCACCTTATAGAATTTGTATTTAATTTGTCTGCAAATACAAGAATTCTTCATACATGTGCTTTTAAATATATATGTAAAATATATAAACATAACATATAAACATATAATATATAAGCATAAACTATATCTTTTATATATAAGCATATATTATATCTATTTCTGATGAGGTTAACAATGTGGAATGTAACTGTTTTCTCATAATTGCAGAATCTCATTTTGCTTTTCAAAATTTGCCAATTACACTGTATTAAAGTGATGAGAACAAAATTCATTTCTCCTGATTACCATCTTAGTCTCTCTCCTAAATTAATATGGCAATTTTCTCTAAATTATACCCCTGAAGACAGAACAAAGGAGTATCTTTGTAAGGACTGGACCATTTAACCCAGCTATCCCACTCCTTGGTATATATACCCAAAGGACTTAAAAACAGCATACTACAGGGACACAGCTACATCAATGTTTATAGCAGCAAAATTCACAATAGCAAAATTGCGGAACCAATCTAGATGCCCTTCAGTAGATGAATGAATAAAGAAAATGTGGTATATTTACACAATGAAATATTACTCAGCATTAGAAGAGAATAAAATCATGGCATTTGCAGGTAAATGGATGGAGTTGGAGAATATTGTGCTAAGTGAAGTAAGCCAATCCCCCAAAACCAAATGCTGAATGTTTTCTCTGATATGAGGATACTGATTCATAATGGGGTGGGCATGGGAGGAGGAAATTTAGATAGGGCAAAGAGGAGAGAGGGAAAGGGAAGGAGCAGGGGGGTAGGAAAGATGGTGGAATGAAATGAACATCATTACCCTAAGTACATGTATGAAGACATGAATGGTGTGGCTCTACTTTGTGTACAACTAGAGACATGAAAAATTGTACTCTATGTGTAATATGAATTGAAATGCATTCTTCCGTTATATAACAAATTAGTATAAATAAAAAGATAATATTTTCTTTATGCTTGATATATTTCATACTTGAAAAATACCAAACTAATATAATAGATGTTTTCTACAAGTACCTAGTAAAATTCACTTTGTTCTGATAGTTAATATATCTACTGTATAAAATGTTCTTTATCTATTCACTATAACCTAAAATTGACAAATGGGGTGAAAGAAAAACCAACCACGGTAGTGCTATTGATTTAACGTTATTTGCTTTAAAAAGACTGTTAAGTGAAACAACAATTAGCAGGAGGTGACTCTTTCTTGCTGAAATTTCTGACACAATTGTAACTAGGTAGGAAACTTATTTAGAATTACTATTCTAATATAGCCTTGCTAAGATATTTTCTACATATTTTGGTTAAAATGTATACAAATTCCTTTGTTCCTATCAGAGAATTTTCTTAGTACCTTTGTCCAATTAGAAACAATAAAGCTCAAGAATTCTTGCTATCATGATGTAGTATAACAACATTTTACACTGTAACATGTTGTTGAAAAGGTACAATGGCAAATCTACAAGTGTTTCATACCTGAAACTGTTTTTAAAAGTCGGAAAGGTACTTAGGAAATAAATTATCTGGCATGAAGTTTTTTGTTTGTTTGTTTGTTCACCACACATATATAGCACAGGGGTGTTTTGTATTTACATTTTTTGATGAGCAACAAAGTTGACCTCTATTAAAAATAACTCTGTTCTATATTGTTTACATGTAACTGATAAAAATTAACATGTAACTAATAGAATATCTAAGCAAGCTACTTAGATAACTTTTCTAAGTAGTTTTGACTTAGAAAACCTTTCTGCAAAATATCAAAAATCATTTTACAGAAAGAAAATTCTTTCTCTGTTATTAAAGAGCGATCAGTTTCTTAATCCAAACAGTTTTTACTAAATTCTAGATAATCAACCTAATATAAGTAGAATTTAAAGTAGAAAATGGTATAAGTTTTCTAAGATTCAATCAACGATATATACCAAAATATATAAAGTGTATGATTCCTTTTGCATCTATTATCCACTCTAACAAATGTATTTAAATACAATATTTTAAAATTCTATAAGATGCATGTTCATCAAAGCAATATTTATAATCAGAAGAAATGAAAATAATGTGAATTTCAAATGAGATATAAATACCTTAATAAGTCAAGACCCATTAGTACAGTGGAAAATAATGCAACCTATAAAAATAATGTACTAAATAAAACTTATTTTACAGAAATATATTTGCTAAATGAAAAAAAATATGTCATAAATGAGATATAATGACATTTTTACTTAGTAAAGATGGTATGCTTATTTTAAATATATAAATAAAAATACCTTTATATAGTATGGGTTTAGAAAATATACTCATAATATTTTTTTGTGGAGGAAGATTGGCAATTAAGGTGTGCTTTACCAATGAACTACATCCTCAGTACTTTTTATTTTTAACTTAAAAATAAGATATCACTACATTACTGAAGCTGGCCTCTAACTTTCTATCCTCCTGCTTCAGCCTCCCAAGTGGCTGGGATGGCAAATATGTGCCACCATGCCTGGTTATATTCATAATTTTTAAAATTAAAGCATATAAAAGGAAATATATAAAATGTACTTTTTGAAATGCATGCATATACATTTGAAAAAAATATTTTTATAATGATACAAACTGATAAAAGAATTATTATAAAAGATTAACCTTATCTTTATAATCTTTATATGTTAAGATTAGCTTTATAATCTAAGATAAGCATTTTTCTAAATTTTTAATGAGGGATAAGAATTATCTTGCAACAAAAAAATAACTATAACTTAGAGAGAAAGTATAAAGAGAGAATCTGCAGTGTAATTTTTAAGACACATGATAATACATCAGTCAAGATCCTGACATACTCCTAAATCATACTTATATCTAGGCAGTTATGATTGTCATGGTGATTTCAGTGTACTTATTCTGATTCTGAAATGCAAAGGCTAGTGATTGAACTAAACACTCCTAGAAGTATTAGATATAGTGGTGTTTTTCTGCTCAGGTAGAGTTTGCTTCTACCAATTGAAACCAAGGAATAAATTTTCTGCCTTCAAAAAGAATAGCCTTTATAGATTGTAAACTATCATGATTTTCCACTGATTTTAAAACTTCTTACCCTTGATAGAAGAACAGTTTCCAAAGAGATTCTTATCTGAATTATAAAACTACAAGGAATATTTAAGAATATCAAAAAATCAAGATGGAATTGTTTTCCCCAATTAAGGCTGTATAATTAATACTAGCAGCAAGCTGCCTCCTTATCCTCTCCCAGCTCCTCCCCAGTGGTTGCCCAAGAAGCACCTCCAGGCTCTGTAGAACTATGTTTGAAATTGTTGACTTATAACATGATTCAGCCAAAAAATATGAAATTAATTTTAATTTCCTATAGAAATATATAAACAAATGTTATATCATCCTCTAATACGATAAAACTCCCAATAAATTATAGCTACTGTTAGATATGATGATAAAATGCTAATTACATCCATGCTCAATTATTAGTGTGTAAATGAATTGCTTGTGTGTCTTGTTGAAAATGAAAATTCCTAGATTCTATCTTCAAACCTTTTGAAGGTGATTCTAATTCAGGTAAACAATAATTTAGGGGATTATAAGAGTAAATTTTGGAAAACAACAGCCAAATAGGTTTCATTGTAGACCCAGGTCAAATTCTAAATCACTTCCAAAGGAAGTTTATTATAACATGGCTCTTCTCAGCTGTTTATTAAATAAGAATCGATGAAACTAACAATAATATTAAATAAGAAAGGTGAAGATAAAATATGATCTAAAAACTGACTAGAAGAATTAAAATAGATTTATATATAAATATATTTATACATTATTATATGTACACATATAGTTTTAAAAATCAAACACACATTAATTTGGTAACTTTGATGTTCAAGCACAGAAATCAGTGGTATTATGGAATGTACTGTCATTATATAGGTCAGAACACAAAGCACATATTCATGGAAATTATTAATTCAACCTGAATAAGTATGACTTTTTTCTGTCAACTACCCCCTGTCAGAAAATAATACCCTATTATATGGTTAAGCTTAAAAGAAAACAATTTCAGACTGACATCACAGATTTAAAACATGATAAAGTTTTTCAGTTTTTGAATTGGAATGAATACATACCTCTCCATATATACATGAACACATGTAAATACACATATGCACATTTATATGAGTATGTATGCATACACATGAGTACATACATATATATTTATGTGTGTATATATACATAGTAACATATATACACACCTTCATATATTTGGGTGTGAATGTGGGAAAACAACCCCTTTTAAACTCTGCAGTAGCATATAAATATTGACATTTTCTTGACAAATAAAAATGAGACAATATTTAAAAGTTATTTGTGTACATAAAGTTAAGCCAAGAAAATTATCTATAAAGCTCAAAAATACATTTATAAGACAAAACGTTGTCATACACATCTTCAATCCTTTAACTGCATTTTTATGCTTGTAGAGATTGAAACTGTCATAACAGTAGGGAGAGACTGAAGGCAGTTAGAGATCATTTACCCTTTCCTTCCTGACAGTTATCATTGCCCTTCTCTCTTAGTGGAAATCTTCAAGGACACAAACAGTAACACAACTCAGGAGTTATTGCTGAGCAGTTCAGTGAATGGCCTGATAGTAAATATTTTCTTCTTTACAGACTGGAAGGTTTCTGTGGCAACTGCTCAATTCTGGTATTGTAGCAGGCAATGCACCAACCAATGAGTGTGAATGTGTTCCAAAAGCATTTTATTACAGATGCTAAAATTTGAGTTTCATATAAATTCCCTATTTCATCAAATATTATTTTTCTTTTGAAACTTCTTCCAAACTTCTAAAAATAAAGTAACTACTTATAATTCAAGACCCCTAAAAAGGAAGCAGTAGGCTGGAATTGACCTAAAGGTGAGGCTTCTAGGCACCTGCTGAAGACTGAGTGAATCAGTAATTGTAATGGTGGTGATCAATAGGAGGGCTGCCAAGACCATTGCCATGTTCCAAGGACAGTCACATATCAGTTTCTAGAGATACGAGAGTGAGAATATATAATTTTCTTTATTTTTTGGCCACCTAGGGAATTGTATTAGTTTTTTGCTTGTTTGTCAATTCCCATAATTAAGTATTTAAGACAAATTACTTTATGAGAAAGGGTTTATTAACTCATAGTTTGGGGTGTGTTACAAAGTTGTAACAGTTGCATTCTAAGAAAGTCCTCTCATCTTGGTGAAGGCTCCTTGGCAGATGGTAGATGGTAGCAAGGGCAAGTGTTTGTTGGTGCAAGCATCATATCTAGAGCCAGGAAGCAGAGAGAGCTGGGAGGAGTCAAGCTTGCTCCTTTTATAGTAACCATCTCTAAGAAAGAAAGCTGTTTCAGGACAACTGCCTTCTGAGAGTTCAAGGACCTCCCACTAGACCCCATCTCTTAAAAGTTCCATGGTGCTTCCCAGTACCACCATTCACTCTGGGAACCATGACTTCAATCAAAACGGACCTTTGGGGGATACTCAAACCACAATCAAACAATATTAGTAATAAATTGAGACTCTGAGGACTTCTAATCTAAACTTGAGAAATAAACAAAAACTTATTTTAGGACCATGATAAAATTCCCTCTATTGTTTTCTAGAAATAAAATAGATGAGCACATATGTCAGTAAATCAAGCAAAGGTGATTCATAATTCACAATCATAAGTTCTCCTTTTTCATTGCAATTATGCATACTGGAAAATAGCAGTTGAAAAATAGCAGTTGAAAATAGTACTTGAAAATAGCACATAGATCCTGCCATACTTCCTCTAAGAATAACAATAATGCTCTCCCAATGTAATTTATTTTTATTAGAAGAAAAATGTCTTTGTAAGTTAGTAACTAAATAGTCTCAGATTCCATACAAGAAATGTTCTTAGTAGTTTGCATTGACCAAAGTTGTTCATCATAGCCCTTTTTATGATAGCAAAAAAAAAATGGAAACATTTGATTTTCAAAAAATAAGTAATTGGAATAACTGGGCATACATTAAAACTAGAATATACCACAGATACTTAAGTGATTATAAAAATTGCATTTATCATCTTTGGAAAATACTGGTTTCTGCTTACAGCAATATGGCAGACTAGCAAAACCTGAAAGCCTTCTCCTAGAGACACGTAGAAATCCTAGATGAAATATATGCTTTTGTCAATCCTCTTAAGGAATGGAATAAAGTTCACTAGAAAGAAAATTTATGTTTCAAAATTAAAGAAAGTGCTGACAACCAGAGTAATAAATGTGAATGCTGATAGAGGACATGCCTGGGAGGGCTTTATTGATCTTGTTACCTAAGAGTGTGAATATTATCACTGAGTAAAAGGAAAAGAAGAGAGAAAATGAAACACTGCATATTTTACAACCACTTAGAATTTATTTTAACAATGATTCAAGTTAACATGCCTGTGTAATCATTCCACCACACTGTAGAGATTCCAACTGTCCATCAACAATGCTTCAGGATTACTAGTGTTTCAACCTTTCCTGAACTTTGCATTATATTAATTTTCCTGGCATTGTCTTTAAAATAAACAAATAAATTATCCATCCACTACTACATAAGTCTATTTATATGTAAGCCTATTTATGACTATTATAGCCCCTCACAAAAACATATCCAGGATTAAGTTCATAGCTTTTATAAAAATAGTTTTGGACTCATATTATTCTAAGTAGATTTAGAAATAGTCTACAAACTCTTCAGAATTGTTTTAAACTACTTACAGGGAGGAGTGCATTAAGTTTTCACAGTTTTCAATACTAGTTTATTCTTCCATGTTAAATAAGCCCCACAACATTATCACTACTGGAGAGTTCTAAGAAAGTCCTCTCATCTTGCCTTTGCATGTTTTTTTTTAAACAAATATATAATAGGATTGGCCTGACTTGCAAAAATGGGCTAATTAATGATTAATTTGGACATGTTCATAAAGCATTAAATACCTGATAATTATCAAGATGAAAAGGGCCTAATAGCCTCAAATTATCTGCCATCATTTGTCCTTATGAAACTCCTATAATCATAGGCTTTCACAGAGCTTTTCTTTGTTATTGCCAAAAACTGGAGCACAGAATTATAGAGCAATTCTAACCAGATAAAGGATGTTTTTCCTCCATTCAAAATAGATTCTATTGAAGATAAAGAAGTAAATATGTGTTTTGCTGGTTATAATTCTAAGACAATCAACCTAATAATAATTAACTGAAATTTCCTAATCAGAAAATATTCAGAGACTTTGAATGTATGAGTTGAAATTTGTGTGGTGATATATAGAAAAAATATAAATTATGTATATAAAAATGTTTTTATTCTCTTCTTTAGTCTTTTGTTAGTTTAATTAAGATGATAATTATGAATTCAGAATTGTCTGGAGTTCATAATAAACTGTTTAAGTATATTGATTTATATGCCAGTGGTGGTGTCATCCATCACAAATGTCTTGCTGTTTTGAAGTCCTACTATTTCATACCTGATCCTCTTACTTTCTCTTCTTTCTTATTTCACAGTCACTTAATAGTTTCTACCTCTGCCCTGATCCCTAAGTCCCATTCTATGGAGAATGCTATTCATAAGACTAATGATATGTGCCTATTTACTCACTTAAAACGTACTTTGTGTCCCCCATATTAACTGGTTTCTCTTCAGGACTTGCTACTGTCGACCCTTTGCACTGAATATTAACCTCTCACTTACTTGGAAACTGGGTCTAGAATTTTCTTGTTTCCAGTTCCTTTGTTTCTACGTTCATGGAAGTTTTCTCCTTTTATGCTACCTTCTTTTCTGTCAGAGACTTCCCAGGATTCTGTCTTTGATATTTCTCTTTATCTCGCTGTATATTATACCTGGGAAACATCCAGATATTGTCATAGTTCTAAATGACAACTACATGCCAATAACTTAGAAATGTTCCTTTCCTCTCCTTATCTCCTGGTGCCAAAATCCAACTGCTTTATAATAATTAGGGTAAAAATAAAAGACAACTCACTGTAATTTGGACCATCCAAATATATACATATTTAATGTCTGGCAATTTATATATAATGTGAATTTCTTAAAAATTCAAAATACACATGAGGAAAAAAAATATAAATGTGGTGAAATTTAACAATGAATCTAGAGGCTACCTATTATTTTCAATTATTTGAAATTTCATATTATGATGGGTTGCTTTCATATTTCTTTTTGTTGTTTTACTGAATATCATGCAACATCAATTTAAGAACATGAAATTTATAGAGCATAAAAGTAAGAAATGTGATGAGGTTTCAGAACCCTTTGTGGTCACTATTCTTGTAAAGTTACTTACTACTTTGGCAACCAAAAAAGATCCAGAGCTACATCTGTTATTTTATATCCTAAGAGTCTCTTGTCACTGTATTCATGCTCTTCTATCAACACATGCCTTCATTATTAAACAAACTGCTTTTTTAAATATTTGCATATTTCTTTTTTAAATATTTGCATAATCTATTTGGTCTACCAATTACTACAGATGTAATCTTGACAAAATTCTTAGCCTCTTTCTGAATCTTTTGCCTTCTTATAGAATGAGAATAATGATGTCACCAATCACATATGATTCAGGTGAATGTTAAATGAGTTATTTGCTGAATAAGTAATTTCAAGAATTATTATTTTATTTGCATTATTATATCTGAAATGTCAACTATGTGACTATATATATATAAATATATTTCCTATTCAATCTAGTGCTTACATTTTTGTATTTTATCTCAATTAAGCATCATATGATCCTCATTAATACAACTATGGAGATTTTAATAATTTTTTGTTCAATAAACATATATCCAGCACTTAAGAGCTTAAGATGAGGCTATGGAGTAAATAGGAAGTGAAAGATTGAAGACATATTATCATATGAAAAATGAAAGAAATTAAGAGTGCATTATATTTTTTTCAATTAGAAGTTTATTGACAACATGGTGAAAGAGTTTTAATAGAATTACTAAAGTGAAACTGATCGTATGACCCAAGTTATTACATGAAAAGGTATAAACAACAATTAGACATAGCAACAATTTCCAAAAGCTTGGTTATTTAAAAAAATAAATAAAACAAATGAAGAAATTGAGAGAGGACACATTATAAATATTTTTATGAGAATGCAGAATATGTGAGAGGATTAGTGGGAGAGAGCAAGGAAATGTTTTTTCTTAAAACATTGGTATTTATTTTAAATGATGATATTTCAAAAACTAAATATTCATACATATTTCAAAATCATCTTCAAAATATCTGAGTTAACCTCAGGACTGTGATTTTTAAAATTATTGTACTTACCCTAAAATCATTAAGGAATATATGAATGGATAGATTTCAAATACTAGATTCAGTAGCCATTTGAATATTCCCAGTTAATGTTTGAAAACTGATATGTTCACCTCCTTTCATTCCCAGATACTGTGAGTCATTGCTATTTTAAATATACCGATATATGATCACTTAGACAATATCTCATGTTACTAAGAAACATATATGGAAACTTTCATGTATCTTTAATGGTAGTTAAAATATTTTATTCTGATTAACAACTTTAACTATCTTGATTTATTTGGTTGTGTATTAGGAATTTTTGTGTCTAGATAAGCTGTGCTCTCTATTTAACTTCCTTATCCTGTTGGGAATAGATAAAAAGACAGCTTAGTGTTCAACAGCATATCTAAGTGTGCTCAATACCATCTCAATTTTACATTAGCTCTTTATGCAAATTTAATTAAAGGCTGATGATTTTATACTCAACCATATTGTGTCAAAATAGAAAACTGTCTCTTAAAACTATTATAAAATTTTGCTCAAGAAGAACTGGTGAAACCAGCTACCAATTAATCATAGTAATCTGTAATATCGTAGGTCAAATGATTAACAATGACTATCTCTTTGATTTCTATGTTCACTACTTTTGAAAATTAGCTTACAAACTCTCAAAATAATTATTTATTCATATTTTATCTTTAAATATCAATAAATGTGTTAGTTGTCTCTAACTGTGAGAAAATAAACAGAGGAGGAAAGATGTATTTGGGCTCATGCTTTCAGAGGTTTTAGTATAATGTTGTATGATTTCACTGCTATGAGCCTCTATGAGGCATAACATCACATAGAGGAGATAGTGAGTTGGAGTAGAGCCACTCACCTCATGTTGGCTAGAAAGCAAAAAGAGAGAGAAAGGGGGCAACGACAAGATATAGTCACCATGGATACTCCCCAAGGTCCTACTCTTTTCAACTACAGTTTCTACTACAGTTGTCCATTCAGTTATGAATCTATCAATGACTTAATCCTGTGATAAGGTGAAAGCTCTCATGATCCAATAACTTCCTACTTGTGAACAAAAGTCCCACTTGTGAACATCACTACATTGGGGACCAGGCTTTACCACCAGTCTTTGGGGGACATTCTAGATCCAAACCATAATAGTATCTTTAGGGGAAAACCATGGTCTTCCTACTCTAGAATTATAAGTTCCTTGACTTCAAAAATATGTGCACTCAAGTTGTGTTGTTTTTAATCTTTTAAATTTCATGTTTGTGAGCATTCAGAGTACAATCAGGTATGTGATTTGTAGTATGTATTTTCCAACTGATAATGTAGCACGTGATGAACTAATCTAAGATTTGATTCACTATGTGTAGAAAAGAAAAACCACTGAAGAGTAAAGAAATGAAGTTCAGGCAACTTTTAAAGCAATTTAATATGGAAACAGACTTTATTTTCTGGGAAGGTATTTCTGAACCTCTCACAGACATTTAAAATTTCAATTACTTGAACTCAACTATCATACAGAACCTTACAAAATTTTTCAATTTTGTGACAAAATGAATTTAAAATTTTGCCATTCACCAGATAATTTGAAAAATGTCATGCTAGTTAATGCATATTTTACACTCTAAGTTTCTTTATTTCATAAAAAAGGATAATTGCATTTGTCTACTTCACCTTGATTAACACTTTTCACATTTAACAATCCTCATCAATATTTATTGTCTACAATAAAGTGGGACAGATGGAGGTAAAACTTAATTATTACTTGTAATAATATTTGAAAGAGAAACCATAGAATATTTGAAATATAATATTCTATAAATATTTGAAAGAGAAACCATAGACTTAATTATTACTTGTAACATTAAGTCTATGGTTTCTCTTTCAAATATTTTACACAATAAGTATTGAATATTTGAAAATTTCATATTTAACCTTAAAGTGGAGCATATTTTGTGACTGTTTTGTAGGAAAAAAAACTCCTGTTTTATGAAAGATATTGGTTTTAATATGCTGCTAATTAGATATTGGTGAATTGCAAATAGAGCACTCAGTTTTGGTGACTTGATTTTTTTGTTGTTGGTATCAGGGATTGAAGTCTGGGACACTTAGCCACCTAGCCATATCTCCATCCCTTTTATTATTTTTTAAACAAAGTCTTGTAAAGTTGTTTAGGTTTGGTAACTTTTAAAATCTAGAACTTTTATAACATATTTACCCAAACTTGATTTTTTGGGAGATACCCTCTATTTTATCTAATCACAATAGGATATGAAAAAAAATTATGCAGGAATTAAATGTGATTTATTAAAGAAAAACAAGGAACTTTATAATTTAAATTCAGCATCTTAGTCAATTTTAGGTGCTATGAAATAAGATGCCATAGACAAGATAGATTATAGACAACAGAAATTTAAGATTCTAAGGCTATTGCCTAATATAGATAATTAACTCTGCCATGCACCAAAACAAGAATGAAATAAAAAAGGAATTTCTGAGAAATAGCGACATAAAATTAAATTCAAGACGTAAGTGTATTCATGATGGAGAGATTGAACAAAATTGGATGCAGGCAGCTGGCTGAGCTTATTAATCAGCAAACTGAATTTATTTTATTTAGGACGAATAGAAAATGAAATGTAGAATGGGATGAAGAAAATGGAAATGCAGGCTCACTGACTGAGATAATTATGCCACTAGAATTTTACCAGAGTTTTTGACAATTCCATTATAACTGCTACAGAAATCACAATAACTGTGAGGTTAAGTTTTCTTGATTTTTGACATTATACGAGATCTTATGGTATCAACTTGTCACTTATACATCAGGCATACAAGTCATATGAAAGTAGCAGGGTACCACACTATGATCTCAAAGTTACCCAGAGTATGAACCACGATCTTAAAAGTAAGAAATTATTCATTACTAGGAATTTTAGTAAGTGTGAGAATATATGTTTAGAAAGATGACTAACTATACCGTGAATTAGTTCTGAAGGAATACTTTTATGAGGACTCTAATGTATATTTATTTAAGTTAAAATGAAATGTAAGGTTTTTAGACTGAAGAGGCAGAATTTGTAAGTACATGCACATGAGGTATCTGTTAAGATCTTAGCAAATTATTGTATTAAAGATGGAAACTAAGTTCTCAGTGTTTTTCTACTGGGTATTCATCTCATTAATGAAGATAAATGGGGGTGATGGACAGGAGAGGAGTTGTCAGGTACTTCTTGTAACAAGTCTCAGTGGTGTCCCTAAATTGCTAATGCTGGCTTTGAACTTGCGATTCTCCTGCCTCAGCCTCCTGAATTGCAAGGATTACAGGACATTGGGCCCTCCTTCCTTCTTCAAAGAATGACATGATATGTGAAAGGACAAGAGAGGTGGAACGTTTTTCTCCTGGATGGCTGTCAAACTGACAGGACATGTCCATCCTTCTGATCATCTTTCCCCTCAGGGAGGGCTCTAAACAATCTTTAAGGAAAAGTCCAAATAGAAGGAGTGAGTCCTAGAGACTTATCCCATAGTATCAAACTGTTTCTTCTACTCTGCCTCTCTTCTTCTGAGAAATGAAGACCCAACATTTAAATAAATAACAATAAAAACATAGAAATAAGCAAGAAAGAATATTGTATGTTCCAACATTAGTGATTAAAACTCTTGAAATTTCAAAATGCATACTGTAGGGGCTGGGGATGTGGCTCAAGCGGTAGCGCGCTCGCCTGGCATGCGTGCGGCCCGGGTTCGATCCTCAGCACCACATACCAACAAAGATGTTGTGTCTGCCGAGAACTAAAAAATAAATATTAAAAATTCTCTCTCTCTCTCTCTTCCCTCTCTCACTCTCTCTTAAAAAAAAATGCATACTGTATTTAAATCACTGATACACTTGAGCTAAATAAAAATATATTTCAATAATGGAAAAATCTATCAATATACTGAAACCAGTGTCAGGTGAAATGGCCTAATAATCCCAGCAGTTCAAGATACAGAGGCAGGAAGATAGCAAATTCAAGGTCAGCTTCAGCAACTTAGTCCCTAGGTATCTTAGTGGCACCTTGTCTCAAAATAAATAAATAAAAAGGGCTGGGGAATGTTATGTTATTTAGTGGTTATGCACCCCTGGGTTCAATCCCCAGTACAAAAAAAAAAAAAAAAAAAAAGAAAGAAAGAAAGAAAAACAGTCTATCAGTAGGATTCATAGGATTCATACTACTTCAGATTCATGCTATTTTATTTATTATTATTATTTTGGTTTTATTGATTTTATTTTTTTAAATATAAAACAGCAGAATGCATTACAATTCTTATTAAAAATATGCAGTACAATTTTTCATATCTTTGTATATAGAGTTATGTTCATGCCAATTCATGTTTTTTTCACATTATAATTCTTATTATACATATATACCACAATTTTTCATATCTCTGGTTATATATAAATTATGTTGACACCCAATTCAAGTCTTTATACATGTACTTTGGATAATGATGTCCATCACATTCCACAGCCCTTGCTAATCCCCTGCCCCCTTCTTTTCTCTCCCACCCCTCTTCCCTATCTAGAATTCATCTAATCCTCCACGCCTCCCTACCTCACTATGAGTCAGCCTCCTTATATCAGAGAAAACATTCAACATTTGTATTTTTGGGATTGGCTAACCTCACTTTGCATTATTTTCTCCAATGCCATCCATTTACCTGCAAATGCCATGATCATACTACTTTAAATCGTGTATATTTTACACAGTTATCTCAAAGAATACCTTTGAACTCTAGTGATTTTTATCAAATTATTTTATCTTTGTGATTCATACAGACAATCCATGCATTAATGTGTCATACATACCTAGTGATACTTATAAACATCTTACAAAATATTAATTAGACAAAACTGGTTATCAAAAGTTTCTACTTAATATTTAGTGGAGTTAATTAGGAAAGTATCAACTGCAAATCAGTATGCAATTTTCCAATTCAAAATTGGAGCTACTTTCTGGTCTGGGGCTGTGAATCAGTGGTGGAGCATTCACCTGGTATGTGTGAGGCACTGGATTCAATCCTCAGTACCACATAAAAATAAATAAAATAAAGGTATAAAAAAACTTGGAAAAAAATTGGAGCTACTTTCTATTTGTCTTCCTCTAAGTACTATCGTTCAGAAATTAAGAACTTTTTGTATGAGAAATTACATGAAAGTTACAGAACTAGACCTGAGTTCTGTCTTATAATCATGCTTTCATAGTAAGTGAATCATAATTCATTTACTTTCAGGCCAGTTCCCTTCTTATCAGTCTATAATGTAATCATTTGTAAATATGTAGGACTGACTTCACTTCATCCTTTTAAGAAAACTTCCCTAATAGTTCAAACAAAATAGAGAAAGTATTTATTGATTAACATCCCCTCAAGTGGATCCTGCAGGCATTTTTATAATGAAACAGTTAGACCTTCCGAGAAGTGCACTACATTTGTTTACTTAGTGAGAAAAGTCTTGAGGTTCATGTAACATGGAGAAGTCATGGCACATTCAAAAGCATTTCTTTTTCCTAACAGTATGGACCAGTAAAATGCCTGTCACATGACAATCTGTGTAATGTTCTTCCAAAAAAAAGTACTTGAAAATGACAAAATTTGTTCACAGGATGTGCAATTTTATGTACCACTTCATTCTGAAATTACAGTTGTACCATCAAATCTGAGTTGAGTTCTTACTGATGCTCCATGATTTCAGTTACTAACTTGTCAAAAATATCTTTCAAAGAATGGCTCCTCTGGGTGTCCTTTTATTACTCTATAGACTTTATTATTTTAAGTATTGTGAAATATTTATTGAACACAATGTCATATACAGTGCTAGCATAGAAATTGTTTCTCTACTCACAATAACTCTGAACCAAATATGTAGGCTTTACAAATTAAGCATCTCTCCGGATTTCTACAGACACCAACTGGGTGTCCTACAATTTAATTCAATTCTGTCACTAAGTACTTAGGGTTAGCACAGACCACACACAGGTTGCACTAGTCTCATGCAACTGTTATCACTTTAGATTTCAAGTTCTGGTGGCTAAGAGCACTCACACTTTTCCTCCATTGATACAAATGGAGGAATTACAGTAACCCACTCCTCAGGTTCAATCATCTGCTATTATGGCTCACAGAACTCAGGGAAACACTTTCCTTACATTTACCAATTTGCTAAAAAGAATTTTATAAAGAACAGAAATGAACAGTTCAATGAAGAGTTTTCCAAGGAAAGATTCAGAGCATAGGAACTTCTTTCTCCATGGAGTTAGGATGTACCACTCTTTCAGCCCAGGAGCCCCTGAGAGTCTTCTCATTAAAGTACTTCTCATTAAAGTACTTTCCCATCATGTAGAAATTTCCAAGGGATTTAGGAGCTCTAGGTAAGGTGTTTCTAACAATCCCATCACTCAGGAAAGGGTTTTAGGAACTCCGATTGAGGAACCATTAATAGACAACAAGAATATAGTTATTTTTATATCATAGCTACTACGTAAAACACTGTAGCAACTCATGCAATAGCATTCTCTTTTCTTTCTTTCTTTCTTTCTTTCTTTCTTTCTTTCTTTCTTTTTATTTGTTTTAATTAGTTATACATGACAGTAGAATGCATTTATGCACTTTGATATACATAGATAGGATATAATTTCTCATTTTTCTGAGTGTACATGTTGCAGAATCATATTATTGATCATGTAGTCACATATATACATATAGTAATAATGTCTCTTTCGTGGTACTATCTTTCCTATTCCCTCATCCCCTCTCCTTCCTGAGATTTGTCAGAAAATTGGGAATGGAACTACCATTTGACCCAGCTATCCCACTCCTTGGCTTATACCCAAAGGACTTAAAATCAGCATAATATAGTGATTCAGCCACATCAATGTTTATAGCAGCTCAATTCACAATAGCTTGACTATGGAACCAACCTAGATATCCCTCAATAAATAAAGGGATAAAGAAAATGTGGTATATATACTCACTTGGAATATTACTCATCCCTAAAGAAGAGTGAAGTTATGGCATTTGCCAGTAAATGGTTGGAGTTGGAGAATATTATGCTAAGCTAAATAAGCTAATCCCACAAAACCAAAGGCTGAATATTTTCTCTAATATATGATGCTAATTCACAATAAGGTGGGGGGGCACTAGGAAAGAATAGCAATAATATTCTTATGAATATTTTGTGAAGAATATAAACTACATGAGAGGTAAGAAATATGCCTGGTTTATCACAATACCTCAGTTATTAGTACTGTGCCCAGAACACAATTGGCACTGCATTATTTAATAAGCACCCACTGGAATCATTTAGCAAAACAGTCCTAAAATAGAGGAAAACCAATCCAAAAAGGATTCCTTCATTGTATTCATCTTTACCAATATTTTATATTTTCTTGTTACTTTCACTTTCTACTTATATTTTTTCTTTAACATTTGTATTCTATATTTTGAAGTTGCAAAAATTGGGTTTATAGTTAGTTCCATATTGAAGAGGAATACATCTGTAATTTCTTTTTTGCAATAAAGCAACCTCACTTAAAAAAAAAAAAAAACAAATGATGAGACTTGTCTGTTCATTTCAGACCAAGGAATTGAATTTATAGCAAATGCTCTGGATTATTCTAGCAGAAAAAACACTCTTAAAATCATATAATCTTAAATCTTAAAACACTATCATTGACATTGGAGCTCTATTTCTCAATGGGCAGCCTATGTTTCCTATAGAAAATTTATCCAATTAAAATGCACAACAACAAGGTGCTGTTTTTATTGATTTATGTAAGCTTGCTTTTTCTGATGGTCACTAAGTACAATCTGTGGGAAAGAGAATAACTTTGTGGTACATCTCCAACCAATATCATTATTTTTCTGAAGGGCCCAAGTTCAGGAGATCACCACTTTTCCTTGAGATAAAATGCACTTTATCTTTCACTTTTATTTTATCCCAAACATGGACACCAGGGCAGAATCTTATTCAATTTCCTCACATGTTTACTTAATTGTAACAGAAAGGCAGTGTCCTACAGTAGAAAACATTTTGTAGTATTTTGGCAAAACCCCAAAATAATCATTCTAAAGTTCTGCAGATTTCTTTTTCCAGATGGTATACCTGAAAATTGCAAATTATTTACATAAGATGTAAGATATACAGATAACCTTTAACATTCAGCACATGTTTTATTACAACAGAGTGTTATACTGGGTTAAAAAAAATGTAAAACAGTTTTTTAAAGAAGCAGTATTAGAAAAAATATTGAAAAGATTTAAAATGCTCAGCGACCACATACTTTCATTCTTTGAAATTTGTATATTTTGAAGCCATTTGGCATTTTTAATACATCCTTAGTTTCTTCCTACTAAGATATTACAAAAATGAATATGTATATGTCTTTGTTGGCTCAGGCTGTGATAAACACAGACTGGGTGGCTCACACAACAGAAGTTTACTTTCTCACAGTTCTAAAGGTTTAAAGTCCAAGATCAAAGTTGTGGCCCATTTGGTTTCTGGTTAGGGCTCTCTTCCTTTCTTGCAGTCAGCCATCTTTACTCTGTCATCACACATGTGGAGAGGAGAAAGATCTTTATCCATCTCTTATCAGGCTCCCAATTCTATGACACTAGGTCCCCAGACTTATTTTTTTTTAATATTTATTTTTTTTTAGTTGTAGTTGAATACAATACATTTATTCTAAACATTTAGTTTTATGTAGTGCTGAGGATAGAACCCAGGGCCCTGCGCATGCTAGGCCAGTGCTCTACCCCTGAGCCACAACCCCAGCCAGCCCCAGTCCCCAGACTTATGACCTCATGTAACCTTTATAACTTCCTAAAGATCCTTATCCAAATATTGTCACATTAGGGGTTAGGGCTTCAAAATGTTAATTTGGGGGAGATATTAATTCAATCCAAAGTAACATAGTTACTGTTTCTTTTTTGGGACTTAGACTTCTAAAATAATTTGAATTCAATATAATAATAATGAATGCCTTCTGAGAAAATTTAGAAAGTTAAAAATGTATATCATCAATCTTTTATGATTTTAAGTATAAACCCAACCAAAATATAACTTTTACTAGAAAACATATTTTCTACTGTTTTTATTAATAATCCTTTATTCTTTATATATAATTATTTAATCCTATTGCTGGAAATAGAAAATATATAGTTCATGTATCACATACATGAACTACTCTGATACCAACTGATAAAACTAAAGAAATATTGCCCTTTTTTATGAATGACAATAATTTTCATAAAAGGTACATTTTTTACATTCTGATACATGTTAATTTAAATAAAGATGCTAAAGTTTATATTTTTGGAAGCATTTTTAATTATTGTTTTACTAAACTTTAAGAAAAATATTTTTTTATTATTCTCTTTTGAAACATAATAAAATATTCTTTACACAAAAACTACTAGCAAAGATTAGAAAAGAATCCTCCATTGTTACTTTAAAAAAGACAATGAAGGAGAGAGATAAAATGCTTTATATGGTTTTTAATGCACTTCTACATTTCCCAAATTTGAATCATCAACCATAGTTACCTTAGCTCTGTGCTTGCTTAACCAGGCACAATATGTGGATTAATAATGTGATCTTCATCCTCAGCAAGTAGTAATTTTTGGCCAAATACTGAAGAGCTATGTATGAAAATCAATATCTGATTTACACAGATACTGAGTTCTAGTCATGGAATGTATCTCTTTAATGAAAGAATAAATCTGAAATGTTTCCTAGAAAACTATTACTATTATTTATTCAATACCATATTTTAGTGACCAAGATTCAAACATATGAAATTATATTGTAGGAACAATAGTTTCTGGGCATTATCAGTTTATAGATTGCTCCTGCATTTACAGTAGCAGGCAATAAATGCTCATTTTCCACTGTGATAGGTGGAGGAATGAATTGTTTTCTGGGTCCTAATGATTCTTTAACCTTATTTCCCATTCTACATAAATCTTTACATTCCAATTAAAATGTAATGAATCAAAGGTGGATTCATTTGATTGGTCAAAAGGATTTTTCATGGATATTGTTTAATATTGTTTTGAAGTTTTACTTTTGCAAGAGATTGACATTGCCCTTTTAATTTAGTAACCATGAATGAGAATAATTTTTAAAAAGTTTTAGTTTTTTAAATTTCTAAAAGTTTTAGTTTTTTAAATTGCTAAATGCAATTCAATAATAAAAAAGTGATACTCTAAGCTTATTTATATGATGATTTACCATTTCTTTGTATGTATTCATTCTTGCAAAAATGTAAAATTGATGTTTCAACAAATAATTGTTTAATTTGGGAGTTATCAAAAATGCTCATCCATCTCTTATAGTTAATATTCATATTTTAACAATAAATCTGAATAACATGCATTATTTAGACCACTAATAATGGTGATTAATATGATGCTCACACATTCATTGATCAGGTTTACTGTAAGTTCACAAACATCAGAAATGTATTTAAATGAACATGGAACAATTAATCCTTCCAAAGGTCAAATCTATACCTGACACCAAAGAGAAGATTTTGGCAAAACTGAAAGGTCAAGGATAGACTCTGGAGTATTCCTAGTGACTATTTTATTATTTCATTTTACATATAGGGAAATTTAATTTTAGTAAGTGGTAGACTCAAGAGTACAACTAAGGAAATAAAATTTTCTTTCTCTTCACATAAATTTAGTGAGCATGGTAATTACAGCCTGATAAAATTCCCTTTTCTCTTCCCAATTAGGCAATGAAGTATGAGCTGCTCCATCTGCATATAATTATTTCAGGCCAAAATATCTCAGGATATTCATTCATTGGAAAAAAAACTGTGCACTTTTTGAGGGTCAGGCACTCTACATAATACTAGGAATACTGTAATAAATGAAATAATGTTCTTTCTTTCATGAAACATGTTGAAGAGTGACAGAAAAAAGTGAATAAATATGTAATGAGCCAAACAGAAAAAGTAAAACAATAGTTCAGAGGATGAGAAGGCATGCTTATATTAGATGAATAGTCAAAAAATTATCATTGAAAATGGTGACATTTGATTAGATATCTGACTGAAACAAAAGAGATCTTTAAAATATTTAACATAAAAGTTGTCTCTACAGGTGAAAATGGAAAACTTTCAGTTCATTTATAACTGCTTTGGGAAAACTTCATTGAGAGAGGTCCCACTGAGGCAAAATCATTTTTGTGGTTGCTTCCCATGTTTTCTTCAAGAAATTTTATAGTTTAATTGTTTTCACTTAGAACAGTTCTGGTAATCTTGGGGATGGTGTAATGTAAGTTTCGATGTGAAGATCCCATATAGATATCAAGTTATTGCAGCAGTATTTATAGAAAAGATTTTCTTTGTTCTGTCAAATGACATTGGCACCTTGTAAAAAATCAATTGAACAAATATCTTTGGAACTATTTCTGGACTCTTTATTCTAGTCCATTGATCTATGTGTCTATTTGTCAAATCTAAACAATCTTTTTTTGGTTGGGGGGGCCTTGGGGTACCGGTGCTTGACCCCAGGGGCCACATTGACCACTGAGCCACATACCCAGACCTATTTTGTATTTTTTTTTAGAGACAGGGTCTCACTGAATTGCTTAGCACCTCCCTGTTGCTGAGGCTGGCTTTGAATTCATGATCTTCCTGTCTCAGCCTCCCAAGCTGCTGGGATTACAGGAGGACCCCACCACACCTGGCTCAAGTCTAAACAATCTTGATTGCTACTCCTTTTATAAATTGCTCTAAGACTAATATTTTCTAAAAATTTAAGTATCAGTTTATCAATCTCCACCAAAAAGATGACTATAATTTATTATCTGTAGCTCAATTTGGGATTAATTGGTATCTTCAAATTGATGAACATGATTAATTGATACATTTTTCTAGATCTTCTTCAATTTCTTTTTAGAAATGATTTGCAATTTTCACTGTACAGATTTTAGATATCTTTTGTTAGAAATCTTATTAATATTACATAATTTGTGTACTATTGCAGACAAAATTTGTTTTATAATTTTATTCCTCTTTTTGCTCAGTAAGTAAAAATGCAATTGATTTTTGTACATTGCTATTGCTTCCTCCCTAATTAACACATTAATTTTAGTAGTTTTATAGATTCTTTAGGATTTTCTAAGTCAACATTTATTTTATCTGCAATCAAAGGCAATTATTTCTCTGTTTTCTATCTGTATACCTTTTCTTTCTTTTTCCTACTTTATTATAATGGCAAAT
The DNA here is from genome assembly GCF_964194105.1 of Spermophilus citellus. Lineage (NCBI taxonomy): Eukaryota > Metazoa > Chordata > Mammalia > Rodentia > Sciuridae > Spermophilus > Spermophilus citellus. The sequence continues at coordinate 58,436,482 of NC_138194.1, read as the reverse complement.
ATCTCCAGTTCAGTAAGCCCAGCATGAGTTAAATTAAACATCTTTGCCTTATAATGGATCATTTGCCCTGACGTTTTCCTATCTCAACTAAGTGAGACCCTGTGTCTAAATAAAATATAACAAAGAGCTAGAGATGTGTCTCAGTGGTGAAGCACCCATGGGTTAAATCTCTGGTACCAATTAATAAATAAATAGGGCTGGAAATATAGCCTAGGTAAAGTGTGTCCCTAGTTTCATCCCCAGTACTATGGGAGGAAAAAAGAATATCCAAGAACCTCTACTACTATGTTGAAAAGAAATGGTGAGAGTAGTTATTTTATCTTAAAGTGGTGGTTCTTACCTGGAGCTAATCTCACCCCCCTGTGTCCCAGGAGATATTTGTATATTCTAGAGATAGTTTTGGCCTATGCAAATTGGCAACCATTAGATAAGGGTCAGTGATAATGTTGAGCATCCTATAGTTTACCACAACAGGGATTAATGTCTCAAAAATATCAGTAGTGCAAAGGTTGAGAAATTCTGTCTTAGAGGGAAAGTATGCAATCCTAGACTTTTATGCTAAATGTAAACCCACAACCCTAGGGAAAAGATAAATTAAATCTTACAAAAATGAAATCCATAATTATCATAAAGTAGATCCTAATTTAATTAAAACAATAAATTTCCATTATATATGCCTTGTAGAGAGGCAAGATAAAAACTTCTAAAGTGAAAGAAAGTAATAGAGACTTGTGCAATATATTCTTCATTCAGTCCAAATTATTTGAAAATATGAAAAATATATTTGATAACCAAAAAGAAAAATAAATTTGAGGACATATTTATAAGAGTTCACAATATTAGCTCTAGCATATAGGAAATTTAAGTAAGATATGATTTTGTTGAATGCATAGAAACAGAGAGAAGATGGTGATTATTAAGTGCTGGAATGAGATGTTGGTAAAAATGTGCAAAGTTTCTGTTAGATAGGATGAGTGCATCCTAGAGGTTTAATGTACAACATGGCAGTAACAGGGCAGTAACAATTCCTCATTGTTTAACCAAAAGAACTAAAATCAGCATACTACAGTGATACATGCATAACAATATATATAGTAACACAATTCGTAATTGCCAAATATAGAGTCAGCTTAGGTGCCAATCAGGAGATAAATAGTAAATAAAATATGGCATATACACAATGAAATCTTTCTTAGCCATAAAGAAGAATGAAATTATGTCATTTTCAGGTTAATGCATGAAACTGGAAAACATCATGCTAAGTGAAATAAGCCAGACTCAGATTGTCAAGTGTGGGATTTTTTTTCATGTGCAAAAACTAGAAATAAGTAAGGAAATTTATAAAAAGAAGAAGCTTGTGAAAAAGAATGGAGAATAGTGGAGTAGAGAAAGGGTATTAAGGTGGAGGGAGGAGGGATGGGAAGTGGGAGGAATAGTGAAATGAAATTGACCAAACTGTGCTATATGCATGTATAAATATATGACAATGAATTTTACTTTTATGGATAACTTTGATTCACCAATTAAAAAAATAATTAATAGAAGAAAACTGAATAGAAACAGATCAGGAGGACAGAGGAGTACAAGGGGGGTTAGTACCAGGGATTGGAATAGAGCAAATTATGTTATATGCAATTATGGATATTTCAAAATAAATCCTGCAATTGTGTGTAACTATAATGCATCAATTAAAAATAAAAGTATAAATCAAAAATAGAGAAAAAATATTTTGAAAAAAATCCAGGAAATGTGAGTAAAGAATTCAAATCCAATACAAAATTAGAAATGATCTACTATAGAAAATGTAAAGTTAAGCACTCAGTCAGGACTCAGCACTCGGTGGTAGAGCACTTAACAAACACAGTTGAGATTCTGAATTCATTCCAAAGGAGTAGAAAAAGGAGAAGAACTAATCAGTGAATGGGTGTAATAGTATATTGGACAAAACAAAATATAAAAATATTAAACTTGAATACAGACCAATAGAAATTATTCAAAGCCCAGAGTTTAAACAAACCAAAAGGAAGAAAAATGTAAAATATGTGCGAGACAAAGTGAATATATGAAATTAGAATCAATTAGAAAAAGTGAGAAGAGAAATGCAATCAGAAATATATGAAAAGGTAATGTCAGGAGATTTCAAAATGGTGGACTAGATGAAGGGTGCATTCTTAGTTGCTCTGTGCCTCAGGATTCAGGCAGTGGGAATACTGCTTCTTAGAAAGGTAGGTGAAAATGGGATTTCATTAAAATTCAATAGATACAGTCAGAGTGTCTTTGAGACTCAGAAATTTGGGGCATATTAAACAAAGAATCAAGAGTACATTGGTGCCCAGCTGGTATGGCAGCAGTAGCAGTGCCAATACGGGGATTTGTCACAGAAGGAGGGAAAACACAGAAAGAAACACAGGTTTGGTATAGAAAAATTAGAGATCATGAATCCAACCTGAAATGTGCTGATCCAGAGGCTGCACTGTGCACTGGTGTTTGAAAAGTGCTCTCTGTTCCCTGGCCTCAGGATGGGAGCCATCTTGAGGTGGTCACACTTCACTTGGTGCTGGGGAGCCACCATATTAGAGCAAACAATGCCACAAGGTCCTAGCAAGCTCCTACTGTGCAGCCTAGGGTGTACCTAGCATAATGGGAGTAAAACAGCCACAGAGAAGATTATACCCAGGGGAGGATTCAAGTCAGAAAAGTGCAGGGAAGCCTAGTCTTCTTCTGCTTGGAGCCTAGTGACTCATATAACCAGCTGAAGTGGATCTGGAATCTGACCATGCAGGTATGAAAATACTCAGGGACTGTGAGCCAGGTAAGCCTGTGTTCCTGGACAGCAACTGGGCATCAATGTGTGTGAAGGATTGACTCCTCTTTGCCACAAGTAGAATTTTTGAGAGGCTCCTGAGATGCAGACTCCTGACAGAGATTGGCAACTACCAGCCCTTGGGTTGCATTGATCTAATCTCTCCAGAGCAGTACCACCCAATAAAGTCCCTAAAGCCAGATTAGACCTAAGTCCCATTCACAGGAACTCCACTCATAGAACTCTGCAACAGCTCCCCACTGAAACTGCACTGATCTAGTCTGAGTGGACAAAACTCCAACTGACAGTATTTCCCCCCCTGGCCTACCTCAAACTGGTAAGAAGGGAAGTTGAGATTTATTTCATCCAACTTCAGTCTTAGGCTATTCCAACAATCAGCTCAGAATGGGAAGGGTTAATAACCACCAGCCCCTCTTGTGTGTGCATGCTCCACCCCCACAATAGCTCAAGAAAAAACGAGAAATGGAAAGAAAGGCACAAATAGTGACTACCATCCATTCTTATCAACTACTTTGGCTATCCCAGTGGAGACAATGTCTTCATTTTTAATTAAAAATTCTTTTCCCCCTGTGAGAGAGACAGAAGGAGAGAGGTACTTATGTATGCTGATTGGTCAAGGATGAACACATACCCCCCCACACACACACACACATACATACATACATATATATACATAAAAATATAGAGCATAGATAAAAACAAGTATATAATATATAACATATAATTGTTTCTTTTATTCTCATTTTTGGCATTTTTAATTGTAGCTACTTTTTTGTGCTATGGCTTTTGAGGGTTAGAATTTATTTGGCTTGCATATTTTGGGTTTGTCTTGATGTATTTATTTCTTTTGTTTCTCTTTCTCTCTTTTCATCTCCTGCTAACAGCTAAATTACATTATTCTCTTCCTTTCTCCCTTTACCTTGTTACTTCTATTTTTATCCTCCTTCCTTATAACCATCACCTGCTACATCTCTTCTGCATTCTGTTTACTTTTTGAAATTGTAAAATCTTTCCTACCTACCTAGCATTTTCTTTTGTCTTAATGTATTTTTACCATCTTTTAAAACTAATTGATATATGCAATTCCTGACACATCATTAATGCTGATGTAATTATTACTGCTGTGGATGACATAATTGATACCTGCTGTTTGCTTTAAATCCAGATATTGTTTGTATTGTTTTTACTGTTGACAATTACTGGCCCCACCATTCTTGTTTTTTTATGGTAACTAGTATTGTAGATGTCATGGTACTCACTGGATGATTACCTTAGTGCTCTGTATTGTTTGCATTGGTTGTTTTATGGTTTGTTTCACCCTATTTTGTGAGGTGCTGGGAGACTACAGGGACACTGCAAGTTCACAGGGTAGAAACCCTGCTGCCAAACTAAATTCAACCAAAAGACAGCACATCTTCTTGCACATGCAAATTAATAAATTTAGCTGTACATTAATACAAAGAATAGGAGGAGACAAAAATCCCAAAACAGCAACCATAGAAATGGTTAGAGGTGGGTCCCTAGTTCCCACCTATGCACATCCACTGCTACAGCAAAAAGAGATTTAATACAAAGAGTGCGATTACCACACCTATGAGGGGGTCTCAATCTGGATTACTCAATGACACTGTTGCAAGTGACTGTGCCCTAAAAAGGACCACTCATAAGATGTATCTCAAGGTCCTTGGGGAAAAAAACTAATTCCAAAACCCATTGAAGGAAGAAAATAATTAAGATCCAAGTCAAAATCAATGAAATTGAGAATTTAGAAAAAAATTCAAAAAGTCAGTGAAGTGAAAAATTTGTTCTTTGAAAAGATAACTAAGATTGATAAGCCCTTAGCCAAACTAACCAAAAGAAAGAGAGAAAACACAAATTAATAAAATTAGAGGTGAAAAAGGAGAAATCACCACAGACATCTCAGAAATCCAGTAGATAGTTAGGGACTATTTTGAAAAATCATACTCAATAAATCAGAAAATTGAGAGGAAATGAATATCTTTCTATACAAATGTGATCTTCCCAAACTAAATCAAGAGGCCATAGAATACCTAAACAGATCAATGACTTGTAATGAGATGGAAGCAGTAATAAAAAGCCTTCCAACAAATAAAAGCCCAGGACCAGATGAATGCTCAGCTGAATTCTACTAAATGATTAAAGAAGAACTAATGCTAATATGCCTCAAATTATTACATGAAATAGAAAGTGATAGAACATTTCAAAATTTATGGGAAGCCAGTATCACACTCATACCAAAACCAGATAAGGACACATCAAGGAAAGAAAACTACAGAGCAATATCTGGAATGAACTTAGATCCAAAAATATTTAATATTATAAAATATTAGATAATATTAGAAAATCATGCTCAACAACATATTAATATTGTACACTACAACCAGTTTGTTTTTTTCCAGAGTCAATAGACTGGTTTAATATAGGCATATCAATAAATGTAACTTATTACATAAACAGAATTAAGGATGAAAATCATTTAGTTATCTTAATAGATGCAGAGAAGGACTTCAACAAAATTTAACACTAATTTATGTAAAAACACTGAAGAAACTAAGGGATGGAAGGAAGCTACTCAATATCATCTATAACAAACACAAAGCCAACCTCATAGTAAACAGGAAAAAAATGGAAACTTTTTTGTTTTTTTAATCTGGGTAAGGTTGTCCACTCCTACTTAATATTAAGAAATTTTAGCCAAAGCAATTAGGCAAAAGAAGGAAATAAAAGGAATAAAATAGGAAAGGGAAAAGTATCTCTGTTTGTGGATGATATCATCCTATACCTAGAATATCCAAAAACTCCACCAAAAGACTACTAAAGCTAATAAGAGAATTTAACAAAGTAGCAGATTGCAAAATAAACATACAGAAATCAATAACTTTACTATATACCAACAATCAATCTTCTGAAAAAGAAATCAGAATAAAATTACATTCACAATAGCCTCAAACACACACACACACACACACACACACACACACACACACACACCAAGGAAATGAAAGAACTCTACAATGAAAACAATAGATCAGTCAAAAGAAATTGAAGAAGACCTCAGAATAGATAGACCTCCCATGTTCATGGATAGGCAGAATGAATATTGTTAAATTGGCCTTACTACAAAAAGCAATATACAGAATCAGTGCAATCCCCATCAAAATACGAATGACATTCTTCATGGAACTAGAAAAAACAGTCCTAAAATTCATTTATAAGAATAAAAAAATCCTAGACTAGCCAAAGCAATATTAAGCCAAAAAAAAAAAAATACTGGAGACATCACAATACCCAACTTCAAATTACATTATAGAGCTATATAGTAACAAAAACTGCATGGTACTGGCATAGAAACAGATACGTAAAAAATGGTACAGAATAGAAGACACAGAGAAAATTCTACACCTCTACAGTCATCTGATTCTTGATAAAGGTGCCAAAAACTTACATTAGAGAAAAAGACAGCCTTTTATACAAATGGTGCTAGGACAAGTGGTTATCCACATGTAGAAGAATGAAACTATACACTTATCTCCCACCAGGCATGAAAATAAACTCAAAATGGATCAAAAACTGAAAAATTAGACCAGAAATACTATAATTCATAAAAGAAAATGTAGGGTCAACATTCCAGTATATAGGCACAAGCAATGACTTTCTCAATAGGACCACTTAAGCTTAGAAATTAATGCCAAGAGTTAATAAATGAGATGGCATCATATTAAAAAGCTTTTATACAACAAATAAAACAATTAGGAATGTGAAGACAGAATATACATAATGGAAGAAAATCTTTTAGATACTCTTTTGACAGAGGATTAATATCTAGAATCTATAAAGAACTCAAAAGACTTTGTACCAAAAAAATCAAATAATCCAATTAATAAATGGGCAAATGAATTAGAAACTTATCAAAAAATGCAAATAGACAAAAAATAGATGAAAAAAATGTTCAACATCATTAGCAATTATGGAATCGCAAATTAAACCTACACTGAGATTCATTTTACAGCTTTGAGAATGGCAGTCATCAAGAATAAAAATAATACTACATGCTAGAGAGGATATGGAGAAAAAGGAACACTTTTACACTATTGGTATGATTTTAAATTAGTAAACCACTGTGGAAATCATCATGGAGATTCCTCAAAAGACTAGGTATGGAACCACAATATGACCCAATTATGCCACTGCTCAGTATTTATTTTAAAGACCTGAAGTCTTCACACAACAGTGATACATGCATACCCATGTTTATAGCAGACTAATTCACAATAGATAAACTATGGAACCAGCCTAGGTGTCTATCAATAGATGAATGCATAGAGAAAATGTGGTATATATACACAATGGAGTTTTATTCAGCTATAAAGAAAAATGAAATTGTGTCATTTGCAGGAAAATGGTTGGAAAAGAAACCATTATGTTGAATGAAGTAAATCAAACTCAGATAGTGATGGGACATTTGTTTTCTCTCATGTGGAAGCCAGAGAGGAAAAAGAAAAAAAAGAGGTGGGGGTGGATCTCATGGAAATCAAAGGGAGATCAGTATAGGAAAGGGACATGGGTGGGCAGAGCTGAGGGAGGGGGAAAGTGGTGGGGAGTGATATTGGCCAAATTATATTGTTATATGTTGTGCAAGTATGAATATGTAAAACAAAACCACATCATTACATACCACTATAATGTACCAATAAAAAATGGGTGGAAAGCAGCATGAATATCATAAACTGCTATAAATGTAACAGAACTTCAAATAGCTATGAATATTTGTTGGTAGTCATAGGAAAGTTATTTAGCTTGTAGAGTAGATCTAGCCCATAGTTTGGTTTAGATGTGTGCTAATGGGCAACTGCTTCTTTTGTGCAGCAGAAATCTCTTATCCCTGTGTAGGTTAAATTCTACATAATCAGAAAATAAATATAAATAAGAAAAGTATATCTTTCTGAGTCAGATACTGGCTAAATAGAAAGGTAACAAGTTGTTATTAACAGGGGAAACATAACAAGAATCAGTGCTGCATAACGTAGTATTTTTCTCAACTTAATTGAATTTTTATAAGTATCTTTTGAATTTATTATATTTCTCTAAATAACTATTGGAACTTTGGAAATGCCTTATTAAAAAGAATTCATAAAATGTAAGAGAAAATTTATAAGTAACAAAATTTTAAAATTAAAAAAATCTCATTTTTATGAGTAAAAACAAAGAAGGTATTTTACTTTTATCTGCATGCTAGATAAAAGTAAAATATTTAAGTTTCAAATCATATTCAACCAATTCACTATAAAAGAATACTTGATGGCTGAGTTATAGACAGTAATGTGATCCTGCCTAGTATGGGCAGTAACACAGTGATCTGCCATTGTATGTTAAACTGATACTATACCATTCTAAGAATAGGGAGAGATAAGTTCACACTTAAACACTGTTCTCTTATATGTATGTTTTCTAGGAAACAATTCATGAATCAAATGGTGTTAAGGCTAAATGGGGTACCATTAAGCAGTATGTGTATGTGTTGATTACAATTTGTGAAAGGAATTTATTGCAAAACACAAGCTTTATAAGGTAATAACTATAAATGCATAACATATTTCAAACACAATGAATATTTTGATTTTCTCATCCAGGAAATTATATTAAGCTTATTTCCTTATTAATTCAATTTTAGCAACTATTTTCATAAACCTCAAATTTCACATTTATTATACAGTTATGTATCACTAAATAATGGGGCTATGTTCTAAGAAATGTGCTATTAGGCGAGCACATTATTGTGTAACCATAATAGACTTAAACTAAGATAGCTACAAAGTTACTAGGTAATATAATCTGGTATGTTCTATTAAATATAATGTAATCCATTGTATATATGCTATGTGATTGACTGAAATATTATGTTTTTCATGACTATATTTTATCTAATAGAATGATTATATCCAAAGTAATATGAAGATTTCCTAAATGCTTTTTTGTCATTCAACTTTTTCTCAAAAAGTTCAAGTAAGAAAATAAATTTCAAATTTATGAGCAAAACACATCTTCTGCTCTTTAGACCAAGCAAAGAGGTCATTTTGAGTTGCAATTTTTCCTGCAAAAATAGAAATTCCATCAAGAAAATATGTGCAATGACCTTTTGGAAATCTACTGCCAAAGACTCCCCACATTTCTGTGGAAAGTAAGAAGTTTCTTCACAACAAACAGTGCCAAATCAGGATGATAGATTAAAATCTGTGTGGCAGACAGTAAATGGTGTTTAAACTGATAAGAGTCTATTTCTTATAGAATCATATATTACTACAACCCACATTATTTTAGAAAATATTTCTTAAAGTGATGTTTCTTTCAGTGCCTTTTTAAAAGTATGTAAGCACATTTAAGCTTCACTCAATTTTGGAAAATAATTTAAAGAAGTTGTGTCTAATAAAAGTAGCTAGACATTACTACTTTTAAAAGACTCCCTAAACTCTTTATTTTCTGCTGACTAGTAAATTACAAACTGAGTGATTTAATAAGTGCTATTTTGACTTGGAATTTTTTTATTTTTTTATTTTTTTTGTATGAAAAGGCCATTATACAGAAATTCAGCATTTACCCCTAATCTGATCATTCATTGATAATGTATTCCCAAAGTCATTCTTCTTTTAGTTTGTCACAAATTTCTGTTATGCAGATAACAAAAAAAGTACAGTAATACTCAACAGAAGAGTACAAATTGGTAATCTTGTGCTCACAATGCAGAACTGAAAAGTAATCTAACCACCTGAATGACAAGTCAGTACAAAATCATAACAAGAGGTCCATTGATAACTTCGTGTATTTGTTTTACATATAGTTTAATCTGAACATGCACAGAGGGCATTTTCTGTAAATGGATGCATAGAGTGAGGTGAGACTTGAATAAAATAGGAAAGAACACAAAAGTGTTCATTTATTCATTCAGTAGTCAAATATTCATTGAGATAAGCATTCCTATTTACTATGGAAAGAATAATGGCCATACCAATGGGGAAAAAAGATAATCATTGAAGAGCAATTAAAATATCACTTATAATGACGTAAATGTGGTACCTGTCACAATTCAGTATTGGATGATCTAGGGAGAAATGTTCAATTAGTCTCAGATGAGCCGTTATTTCTGCCGAATTCTATTTTTCAAGACAATTATAAAAATGATCATGATTTGTCACCATACTATAAGGGAAGAGGAAATAAACTTCATAAATTCATCAGAAAGTGTAGGCCCTTATAATCATGTGTGATCAGAAATATTGCAATGGCCATTTTTTGAAAATTAGCCACATCAAATTTTACTTAAACTTTCTGGATTTTGTTTAGAATTTCTGTGGATCTAAATACCAAATGTTACACAATAAGTCATTACTAAATAATAAGTGTCTATCCATAAATAATTTATTTAGTTTGTCATATAGCTCTTATAAAGTTTATACTTTTCACTACATATATATTATAAATATTGTCAGATTTTTTCCCTCTTCTGTGATGCTCCTATAATTTAGACTTTTCTCTATATAGTTATTTCCTAAAGTTGAAATGTAGTTATCATTCAGGTATTTATTTTATACTCAGTAATAATTGCAGGGTAATATAGTATTGCTAAAAAAAAAGTCTACAGATTTTCTTTCCCAGTAGCTTTTTAAATTCACATGCAAACATTTGTTTAGTTTTGTGCATTTGGGCAAATACATATATCCATTTAAACCACCATCACGATAAAAATAGGATAAAAATAGTAAATATTTTCATCAAATCAGAAGATTCCTTTGTACCTCTATCCAGCAAATCTAGTGCACTGAAATATAATTAATACTTTTATTCCTCTAGCTATAAATAAACTTCATTTACATAGAACACCAGACAAATAGAATCACACAATCTGACCACTTTTATATCTGCAGATTTTTCCTCAACAGTTTTTGCACTTATCTTTGCTGTTTTGTTTATCAGCATTTTGTTCCTTTTATTGTCTGTTATGGTTTAGATATGATATGTCATCTGAAAGCTCATGTGTTAGAAATGCAAGTATATTTAATGAAAATTGGGTTATGAGATCTTTAACCTAATCAGTGCATTAATCCACTGATAGGGATAAACTGAGTGGTAACTGCAGGCAGGTAGAATGTGTGGAAGGGGTGGGCCATTGAGGTATGCCTTTGGAGTATATATTTTGCCCCTGATGGGAGCTCTCCATTTCTTTGTTGTCATGTCCCATGCTTCTTTCCTTCTCCACATACATCCACCATGATGTTCTGCCTCATCTCAGGCAAAGAGCAATGGAGTTGGCCATCTATGGACTGAGACGACCTTTGAAACCATTAGCACTGAACTATTTTTCCTCTAAGAATGTTTTTGTCAGTTCTTTTGTTCACAGCAACAAAAACACTGAATAAAGCAGTCCATTGTATCAATGTACCACAACCTGTCCCTTCTCCTATTGTAGAATAAAACAATTTGGATACAACAGAGAAAGTGAAGCCACATAGTAATTTAAACAAAATGTAATATTAAGAATAATTAACTCCAAATAGGAGTTTCAAACATGGAATTGGCTAGTACAAAATAAATAGAACTTTAAAGAATATGGAAATGGCAGCTACATGTAGCAACTGCTCTTCTTAGGTTTGAGGTGGAGTACTTGCGAAGACATTCCTTCTAGTCTGAGATGCAGATCTTGTTGGAAGAAGACAGACAAGGCAGAAAAGCCCTATGGCACCTGAACTTGATGGAAATAAATGTTCCAAATTTACTAGAAATATGACCTCTAGAGTCAGGAAGCTGGAGAAAGCTGTTCATAGGAAAGAATGTCACCAGACACAATTAGCTACAAAATCACCCAAACTGTGTGCTGGGGGAGGCTGGGTGCCACTGGCTACAGAAACTGTGATCTAAGGAAAACTTATAGACCACAGCAGCCAGCAGAGCAAACCCACTGAAACAAGTAACCCACACTCTCTTTTCTCCTGCAAAGTCTCTCTTTGTACTCTTTCACCTGAAATGCAGTCCAATTTGGTATACGCAAAAATATTTAAAGGGCCCAGATCCATTTTTATAAATTAGTCAAAAAGGTGATTTAGACCAATAGGCAATAAATCTAAAACCAACAACTGGACCTTTGAATAGTTTGGGATGAAACTATTATAAATGTATTTTGGAATTGTTTGTGGAGACATGCTTTCCTTTCTTTTGGAAAAATGCCTACGAGTAGAAAATTGCTGGTTCATAAAACAGACCATTTTTAAATTCATAAAAGAATATTTAAAGGGTAGCCATGTCATGGAATTAGCTTATTATCAGTTTTTACAATAAGCCAACAAATATTTTGAATAGGATTACATGAAAACTATCAATTTTAAAACAATTGACATATTAATGATATTTGGTGATCTAATCTGTGAATATGATATATCTCCCTGTTAAAGTCTTCTTTCATATCTACAATAATGTTTGATAGTTCCCATGGTACAGTTACACACAGCCTTTGTGAATTTATTCCAAAGAATTCATGTTTAAAATATTATTATAACATGATATTTTAATCTTATTTTTTCATTGTTTATTCTTATTATACAGAAATATATTGATTCTTATATATTGACCTTGTATCCTGAGAGTACAACACATCTATTAGACATTCTACCAGTTATTTTTCATAGATTCTGTGAGATTTTCTTTTTACACAATTGTATAATGTGTAAGTAAGCAGTTTTACTTTTTTTTCTTCCAAGCTTTATATCTTTTTGTTGTTAAAACTGCTAATATGTCTCTGTGTTAGTTAGCTTTCTATCCCTGACACAATACCAGAAATAATCAACTTAAAAATAGGAAAGGTATATTTTGGCTCACAGTTTTGCAGGTTTTAGTGCATGGTAACTTGGTTCCATTGCGTTTGGGCCTATGGCAGTACATCATGGCCAGAGCACATAGTGGACCAAACTAGTAACCTCATGGCTGCTGGGATGCAAGGAGAGAGAGCAAGAAAATTGTGTCACACAATACCCATTGAGGGCAAGACCCAAACACCTCTAGGCCATATCTCTTCAAGGTCTCACTACTTCCTAATTGTGCCACTGTTAGGTACTAAAGTGACTTAGAGTTCTTTGCTAAAACTAGAGTTTATAAGTACTAAAGGCAAAGAGAGGTTGCAGAAACTTTACTAAATGTGGGTCAAGCAGAGAAGCACATGAGGAAAGAAATTGAAACAAATGACAGGAAAGTCTAAAGCTTATCCCTGAGCTAAGGAAGCGTTATCAGAATGATGACCTTTAGCGGTATTTGGTGAAATCACTCTGAAATAGTTAAATTTAACTTAGGAAATGAGTCATTGCTATTGTCTTTAAAAAAAATAGTTCTTTAAAATGAAGCGGTACTAAGGAGCAAACAAGTAATCATTGCATGCAGGCTGTGCCCAGCTTGCACTGTGGTAAATTTTTAAGAATTAAATGCTACACTGTTGAACTATTTCCAAAAATCAATGTGAAAGGGGGTCAAAGAAGAGTATGGCAATTCTCAGGCATGGATGGACAATTATAAGCTAAAGGAAATGTTTAAATGTTCCACTCTCCTTAGGGAAATCTCTGTCTCAGAATTCTCACAACCTTTAAAAGAAAATTATTTCCTTTGAAAGAGAACACTTTCAAAGACTTTCAAGACTGTGAACTGGCATCAGAAGAAACCAGCTTCATTTTGTGGATGTTTACAAGACAATTAGCTACATAATAGGAAAATAAACATAGTCAAGCACAAGTAGGGAAAGAAAATGAGAGATAAGGAAGATACAATACTAAAAAGAACCACAAAATACTATAACATAAAAAAGGGATAATTTAGGCTTTCAAAATTCTATTAGCTATTGCTCCCAAAAAATATTTTTTGAAATGTAAAATATTTGATAATAAGTATTTTATTTTAAAATCTCCAATTCTCAGCCTACAGATAATTATGTATTTTGTGGGTACACCAAGATTTTTGAGTCTTATCTTTAAAAACATAAGAAAAGCAATCCAATTAAAATATTTTCTATAAACAATGCTAAATCTAGTTAAAATAATTTTCCCAATAATTGATATAACTAATCAGTTCTCTAAATGCCAGCCAAAACTGTAAATTGTTACAGTTGTGCTCTCAATAATTTTAATCATTTTAGATCTTCTTAGAATGTTTACCAGAAGTTGGGGTGAGACCAGTATAGAAGTGAATTTCAAATAGTGCAATTCTGTTTTATACATTAGGTTGGACAAAAAAAAAAATGGTTTCAAAGACAAAGGAGATTATAGATTAAGAATACCCTATCTTCAATTTCTCTACCATTTTAGTATCAATATCTTCTTTTTTAAACAAAACTGGATATAATTAATAGTTTCAATGGTTTCTATGCCAGTACTCAAGGTACATTAGAATAAAATTACATAAAACAATTATATTCATAACATATGTGGAACTGCTTTATAATATCTAAACCCCATTTATTGAGTTTCTAGAATTATATTTTATGATATCTTTTAGTCTAGATAGATGAGTAGCTGTCTGAAAAAGCACACATTGGTCTACCTCTCTGACCTTTAAGAAGCCCGGATGCATCTCACAATCTCCATACACATCACTCAGATGCCCACCCCCTTGCATTGTTTGGCATCCTAAGTTTCCTATCTTCAAAGCCTCTTCTGCTCTTCTTCATGATCCCAAAATGAAATGTCTCAGCAGTTTCTCCTTTCAATAAAGTCCAGAGCATGTCTGTCATAGTCATTAGACAGCAAAATGTTGATTGAGCATCCACCCACTGTGTAGAATGGATTGGCCTAATGCTAAGGAAAGAGCTAGAATGAGGTTAAAGAAAATAGCACAGTGTGGAAAAGCTATCTGTTTAGTGAATGCCTTGACTTTCTCTCTTGTTTTTTGTGGGTACACTAGATCCTAAGACTTTTGAGAAGTGTAGCATTTTATTCACAGAAAAAACAATTTTCCCTCACTGGGCCCAAATTAAGATACATGAGCTAGCTTTTTAAAGTATACTCCACATCTTAATTTTCTATTTTTCCTGTAAAATTTCCTAAAGGCTTTTAAGTAGTTCTCAGTGATGATTAACTCACTGCACAAAAGAGCATTTTTTAACTACCCAATTTTCTGCTTTATCTCATGAGCATTCAAAAGGTAGACTCATAAGACATCAGATTATATAACTATAGCTCAAAATGCATTCATATTGTGAACTACAGTGGATAGACAACCAAATTGAAACATATCCACTTCAAATAGCCATATCACAATCAACAGTTAATTTCCTGTTATGTAGATATCATTAAACCTTTTAAAATTAATGCTTCTCAAAGCTTATTTATAATAGTACAGAAAAGTAATGATATATGTATATATAAAATATTCATTTTATATTATGAACATATACATATATATGTCTTTTCTGTGATAAGGAAACAAATATATATTTTTGTTAAAATTGCTTTAAATCATTAGGCTGAACTTGAGGGCCTTTTAAACCTTTAAAACAAAATATGAAATTTTTTGCTTCTAGTCTTTACAAATATTCTCATGTTTTATGCCCCAAATGACAAAAGCAATGTAACAAAATAAAAGAAGCACAGTACATAGAAACTGCTCTATGTGGAACTGGCTAAGGAAGACCTACTCTCAGCTAACCCTGGGAGTAACCAAAGCACCTCTGCTGTGGAGGATAGGCTTTGGCTTTGGGCTGCAAGGTTGAAAGAAGCTTGTGCTGCTGACCTTCCACTCAGAGTTGGATACTGCATGCACCATTCAACAAACTAGCCATTAATTTTTTTCAAATCCATATGGCAGCAATTGTTTGCCTAGAAATAATATGCAGAACATATTAGCATGCTCTTTTAGTTATGTAATAAGAATAACTGTGTAATTACACATAACAGGTACATTAGTTTGCTAGAATTGCCATAACAAGATAACCCAAGCTGAGAGGCTCTAAACAATAACTTTCTGTCTCACAGTTCTGAAGCTTGACATTTGAGGTCAAAGTGTTGGTGGGCCATCCTTCCTCTAAAAGTGCTTGGAAAGAAGCTATCCCAGGTATTTATCCTAACTTTTGGTAGTTCCTGGGCTTATACCAGCATAACCTCAATCCTGACATGGTGTTCTCTCTGTGTGTACATGACCTTGTTAAAATTTCTCCTTTTCATAAGTACATACCATATTCTAGTATGATCTCATCTTAACTGATTATACCTACAATGACCCCACTTCTACACAGGCTCACATTCTGAGATGCCAGGCACGAGGACTTCAACACGTAAATCCTTAGAGGACTACAAAATATAAATGGACGCACAAAAAATATAAATGTCTTTCTATAAGAAAAAACTATAGATAGATACAAATTAATATATTCTGATACCCAGACAAATAATATTTGTAAGTCTCATGTCACTCATGCATAAAGTGAGTTATATCAACATATAAGCATGGTAAATAAAATAAAGGCCAATTGTTTTACTCTAATGTTCTTTTTCTTAAAATTTAAATTTATTTTAACTAATACATAAAATCACAAATATAAAATATAGTAATGAGGTACCATATCGTGTTTTGATACACGTATATATTTTGTAATGTTTAAATCAGGTAAAACATATCTATCTCCTCATATATCAGTCTTTTTATTTTTATTTATTTAGTTAGTTAGTTAGTTGTTGATAGACTTTTATTTTTATTTATTTACATGCGGTGCTGAGAATCAAACCCAGTGCCTCACACCTGCCAGGCAAGTACGCTACTGCTAAGCCACAGCCACAGCCCCCAAATATCGATCTTTTTTGGTGAAAATATTCAAAGCTTTTCTTCTAAGTTTTAAAATATACAGTTCATTATTATTATCCACTGATATTCTATTGTAGATAGCAATAGCCCATCAGAACTTCTTTTCCTATATAACCCTAACTTAGTAATCATTAATCAATCTTTTCATGCCCTCTCTCCTGCTAACTTTCCAAAGCCTCTGGTAACTACCATTTTACTCTCAACTTCTATGAGATCAAATTTTTTAGAATCCACATATGGATGGGATTGTGCAGTATTGTCTTTCTATTACTTAATGCATCAATTAGTGTAATATTCTCCAATTTCCATCCAGTGTCATAAATATCAAGATTTTATTATTTTTATGGTTGAATAGTACTCCATTGTGTATATGGGCCACATTTTCTTTGTGCATTTATCAGTTGATGGACACTTAGTATATTTCTATTTCTTGTCTCTTCTGAATAGTGCCGAAATAAACATGGAAGTGCATATGTCTGTTTGACATATTGATTTTATTCCCTTTGGATATACACTCAATTGTAGGGTTGATTACATAATAGTTCCATTTGAGTTGACTTTTGTAAATGAAAAATTCTATCTTTCTTTAAAAGTCAGTATATGTAGATAAGATTAATTAAAAATTAATTAATTAAAGATTAATTAAAAAGGTATTTCCATATGATTTTCAACATTTCAAATTTAGTGTCTTATATGTTAAGAAAAAAATTGACCTTGAAATGTTTAAATTTTTTTTAGAATTAATGAAATATATTATTTTGTATAGTTACTAGATTTTCTTAGGACACAAAGAAAATCTAAAACTGGCTGAAAGCTTTTGATTTTAGAACAAAAATTGATATAATTAACTTATTTTCACATTAACTGATGATTTCCAAACAGACAAATCTCTGGGAAACCACTCTTATCAGCATGAAAAAAAAAATGTTTTAAAATCTCTCTTTTATAAAAAAATATTTAGCAAACAATTGTAGAGAGATTTTAAGGTTTACACTTCTGATATGTATTTTATACAGAGTTAACATTAAAGAGAAAATAAAGGGCTTCAATGTTGTTACACTTGAATATTTTTTCCTATGTCTTTAGTTTCAAAAGGCATAGAAAGGAAAGTTACCCGTTTTTGCAGATAAAGACCTTTAAAAATATATGTAATGAGATTCTCAATAAACTTAAATTGTCAGAAACCCTCAATTCATTTAATAGGATAAAGGTGTGATTTGCCAACCACATGAAACACATTATAGCAAGGACTGTGGAAGATGAAAAGGAAAATAAGACAGTCCCTGTCCCTGAAGAGGCCATAGTCCAATTAGAGAAACTGAAAGAACTGAAATAAAAAATTAATGATATGCAATATAACTATATAATTAATTAATAATTATTATTATAGTTATAACTAATTTAATAATTATAACAATAGCAATCATATGATGCTTAACAATGATATGATGCTTCTTTTGTGCCAACAGCTATTCTAAATGCTACACATACAGGTATGCACGCACACACTTGCACACTTGTTTGAGCTTGACAACAATATTATCACATGATGCTCTTATTATCCCTATTGTACAGATATAAACGAAGTGGTAAAGAGAGTTTCTCTAATTTTGGTGCTGAGGCTGCAGTTACCAAGAGTTGCATCTATGACTCAAATGTAGTCAGTCTGTCTCTCCAGAATTGTTTTTCTGAGCCATTACCCTGCTCGGCCTCTCTAATCGTAGTATCTCTGGCACCAGATGGCAAATTAGGATATTTTAAATCTACACACTAATCAGGAACCCGTAAAACACTAAAAAAAAGAAGATAAGAATGAAGATAGAGCCATGTCCCCAATTCAAAATCTATGAAAAATATCTTTCAAATTTTGTGATTTTTAGACATGATGAGGATATTGGGGAAAAATATCAGCTGTTGTAGATATGGAATAAGGGAAGCACTACTAGGCTTTCCCTAACAAATTACTCCTCAGAACTCACTTAAAGGACAAATTTCATCAAAAGTTTTAAAAGCTTCCCAAGAAAAGCTTTTTACTTGGAATAATGAATCTAAGGGAATGGAAGGATCATAGGGAGGAAAATGGCATCTTTGAAAAGGCCAAGTGCTGGCTGCCGAGGAGCAGAGATGCTTATAGGAACCACCACCTCCAGTTTCTAGAGTCCACTCCCCTGATATAGAGAAAAGGCTGGAGGCCCCAGGGTAAAATGGCAAGGGAAGAAGCAGTCACCCCAGCAGGCCCTGTTCAGTCATGTGAGTAGAAGTTAGCAGCACAAGGAGAATCTGCCACATGAGGATTCACACACTGACTCATTTTTTCCTGAAGGAGAAAGTGCCAATAATTACAGAGGATTTGTTTAGAAATTAATTACTCCAGATTTATAAATTGAAATTGCCAATTGCCCTGGCTTACTTCCACATCCTATTTCTGAAATGAATCATAAGCAACATGAGGCGCAGGCCAAAATACTTTTTTTTTTTTTAAATCAAGAGAAAATAACAAGCAAAGATGACCCCCCACTGTCATGATCAGTTTTATAAGTGTTTGTGAAATTCAGAAGAAGACTCCTCAATTAGTGCTTTTAAAATAGCATTATGACTCTATGCTATTGAAACCCAAAGGCGGGGCAGTCCCTACCATATAACTAGTCAAGAAAAACTTGTGAGACTAAGTTAATCATTAAAAATATGGTTTGGATGGCCAACACCTTTATCTGCCTTAACCAATCAGGATAAATACTGGCATCTTTGTTAATCTAAGTTCAGGTCAAAAGCCCCAACTTACTGGGACATCTGTGTTCATTAGGACTTTGATTCTCAGCTGGCTGTCACTGTTCTTTATCTGACCTATTCCCTAGACCCTTTCCTTCTTTTTCAGTTGGTCTCAGATACTGCAGGTCTGGGCTAGAAAACTGCTCTAAATGCATATTTACTTGAACTTTCCCAAAACATTCTTATCTTCATTGAGATGGCTTTTCCCCAAGGGCACTGCTTCTTCTCTCAAAGGGAGGCTATTTATCTCTCACCTCCCAAGTACATCAGGCTGTCTCTGCACTCCAGTCACCAAAAACAGCAGGAGGATGCTGGGGCAGAAAACAAGTGCACTTGTTGTAAAATGCACTAATAAATGCAAAGTCGATTGTTAAAAGTAAACCAAACTCCCATAACTATAAAATTATTTTAAACAATACTCATCTGAAAATAATTGTTTTGATTTTTGCTTCTTTTTTTTTTAATCTGACCCCTAAACAGATGAAAATGTGACCAGACAAGTTCCTCTCTGCAGTTGCTGATATCTAATTTAATTTGCAGTGATTCTTAGCTTAAAGTCTAGAGGCATGGTCAACTAAAAGCTCAGAAAACTGAATTACCCTGATGAGCTTAAATCATTAAAAGGAATGAATTAATTTGGTAAACTGACCTTTGGCAATAGTGAATTGAGAATCATTTGCTTCTCAATGTGACTCACTCCAGCAATTGATCCTAAGCTTTCCTTTTTCCCTTCTCTTCCTAAATGAGCTCATCTATTCCCATGAATCTAAATACCATACCTGTGATGACAGTGTGAATATTAATATCACAATCCTATATCATTCTTCTGTAGTCTAAACCCTTATAACCAAGTGCCTACTTAAATTTCCATTTCAGGCCTTCTATAATAATAATCAAGACATTTGTTTTCTCCCTTACCACTACTCAAATCAAACCAAGAGCCTCACCATACGACTCTTATGAAAAAAATGTTATCATCCTTTCTCTGATAAATCAAGGTTTACCCATAGTTCGTTCATTCTCCTAACCTCCTTCACTGAATCCATTTTAAGTCTCTGACTCCAACATATCTCACATCCCTCTGCCCCCCTCTGAACTCTTAGCATAAATCACTGTTATCTCTCATTTCTTTTATTGCATTTACTCTTAATTATTCTCCCTGCATCTTTCTCTGACTCGTCCAACTACGATCCATTTGCACATTGCTACTCTCCTGCTTAAAGACCTCTAGAAAATTCTCATTGAACTTAAAATTACATTCATTCTCCTGCCCTGAGAATCCTAAATCAGTGGTCGGCAAACTTTTTCTACAGAGTCAAATAGCATCTCATTTAGGCTTCACAGCAAGGTCCTATGTTTGTGTCACTGGAGCACAACAGCAGCCATAGACCATCTGTAAACCAATGGGTATGGCCATATGCCAAGAAAATTTTACTGATGGACACTGAAATTTGAAGTTCATGTAATTTCATATTTCACAAAATGTTATTATTATTTTTATTTTTTCCCAGCATTTAAATATATAAAATCTTTTCTTCATTGCCACACACAATTAGGTGGCAGGCCAGATTTGGCATATGGTCTTAGTGTACCGACTCTACATAAATAATTGCCTCAGATTACCTTTCTGACACCTCCTTGTCTCCTTGTTCCTGTTTTCTCTCAGATTGGTATCTCCCTGCTCTACTAACTTTCCTTCTGTTCTTTTTTATGTAATTTTTTAATTTATATATGACAGCAGAATGCAATACACTTCTTATTACATATAAAGAACACATTTTTTCATATCTCTGGTTGTATACATAGTATATTCACACCAATTCATGTCTTCATACATGTACTTTGAATAATAATGATCATCACATTCCACCATCATTAATAACCCCATGCCCCCTCCCTTTCCCTCCAACCCCTCTGCCCTATCTAGAGTTTGTCTATTCCTCCCATGCTCCTGCTCCCTATCCCACTATGAATCAACCTCCTTATATCAAAGAAAACATTCCACATTTGATTTTTTGGGATTGGATAATTTCACTTAGCATTATCTTCTCTAACTCCATCCATTTACCTGCAAATGCCATGATTTTATTTTTTTATTGCTAAGTAATATTCCATTGTGTATATATGCCACATATTTTTTTTTTATCCATTCATCTAATGAAGGCATTTAGGTTGGTTCCACAGTTTAGCTACTGTGAATTGTGCTGCTATAAACATTGATGTGACTGTGTCCCTGTAGTATACTGTTTTTAAGTCCTTTAGGTATAGACTGAGGAGAAGGATAACTGGGTCAAATGGTGCATCCATTCCCAATTTTTCAAGAACTCTCCATACAGCTTTCCATATTGGCTGCACCAATTTGCAGTCCCACTAGTGGTGTATGAGTGTACCTCCCCCCCCCCATCCTCGCCAACACTTATTGTTGTTTGTATTCATAATAGCTGCCATTCTGACTGGAGTGAGATAAAATCTTAGAGTGGTTTTAATTTGCATTTCTGTAATTGCTAGTGATAATGAGCATTTTTCCATGTATTTGTTGATTGATTGTACATCATCTTCTGAAAAATGTCTCTTCAGGTCCTTGGCCCATTTATTGATTGGGTGTTTTTTTTTTTTTTTTGGTGATTTGCTTTTTGAATTCTTTATATACCCTAGAGATTAGTGCTCTATCTGATGTGTGAGGGGTAAAGATTTGCTCCCAAGATGTAGGCTTTCTATTCACCTCACAGATTGTTTCATTTGCTGAGAAGAAACTTTTTAGTTTGAGTCCATCCCATTTACTGATTCTTGATTTAAATTCTTATACCACAGGAGTCTTATTAAGGAAGTTGGGGCCTAATCCCCCATGGGGACTACTTTTTCTTCTATTAGACGAAGGGTCTCTGGTTGTATTCCTAAATCCTTGATCCATTTTGAGTTGAGTTTTGTGCATGGTGAGAGATAGGGGTTTAATTTCATTTTGTTGCATATGGATTTCCAGTTTTCCCAGCACCATTTGTTAAAGAGGCTCTCTTTTCTCCAGTGCATGTTCTTGGCACCTTTGTCTAATATAAGATAACTGTAATTTTCTTCTGTTCTTAAAATACTTAATCTTCTTCTTACTTAGGTCCCTTGAATTCATTCTTCTCTTGACTTAGCATATGGCTCCCTTGTGATGTGGGATTGGCTAACTTTACTTAGCATTAATTAATAAATTATTTATCCCTCCACAAAGCACAGTCTCCTCATATATTTGTCTCTGACTTTCTCTCACTAGTGTAGCATTTTTGCCCCATCCTTAATGTCCTTCATTCACAACACTGATCACTCTAGGAAATTACCTGCACAGTGCCATGCACATAGTAGTCCCTCAATGAAAGGACAACTAGAAAAATTCTCCACTTATTTATTTTTTCCCTGAGTCTTAATATAGAGGGGGAGATTCTTTCAATTAAAACAATTATTCTTTCTTAACTATCATGAATATATATGATATTAAAATGTGCTTAAAAAAATCCATTTCTATAGATAAAATAAATACCAGATGTTAGGTCAGGAAGATATCTTGTATTATGGAATTTTGGCACAACCTCTCCAAAAATCAACTGAACATGTCTGTAGTCTCAGTGACTCAGGGGACTGAGGCAGGAGGATTGCAAGTTCAAGGCTCTAAACAATTTGATGAAATACTGTCTGAAAGTTTAAATATTAATAATTATAAAAAGGGCTGGGTATATGGCTCAGTATACCTGGGTTCAATCCCAAGTACCACAAAAAAATGACAATAATAACAATAATAAGAAATGGGAACAAAAACTGAAAAAGATTTCTATTTTGGCTACTGAATGTAACAATCTTAAGAAATAGATAATCTCCCCTCAGACATGGCCAAGATAATAATGGAAATGAAAAGGATGGGGGAATACATAAAATTACTTTGGACAATCTGTGTACCCATTCTGGTGATTACTAGGTATAATGTTTTATTCTTTACCCCAGTGACAAACCCTTTAGGATCCTCTGACTAGTACATTCTCCAGGTGACAGCCAGGCCAAATAAATCTCAGGACCACAAACAACTCAGATTACTTCATATAGAATCATTTGTTAGATTAACTGGTCCAATATAACAAAGATAATGACCACTTAGTTAAGTTTGCTGCTCACCAGTCCCCCAACCCTGACCGACATGTGCCAGACTAGAGAACACAGTGTGTCTTTCAAAGTTTCAGGGAATTCTTTTGCACCTGAGGCAGAAGCTCATGTCTTCTACAAGCATCTCAAATCTTTGGGAGGCTAACTGTGTTTTAAGCTGGTAAGGAAAGGCTAACTTCAGAATGTACAGAAACTTGACATTTATATTATTTGAATGATACCTTTTTTGAGCTTTCTTCACTTTTTTATGCATAATTTGCCCTTGAAAATATTTAACTAAGATTAATATATTATTGAAAAATACACAATAACATTCCAAACTGAAGCTTTTACAACTTTGCATTTCGGAAATAAACTCCAAGACTGGAAGTAAGAAGATACAAGATAAAGTTGCAGCATCTTGTAGTTTTAAAATAATAATAATAATAATAATAATAATTTTTAAAAGATGTGTTAAGTACACAGCAAAAGGGACAAACTCAAAAGAAGTTTCTTTTTTTTATTGATTGTTCAAAACATTACAGAGCTCATGATATATCGTCTTTCATACATTAGACTCAACTGGGTTTTGAACTCCCATTTTTACCCCAGATACAGATTGCAGAATCACAACTGTTACATACTCACAATATTACATAATGGCATATTAGTGACTGTTGTATTCTGCTACCTTTCCTATCCCCTACTATCCCCCCTCCCCTCCCCTCCCCTCCCATCTTCCCTCTCTACCTCCTCTGCTGTTGTTCAATTCTCTCCCCTTTTTTTCCCACCTCCCCCTTGCCCCTCATAACCTCTTATAATTTTGTGTATCATTGAAGGTCTCCTACCATTTCCATATGCTTTCCCTTCTCTCTCCCTTTCTCTCCCCCCATTCGTCTTTGTTTACTATTAGTCTTTTCCTCATGCTCTTCCTTCCCGTTCTGTTCTTAGTTGCTCTCTTTATATCAAAGCAGACATTTGGCATTTGTTTTAGGGCTTGGCTAGCTTCACTTAGCATAATCTGCTCTAATGCCATCCATTTCCCTGAAAATTCTATGATTTTGTCATTTCTTAGTGCTGCATAATACTCCATTGTGTATAGATGCCACATTTTTTTTATCCATTCATCTATTGAAGGGCATCTAGGTTGGTTCCACAGTCTAGCTATTGTGAATTGTGCCGCTATAATCATTGATGTGGCCGTATCCCTATAGTGCGCTCTTTTAAGGTCCTCAGGGAATAGTCCGAGAAGGGCGATAGCTGGGTCAAATGGTGGATCCATTCCCAGCTTACCCAGGAATCTCCATACTGCTTTCCAAATTGGCCTCACCATTTTGTAGTCCCACCAGCAGTGTACAAGTGTACCCTTTTCCCTACATCCCTGCCAACACTTATTGTTGTTTGACTTCATAATGGCTGCCAATCTTACTGGAGTGAGATGGTATCTTAGGGTGGTTTTGATTTGCATTTCTCTGATTGCTAGAGATGGTGAGCATTTTTTCATGTAATTGTTGATTGATTGTATGTCCTCCTCTGAGAAGTGTCTGTTTAGGTCCTTGGCCCATTTGTTGATTGGGTTATTTGTTATCTTGTTGTCTAATTTTTTGAGTTCTTTGGATATTAGGGCTCTATCTGAAGTGTGAGGAGTAAAAATTTGTTCCCAGGATGTAGGTTCCCTATTTACCTCTCTTATTGTTTCTCTTGCTGAGAAAAAACTTTTTAGTTTAAGTAAGTCCCATTTGTTGATTCTTGTTATTAACTCTTGCGCTATGGGTGTCCTATTAAGGAATTTGGAGCCCGACCCCACAATATGTAGATCGGAGCCAACTTTTTCTTCTATCAGACACAGAGTCTCTGATTTGATATCTAGCTCCTTGATCCACTTTGAGTTGACTTTTGTGCATGGCGAGAGGAGGGGATTCAGTTTCATTTTGTTGCATATGGATTTCCAGTTGAAATGTAGTTATCATTCAGGTATTTATTTTATACTCAGTAATAATTGCATGGTAATATAGTATTGCTAAAAAAAAGTCTACAGATTTTCTTTCCCAGTAGCTTTTTAAATTCACATGCAAACATTTGTTTAGTTTTGTGCATTTGGGCAAATACATATATCCATTTAAACCACCATCACGATAAAAATAGGATAAAAATAGTAAATATTTTCATCAAATCAGAAGATTCCTTTGTACCTCTATCCAGCAAATCTAGTGCACTGAAATATAATTAATACTTTTATTCCTCTAGCTATAAATAAACTTCATTTACATAGAACACCAGACAAATAGAATCACACAATCTGACCACTTTTATATCTGCAGATTTTTCCTCAACAGTTTTTGCACTTATCTTTGCTGTTTTGTTTATCAGCATTTTGTTCCTTTTATTGTCTGTTATGGTTTAGATATGATATGTCATCTGAAAGCTCATGTGTTAGAAATGCAAGTATATTTAATGAAAATTGGGTTATGAGATCTTTAACCTAATCAGTGCATTAATCCACTGATAGGGATAAACTGAGTGGTAACTGCAGGCAGGTAGAATGTGTGGAAGGGGTGGGCCATTGAGGTATGCCTTTGGAGTATATATTTTGCCCCTGATGGGAGCTCACCATTTCTTTGTTGTCATGTCCCATGCTTCTTTCCTTCTCCACATACATCCACCATGATGTTCTGCCTCATCTCAGGCAAAGAGCAATGGAGTTGGCCATCTATGGACTGAGACGACCTTTGAAACCATTAGCACTGAACTATTTTTCCTCTAAGAATGTTTTTGTCAGTTCTTTTGTTCACAGCAACAAAAACACTGAATAAAGCAGTCCATTGTATCAATGTACCACAACCTGTCCCTTCTCCTATTGTAGAATAAAACAATTTGGATACAACAGAGAAAGTGAAGCCACATAGTAATTTAAACAAAATGTAATATTAAGAATAATTAACTCCAAATAGGAGTTTCAAACATGGAATTGGCTAGTACAAAATAAATAGAACTTTAAAGAATATGGAAATGGCAGCTACATGTAGCAACTGCTCTTCTTAGGTTTGAGGTGGAGTACTTGCGAAGACATTCCTTCTAGTCTGAGATGCAGATCTTGTTGGAAGAAGACAGACAAGGCAGAAAAGCCCTATGGCACCTGAACTTGATGGAAATAAATGTTCCAAATTTACTAGAAATATGACCTCTAGAGTCAGGAAGCTGGAGAAAGCTGTTCATAGGAAAGAATGTCACCAGACACAATTAGCTACAAAATCACCCAAACTGTGTGCTGGGGGAGGCTGGGTGCCACTGGCTACAGAAACTGTGATCTAAGGAAAACTTATAGACCACAGCAGCCAGCAGAGCAAACCCACTGAAACAAGTAACCCACACTCTCTTTTCTCCTGCAAAGTCTCTCTTTGTACTCTTTCACCTGAAATGCAGTCCAATTTGGTATACGCAAAAATATTTAAAGGGCCCAGATCCATTTTTATAAATTAGTCAAAAAGGTGATTTAGACCAATAGGCAATAAATCTAAAACCAACAACTGGACCTTTGAATAGTTTGGGATGAAACTATTATAAATGTATTTTGGAATTGTTTGTGGAGACATGCTTTCCTTTCTTTTGGAAAAATGCCTACGAGTAGAAAATTGCTGGTTCATAAAACAGACCATTTTTAAATTCATAAAAGAATATTTAAAGGGTAGCCATGTCATGGAATTAGCTTATTATCAGTTTTTACAATAAGCCAACAAATATTTTGAATAGGATTACATGAAAACTATCAATTTTAAAACAATTGACATATTAATGATATTTGGTGATCTAATCTGTGAATATGATATATCTCCCTGTTAAAGTCTTCTTTCATATCTACAATAATGTTTGATAGTTCCCATGGTACAGTTACACACAGCCTTTGTGAATTTATTCCAAAGAATTCATGTTTAAAATATTATTATAACATGATATTTTAATCTTATTTTTTCATTGTTTATTCTTATTATACAGAAATATATTGATTCTTATATATTGACCTTGTATCCTGAGAGTACAACACATCTATTAGACATTCTACCAGTTATTTTTCATAGATTCTGTGAGATTTTCTTTTTACACAATTGTATAATGTGTAAATAAGCAGTTTTACTTTTTTTTTCTTCCAAGCTTTATATCTTTTTGTTGCTTATTTTGTTTTTCTCTATTATTTTGAACATCTAATTCAATGTAGAAGTGGTCTGTGAAGACATTTTTTGCCTTCTTTCCCATCTTAGGGGAAAGTAGTAAATATTGTATGATTAAGTATAATATCAAAGCTATATTTTGCAACCAAGGCTATACTGACCTGATAAAATTAATTTTAAATTATTCCTTCTTGGCTTCCTAAAAGTTTAAGCTTAGTATAAGTTTTAAAAAATTTGACAAGGTTACCAATAATGTCATCTGGACCTAGATGTTTGTGTGTAAAAAAAACTGACTTGCAAATTCAGTTTTTTCTGTAGGTATAAATTTACTCATTTTCTCTTTATTCTTGTCTTGAATTATATACTTTGCACCAATATATTTAATATTCTTGTTTTACCTATGGTTTCTCGCTGATTTTCATATTTGTAATACTTATCCCTTTTAGGTACATTTCTAAAGTAAATTTTAAATTCTCAAATTGGTTTGTTTTAATATTCATGCTTATATTTATGATACAATCCATAAAACTTTGTGTATTTTTTTTTTTTTTTGCATGTGTTATCTTGATAAAAATTTTACTTCTCTAATATCTTATTTCATGGGCCTCTGAGGTCACGTTTCTGCTAGGAGTATCAGCACTGTGAGACAGTGAAGGTTGGACCAAGTTAGCCCCCAAAAGTTTAGGGAATGAACAAACAAGTTCCTAGGATAGGGCTTTGTAGCACTCCTACGTTAGGCCAAAGCAAGTTAGCTTTCCATCATTAAAACAAATACCTGAGATAATTGACTTATACAAAAAAAAAAAAAAAGGTTTGATTTGGCTCATGGTTTTGGCGGCTTCAGTCCATGAATGATTGGTCCCATTCTTTGGGGGGTTGTGGTGAGGAGTATTTGGAAAACAAGAACACTCACCTCACCAGGAGGAAGAAAAAAAGACAGAAAGGGGCTTGTGTACTATAACTTCCTTGAAGAGTATGCCCTAATGACCAGAACACTTCCCACCAGGCCCTACCCTTCAAAAGTTCCATCACCTCCCAATAATGCCCAGTCTCCAGGCAAGTCTTTACCACACAGGCCTTTTAGGGGACGCTTACCCAAACCTTAGCACAAGACCTGGTGTTTGAATGGCTAGAGGGGGGCAACTGCTCAGGTTTAGGTTGCCTTCAAGATCCTCTTGGACACAAGGCTTTACCACTTTCCTACCTTTATTCCTGAGAATATCTGAGCAAGAGCTTTAGGACACTTTTACTGTCACCAGGCACTGACTGGGGAATGGTGTAACTAGAACGCAACAATTTGTTTTCCAACTTCATTTTCATTCATCCATGCTGCATTTTCTCCTGCCACACTTTATAAGTGAAGTCAAAAGGCCTGCCACCTAAGATTTGAATTTACTATCATGGATTTTTGTGGGTTTTTAATTTTTATTTTATTTTATTTTTACCATTTTATGATGGAAATTTGTCCAAGGACCCAGTTAAGATATAAATTTGAAGTTTTTAATTTTCATTTAGATACTGAAAACCCTAAGGAAATTCTTAGCTTGGGTTCATACGAATTTGACTTTACACACTGAAAATATTCAAATACCATTGTTATCAGAATAACACATCTAAAAGTCTAAAAAAAATTAAATTTAGTCAGCTAATATTGACAGAATTATGTAAAACTTTAAAGTTACTTTTATTTACTTTTCTATTTCATTGGCTTTAAATGTATTCTGGTTTATCTCATGGAAGCACTTTCTGAGCTTTCTTACTCTTATTGGAAATAAACGTGAATTGTATTTCAAAAGCATTTCACATGGACATGTTTTGAAGTATTTAATAAATCAACTGCTTAGAAAGACTGCTTAGAGGTTATGTTAATCATTTCATTGACCATGATGTAAGACAGAGAATGAAACAGGGACTTGGAAGCTTTATAGAATACAATGATAGATAATGATTACAGCAGCTTTAATATCAATTGGAAATTCTTGCTTCAATTAACATAAGCCTAAAATGGGACTTGCTAGATCTTAGACTATGAAAATCCACAGATTTAACACCTTGCTTTTGGGGTTGTTGTTTATTTATTCATTTAACATTTTCTCTAGAATTTCAAGGTGGTTTGTGGCAGTATTTTCCAACTCCTCATAGGTATCCTTCCAAATTGCTAAAAGTGAAATTCTTGTGAACTTTAAAACTTGTAAATCATGCTTTGTCTTGTTTTTTCATTCAGAGATGGGTTTCCCCAGTTTCATTGAGCCTCCTTGAGATTCTCATGACTTAAATAATCTTCATATTCTTCGTCCTAGTTTTATCATTCTAGAAGCCTACAATCCTGTTTATGTTGGTATTCTTTCCTTATGTTACAGAGTTCCCTCACGTATGTTATAATTCACCTTTAGGTATTAATGATTCGGTATTTCTTCAGCATCATTCAGTCAGATCTTTTGACACAACTCAGTCATATCATTCTAGATAAAAGATTCTAACCATTTTAGTCTTAGTTATTGAGCTAATAATCTACTGTTATGAGCTAATAGTCTAATAAGCTAATAAGTTTAATGAGCTAATAAGCTAATAAGTCCACTGTTGAGGTGTGAAGGAGAGGAATCAGTCCTGTAATTGCTTGAGTGCTTCTTTCCAACTACATAGGTTAGATGTAGTTCTGTCTGAGCGTTGTGTGCCCACAAACCTACCCTAAATATTTGAGGTGGTTGTGGAGGGAAGAATCCATATAACACAAGTTGACATGTATTGATTTCATCTTCCTCCACACATTCTTTGGCTTATGTCTAGAAACACAGGGAATAGCATTTTATCCAGAATTCAGAAAGCTCTCAGGTGAATGTAAGTTTCAAATGTGAATTTGAGCATTTGGTACAGAGAAAATTTAAGAGGGAGGTTCAGCAATTCATGATTGCATTAATATCCCCACTAAATATCTCTTCTAAGCCATAAATGTGATTTCCAAAGAGTTAATTTTGGATGATTATATTTTCTATCGTCAAACTATAAATATCTATTATATTCAAAACCTAGATGAGAACAGAAAAAAAATGGTTATCTTAATCTGAAATTAATCTGAATCTCCTCTTTGGAGAGTAAAAGTAAACAAACCTAAATACATTTCAGAAGATATACAAAGGAAATGAATTATATATAATGATGTTCCACTCATGAGTATATTCATTTTTCATCAATGATACCTTAAACAGTGGCACAACTGCAGCTCTAAAATATGTAGGTATTTTAGCTGTTCCCTGAAATGCAGTTCTGAGGCAGAGTAAAAGTTAAATTTAAAAACTTGAAAGGTAGAGTAAAATAAAGGAAAGGGGGAAGGACAGGAAAACATAAAAGGGAAATCAGTAATATAGAAAAAGGAGATCAAGAGGCAGAGTAGAGGGATGTGTATGGGAAGCAATGCAGAATGAATTCTTACAAAATCATGTTACATGCATATTTAAATATACCACAGGGAACCTCACCTTTATGCATGGGTAGAAAGAACCAATCAAATATAAATTAACAAATTAGTGAAAGGAAGTCTGATAGAGTAGAGGAATGAGAATGGGAGAAGGGAAGAAAGATGGAAGGAAAAGGGAAAGAAAGGATCATGAACTGAAATTGAATTCCATAAGTTTATGGCTTGTTGGGATGAACCCAACAACTATGTTTAACTCTAAAGCTCTGATAAAAAATGTGAAAAATTACTCCAGCTAACCTGCTTATACTCATTCACATGTCTACATACTTTACTTCATTATATCTATCACAATGACTGTTACTGGACTTCCAGGTCAGGACTAGAAAATTCTTAGACAGTATTAATGAATTTGCCAAAGTCTCTACCTATAAGCACCTGGTATCAGATTATAAATTATCTATAATGAACACAAAGTGATACAGGAAAAAGATAAGCACTGAAATTTAAGAACTAGTTTTCTATCTTTCAGTCTAAATAAAATTATGAGTGAGTTTATATAAAAATATCATTTCTTTTGGTCTTAAACCATCCTAGGTAAAAAGATGGAGCAGAACTAGATGAATGATCAGGTTAGTTGCACTTTCAGTATTTCAGGACCCAATCTAAGATATATGTTATAAAATGTAAATGTCCTGGGTCATTTATATCTAATCTCTAGATAAAGAATCCCAATTAATGAGTGCTTTGGGATATTAGAAACTTTCTTGCCACCATAAAATTATACAATATATTTAGTCAATTTCTCCTCCAGGGACTAATTAATAAACAAGATTATTTGGAATTTAACAATACTTATTATGATATAAAATGTGACAAAAGAAAAGAAATTAACATTAGGCTCTGAATATGTGCATGTTTTGTGCATGCATGGGAATCCTTTTTAATAGTTAATAGTTTTAACTCTGAATCACTTAATAGATCTAAAACTCAATTTCCTCATCTGTAAAATGGAGATGATACCACATATATTACAATGTTAAGCTAAGAACTAAAAGGATGGTGCACTTCACATCTCATAAATGTCTACAGGCCATCGTTATTCATTTTTGCATACTCGGTTCATCTAAATAAAGTATTTTGTTACTTTTAATTTTTTTTCCCAGCGTGGTTTTCAAGAGTGTTTTATTTCTCCAGGATGCTCATTTTTCAATTGAAAGTGCAGTATATAATTTAATATATCATCTCATCCCAAATAGCCTGTTTGCAGTTGCTGTGTACTTTTGGCACAACTGCATAGAGCTCTCCACTATAAATGTCACCTGTGATAGATACTATTGGCTATCAGGCCACTGGCATCTCTGGCCCATGGAGCAGGTCAGCAGGCAATTTTGCAGAGTGTCTGAGCAATCTACAGGAAGAACTTACTCAGCAGCAATACCAATTGCTTTTACTCAAAATTTAATTTGTATGATGAGTGCTTAAAGCAAGTTTTTACTCTTACCACCACATCAATAGCTTACAAGAAGAAACTTCAGAGGCATAAACAAAAAAAAAAAGGAGATGAAGAGGCAGAAACTTAATAGGAAACAGACAGTTTGGAATGTGAAAGGCCAATTTCTTCTTTAACTTCTGTGACTGTCTGAGGCAGCCCATGTACAAGATTGACTCAGGCAGCAAATGTCATGGGTTCCTTTTCCCTTATCTTGTTCCTTTTAAAACTATGTTCTTCCTTTCAAGTGACAAAAAATATTCTCTCTGATACTGGAACAAACACAGCCAAGTTTAGAGGCTAATTTAACTATTAAGTCTATAAATCATTAGGTTCTTTGAGAAATCTTCATCAGGAGTGAGTTGGACTGTATATAGAGAGATTTAAAGGATGTAATTGAGCAGTGCAAGATCATAAGGTGGACAACTCTGGAGCACTGGAAAGCATGAAAAGAGTAGTGATTGACTGAGAAATGGTTAAGTCCTGTAAAGTTAGGCAGCCACAGAAAGTGTCTATTTTGTGATCTCAGCCATAATTTTAAATGTGTGGTTCACAAGCATCACAGTGGGTTTGAACAGTTAGGTCTGTCCAAATGCATTCATTTAAAAAATTATTTTGCAATTACAGGAATTAACCTATTGAAGGGCTACAAATAACATCTTTATAATATATTTGCCCATTTTCTCCTGACCCTTGAAAATAAATGGAAAGTTTTATTTACAATTCAAGTATGAAATTTTAAATCAAGGAGATTGACATGAATTAAAATACAGAAGTTTAATTAACTTTTTCAATAACTTTCTAAAATTCAAGATTTTCCTTGTTGCTTTACATACAGGAGTTAAAACAGGGACTTTTAAAAATTAACCCAGTATACATACTACCTCTATTCTAGAAAATGTATCAGATAATGATGTTTTGAGGTACTTGTTAAATTTGTTAGTAATCTTATGTGTCTGTCTAAAATGGTGGAAATATTATGTCTTTAATTACCATATAGATGAGTTATGTAATTCATTTAAATAAAGATTTTATTTTTATTTTTTTCTAACATTTATTTTTTTAGTTGTAGTTGGACACAATATCTTTATTTTATTTGTTGATTTTTATGTGTTGCTGAGTATTGAACCCAGGGCCTTGCACATGCTAGGTGAGCGCTCTACTGCTGAGCCACAACCATAGCCCCCTGAGCTACAACCCCAGCCCCAGGATTTTATTAGGCCTGGTAATTATGTATAAGTTCAGAAAAAAATGCTTTATTTTAAAATTAAATTTCCCAATTTTAACTTAAGGTTTTGTCAAAAAAGATAAATGTTATGTGTTTTATTTATTTTTTTATTTAATTTTTTAAACTACACCCCACAATATTATTCTTTGAATATTGATTTTAGTCAACAAAGTAAATAGTACAACTACTTTTAGTTATTAGGTTTTTTAAATTTATTAATTAATATCTATTGTAATGACTCAATATAAGCTTCACAGCTCACGTTTAAGTTAAGACTGACTGTACTGATTGTTGTGAAGAACAGCGGAAGATGGCGGCGGGAAGTGAGTAAGCCGCTCTGAGCCCCGCGCCACGGCGTCTGAAAAGATGAGGTAAAGATCATTAAAGGAGATCTGTCGACAAAAACCCAGCACCGTGTCATGATAGGGGCCTAGGTGGAGTGAATCAGCCACTAATCCAGCCAAGGTGAAGGGAGTACAGCAGGACTTCAGCGCGAGCAGTAAGGCTGTAGCCCGAGCCGCCCGGCTCCATGAACCCCTTCTCCTTCTCCCTCCCCTTCTCCTCTCCGCCTTTCCACCTTGCTTCTTTCTCCCCAGCCGTCTCTCCTCCCAAGCTCAGTCTCTAAATTTAGATCTCAACTTCTTTCCCCCACCCCGCCCGCTCTCCTGCGTGTCCGGTACCCGGACCGCGTGGCCTGAGGCGCCGCCTCCCCTCCCCCAACCCGCACCCCCTCCCCGGGGGTCCCGAAGGCCGCCGCCGCTGCCGCCGCCTCCCACAGAGCACCACAGAGCAGACGCTTCACCGCGCGATTGAGCTGCCGAATTATATGAAACAGCTGATAAGATGAGCGACAATTTAAAATCCAAGTGATCCGAGAACACGCACTGAGCTCTGGCCCGCTGAATTCAAACTCCCGGTCACCTGCTTCCCGCAGACAAACAGCTATGACTCGGCATTAATTCATCCCGCTGAAACAACGGGTCAGCCCTTCTCATCCTACGAAGGTAAATGCCTACCGAGCCTTCATAAGTAGTGGCCACAGGTTTGAAACGGGGCTTGGGAGAGAAGGACCCACCCGTAGAATTAGTCTCCCGGCAAAGGGAAACCGTGTCATCAGACTGCTGCGGAGATAACTTTGTTGAAACAGGTGTGTGATCCCATAGCCTTGCCTCTCCACACATAGGGAAAACTCTAAGAGCCCCTCCCAGCTCTCCCCTAAGGGCACCTCCCAGCTCTCTTGTGAGTGCTTCAGCCAGCCCGAGGGAATCAGAGGTGGTGCGGGTCTCGCAAGCGGAAATACCGCTCCCACCTGGGCTGATTGCTGAGGCCTCTTGCACCACCTACGGGAAGTGGATACCAGAGGGCAAGTAAAAGCCGCTGAGGATTCTCAGCCCCAAACTCTACAAGCTTAGGGTCTGAGGGAATGGCAAACTGGAAGAGTGTGCCCAGTCGTTCATGAAAACAGGGCTCCCGGGAGCAGCAGACTTGGCGTGTAGCCAGCATTGTGGTGAGAGGGGCCTGGCTAGAGAAAAAGTGGGAAGTGACTAGACACAAGAGGAGGCCCTAGACACTCAGGATTGGAGACTAGCCCAGTCTGGGAGGAGCTGCTGCACAGTGATTGGTTCCCGCATATTGACAGGAGAAACTTGACCTGGTGGGCACAGCGCCATCTACTGGAGGGGAAGTTGATCAAACTCTAAGACTGCAGTTATTAGGTTTTTTTTTCTTTTTCTTTTCTCCTTTTTTTTTTTTTTTGATTTGGGTTTTTCTTTCATTTTCATTTTTTTCTTTCTTGTTTTATTAATTTTTTTTTACAAAATATTTTTTAAATTTTTTTTTCTACTAATTTTAACTTAAATTTTTTTAATTATTATTATTTTTTTTAGATCTTTTTCTTTTTTAGTTCCTGTTCTTTTTCTTCTTTAGTCTTCTCATTTTTCTTATCCCCCCTTTTTTCTTGAATTCTGCCTGCCTACTCTCATTCTCTTTAGAGACTTCTTCCCTTCCCTTCAAATACCTTTCCTCCCAAGCATCTAACTAATTTATAGGAGTAAACAGTAACTCAGCAGTCAAACAGAACAAGAAACAACATGAGCAGCTTCAAAAAACAAGGAAGAAAAGGAGTACAAACAACGCAGGACAGCCTAAATATTCAGGAGGACCTAGAGTCATCAGAAAAATGGTCATATAAAGAACTCAAGGAACACCTAAGACAGATGGAATGGAACCTTAAAGAGGATACAAGACAGCAAATTCAAGCAGCGAAAGAACACATTGAGAATGCATTTCACAAACAGATAAAAGAAGAAGTTAAGCATCTTTATCAGGAGATAGAGTCTATAAAAAATAATCAAACAATAATTCTAGAAATGAAGGAAACGATAAACCAAATTAAAAACTCAATTGAGAGTATCACTAACAGAGTGGAGCAAGTAGAAACCAGAACATCAGATAATGAAGACAAAATACACCATCTTGAAAAGAGTCTAGCCAACTCAGAAAGGCTGGTAAAAAATCACGAGAAAAACATCCAAGAATTATGGGATAACATTAAGAAACCGAACTTGCGAGTCATCGGGATAGAAGAAGGTACAGAGATTCAAACCAAGGGAATGAGAAACTTACTGAAGGAAATAATTACAGAAAACTTTCCAGAAATAAAAAAGGAAACAGATATACAAATTGAAGATGCATACAGGACACCGAGCACACAAAATCACAGTAGACCAACGCCAAGACACATTGTTATGAAGATATCCAATATACAGAACAAAGAGAAAATATTAAAAGCTACAAGAGAAAGGAGACAGATTACATTTAGGGGTAAACCAATACGGTTAACCACGGATTTTTCATCACAGACACTGAAAGCAAGAAGGTCATGGAACAATGTATTTCAAACACTGAAAGACAATGGATGCCAACCAAGAATTCTGTATCCAGCAAAATTAAGCTTCAGGTATGACAACGAAATAAAAATCTTTCATGATAAACAAAAGTTAAAAGAATTTGCAGCCAGAAAACCAGCATTGCAAAGCATTTTGAGCAAAACACTACACGAGGAAGAAATGAAAAACAATAACCAAAACCATCAGTGGGAAGTGCCGCAGTAAAGACAGAGGGCAAGGGGAAAGACAATCATGGAGAGACAAACTAAATTTTTTTTTTTTTTAAAAAAGGATAAACAATCAAACATGGATGGAAGTTCAAACCACATATCAATAGTAACCCTGAATGTTAATGGCTTAAACTCTCCAATAAAGCGACATAGGCTGGTATCATGGATTAAAAAAATAAATCCAACAATATGCTGCCTCCAGGAGACACATCTGATGGGAAAAGACATACACAGGCTGAAGGTGAAAGGATGGGAAAAAATATACCACGCACATGGTCCTCGTAAGCAAGCAGGGGTGGCCATCCTCATATCGAATAAAATCGACTTCAAGACTAAGTTAATCAAAAGGGATAAAGAAGGTCATTATATACTGTTAAAAGGAACCATTCACCAACAAGACATAACAATTATCAATATTTACGCACCAAACAATGGTGCTGCGACATTCACAAAACAAATTCTCCTCAAATTCAAGAATCAAATAGACCACAACACAATAATTATGGGAGACTTCAACACACCTCTCTCACCATTGGACAGATCCTCCAAACAAAAGTTAAATAAAGAAACTATAGAACTCAATACCACAATCAATAACCTAGACTTAACTGACTTATATAGAATATATCAACCATCATCAAATGGATATACTTTCTTCTCAGCAGCACATGGATCCTTCTCAAAAATAGACCATATATTATGCCATAGGGCAAACCTCAGTAAATATAAAGGGGTGGGGATAATACCATGCATTTTATCTGATCATAATGGAATGAAACTGGAAATCAAGGATAAAAGAAGGAAGGAAAAATCCTACATCACATGGAAAATGAACAATATGTTACTGAATGATCAATGGGTTACAGAAGACATAAAGGAGGAAATCAAAAAATTCTTAGAGATAAACGAAAATACAGACACAACATATCGGAATCTATGGGACACAATGAAAGCAGTTTTAAGAGGAAAGTTCATCGCCTGGTGGTCATTCCTCAAAAAAAGAAGAAACCAACAAATAAATGAGCTCACACTCCAACTCAAAGCCCTAGAAAAGGAAGAGCAAAACAACAGCAAATGTAGCAGAAGGCAAGAAATAATTAAAATCAGAGCGGAAATTAATGAAATTGAAACAAAAGAAACTATTGAAAAAATTAACAAAACTAAAAGTTGGTTCTTCGAAAAAATAAATAAGATAGACAGACCTTTAGCCATGCTAACGAAGAGAAGAAGAGAGAGAACTCAAATTACTAACATACGGGATGAAAAAGGCAATATTACAACAGATGCTACAGAAATACAGAAGACAATTAGAAATTATTTTGAAAATCTATATTCCAATAAAATAGAGGATAGTGAAGACATCGATAAATTTCTTAAGTCATATGATTTGCCCAGACTGAGTCAGGAGGATATAGACAATCTGAACAGACCAATATCAATAGATGAAATTGAAGAAGCCATCAAAAGACTACCAACCAAGAAAAGCCCAGGACCGGATGGGTATACAGCGGAGTTTTACAAAACCTTTAAAGAAGAATTAATACCAATACTTTTCAAGTTATTTCAGGAAATAGAAAAAGAGGGAGCTCTTCCAAATTCATTCTATGAGGCCAACATCACCCTGATCCCGAAACCAGACAAAGACACCTCAAAGAAAGAAAACTACAGACCAATATCTCTAATGAACCTAGATGCAAAAATCCTCAATAAAATTCTGGCGAATCGAATACAAAAACACATCAAAAAAATAGTGCACCATGATCAAGTAGGATTCATCCCTGGGATGCAAGGATGGTTCAACATACGGAAATCAATAAATGTTATTCACCACATCAATAGACTTAAAGATAAGAACCATATGATCATCTCGATAGATGCAGAGAAAGCATTCGACAAAGTACAGCATGCCTTTATGTTCAAAACATTAGAAAAACTAGGGATAACAGGAACTTACCTTGACATTGTAAAAGCTATCTATGCTAAGCCTCAGGCTAGCATCATTCTGAATGGACAAAAGTTGAAGGCATTCCCTCTAAAATCCGGAACAAGACAGGGATGCCCTCTATCTCCACTTCTATTCAATATAGTTCTCGAAACACTGGCCAGAGCAATTAGACAGACGAAAGAAATTAAAGGCATAAAAATTGGAAAAGAAGAACTTAAATTATCACTATTTGCAGATGACATGATTCTATACCTAGAAGACCCAAAAGGGTCTACAAAGAAACTACTAGAACTAATAAATGAATTCAGCAAAGTGGCAGGATATAAAATCAACACGCATAAATCAAAGGCATTTCTGTATATCAGCAACAAAACTTCTGAAATGGAAATGAGGAAAAACACTCCATTCACAATATCCTCAAAAAAAATAAGATACTTGGGAATCAACCTAACAAAAGAGGTGAAAGATTTATACAATGAAAACTACAGAACCCTAAAGAGAGAAGTAGAAGAAGATCTTAGAAGATGGAAAAATATACCCTGTTCATGGATAGGCAGAACAAACATCATCAAAATGGCGATATTACCAAAAGTTCTTTATAGATTTAATGCAATGCCAATCAAAATCCCAACGGCATTTCTTGTAGAAATAGATAAAGCAATCATGAAATTCATATGGAAAAATAAAAGACCCAGAATAGCAAAAGCAATTCTAAGCAGAAAGAGTGAATCAGGCGGTATAGCGATACCAGATTTCAAACTATATTACAGAGCAATAGTGACAAAAACAGCATGGTACTGGTACCAAAACAGGCGGGTGGACCAATGGTATAAAATAGAGGACACAGAGACTAACCCACAAAGTTACAACTATCTTATATTTGATAAAGGGGCTATAAGCATGCAATGGAGGAAGGATAGCATCTTCAACAAATGGTGTTGGGAAAACTGGAAATCCATATGCAACAAAATGAAACTGAATCCCTTTCTCTCGCCATGCACAAAAGTTAACTCAAAATGGATCAAGGAGCTTGATATCAAATCAGAAACTCTGCGTCTGATAGAAGATAAAGTTGGCTCAGATCTACAGATTGTGGGATCGGGCTCCAAATTCCTTAATAGGACACCCATAGCACAAGAGTTAACAACTAGAATCAACAAATGGGACTTAATTAAACTTAAAAGTTTTTTTTCAGCAAAAGAAACAATAAGAGAGGTAAATAGGGAGCCTACATCCTGGGAACGAATTTTTACTCCTCACACTTCAGATAGAGCCCTAATATCCAGAGTATACAAAGAACTCAAAAAACTAGACAATAAGATAACAAATAACCCAATCAACAAATGGGCCAAGGACCTGAACAGACACTTCTCAGAGGAGGATATACAATCAATCAACAAGTACATGGAAAAATGCTCTCCATCTCTAGCAGTCAGAGAAATGCAAATCAAAACCACCCTAAGATACCATCTCACTCCAGTAAGATTGGCAGCCACTATGAATTCAAACAACAACAAGTGCTGGCGAGGATGTGGAGAAAAGGGTACACTTGTACATTGCTGGTGGGACTGCAAATTGGTGCGGCCAATTTGGAAAGCAGTTTGGAGATTCCTGGGAAAGCTGGGAATGGAACCACCATTTGACCCTGCTATTGCCCTTCTCGGACTATTCCCTGAAGACCTTAAAAGAGCATGCTACAGGGACACTGCCACATCGATGTTCATAGCAGCACAATTCACAATAGCTAGACTGTGGAACCAACCCAGATGCCCTTCAATAGACGAATGGATAAAAAAAATGTGGCATCTATACACAATGGAGTACTATGCAGCAATAAAAAATGACAAAATCATAGAATTTTCAGGGAAATGGATGGCATTAGAGCAGATTATGCTTAGTGAAGCTAGCCAAACCCTAAAAAACAGATACCAAATGTCTTCTTTGATATAATGAGAGCAAGTATGAACAGAGCAGGGAGGAAGAGTAGGAAGAAAAGAGTAACATTAAACAGAGACTTGAGATGGGAGGGAAAGGGAGAGAAAAGGGAAATTGCATGGAAATGAAGGGAGACACTCATTGCTAAACAAAATTACATATAAGAGGTTGTGAGGGGAATGGGAAAATAAACAAAGAGAGAAATGAATTACAGTAGATGGGGTAGAGAGAGAAGATGGGAGGGGAGGGGAGGGGGGATAGTAGGGGATAGGAAAGGTAGCAGAATACAACAGTCACTAATATGGCATTATGTAAAATTGTGGATGTGTAACTGACGTGATTCTGCAATCTGCATTTGGGGTAAAATTGGGAGTTCATAACCCATGTCAATCTAATGTATGAAATATAATATGTCAAGAGCTTTGTAATGTTGTGAACAACCAATAAAAAAATGTAAAAAAAAAAAAAAAAAAAAAAAAAAAAGACTGACTGTACTTATGCCACAAGATATTATGTGAATTTTATAATTCCTTTCTAAAATAAGTTTAACTTGATGAAGTGAGATAATAGCTGAGTGTGATCCTTGGCAATTCCCACAGACACACCAACTTGAACACTCATGCACCAAGCTACCTTTACAAGAGCTAAAGTGATCAGTGTTAGAGAAGGCAAGAAGTAAAGAGTTGCCCTCCTTTCCCTTCCCTTAACCCTAAGCACCTAAGCTGGGATAGCGGGAGGTACCTCCCATTTAGGGTTAACAGAGAGAATTGAATCCAGACCCTAGACTTAAAAATCCAGTACCCTGACCACTGTGGTGAAACCTAGTGCTGGGCAAAAGCCCTCAACCCATATCACCAGGCTAATTCCCACTGACTGAGCCACTGAAATTGCTAGGTAGCTAATGGCCTCCATTACCCATTCACCCACTTCCAGCAGCATCCTGGGCAACAGGACTAACCTGTTGGAGAGCAGAGCAGAAAAGCTAGCACTAGGTTGGACTTGGAGGCCTGTGCCAATCCTACCATGGTGAAATCAAGCACCCAATAGAAACTGCAGTCCCTGTATGTAAGCCAGAGCTCACAGAGCCTCTAGACTGGCTTCATCGACCGGCAAAGACCTATGCACCAGCAGAATATAATCAAGTTTACATACAATACATAACAGTTCCAGCCTTAGAATGGTCCTGGGGCATACCACTTACTGAGAGGTGATGGAATATGGGACTAATCAGGACACTGCCCTGGAACTTAGTGCAATCTAATACTGGGAAGATCTTAAGAGCATTCATTCTTTGGCCTGCCTGGAGATGGAGTCTTTGGAACAATTCTAGTGCCAGGGAAAGACACTCAGCCCCATTCTGCTAGATTTGTATTCTAGCTAGTGTCATCTGCAGCTGGTTGTAGCAGTCATGGGCCATGAGTCCACTGTAGCAACTCATAGCAGGGTGGGCCTTGGCTCCTAATCTGGCATTTTGCTGATCTTGGGCTGTGGGCTCAGGTTGTGACACAGCTTGGCAGCTTTGGTAGCCACAGTTTGACATAAAAGCCTGGAAGTGGTCCATTTGTAACCACTCTGCCCACAGTTGGACAGAATCCTTTCTTTATAGTAAAAACTTTTCAAAATCCTGCAAGCACCTGAAAACTTGATAAATCATGGATGACTTCATCCTGCTCCAGAATTTCTTTCTTTTTTTTTTTCTTTTTTCTTTTTTGGTATCAGGGATTGAACCCAGGACACTCAACCACTGAGCCACACCTCCAGGTCTTTTTTAATCCTTTATTTAGATACAGGGTCTTCTTGAGTTGCCTAGCCTTGCTAAATTGCTGAGGCTGTATTGGACTTGAAATCCTCCTGCCTCAGCCTCCTGAGCTGTTGAGATTACAGGTATGTGCTACCATGCATGGCCTGCCCCAGAATTTCCAACAAGGTGGGCCTAAGAATGTGCATTTGTATCAACTACCTAGGTAGTGCTAATGCTGCCAGGAGCATGGCTGTACTCTTTCTTTATGATAAATTTGTCATGACTTTTGAGCTGTGTTGGCATTTTAAATTGGTACTGTTCTTGTTTGTGTTTTGGCTCTGGTTATAAAGTATATGTTTAAATAATATACACAATTTCATTTTGTCACGATCCCTAATATTTTTAGTGCCTGATTTTTCATAAAGCAAATCTTTT
This sequence comes from Spermophilus citellus, assembly GCF_964194105.1. Taxonomy (NCBI): domain Eukaryota; kingdom Metazoa; phylum Chordata; class Mammalia; order Rodentia; family Sciuridae; genus Spermophilus; species Spermophilus citellus. The sequence continues at coordinate 58,393,459 of NC_138194.1, read as the reverse complement.
TAAGAATGCATGCATTTCATTATAGTATTATCATTTGTGTCAGGACATGAGGTATTGAAATATTTTGCAAGAAAAAAATAAATTTATCTTATGGATGAGGAGAAGGCTTTTGGCAATAAAAGACTATGATTTTATTTCCAGTTCTGTGAGCATAAGGTAATTAATTCAGGGAATGCTGGTATCTGCCATAATGATTCTAGGAAATAGTTTTCTTTTTTTTTCCCATTCAAGAAGACAAATAAATAAAAAACAAAGACATAGCAATAGTTAGCTCCTTCTTATATCTCACAGACTTATAGCTGTTATAGCTTTGGAAAATGAAAGGGCTGACAAACTTTATTGAAGGATATTTTTCTCTCTTATTTTGCTATCATGTTTTACAAATAAGATATTTATAGTCTTTGCTCTTTAATATTCTTTGAAAAATACTTAGAGTCTAACATTGGGGCATACAAGTACAAAACCTGAAACTAATTTTTTCTTTTTCTCTACCCTCACCAATACCATCATGTTGTACTGACCATCTTTTACTGATAGGTGACCTACTGTAGGTGGCCAGGATCACTGGAAAAGGAATATGTCTTTCATTCATGGCTCAGCTTAGTTTTTAAGATACTTTTTATGTGGAACTACATGTTACTTGACATCACCAGGACTAGTGAAATAGAATAATAAAATATTCTCTTTGTATATTTTATTAGAGAGTAGACATCAAGCAGAATTAATTTTCCTTTTGTGATAGTTAGATGGGCTATCAAGGTGCAAATGAAGCTGAGACGATGAAATCTTTAGTCGACAGTATTGGTCTTTTTTTTTTTTTAACCAATAGTACAATACTACCAAATAAATTTTTTAAAACTTTTTTAGTTGTCAGTGAACATTTATTTATTTATATGTGATGCTGAGATTGGAACCCAGTGCTTCACACATGCTAGGCCAGTGCTCTACCACTGAGCTACAACCCCAGCCCTGGCTAAGCAAGTTCTAGAGAAAGGAGCTGAAGCCCAGAGCTCTAAAGCTGAGGCCTGCATCTGGTGATAGTTTTTTTCCTGGCATAGTCCTTAGGTAGTACTGAGCATCACATGGGAAGAGACAAGGAGCTCATGTGTGTGTGTGTGTGTGTGTGTGTGTGTGTGTGTGTGTGTGTGTCTCTCCCTCATCCTATAAGGCCATCAGGATCCAATCAAGAGGACACCACCCTAATGACTTCAAATCCCATCATTTCCAAAGGCACCTCTAAACACCAAAGTTGGATTAAGTTTCCAATTTGTACTTTACAGTGAAGATTTCATTTTAATACATGAAGGTATGGGGACACATTCAAATTATATTCAAATTATATAGCATGTATTTTCCTGCTATAGTTATCACCTATGAGAATGAAACAGCAAATGATGAAATTTCTTTTTATGTGACATTAGATGACTCTTAGGTTGCTGATAATTATTGAAGCAATAAATTTAGAGAGTACTATGAAGAATACCCTGCTTTGACTAAAAGGATACCTTTATAATCCATATATACAATATGATATGATGAGATATTTATTTATTTAAATAAAATACAAATATTTTGTAAACTGTTTTTAAGATTAATTTTTACATATATATAGAGTACATCAATTAACCTTTGAGTTGTGTCTTATGAGCTAGCTCTGTAGAACTGACTTTATACGCCTGGGATCACTGGGATACAGGGTCATTCTAAAATACTTAAACCTTGCAAAAACTTGTTACTTATGGATATAAATGGGAATGTTAAAATATACTAAATTACAGATATCAATATATCAATATACTTCTCAGCTTTATCTGTAAAGTTGCTGGACATAGGTTTATAATTCAATGCAAGAAGTATTTAATGCACTACAAACTTCCTGACTGAAATTTTGTTTACCATCGGTACAAAGAGATGAAATAGAAGTAGTACATCTAGAAATACAAAGGTTACATCTTAAAAAGGCCACTGATAGGGTGCTAAAGCATTTCTGAGGAAACCACAAGTCAAATTTGTGTACCCATTCAGCGAGGCCCCAGAAAATGAAGGCATGTATGCTGTAAGCCAAGAGTACCTCACCTTACTGTCTCACCTAAATGGTTTGGCATTAAGCTTTATCCACGGCACCTATAGAAGGTCTTGACAGAGTCCAAAAAGATGCAAGGATACAGCCCCTACTGAAATTTTCAGAGCTAAATTGAAGAGTAAAATATTTTTCAAGTCACATCCTCTTTAGTGATGAGGTCACATGTTCCTTTGGTGAAGTGCCAATCATCAAGTCATCTCATAGGGCAAAGAAAAACTAATCTGTATACAAGCAGATTAGGGATTCTCCAAAACTTAATATTTACTTTCCATGTCATATGAAACATGAATCTTGGGTGTACATTTTGCTAAAACCACAACAACCAGAAACATGCAGCTAGGTAGGAAAATTAGTTGTGTTTGTGTGCTTAGGGGATCTGGATTTGACTTTCTATGAGATTAAGACTTGGCCTCACCCTCACAGTGTAGCATGGACACTTTCAGTGAAACTCTCGGGGTTCAATAAATTGAGAATTCTGTTCAAAATGTTGCTTTCTCCAGAGCTGACAGCAACCTAGTTTCCAAATATTGTTGTCACAGGGCCAAGGTATGGAGCCAGGGCAACCACAGCAGTCTTAGGGTGCTGGTTCTTGTGATTCCCCTGGAAGGAATTCAAGAAAAACAGAGTAGGAAGCAAAAGTTGAATGGAGTAAGAAGCAAGGGTAAGGTACAGCATAGGAACTGCTCGGACCACCTGAAAGAGAGGAGGATGTGGTGCTCACAGAATTGGAGATGTTAAGGAAATCGAGTACTGCTGGTTTTGCCTCAATTCCTGTTCCCTTAATCAGTTAATTACCCTTTGTATGGTTGTCAGCAGTCTTTATTTGTGAAGGTCTTACATTTGGCCTGCCAGGGTGATTGGAGGTTGTGACATAGTTTTGGTGACCAGGGAGGGACATGGTGACTCCATCACAAGAGGTAAACGTTTTCTTAAGGAGATGCAATTAATCATGGCTGGCAGAGGTTTGACATATCAGACCCCATCTTCCAGGTACCTGTCAGATAAGCCTCCCTGTGGTTTATAGTGGCCTTCCATTATTCTTTCTTCCTACCAGCCTGGCTTACTACCCCTACATCACAATATCATTCCCATGGAACTTTGTCTTAATATAGTTAAGACCTGCTTAGGTATATCTTAAGACCTGCTAGGTATCTTAAGATCTGCCAAATATGGGCTTGACTTCCAAATTTAGGACAGATTGATTGGTTTTTTATATTGAGGCATTGAGGCGAGGAAAAAAATGAATCTTATCTGTCCCATTAACACCGAGTTGCAACAAGTGGACTAGGACAAATTACTTTACAAAGTGATGGATGCTGTGTGGCCAAAGGAGCAAATTTTGAGCATAAGACTATGGAAGTAATACAGATAACTTGCTTCACCAATTGGTTTACATTACACATTCATACATGAAATCTGCAATATATTTGTGTGTACTATGGTTTTGTGTTGCTTTTAAGCATCTGTATTGCTGAAAGTTGTAGAAGATGGCAAAGAAAACGTTAGCTTTACATCAATAAGAGATAGATACATACTGATCAGACTTCAGTTATATGATTTTTTTATTCTCCTCTTGCATCCAGGTATGACTTTTCCTTTCTCTTAATTAAAAAAACTTTTCAAACTTTATATATAAAAAGTCGTCAAGGCTTAGTTTTTGGCTTCTTATATTTTTTTTCCTCCAAGTTTTCTCTAGTTATGTGATTTTTTAAGCCATCTTATGTATTACTCAACATTTTTATCTCAAGATCTTTTTGCTAACATCAAGTTCCATGTCTTTTAAATTCTCTCTACTGCTTAGCATGTTTATATTCCCCGATCATCTCACATTCAAAATTCCCACAATGAACTCATTAGTGTCTATTCACAATTTGTCATTTTTCCTGATGCCATTGCTTTTCCCTCAGCCACTCAACCCTATAATAGCACCTGTTTTTAAGTATTCTAATTTCATAACAAATTCTTTTTTTAAAAAATGCATTCACTAGGTATCTTAAGATCTGCCAAATATGGGGATGACTTCCAAATTTAGGACAGATTGATTGCTTTTCTTAATGAGATAGAACATTTAGCACACCAACTAGCAGATTTCTCAAGGGGTTCACATGCCCTTTAATCCCTGTCAAGTGAAATGCCCATCAAAGTTCGAGGAATTACCACCATGGCTTGTAGCTCTTTGTCTGAAAAAGGACTATTAATTTGTTCAGCCCACAGAACTAAAATAACAGCTTCCTTTGTGAACAGAGTAGATCACAAGGAGGTGTTCTAAGATTTATAGATGTTCCTCAGCAAATACAACCATGTTTCACCTTTTGTTATTATTCTTATTTAGGGAGAATATTTGAATAATAGTGAAATATATTTTAACCTCTTTTTATATTATAAGGATAAAAAAGACATGTTTTCTCTCTAATTTATTTTGGAGGACCTAAATGTCTAAAAATAAAAAAGGCTAGACACCAAAGCTAATGGATTAGTCAGCTATTTCTCATTAATTCTATTGAAGGTTTGCAGCATGTCTCTCAGGTAAAGACCTCAGAGATTTTCTTTTTTCCTTTTTCTGAAAATCAAATTTATTTTTAACAGTCACATAAAACAAAAGTGCATATTTTTCCTCTTTTTTTTCAAACTTTTAGCCAGTTGTATTTTTAAAAAATTTATTTGTTCTTTTTAGATAAACATGACATTATAGTATATTTTGACATATTTATACAAACATGAAGTGTATATTAATGGGGTACTATATGTTTTGATTATATTCATACATTATATAATGCTTAAATTATTTATAAACATGACTAGCTCCCCATACACTTACCATTTCTTTATGGTAAAAACTTTTTAAAAATCCTTCTAGCTTTTTGATATGTACAGTACATGGTTGTTATCTATAGTCCCCATACTGTGCATGGCACACCAAAATGTCTTTCTCATCTACTTGTAGTTTAGCATCTACTGATCATCTCTCCCTCCTCATCACTCATCCTCTCCATTCTGCTCCACTTCTCTGCCATCAACAGTTCAAATTCCAAATGTGAACAAGTGTCCTCCATACTGATGAAATTTTTAAAAAACTCTTAAGTGGCCAGTCCCTAACGTTTTGCACCACTTTAGGCTATTTTTCCAATTATCTTCAATAACAATCATGTTTGTCCATTTCACTCCGATTACTACTGCAATCTATAATTTCATTGTATCCGAATTTTCTTTCTACCATGCTCTTCCACAGTTTTACTACATTGGTTCCAAATCATACATTTAAAATGTAATTGTAGCCTCAAAATCCTTCCTTATTTTCTGCCATTCTCAAATTCTTATGATCAACAATCAGAACTCTTAGGTTTTCACCTTTTTTCTTGAGATTTTATTTCTTTTTAAAAATTTGTTCTTTTTAGATAAACATCACAGTAGAGTGTATTTCAACATACAATACATACATAGAATATAACTTCCCATTTTTGTGGCTATATGTGATATGGAGTTACACTGGTCATGTATTCATAAGTGAACATAGGAAAGTTATGTCAGATTTTTGTCAGATTACTTCTACTATCTTGCTATTCTAAGTGTCTCACCCTTCCCATAATTCCCCTTTGTCTAACCCACTGAAATTCTACACCTGCCTGTTATTCTGTGTTAGCATCCACATATCAGAGAGAACATTTGGCCTTTGTTTTTTGGGATTGCCTTATTTCATTTAGCATGGTAGAAAAGATTGCCTCTTCAACAAAGGGTGCTGGGAAAACTAAAAGTCCATCTATAGCAAAATAAAATTAAACCCCTATCTCTTATCCTGCACAAAATCAACTCAAAGTGGAAAAAGGACCTAGGCAAGAGATCAGAGAACCCTGATCCTTCTAGAAAAAAGTGTAAGTCCAACTCTCCATCATGTCAGTTTAGGAACTAAATTCCTCAACAAGATTTCTAAAGCTCAACAAGTAAGGTCAAGAATCAATAAATGGGTTGGAGTCAAACTAAAAAGATTCTTCATAGCAAAGGAAACAATCAAGAACATGAAGATATAGACTAAAAAATAGAAGAAAATCTTTGCAACCTGCATCTTAGAGCATTAATCTCCAGAATAAAAAACTCAAAACACACCAAAATACCAAATAGCCCAAATAAATGGGCAAAGGAACTGAACAGACACTTCAGAGAAGAGGAAATACAATTGGTCAACAATATATGAAAAAAATGTTCAACATCTGTAGCAATTAAAGAAATACAAATTAAAACTACACTGAAATTTCATCTCATTCCAGTCAGAATGGCAATCATCAAGAATATAAGAAACAATAAATGTTGGCTAGGATGTGGGGGAAAAGGTTCATTCATACATTGTTGGTGGAACTGCAAATTGGTGCAACCACTCTCAAAAGCATATGAAGATTCCAGGGAAAACTTGGAAACATCATTTGACCCAGATATCCCACTCCTCAGCATATACCCAAAAGAATTAAAATCAGCAAACTATAGTGATACAGTCACATCAATGTTTATAGGAATTCAATTCACAATAGCTAAGCTATGGAACCAAATTAGATGTCCTTCAACAGATGATTGGATAAAGAAAATGTGGCACATACACACAATGGAATACTACTCAGCCATAAAGAAAAATGAAATTATGGCATTTGCCGGTAAATGAATGGAAATGGAGATTTTATTTCTATTTTCCTGAATTCACCTTTTGCAAATATAGTCAATTATCTTTTCTGATGTAGTTATTCTATATTCTTCTAGTGACTTCACCCTTATTTTTGTTCACTTAGAATTTCCTGTTTCCATTTTTTCAAATGATCAAAATCAATCTTTCCATATTGGTCTGTAGTGCTATATGCTTCACGAGGAAATTACCAGTCTAGGTGACCTATTTATCCCACCTACCTATCATGCTATTGTCATTTTTTCTGACTCGACCCTTAATTAAAACATGAAATGTATAAAAGTAAAGTTCTTCAATCAATCTTTAGGCTATTGAATAACAGGAGATTGTAAAAATAACAAACAGCACATTCGATTCTTTTCTGACATTTTTTATTAGTTGATTGATAATTTGAAAAATTACAGATGGATTCTTCTCAGGAATAGATAATTAAATTACTTTTTTACTGCTCTATTTATTATATGTTTATCATAAATGCAAAAAGAACAAGAGGGAACGGAGTTTTTTTGTATTTCCTATAATAGGTATCTATTAAATGAACAAGTTATGAATCTATTTGCTTTTCTCCTATGACAATGCAAAGGACTTTGCTTAAAATTGACCTCTGTAAGTTTGCTAATGCAAATATATTTATAAACAGTATGATTGCATACTTGTGTATATGTGTGTATATGTATTTAACAGTGCTGGGGATTGGACCCAGGACCTCCCACATAGTAAGCAAGCACTCTACCACTGAGCTACAACCCCCATCCTGCATCCTTGTACCCTTATATGTATCACTTTTATATTTGTTTTGGAATCATGTTTAATGCCTTTGCTCTCTACGATGATAACGCTATGGTTTTTGCCCAACATTGACCATCATTTCAATGAGTGCATCTGCCTCTTCTCCCATAGACCCTAATACATAATATTAAAAAATTTAATATCCTCACCTGCTATAATGACCATAAAAATTTCAAAAGTTTATTATAATCTCTTTCTAGTTTTAAGTGGTAAAAAAGAAAAATTGTAGCTTTCTTTTTCGTCAGAATAAATACCTAAAACAATGATATCAATTTAAATCGTGTTCATGTGTTACACATTATCATTGTTTATTGTTGCTTTTGGTTTATTTGTTTGTTTTGTTTTTTCCCCCTTTGGTAGGGGGAATTGAACCCAGGTACATTTATCTACTAAGTCACATCCTCATAACTTTTTATATTTTATTTTGCTGAGGCTGGCTTTGAACTTGCAATCATCCTGCCTAATCCTCCCGAGCCACTGCCATGACAAGTGTGCACCCCCATGCCTTTTTCTTACTTGGATGATATACTTTCAGTAGTGAGGAAATTTTTAAAGATGAGCAAAGAGGCCTCCTACTTTGTGAAATAAGGATAGTGACAGTTAACGTGAATATAACCAAAATTTTATACACTTTAATTTAAAAGAATATTGCTTACTTGAAAACTCTGCATCATTACAACTATTTGATTTAAAGGGCACCCAAACAGAAGCATGTGCTCAGTTTCAAGATTATATGGAAACATAACAGTAGCATACTCCTATTGAGGCTAATGTTCAATTTCTGAGGGTTTGTGGTTCACAAGATTCCATCATGATGGTTTTGAATGAAAGTGTGAATTTTTTTTTGAAAGAAACAACGTTCCGGATTGATTTTAATTTTCCTGCCCTTGTATATTTGAAGCACTCTTAACATGCCACATATAATATGAGGATATTCAAGAGCATCTCTGATAAATCTTTTTAATTTAAAAGTGACCCTATGGAGAAAGCTCCATTTTTCCAAATTATTCCCTAATTGGTATGTATTACTAAATACCTGCAGTATGTCTACGTTACAGTGTAAGTTATTACGCTATTCCTCCTTCCTCTTGCAATGGAATCACTGTTATATTAGCCAAGGTAAAGATTCATTGACTTTACCCAAGACATTTGAGTATATTTTGAGATTAAAAAGTTTGGATTTTGCATTTCTGAGAAGTAATCCAGGTGATTCTTTTGTACACTCTCAAATTATTGCGTTAGTGGTTAAAAGGATAAGATATTTGAACCAACTTGATTGGACTCCCATTCACTTCATTCAAAGGATGTTCATTTTTATTGGGCAAATTAAAAATAATTAATTAAAAATAAATTAAAAATAAAAAATTATGCTTCAGTTTCCTTGCTACACATAATCTCAATTAAAAAGAAAACCAGATCCATCAATTTTCCAGCAAATGTCTTAATTTTACTCTTAAAATCAGCATACTATAGTGACATGACCACATCAATGTTTATAATAGCTTAATTTCTAATGGCTAAACCATGGAACCAACCTAGATACCCTTCAACAGATGAATGGATAAAGAAAATGTGGTACATATACACAACGGAATATTACTCAGCCATAAAGAAAAATGAAATTATGGCATTTGTAGGTAAATGGAGGAAGCTGGAGAAAATCATGTTAAGCTAAATAAACCAACCCCCCAAAACCAAAACTGAATGTTATCTCTGATAAGCTAAGCGGATGTTAATCATAATGGAGGGAAGAGAATGAAGAAATTTTGGATTGTGCAGAGGAGAATGAGGAGGGGGGAGGGCATGTGGGGATGGGAAGGAAAGTGGAATAAGACAAACGTTATTACCCTATGTACATGTATGATTTCACTACTGATGTGATTCTACATCATATTTAGCCAGAGGAAGAAGATGTTGTGCTCCATTTGTGTACAATGTGTCAAAATGCATATTATGGTCATGTATAACTGATTAGAACAAAATTTTTAAAAATAAAAAAAAAAAATTCAACACGTCCCCCTAAAAAATTTGAGGAAAAGAAAGAAAACCAGAGATTCTATGGTACATTGTTTTTATGTACCAATGTTGTGCTGAATAAAGTTTCTAAAATAGTTTCATACCTATTAGGTCCTAAGATCCATGTTAACTTGCATATATTTAAGAATAGATGAAATAACAAATATCTTTTTTTTGGGTACTGGGGATTGAACTCAGGGGTACTTTACCACTGAGCCCCACCCCCAGCCCTTTTTTGTATGTTTTATTTAGAGACAGGGCCTCACTGGATTGCTTAGGGCCTATCTAAATTGCTGAAGCTGGCTTCGAACTCGCCATCCTCCTGTCTCAGCCTCTCGAGCTGCTGGAATTACAAATGCTCCATGATGCCAGGCCCAATATCCTTTTATCTGGACTTTAGCAGCTATTGGAATTTTAAAATGTGTTCTGGGCTGATGAGGATGATGATGGTGAAGACAACAGAGGATTACAAAGGAAAAAGAACAAGAAAAACTGCAAGACAAAAGTACTATCAGGAAGCTTCTTAAAGGAGAAGGCCCAAAGAAGAATACGGCTAGACCCCATCTGTCTCCTTTGTACTTCATGCTTTGTGTGCTTCTGGCAATATTCTTACCCTGGTAACTTGTTTTTTGTGTTAAAATGCTGCTGCATCTCATCACAGTGAGCCATCAATGATAACACTTTATCTGCATTCATACGGAAAGACTCACAGACACACACAGACACTGAGAGTTTTAAGTTTAATAGTTATATACCTATCATCTTTTTTGGAAAAGTGACATTCCATTTTTATTTCACCCTTCATTATTCCCCCTATATTACCTTTCTACCCCAATGGTTCCAGAGAATCAGGAGTTTTCCCTTGAATATGATGGAACCAGCTCTTCAGTACCTTGAGGCTTATAGTCCAGGAGCTGTGTCTCAGAGTGGTATAGTTGCTAAGTCAACATACTCATATATATGAAGAGGTAAGCTCAAGACTAATTTCAGATCATAATAAGCACTAAGAACAAAACGAGGCAAGGTGAAGGCATTCAAAATGATGAGGTGAGCTGCTTCAGAATAGAGCATGAGGAAAATAATCTGCATATGTGGCATGTTTAAAAAATGAATTTCTTGAAGAATAGAGTCTTTCTAGGAAAAAGGGACGGGTACTTTAGGAAATAAGCATATCTTCATGTGAAGAAAGCAGAGTCTACAGCCGAGTGAGCAAGTTATTCCAAAAAGAGGTCTCCAAACACCATGTTATGTGTGGTCTTGAAGGTTATGATAAGGTTTTCTTTTTTACCCCAAGAATAAGCCCTAGCCATTGAGGGATTTGAACAGTGGAGTGAAATAGTCTGATTTATGCTTTTGAAAGTTGAGTCTGGCTGCTTCGTAAGTGGTAGGACACAGTGGGGCAAGAACAGAAGAGAAGGGGACACTAGGAAACTTTTGTAAATCTCTAGGTGAAAAAATGATGGTGGTATTGATTTTGGTGTAACACTAATGGTTGGATTGCAGAAATATTTTGGAGGTGAATTTAAGCGTATTTGCTAATGGATGGAGTGTCTCTTATGAGGGGACATGCAGATGAATGCCAATCCTGTATTTGAGGATTCGGTAGGATGGTACTTATTGATAAAAGGAAGGCTTGCGAAAGTAGTTTTGATCACTTAAATCTGAAATGTCTAGAATTGGATAATGAGTTCCAGGAAAAAGATCCATTTGAATGTCATCCAGGTGTAGGTTGTAACCTCATGGAATGAGATCGTCTAGTTAGAAATTATGCCAAGAAGAGGGAAATGTCTGAGAAGTAGGATATTTACATGTTTTGTGGAGGAGGAGTCAATAAAGGAGACTTTGAAAGGAGAATAAGGACCCAGGAAGAATATCATGCATCTTGAGTGTATGGGAAAGCAAGAAAGGAGGTGTGCTTCAGGAAAAAAATGGTGCTCATTCAAGTCAGATGTTGCTAGACAGTCAAGTAAAACAGGACAGTGAACTGGCCACTTGTTTTGAATATTTATAATCTTGAAAAGAACTTTTCCATTAGACTTTCATGGAGAAAGTCCTAATTGTAAGTTGAAGAGAGAATCAGAAGATAGGGAAAAACAAAGAGCAATAAAAATAGACAACTCTTTTATGATAGTTTTGCTTGAAAAGGGAATGAGAAACTGGGATGTTTCTAGAGGAATGTGGAGTTATGTGATGATTTTTTTTAAAAAAGGGGGAGAATCATATTTAGGCATGTTGCAAGCCAATTGGAATGATCCAGGAGAGAGAGAAAAAAAATTGCTGATATCACTGAAAGGAAATGCAATTGCAGAAGCAATCTCATTGAGAGAAAAAAAAAATAAAGAAGAAGAAGTGGAATCCAGGGCATAGATGGAGGGGTTAACTAAACAATCCCATGAACTTGTCTACTATTAAAATGAGAATTACATAGAATTGATGTAGGTAAATTGATGGGATTGGTAAAGATATCATCTAGATTTTTAATGTAAGAATATATTAACACATAGTACAAACAAGAAATTATTTCTTTAAATGCCCATCATGATTATATTTTTACTGCACGCTGTCCTTATCGATAGTATTTTAAGTATAAATTTTGGCAATTTTACCTGCTTTCAGTGTTCAGTAAAATGTTGTTTTTTATTGGTCCTGTCACTTTAATGGGTTGGAGACACAGATGCAAGTTTGCCTTTCTATACTTACCCATCCTTATAATCATATGTCTGCAAGCTGTTGGAATAGACTGATACTGCCTGTCATTTTTCCTGACACCATTTAAATCATAGAGATGGTTGTATAGTTTCCTAAAAATGATGCTGTCATTAATTCACTTCCTCAATGAGCAAGTTCTACTTTAAGAAATATATTATGTTCAAAGGATGTGGAATATTTGTTTTTATATGAATAAATGAAACCTATGCCTCCTTATAGGAGACTGAGTGGTCTATTTTAACTCAAATAAGAACACATCAAAGAAAACACCCTGGGGTTGTAAACAGCAGCATAATCTTGTCACCAGGAAGATCTGAGTTGACATCTCAGCTTTCCCAAGTCTTCTGAATTTGGGAACCACTTGATTTTTATTTCTGTGATCATGATAATTTCTATTGCTAGTAGACAGTATTAATGCTTATTACTTGTCATTACATAGATTTAACTATTTAATATGTAAATTCACTTCAATACTACCAAAAATTATTGATAGTATTTTTAACAGGAGTAAGAGGAGGAAAAAGAGAAGAGGAGGAGAAGTGATACAAGAGAAGAGGTTTGTTGAGGATCACCCAGCCTTGTCATTGGCAGAGCATATGTGGAGTTCAATCCCTGGCAGTCTTCTATAACCCAAACTCTTAGCCTTGATATTTAACCGGATCTCCCCACTTGTTTCCATAAACAAAGATATGTCTTCTCTTTTATCCTATTAATATTGGATATTTCTAGTAGTTTTTGTTATTTTTAGTACAGCTGGCCCTAAAGACAATTGCAAGAATGAGGATCTTATTTATTACTTAGTTCTGACTAGATCTTTCCATTTGGAAGAAGAAATGTTTCTGTATCTGTATACTCAACATTCTATGAAAAAATGACAGAGGTAGTAACTAAAATTCCACCAGGAATTATACGAAATTCATATAATTACATGATATAAAACATACAGATTAAAATACAAAGGACAGGTTTTATCTTTCAGAGAAAATCCTTTTATCTTTCTGTGTGAAGTGGTGTGACCTCAAAGGTCTCCAAGTCTCATTTAACTGGTCTCTGATTCATTCTGGTCTTCTGATTCATTTAACTGGTCTCTGATTCATTCTGAAAGCACTTTCTGCATGACATTATTTTGTATAGATTATATGCATCACCTTATTCCTGTTTGGCCACAGAAATTGCAAGAGCCCAGATTTGTCAATACGAGGGCAGTCCTGATTCTCTTCTGAGCATTTTCTCTTTGCCTAAGGCACTCCAACTGTCTCAGTAATATGGTTTACATAAATACTTTAGCTCAAAGGGCTCTGAATGTACTACTTTTCCATGCTGTGACTGAAAGTATCCTATGGTGTTGAAGCAGAGTTGGATTTTAGTATCAATTAGAATTACAGAAATGCTCTTTTCTCTGCCAGACAGGAAGGACTGAGGTGCAACTGAAGTTGTACTTTAAATTTCTCATGTTCAAAAAGTTGTCACATAGACCTTTTTGAATTTACTGAAAAGGTATTCATATGTGAATCACTGAATAGTCTTGAGACAAAATAACCTTTCATAATATAGGGTCAAACAGATTTTGGCTCAAATTCTCACTTGATCACTTACCACCTGTGTGATTCTCAACTCCATCTTTAAAATGCAACTTCTAATTATACTTCATATTGATAAGAATATTAGCTGAGATAATAAACAGAACATATTTGTCATCCTTTATACAAAACCTTGATCAGTCAATAGTAATAATGGTCATTTGTATGTTAGAATTTGTTCATGTACATGTAAAATATAAACCAAACTGGATCTAATTTTAAGGAACTTATTGGCTCATGTAATTAGAGGACTAGGAGGAAGGTCATCTTGAAGACTGACTGATGTCAATGCCTTTTGTGCTTTGTTGTATTTGTGAATTTTTTCCCACTGTGTCCTCTGTCATGTGGCTTTATTGGGCAGATTATTGGAAGAAAAAGCTCTTTTAAATCTATGGTTCACACTCTCATACCACAATGTAAGAGACAGAAGAAATGTCTTTTCTCTCTTTATAAGTCTGGTGAAACCTGCTATGCAAGTTTTGACATGAATTGAATAACCTGCTCGTATACCAGTCATTCTTGGTAGCTAGAGGTATGCCATGTATTGATTGGCTTAGTCCAAGAAAGATATGTCAATCATTATAACAAGAAGGATGAGAGTTACCTTTACACCAACAGGTCAAATAAGGAAATCTGAAACCACAAGAAGGTAATTTGTGGGAGGAGGAAAAGGTTGGAATAGATTTGAAAGAGGTGACAAATACAATAATTTCTCTTTCACTTTATAAAGAATGTTCTTGAGAGAGTTTTTTTTCCTCTGAAATAATTAATGAGAATCTTAGTATGTTTGAATGACTTTTTGCTGTGTAATCAAAGAGATGTGGAAATGATATTTCTCAGTCTAGTGATGGATAACATGTCAAAAATAACAAAGTCTTGAGGGACCAGAATCATGAAAGTTTAAATACAATCTGAATACATTCCTGTCTGAAAGTACAATAAAAGGATACATGGTGATCCTTTTCATACAAGCTCTGAATTAGCAGGTTTTTATCTTTAAAAAAACTCAACAATGATATTTTAAATTCTACAAAACATGTAGTATTTTAACAGCATCTGAAGTGCTCTAAAATTAGAATTAATAGGTAACAATTAAAATTTTATATATAAATTTGTATATATATACATATATAACTATATTTAAATTACATTTCAGTATTTCTTGAATTAATTTGGCAGATGTTTTCTTTATTTCCAATAGGAATAGTGATAGCATTTGATTAATTAATATCCAGCCTTCTTCATAAATCCAACAACAAATACATAATAATTCTAGTGATCATCCTTGGCATTAATACAACTCATAGATTTCCAGATATTTTGATTGCACTGTGTTTGTCCTATGCTCTGCTCTATGGTCTGTATGGTTATGAAATCTAACACCCTGATCAGTGGAGATGCAACCTAGTCATTCCATATTGATTCTCCTGGTGGTAGATGTTACTTGGATACCCACTGAAAAATGATACTTTTAAAAATTGTTTGGGTTATTTATATGTTAGTTTGATTTCACCAATCAATAATAATAAAAAGTAATAAAAATATTGAAATTAAATTAAAACAAACAAATGCAGAATTTGGGAATGTTTACATCCATTTCTGGGGAACAGTTATAATGTGAGTAGTTTCTTAACAAACAGGAAAGGCCTTATAGAGAAATTTTTCAATTCATGTGATATTTGAAGATCACACTTCAGAATAACTGTATTAATTTGATAAAAGAAAAGAAATGTGTACAACAAATGAGGATAAAATCAGACCTCATTTTCCCTAATTGTCAATAGGGTCTATGATTTTCATTGTGCTAGGGTTGTATGGCAATCCAAGACATTTTTTTTTTTGGCAGGGTGGGTACTGGCATTGAACTCAGGGGCACTCAATCACTGAGCCACATCTCCAGCCCTTTTTTGTATTTTATTTAGAGACAGGGTCTCACTGAGTTGCTTAGAGTCTTGCTTTTGCTGAGGCTGGCTTTGAACTTGTGATCTTCTTGCCTCAGCCTCCCAAGTCGCTGGGATTACAGGCAGGCACCATCTCACCCAGCCCCAAGACTATTTTTAATCTACCTCTGTGGTTGACCAATAAGTACAGGAAGCTAATTCAGTCTCATCAGAACATTCCTTTTGCCATGTTTTATCATGTGTTTCCTTTAGTTTTCTTGATATTCTATCCAAGGTGTTAAGAGCAGCTAGAAATGCTGCATTTACTCTACAGCTAGCAAAGGAAAAAAAAATCTCTTCCAAGACTACAGTTCAATTTCATAAACAGGTGTTAGAGTTGTGAAGATGAAAGTCTGTTCTTCACTAAAATCTGAACCAGGAGAGCATACAGACTTTCTACTTGATTTTGGCAAGCCAAACTCAAGTTAGTCTCCCCAGAAAGAGATAACAATGATATCTATTTGGCTAATATAACAAGCTATGCCCTTTTCTATTGGTCAAAGGAAGCAAAAGACTGCTTGAAATAACTTTATAGTCACTGGGGAAGATCAAAACATTTCACATCATCTGCCTACTTGTTGTAAACAGAAAGATTCAAAACACTGAAATCCCTTAGCTCAGACAGAGTAGTCATCCTTGAAATAGCTGGAGAGTGGTGAGCAATAAATATTTACTCTCTTGAAAACTGCAAGATGAAGATGCTACATTGTGCTCTGTTAAAATTAAATAGATTAGTGCTCCCTGCAACCAGTGTGCATAGACTGGGCACTGACAATCAGCTGAGAAGCTGGGGCTGCCAGTGGCAGTTCCAGAAGCACAGCAAGAGATTGATTAAAGTGAGCTTTCTACCATCTGTGGTCACGTTATGCTTGGGATAGTTCATATATCTGCAAGGGCAGCAGTAAATATGCCAACAGAGGCAACAGGTTTCCTTGAAGCAGAAAAGAAAGTGGAGTCAATCAAGCTAAAGCTATAGCTTAAATCTGATAGTACAGAATTCATGGAAAAGAGCTGACTTTGGCATTCTGTGTGAAGAGACCATCCAAGATGGAAATATTATGCTAGAAAGATGATTCTTACTGAGAGGATTTATGATTAAATTTTTAATTTGTTCTAATATTTGTCCAATTAAATCAGTTATAGGCATTTTGGCTGAAAATCAACCTTTACATTAGGAATCAATATTTTTTAAAAGGGTTTGGCTGAAAGTGGTTGTGTTTTATTTGGATGAGAATAAGAAACCGAGAAGTAAGAAGGGGATAAGATAAACAACTGTAGAAAAGGCAGCTCTTTCCCCAAAATTCAATGTTGCAGTTTATTGAACAATCTCTTAATCTTATGAAATCCTATGCTTCAGGATTATCATACATTTCTTCATTTATTAATTCAACAATACATATTGTGTGCTTAATTTGCACAGAGTGTCAATGATGACAGCACAAGGGAGGCAAGTGTCCCTGCCTCTAGGAGTTTAGACACATTAAACAATATACTACATTTATAAATTATAGACTACATTTATAATATAGACTACATTTATAAATGCTGAAAATTCTTTGATCAGGAGGAAATAATAGCACCTCAAATGGCATACAGCCATTCTACTAAGTAACTTTGTTCTTGTCTCTGTGATAACTATTCTACCTCTCATCCTTGCTCTGCAAATACCCTACATCCTCTAGGAACTTCTCCTTTTCTTTTTTTCCTGAAAAAATTGAGGTGGGATCTGTTGGTACCGCGTCTTTCATGATTCCACATAACCACCTTCTCTATGACTCTACCTCTTTGATCATTTCTCTTTCTACTGGATGATTTCTATATTCTAGAAATCACAGCTTCACATGTTTCATACCATTTTAAACAGATAAACTTATGACACTTGTAGGTCACACTAGGGAAAGCCCATGTGGCTATTCAAAGAGGGGAATAAGACTCTCCCCTTGTCTCAGACTAGCCAGAGCACTGAGACACAACAGTGGGCCTGACCATTGATGTGGGATGGTTTACATAATAAAATGTGTTATCTTTTCTAATAAAACAAACAAGAAAATTTTTAGAGAACCATCCTGATCCAATATGTTCACTCTGTTCCTTGCTGATTTTCACATTTAAAATTCTCAAAGTGATTTTAAATACACTTTTTCTAACTACCAATCTCTCATTTTCCTTTAAAAAATACTGCAGTCTAAATTGTCTTCCTTCTTCTCTGAAACTTCCATCATCAAAGTCACCATGATCTTGTTTTAACAAATTTAATACATAATGTTGCTTTTCATTTAAAAGCTTCCTTCTCTGATCTCTCTTTCCCTTGACTTCTGTGATACAGTTTCCTGGCACGTTCCTGTTCTTTTTAACTATATTGCTTCTCATCTTCTTTGTTGGCTCTTTTGCGTCTACTTGACCTGAGAACTGAGTTCCTTCCCACTTTTTCTTTCTCCTTAGGTCATTTTCACCAGTACTTGGTTTTCATTACCACATATGTATCAAAAAAATAAAATTTAAATCCTCACTCTCTTGGCATTTGTATTTGGATGTTTTAAACCTAATGACTGTAAAATTAAATTCTTCCTTTCTTGCCCAGTCTTCTCCACTTCAATAAAAACTCTGTAAGATGGACAGCTTTCTCTGAGTCACCTGAATTCTCGCCTTTTCTCTTGCCTCCCTAAGCAGTCCATCAGTAAGTCTCAGCACCTCAATCTTCTCATTCATACAGAATCCATTGTCTCGCTTTTTTTCTGCTACCATCTGAACTCAAGCCACCATGATCTTTCTCTCGAATCACTGAAATAAGCTACAAATTTTTATCTTCTCACCATTTTTCTTCAACCTACTCTCCTCAAAACAGCAAGATGCTCTGCTAAAAAATATAAATTATTCCATCAAACATTTCAAAGTGACAAAAATAGCACTGGTACTCTATTGTAGCTTATATTGCCCTGAATAATGCATCCTGTATCTCTACCTCTAAACTCTCTTTTATTGGGAAAGGGGAGAGCATGTATATAGGGGATGGAACCCAGGGTGCTTTAACACTGAGCTTTCTTGTCAGCCCATCCTATGTTGTTTTGTTTGTTTGTTTGTTTGTTTGGGACAGAATCTCACTGAGTTGCTAAGGCTGGCCTTGAACTTGCATTTTGTTTTCTAGTCAGTGGTTGCTGTTGGTTTCCTAAACAACAAATCTGAAGTTGTTGGACTGTTTTGTTATTCCCACTCATAAGATACTGTCCTCCTATGAGTCCTAATTATATTTTTGTTATTTGTTTACCTATCAATTGTCAGTCATTGTCACTAAAAGGTAAAAATTTATAAGGCCCCAAACCATTTTGTTCTGTTCATAAAAATTGGCAGCATGGTGCCACAAAGTAGGTGCTGAATAAAAGTTTTGTTGAATGTGTCCCCTTTCAATATGGTAGATTGAAACTTATTCTCTTTCTTGCTTTCCTTGCTCGATACCCGGTAAAAAATGTGAAAATAATTAAAACAAAGAAAACATAAGGATACTCCACTATTGGATATTTTCCCCACATTTTTGAAAAACCAAAGAAGATAACCATTATAGATTGTTCATGGGGAGCAGAGGAAATCACAGTTTAGAATACACTGGAATATGGCACTGGGCGAGGAGGGCAACTTGAGCAGCAAATTCAGGGATAGGCAGAGTGGGTGGTTGAAAGCAGAGGCACCAAGTGAAGGTGTATAAGTGGAACCATGGGTTTGCCTGTGCCTTGCCTCTACACACTAGGCAGAGAGAAAAAAGTTTTCAGAAAGGTGCTTAAGCTAGGTAAAAATATTGGGGGTTATTCTCTATAAATAAGAATGACCTGTAAAGTTAAAGCTGAAGTGTCAAGTTTCATCATGTCAGATAGAAGCTGTATTCTTTTTGGCATCTAGAGGCTCTCCAGGGTAATGAATAGGAACTCATCCTGTGCCCTTACAGCAAAGACCAATTGGCTGTATTTACCTAGGTACATGAGGTCTTCTTTATTGCCTTAAATTAAGATGTGAATAAATAATCAAAGAATCAACAGTCACCCAAGAATCAACATAAAATATATTTTTTTAAAAAGTAGAGTAGAATTTCCCAGAAGAAACTAAAAATATATCAGAAATAGTACTAATTAAGCAACAGTCACATTAGTATCTTTACAGAGATTTCATCAGAAGAGACAAGAAAGAGTTCTTTAAAATTAAGCATATAAGTACAAACCTAAAAAACTGTAAGAAAATGAAAGATAATATGCAAGAACTATCCAAAAATGTAGGAGATAAGGCAAATAGTTGGGCAATGTGATTTTAAGAAGTAAATGAAAGATATTCCAAATTAATATAGGATGTTATATTTTTTTTCAAACTTGATTCTAGAATACAGAATACAGAGGGACAGAAATTACCAGAATACACAGTGAGAAGAAGATGAACCTTTCAATATGTTGGGAAAACTGCATTCCACATGCAGAAGAATAAAATTATCCCAGACCACATGTAAAAGTCAACTCAAATATAAGATCTTAAATTGTAAAATTATTAGAAGAAAAAAGGGGAAAAGTTGCACATTAGTCTAAACAATAATTTATTTTTAAAATATTTTTTGACTTCATTAAGTGTAAGTTACCATAGAAAAAATAGACAAATGAGATTATATCAAACAAAAATATTTTTATCACAAATAAAATAATTGATAGATTGTAGAAACAACCTATGAATTAGAAGAAAATAATATTCGGTCATATATCTCATAAGGGGTTAATATTCAGAATAGGTAAGAAGCTCAAATAACTGTAGAAACGAAACAGTCTGATTAAAAATGGGCTAGGGACCCAAACAGATGCATTTCAAAAGAAGATATCCCAATGAGCAAGAGATAGATAAAAAATGTTCAACGTCACTGATTCATCAGAAAAATGCAAGTCCAAATTGCAATATCACTATATGCTCGCTAGAATGGCCTTTATCAACATGACAAAAGTATTACCAGAGCAGATGAAGATGTGGATAGAAAGGGATCTGGTAAACTGGGAATGTAAATTGGTACAGTCATTATGAAAAACAGTATGGGGGTTCCTCAAAAAATTAAAAAATAGCATGACCATATGATCCAACTGTCCCACCTCTTGGTATTTCCCTAGGAGGTTTGAGATGAGTATGTTAAATAGATGTCTCACTCCCATGTGCATCGAAGCAGCATTCAAAATAGCCAAGATATGAAATCAACCTCAGAGTCCATCAACAGATGAATGAGTAAAGAAAATGTGATTTATCCACACAATAGAATTTGATGTATCCTTGAAAAAGAAGGAAATTCTGTATTTACAACATAGATGGATCTGGAGAACATTATGCTAAGTGAAATAAGCCAAACACAGAGAAATGCTGCCTTTTCTCACTTTGGTTAGATTTAAGTGCTTATTTGCTACTTCCAAATATTTCCCCTCTCCAGGCCTTTGGACAACAACTCAGCTGTGGAGCCCACACACCAGAATGCAAAGTGCTACTGGCAGTTGCCCTTGTTTCCTTCCCAGTGACTTTTTGAGCTTTGGAGGATAGGAATGGCTGTGTGTGAGGTGAGGGAACAGGATGGAGAAACATTTGTCTTTAAAAGCAGTATTTCTCCAAGAGAATAAAAACTATTGATTTTTTTTTTTCACAGAATCTGGGTTTGAGGGCCAATGACAATGAGCAAGATAGGGTTGTAAGACATTTAATCCTCTCTCAGTTGCTGTAAACCAACTAGGGGACACAAGGAAAGAACAATAATTGTTTTCACCAATTTCTGCCAGTCTATCAGTGGATAGATTTCCCCCTCCTTCTCTTTAACATGCATAGTAGGGTGTTTCCATCTTTTCAGTGTTTTCTTGGAAATTGTCATGAAAAAGTAGAAGAGGTTGTTGCGCTGAGGAATGCTTGCCAACTGCTATGCATCACCAAAAATCAAACTAAAATATTTTTTAAAGTGGCAATTTCTGCTTAAATCAACAAACAAGCAAC
Source organism: Spermophilus citellus (assembly GCF_964194105.1). NCBI lineage: Eukaryota > Metazoa > Chordata > Mammalia > Rodentia > Sciuridae > Spermophilus > Spermophilus citellus. Next base: position 58,371,691 of record NC_138194.1, on the reverse strand, counting down.
TAATATAAGTACTCATCAAAACTTTGATATAACTTTTATTTATAAATAAATAGGAATGTTAGGTCAATCTTAGAATAAATGATTAGTCTATAATATCCATAGGAAGGTTTCAGTACTGTGTTTTAAATGTCTAAAATAATTATAGTACAGAAATAATACAGATGAAAACTCTTCAGCATCTGAAAGGATTAAACAAAGGCGACTGACAGAATGTCTTTAGAGTCCTCTCAGATTGGCTACACTGTAGACAGGTGTCTTCCTGATAATAAATCCCTAACCTCCCTTTCCTTGGAATATTTCATTTAGATCACTTGGAATGATTAATTTTCTCTCTCTCTTAAGATTTAAATCTTCTCCCAGACACCAGCCAGTGTCCAAGCTCAGTCATGTCTTTTCTGAAAGATTAGGAACCATCCTTTCGAAATGTTATCATCAGGAAAAATAGTGCCCCTATATCCCAGTCTCTGTAGGAAGGTAAGCACCAGCCTTCTTCAAATGCAAATCAGCAAACACAAAATTAACAAGGAGACCCTCAGTAACTTCCTCCATTGATTTTGCACTAACTTACCTCTGTGCATAAAATGTCTCCCATCTTTTATTTCAACAGATTTGAGTTTAATCCCTTTCCCCTATTGCAGTAGTCCTGAAGAGTCTTCCTTGTAACTTTGGTGCAATTTTTCTTTGAAACAGAAATATGTTTTTACATTTGCTTTTTCATAGAAATTATGGAGATTGTGTTTTTAGATAAATGTGGGCTTATTTTTGTTTCTCAGTTTGTAATCTGAACCTGATTATTTTGATTGATGTTCTAAAATAGGATGTGGTTCAAAAAAAAAAACTTTTAAGATTAAAATAATGAAATATTATTAAAGGATGGTCCACCATAAATAAGGAGAAACTATTGAATGAAAAAACATTTGAAAAGGAACACAATTAACTTTATAAATATTAATTTTCCATTTTCTACTTTTATCCCTTTCCCCTTCCTTCCTGCCTGCCCTCCCTCCCCTCCCCCACTTTCATCTTCCTTTGTTCTTTTCTTTTTTTTGTAGGTTTCCCTTCTCAGGTAGCTTAAAGGACACAATCTGCTTTCCAATATGTTTTAATCATCATTTTAAAAGTAGAAAAAAATTCAGTGAACTTTGGGAAATTTCATGTGATTCATAGAATTTACACTAAACACGATTTCTGTAAAAATTATAAAATGTCTTGATCCTTTTTGAGAAAAATATTATATCTTCAGTTAATTTTCTTACTTCATATCAAACAGAGAAAATAAGAGGTGATCTTAACATTTTTACAAACCCAGGGGTCTCCCACTCATCTTAACCTTGCCAGATTTTAGAGCAGTTTATTGTGAGCCAATTGTCATATTCCAATTCATTTGTTGCTTATTTTCTTGTTATTATTATAATTTTTTTCCCAGATCAAGTTTAACTCACAATGTGGAAGATGTTGGGATTATTGCTGATTCATCCAAAGACCATTATTGGCAATTTTAGAATTCAAATGTCTAATCCTAACAGGTGCTTGTTAGAAGTACAAATATCTGAACCCACTCCCAGCAATTCTGATTCAAGTGGCTCAGAATGTACATTTTGAACAAGTACCTTAGATCTTTTGTTTTATGTAGGAGAGTTTGAGAAACATCAATGTTGCTATGGTTTGGATATGAGGTATCTCCCAAAAGTTCCAGTTAATGCAGGAAGATTCAGAAGCAAAATGATTGGAGTATAAGAGCTTCAACCTAATAACTCCATCCTAACACAAAAGCCCTAACTGCAGAGTTACTATAGGCAGGTGGGGGGGTAGCTGGAGGAGGTGGGTCCTCAAGGAGCATGCCCTAAAGGTTGCATCTTCCCGCGGCTCCTTTCTTTTTTTTTTTTTTCTTCTTTTTTTTATTGATTATTTAAAGCATTACATAGCTCATGATATATCATCTTTTATACATTTGACTCAAATTGTGTTTTGAACTCCCATTTTCACCCCAAATACAGATTGCAGAATCACATCTGTTACATATTCACAGTTTTACATAATGCCATATTAGTGACTGTTGTATTCTGCTACCTTTCCTATCCCCTACTATCCCCCCTCCCCTTCCCTCCCCTCCCATCTTCCCTCTCTACCTCCCCTGCTGTTGTTCAATTCTCTCCCTTTTTTTCCCTCCCCCTTGCCCCTCATAACCTCTTATAATTCTATGTATCATTGAAGGTCTCCTACTATTTCCATGTGCTTTCCCTTCTCTCTCCGTTTCTCTCCCCCCATTCGTCTTTGTTTACTGTAGTCTTTTCCTCATGCTCTTCCTTCCTGTTCTGTTCTTAGCTGTTCTCTTTATATCAAAGCAGACATTTGGCATTTGTTTTTTAGGGCTTGGCTAGCTTCGCTTAGCATAATCTGCTCTAATGCCATCCATTTCCCTGCAAATTCTATGATTTTGTCATTTCTTAGTGCTGCATAATACTCCATTGTGTATAGATGCCACATTTTTTTTTTATCCATTCATCTATTGAGGGGCATCTAGATTGGTTCCACAGTCTAGCTATTGTGAATTGTGCCGCTATAATCATTGATGCAGCCGTATCCCTATAGAGCGCTTTTCTCTATCTCTGCTTCTGACCTTGCCATGAGCTGAGCAGCTGTCCTCCACTGGACCCTTCCCCCATGATGTGTTGCACCACCTGGGTGCAGAGCAATGAAGTAGACCCTATGAACTGAGACCTCTGAGATTGTGAGCCCCAAATAAAATTCCTCCTTTAAGCTGTTCTTGTTAGTTTTTTTGGTCATAGTGATGAAAAGCTCTCTAAAACAAAGGCGGAATGAAACTGAGATAATTCAAAAGTAAAAAAGTTGAAAAGATTTACTATGTAAGACTAGCATTAGAGAGAGGATATGCAAGCATACGCTCATTAAATAACAATAAATGAAAAGGAGGTGCATTTCTGGCCCTGGCCATATAGACCTTCCATACAACTTTAATTGTGAACCTCAGCTATGTCTACCTTGCATAAGAAGGAAGCTATACTTCAACCATTCTGTACTTTTAAAATAAAATCTGTTTAAATTGCAGCAATTAAATAAATTATTTACCTAAAAATGAAATCCCATCCCTACCCCTCTTCACCTGTCACACATTTACGTATGCTCTCATGTGGTCCTATGTTGCTGACATCCAAGCATTTTCATTCTATTAACATAAAGAAAATTGTCATACCTATTTTTTTTTACCAAATTCTTCCTCAATTCCCTTTTTACAATGTTATTAGTTATTCTATAATACTTCAAATAAAGTACTATGGTCAATGCACTTCTTTTATTTCTCTTAGGAGAGGCAGTCAATTTGGAGAACTAAGTGATAAATGAGCTGATAATAAAGTGTCAAGAAAAATATATATTATTCACTTACTGCATACTTTTTTAAGTAAAAAATAAGGAATTAAAAAAAAAAAAACAGTGACAATAGAAATAGAAAAAAATTCTAAATAACTTTTTATTGCAAAGCAATTCCAAAATCTAAAATCCCATGGAGATTGACCATGACCTCTATTTGAGGAGACCAGATCTATGCTGCTGCCTTCCACATGAGTATAAAATAGCATTGAAATGGCATTCTCTAAAAGATAATAATATTAGTTGTTTTCTAAAAACAGTTGTGTGACAACAAAGTATTAACCTATGTCATAGACAAAGATTTGGAGTAGGATACTACTCATCTTCAGCACTCATGCAATGCAGTAGGGGCTTGCCTCTGTAACTGGTACTGACATCACAGCCCACACAACTCTTAATGGCTGCCTTCTGGATCTAGATGAAAGATAGGGTATTCATATTTTAAAATGATATCAATGTGATTTAAGCTACATATTGTATATTACCTGTTCTCTTTTTCTCACTTCTCTACTATTATATAAAGTAAGCATTGAATATATGACTGAATTCATAATTGGTTTCAACAAAAAGCAAACTAAAAGAAAGTGCACAGAAAAGGTGAATCATGCTTTTAGGACTCTCGTTGAACTTTTTGCTGATTATATTCCCTCTTTTAGGTAAGGTTGCCCTGGGTGGATATTGGATTAGGTCTCTAACCATTGTCTCTGGACCCATATACATCATGCTCTCCCCAATCAGAACTATTTCCTGTTTACCTTTTTGTTGAGAATATGAGTATGATCTATTGGCACATTCAATAATTTTTCTATATATGTGGAAACCAAATGCAGCAACTTAATATGTATAGTATATAACAAAATGTATGTACTTCTCAGGGGGTCTCAGTTACCACACACCTAAATCAATAGATACTTGTAATAAGTATACTATGGAATTGAGTGAGTGAGGTAAAGTGGGACAATATAATGTTAATAATGTTAATAATCAAAATTAGAAAGACTTGTGAGTGCAGATAATTTGCTTATGCATCTTCATTATCTTGCAATTATAGTTTTCAACTCAACTTTGTAGCTTTGGTTATCTTAGATTCTTAATGTACACCATCTTCCAACATTGCTACTATATTATGTGTTGTATTATATATTTATTAGTAAGGGGTTTATCATTCTCAGACCTAATGCTTTTTGCTTTGAATGCCTTCTAGCTATGAAATGCCATGAATGGGAAAGTAGAGTCATATATGCACAGTCTCATTTAAGATATAATTCTCTGTGCTCCCACAATGATGGTAATTTTATAAAATGCCTCAAATTCTCATTGATAATACAGAATAATTATCCCAAAGTGATGCAGTTAGTTTTTGTTTTCATACTTTTCAGAAAGGTTCTGCTTAATTTTCACTAAGAATCATATTAAAACATGCAAATTATTAATATGTTTATATTCTTTTATTAGAACCTCTCTGCCTAATTAATTAGATACATACATATTATTAGTGTTTTGGAGGATAAATGAATTGGTTAGTAAGTTGCCCCTAATTCTCCTTATGTTCTTATACATTAGCACATATAAAAAGGTTCTTTGTTGTTTGGGTTTTGTTTTTGTTTTTGTTTTGTACTAGGTATTGAATGCATGGCTGCTCAGTCATTGAGCCACATTCTCAGCCTTTTTAATTTATTTTATTTTAAGACAGGTACTTGCTAAGTTTTTTAGGGCCTCACTAAGTTGCTGAGGCTGGCCTTGAACTTGTGATCCCTTGCTTTGGCATCCCTTGGCTTGGATTACAGGTATGCACCACTGTGCCCAGCAGTAATAAGTTTTTAATTCAAGAAACATGTATAAAGAATCTACAGAAGAAAATATACTAAATGTCCTGGAACTGAATTATTCTGTCTCACAAAAGAAAGCTGAATGTGTGCATCTGTTCACACGACTGTGTTCACTAACATTATATTAGCAATTTGCAAGAAGCTGTGATAGGACTATTTACACCACAGTAATGAGGAAATTGGATATATGGATTTTTGTTTTTCCTTGAGAGCTTATTTTTTCATCATCCTTCTTATTAATTGCTAGATATAATCCTTGTCCTCAAAGATGTTATTAACAAGTGGTTGGAAAAAAATGAACTTTCAAGATTTTCATACCGAAAAGATAATTCTAGAAGCAGTATGGAAGTTACTAATATAAGGATAAGACTGGCAGCGTCAGATCTCCTGGGAAATGAATAGAATGTAACTGAGTGGTAATGGAGATTTAACCTGGGAAAATGAAAGGGGAAATGTAAAGGTGGGGGCTTTTGGAGGAGGTCGACTTAAAATTAATATATTGGTCTTCCCTATCATTCATAAGAGTTGAACTGCAACAGAAATTGCTTTGTTACACCAATTAGATGAAATATGTGAAAGTACTGCTTTGTATATTGGAGGATAGATAGTGCAGGACAATTATCTCTAAGAGAAGTAAAGAGAAAAAGAAATTATTTGAAAGCAGAGAGACGGATCCAAAGGAGAGCCAAAAGTCCTTACTGATTTAAGATAATAGAAATTGGAGTTCCCTGTGGCTGAGGCAGCAATAATATATAGGCCAGAGTAAGAAAGGAAGAAAGAAGGGAGATTAGAGTGGAGGGAGACAGATTATACACACACACATACACACACACATGCACGCATGCTCAAAATGCTGGGAGAAAAAGAAGCCTTAGGAGTTTCTGTGATGCTCAGGCAAAGTAATTTTGTGCTTGTGTAGAAAGAAACATCACCAAAACTGAGGATTAATTAAAGAACTACTGGAAAGAAAGATATAATTCTCTGTGCTCCCACAATGATGGTGACAGCTCATGTCCACTAGCTAGAATGGAAAGAGCTAAAATTTACTAGGCATTCATTATTGCCATCAGAATGCCTAGGCAATAGTATGGTTCTCAAATTAATTCCACAATAAAGACTTCTCTTGATCCATCTAACAAAGTTAAAGGGAAGCTTTTAAAGATTCAAATTATGAGCCAGAGAAAAATAATACATTTTATTTAAAAAAAATAAACAAAACAAAGCACACAACCATGGCAGTAGCCAAGGAAAAAGGTACCAGCTATGTGAACATTCAGGAAAATATAACCAAAAACCAGGAGAAAAATTAACTGGAAGAAAAAAATCAATAGACATAGATATAGAAATGGAAGATACTGATTATAAAAGATGTTAAAATAACTGTTATAAATGCTAAAATATATTGAAGGAAAAATGTACAGAATAATGATAAATGAAAGATAACAATAAAGATCCAAATGGAAAATTTATTGATGAAAGATATGTGAAATGAAAAATTCATAGGAAGAAGGTTATTACAATTTAAACACTGTAGAAAAGATAAGTTAACTTGAAAACACAGCAGTATAAGCAATTAAAAATGAAGTGCAGAGAAATTGAAGGGGAAAAAAAGATAAACAGCACCTCAATAAAGAGCAGAAAAAATGGCAAATGATCTAATTTAGGTATATGTAGAGATCTACGAAGAGAAGTTAGAAGAGGGAGCAAAAAATATTTGAATAAATAATGTTTAAATTTTTCCAAATTTAATATCTACAAATTCCTGGATGAAAGGACCACCATTCATCCAAAGAAAAACCAGAACAATACAAAAACCAACTAAACAAACAAAATGCAAATAAAATCAAGCCAGAAGTTGAGTGAAAATAGTAGAAGCAGCCAACATGCAGAACAGACAAGAGTGAGAGAAGTCTTCTTGTCAGAGCCATGGGAAAAGAAGCCATTGAATTCGCACCTTTAAATTTCTAGAAATATAGAATAATATAGCCAAAGATATAGAAAGCCATGGAAAGATTTTGTTTTGGATAAAAATATCTAAAAGAATTCAGAGTTGGAAATCTTTTTTCTATAAGGGAGATCTTCAGGAACTCTGAGAATGATACCAGATTAAATTGTACTCACACAAAGAAATAAAGTCCACAAGATATGATAAATATATGGGTGAATATGATGAATTTCTTAAATAGTTCTCATTACTTTTAAAAGACAGTTTAAAAAATGTAGGATCTGTGACATATGTAGATTAAAACATGATAAAATAACAAAACAAATGAGAGAGAACTGAGAAATATACTGTGTCTATGTTCTTATGCAATATACGGCTGGTTTGATATTTGGAGGAAGAGTGATGAGTTACATTTGTCTAATGTATGATTAACAACCCAACAGTGAAGATGGATTCAAGATGCGTATTCAATTCATTAATGAGAAAAGTAGAAAAGGGAATAAATAACAGATGGCTCATTGTAAAAAGGGAAATTTCCAGTCTAAAAAAGGCAAAAAAATCCAAAGAGACATTTCTCCAAAGATATATACGTGACTAAAAATCACACTGAAAATTGTTCAACATCATTAGCCATCAGAGAAATGCAAATCAAAACCAAAATGAGATATCACTTCCTACCACTAGGATGGCTATTCCCAGGAAAAGAACAGATAACAGCAACTGTTGGAATGAATGTAGAGAAATGGGAACCTTCCACAACTGCTTTGCAAAATACTGTAGCAGTTTCTCAAGTGGTTAAGCATGGAGATACCATAAGATTTACCACTTCTTCTCCTAAATATACATGAAGAGAAATTAAAACATATGTGCATGAAAAAACTTGTACACAAATGTTTATGGTAGCAGTATTCATAAGTCAAAAAGTGGAAGCAGCACAACTGATGCATATATAAATAATGAAATATTATTCAGCAATAAGTAAAATTGAATACTGAGGCATTCTACCATCTGAATGAATCTTGAAAATATTATGCTAAATGAAAGAAAACAATTACAAAAGGAGTACATACTGAATGATTCCATTTATAAGACATGTCCAGAATAAGCAAATCCATGGAAATGGAAAATAGACTACTGTTTGCTTAGTGTAGAGGGAGGGGGATGAGGGGTGGAATAAGAAGCCTGGTTTCTTTGGGAGTAATGGAATCATTCTAAAAATGATTGTGGTAATGGATATGCAACTCTGTGAATATACTAAAAGCCATTCATTGAATTACTCCATTTAATTCAATGTGTTTGCTATGTGAGTTATATCTTGTAAGATTGCTTCACAAAACTGAACAGATGAAATGAATAGGAAGTTTAAATGATGATTTAATTAAGCCCAACCATATAAATAATTACAGAAAATATAAATAATTTAAACAATCCAGTTGAGTGGACAAAAAAGCGAAACACAAGTATATTTTGTATGTAAGAAACCCATTTTAAATTAAAAGACATAAATAGGCTAAAATAAAATCATGGAGATAATTTAGGATGCTAATACTCATCATGAGAAAGGTAAATGGGTTATATTAATGAAAGAAATGGAATTCAGAAGAAGGAATATTTATCAGACACAATGCAATGGCTTTCGCCATGAAAAAGGAATCAAGTTTTCAAGAATATGTGTTTCTAATGTGCATGTACCTAGAAAGCTTCAAAATTCTTGAAGCAAAAATTGATAGACTCATAAGGAGAATAGAGAAATCCACATTTAGTTGATGATTACAATGTTCTTCTCCCTTTAATTGGTACAAGTAGAGACAATATCAGAAAGGAGATATAGATAGATAGATAGATAGATAGATAGATAGATAGATAGATATAGATATATCCATCCTGAATACCATCAACTAAACTTGACCAAGATGACATTTGTAGAACCCTCTTACCCATTTCAGTTGTGTATGAAACATTTACCAAGATGGACAAAGTTGATAAAATGCTATGTGACCTGATCATGACAAAGAAAAACACAAAAGGGGCTGGGGTTGTGGCTCAATGGTAGAGCATTTGCCTGGCATCTGTGATGCACTGGGTTCAATTATCAGCCTTACATTTAGATAGATAGATAGATAGATAGATAGATAGATAGATAGATAGATAAAGGTCCATTGACAACTAATTATTTTTTTAAAAAAACAGAGAAACAAAAGTTACAAATATTGAAAATGATAGAGGAATTACTGAAGATTTATAGACAGATATTAGAAGGACAATAAGAAAACATTTGGGAATGTTTTAATTTTGACAAGATGAAATACATAAACTCTTTGAAAGACACGCAGTATTTAAAGCCCCACTGGAGAAGCAATACAGTTATGGGAGGAAAAATAATTTCTGCTGTTCTATTGCAAAGTAGAGTAACTATATGTAACAATAATGCACTGTGTATTTCAAAAAAAGTTAGAAGAAAGATTCTTTAATGTTTTCACTACAAAGAAATTATAAATGTTTGAGAAATAAATATGCTTACTTATATTTGAGCATTATACAATGTATACATGCACCCAAGTATCACATGGTACCCCATAAATGTGTTCAATTTTTAATGTGTCAGTTTATAAAAAATAGAAAAGCAGCAATAGATAACAATTAAAATAATATAATATAGTCTTAAATCAGCAATTCTGTATTGTCCTTAACTTCCTGTATCTCCATTCCACCTTCATAATCTTCCAGAAGTACTATACCTCTTATTTTGATATTGTGTTTTGGACTCACCATTAATTTAATGTATGTAACATGTAGAGTAGATATTTTAGAATTGACAGAATCCCGGAATTATCAGATTTCCTATACAAATTAAGAGAAATTGATGTTATTTATTATGTTCCATTAATGAAAAGGGGTTTAATATAAATTTGTATTAAAAGAGCATGTATGTTTGTGCCTACCCAGGGGCACAAACATAAGCAAAATAAGAACATTCCTCCTCAAATCCTTCAGGTTTAAAAGTGGAAAAGTAAAAAGAACCTCCTCTTTTCTATTTATCAGAAATCATGGCTAAAGGCTAGAGTATAGCTCAGTGGTAGAACATTTGCCTAGCATGAGCTAGGCCCTGAGTTTTATCCCCAGAGCCACAGAAGCAAAACAAAAGAAATCGCCACTAAGTGACAATAAGAATAAAAAACACAAGACAAACTCTTATTTCATGAGAGGGGTTATTAAAGTCCTAAAAGTAATTTCCTAGAGAAAATCATGTATGTAAGTGCTATGTGGTTACAAAACACCAGAGAAAATGGAACAACCAGGAATAAATTTTACTGTGCTACCGAATACAATTAAAAATGGAAAAATGCAAGCAATGCTTTTTAGATATTGGATTTCAGATAATTTAAGACCTGAAAGAGAAGAAACAAATGATATGAGCCTTATGAATGATGCCACTTATGGCTTGTAGTGAAATTCCAGGTTGCACTGTGAAGCTGAGTACCCTGGCTGAGCCCAGTAAACTTTCTAAGCTGAAGAAAAAGAGCTAGGAATCGGAGGAAGCAAAAGAGGCAAGAATTTACAAAGAAGATTGTAAGAGAGATGCAATGATAGAAAATTAGTGAATATTTCAGGGGGTCGGTCTCCTTGGTTCTTCAATCAAGTACTGATCAGGAATACATTTGATGTAACTATGAGAGGCCAGAAAGAAGACTCTCTGACAAGGGAAAAGGGAATTATCCCTGAGGCTCACACTGGGACAGGAAATGTTGCATATATCCCTCAACTGTTATGGAAATCTTCATAATTTGGAAGATATCAGGTAGAAGAATAAAAGTGATTGCCTCAGTAACAGGGCAAAATTAATCCTAAACTATTCCTACTCTGCTTCTGACTAACAGGGAAGTGTGGAATGTATCAAACCATCTCTAAGTAACTTAATTATGTCCCATTAAAATAGGTCAATCGAGCCAGGCATAGTCTTGTCATTAAAAAGAATCAATTGTATTTCTGTATTTTTGAGAATACAAAAATATCTAGTACCTCCCAATATAGAATTTACAATGTCTGAAATCCATCAAAAATTAGCAGGCGTGGAGATAAACATGGCCTTTAGTGAAGAGAAAGTTAACCCATAGACACTAACTTGATTATGTATTTGTTTTGCTTGTCTGCAAATATGTACATTTATGTAGAGAGAAGAAAAATTAGTTATGTGAAGTAGAAACTTGTAGAAGATAATGTTTCTTCTCAGAGTTTTAGAGATGCAATATATAATGTCTGATTTGAAAAGTCACTGAATTGAATTAATACATTAGACAACAATGAAAATAAGCAACTAATAAACTTAAGGACAAAGGATTAGAAATTATCCAAATGAAACAGAACAGAGAAATACGAACAATAGAAGCAGCACCCCCAAAATCCAAAACAAAGAAACAAAACAGCACTGTTGACTGTTGGAAAATTCCAGCGTGTTTACAACTGAAGTTCCTGAGGAAGAGAGGAAAGAGGTGGCAACTTTTAAGGCACAGGATCTGAATTACTAATATTGGGACTGGAGGAGGCATCATCATCTGGATTCTACAGAATTCTATTATCTGAAAGAATAGTAACAAAACAGTATGAGCTTATGCTTATAAATTTTTAAAAATTAGTCTGTCTTTAAAGGCCCAAAATATCAAACACACTCATTTAGAAATAGATAATTGTATATCTATTAATAAGACAGAATTTTTAGTTAGAAACTTTGCCACAAGGAAAATTATAGTTTCAGGTGACTTTATTGGTGAATTCTACCAAATATTTAAGAAAAAAAAAATGATTCACATACAAAATCCTTCATAAAAGTGAGGAGGGGGGATTACTTTACCATTTATTCTATGAAGCTACCAATACTTTGCAACAAAACCAACAGGACACACTACAAACCCACAGTAGTTCAGATGGATATCTTTAATTATATATTTGCCCAAATTCTCTCCAAAATATTACCAATGTGATCCCAGTAATATACTAAATGGACACTATATTATGACTAGGTGTGGGTTTTCCCAGTACTATAAGGCTGATTTAATACTTTTAAAATAATCAATATTTAAGTCACCATTTTAACAGATTACAAAAGAAAAAAAGTATGTTCATCTCCATATATTTTAAAAAGTATTTGGCAAAGTTCAACATCTATACTTTGATTAAAAAATCTCAGAAAGCTTAGAACAAAAAGAACTTCCTCAAGCTGATGAGTGGCATCTATGAAATACTTACAGCGAACATCATATTTACTGGCAAGAGAACCAATGCTTCTATTCTAACATAAGCATATGAATACCAGAAAGTATTTTCTAACATTCCTCTCTATACTCTCATAGTGGTTACTTTTATCTTATTTTCCCTGAATCACTTTATGTTTGTCACTGACATCCATACTGTAATATGTCCTTACTCCTCATATGGATTCAACATTGTTAGATTAATCTTTGTAAAGGGTAGTTCATATTATGCCATTCTCTTGATTTAAAAATGTAATTTTAAAACTTATAATGTAATAAAAATTAAGTTACAAATTGTGTGATTTTTGGAAGCTGTGTCCAGTTTGCTTCAAGAAATGTTGTGTGTATCTTGTATTTAATTATCACTCTATGAGGTAAGTTCTATTGTTCCCTGTTTAAAGATTAGAAGATTGAGACACTAGGAGGTTAAATATCTTAGTCAAAAATCTCAGGAAATAGGGGTGTTGAAGTTCAAATTGGGATAAAATGTCTTCAGTAGTTATAATCACAAAATAAATTTAATTTAAATTCTTAAAATTAGTTAATTGATTTTGTTTATTTCAGATTGCTCCAAGGCATGAACCCCAACATATTTTCTAAGTCACTTTTTATATTAAAAATTTTATATAGTGTTTTACTATAATAAAACTGCTTTTATTTGTAAAATGCAATACCCTCAGGTTCTAAAAAGAATTGAATGTGGAAATAGCCTTATAAGAATGTTCCATAGATAGTTCTTCTGTCCCTCCCCTTCTTTCTTCTTCTCTATTCTTTTTCCATATATAACATATATTATTATTATATTATTATCAAGTATTTTCATGTTAAACCGGATAACTGTCTTTTCTTTGATACCATCTCAAATTCTCCATGGTGAAAACTTTACTCATTCTTAAGTGATACCGTTTTTAGAGTTGTCTTCCTTTGTTCACATAGAACATGTTAAATTTAAGATTTTATTTTTATTTCATCTTCATTTTCATGGTGGAAGTAAATAAATTAAATGTTTTGTTTCTTATACATTGTACCATTCTTGACACATGTTCAGTAAATGGAGAAAGAAATGGATACATATGATGTCCTCTTACACTATATTTGATTATAAACTATTACCTGTCTTTAAACCTGACAACAACTTCTGCTTTATTCATGGAGTCTAATTGATTTTTACCAAAGTGGGTAAGAATACTTTCTTTATCTAAATCCCTATAGTCCATTGTGACATTCTTGTGTCATGTACAGTGTTCTCTTTTGTTTTACAATTTGGAAATATTTTGGAATTAAGCTTCACGTGTTGTATATTAACTTCTGATTCCTTACAAAAGAGAACATTATCATATATTGTGGAACAACGCTATTTTATTGAGCACAACCAAATTTTGCATACTGGGAAACAGATGGAATTTTAAACAGATGGATTATGGGGAATGCGATGTAATTTTAAAAGTTAGAAACTTAAAACAAAGTCCAGGATTATTATTTTTAAATTTCACTGGATAAAGTTACAAATATAAACAGTGGAAAGTAAATATAATTTAAGAATTTTAAGTTCTTCATAGCTGGCACTGAATAAATAGTCCAGTGGACACCATCAAGTGTTGGCTCAACTAAAACAGCAGTAACCAGGACTGAGAATAAAAAAAAATTAGAGAAATCTCTCAGAATTGAGGATCTTCCTAAAATTGTTTTGCTTCTGGAGGCAGAGGAGAGATTAAGTTTCTTCTAAAACATAGCTGCTGTTTTCTTTATGACTCTCTGGGATGCTGTGGGGTCTTGCCTGATATAGTTTTGGATATCTTCCATTGGACAAACATGGCATGTTCAACTCCCTTATCTTGTAGTTTGTTGAGTTTGAAGTGACCCACCTCAAAATAGATATATCAGGGTGGAGAGACACATGTCTCCATGGTTCAGGAATTCAATTTCAATAAGAGACTAATTAATAGCTGTTTCACAAAAGGATACACCTCATAGCTATGTCATGGGAAGTCCCAGAGGGAACCATAATGTGGAGGCTACTTCTCATTGTCAGAGACTCCTATAGAAAATCATTAGCCATTAACACTTGTGGTTCAAATGAGATCTCAGGGATATGAAGCCCTCTATTGCCATTGTCTTATGAGGAGCTCATCCCATTCAAGAGAATTCCCTCTAACACTTATGATCATTCACACTACAAGCATGTAAATTATCACTACAATTAAATATATTTTTCATGGTAGAACAACAGTACATTGAATTGACATAATACACCACACCCATAAAATCACTTAGATCTCCTTTTCCACAATGAACACTGTCCAAAAACCATCTGTTATATTGGATATTTCTCCTTCCATGGGACCAAGTAAGATGGTTACGTGGATAACTATATCCAAAAAGCCATACATTTTGCATCCCTCTTCTCCCCCCAGTTCCCAGAGATGCTTATATTTATGACCTTTGCTTCCTCTCAGAGACAAGAAGACCTGCACCCACCATTAATAACCCTTCCCTTTAAAGCTGCTGAGGTTGGCATAGCAGAAAAGCAGAGATCAGTGGGGGCTGCGAGAGAGAAGAGCTGCACACCAAAAGGAACAGTCCATTTGTTTCAGATTTCAGGAGGTGTTGCACCTGATCACAATACTTTGTCTATATTTGTTTCACAAGGATTTATGTAATTTTTTTTTGTTTTTCACTCTCCAATAAGACATCATTGTCAGCTTTGTAAATTATATGAAGCAGTAAGAGCCTTAATTTTAGTCAATAACTCATCTATGATTTTCAACAAGAGCTTTTTCTCAGAGAATTTTTCTCCAAAGAATCAAAAATCCCTTATAGCATATACGGACCCTTTATAAGAAAACAATAACAAAGAAAAAACTCAGATCTTCTACTATATTCTTTGAATCAATGTGAGATCAGCATGATAGGTGGCATGGGTGGGCAGAACTATAAAACAGCTATTATTTTCATTCTTCCCAGTGAGAATTACAGTCCACTTCTCTCTTTTCCAAAGTGAAGTAACCAAAAGTTTTTAAGATACACCTGCTTTCTGCCCATCCTCTTGTGAATTTTTCTCTTTTCATGCTTATATATACAGTCATCCCTTTAATTGCTATATGAAAAGAAGCAAGTAGAATTTCTTCTTCCATTCCAGAACAAGTCTCAGTACCGGTTGTTTCAATGGAGTGGACCTCAGGTTCCTCCCCACACTGGTGAGGAACTCTCCTTCCATCCTTTCTGATGTGTCCCTGGTCTGGCCCATACCTGGAGGATTAGCAGCTATAGCACAATGTGAAGAACAGTGGTCTTTGAACTTACTTTCTGGTTGTGAGCATGCAGCCACCTCCCCAATTTCTTCTTATTAACAGGCGATATAGTGAAGGTCCACTTACATTCTGACTAACCATACAGTTTATCTCGTGATGACCAAACAATCTGATTCACATGCTTACTACTACCAATCTCAGGGACTTCCCTTAAATTCTGTTATCAGCCTCTGTGACTCTCGTACTCCCAGAAATCCTTATCTTTGTCTATGTCCTATATTTGCTGCCAAAATATCTTTCAATAACTACATAGAATCTGAGATTTTTACCTAACTTGCAAGACAATAAGTTAGCCTGCCACAGATTCGTGAATGCTAGAAGGAGACACTAGAATCCTAGGTTCAGATAAAGGACACTATTTTTCATGCTGTAAAATTAGCCAGAATGTTTGAATTTTTTCATAGATCAAATGGACTTCCTTCACTTCTCAGCCCAGAGGACCCCTGTAAATACAATGCATTGCAGAAGAGGAACTTTAAGAATGGGAAATTAGATCTCTTGTAAGAGAAAGTGAGCATTTCTTTCATTGGAGTCTTTTTCTTTATTATTCCAGGAAGCAAGGAAACCTACTCTTTGCTTCAGAGTTAAACACTCTATCTTCCAAATTTGGTTGTTATGCAAATATTCTTGAAAAAAAAAACAGTACAGAACAAAGATTAGCCAATGCCTCACTCACAAGACATGCATACACAGAAGAAACCTACTGAAAATTGTCTCAACGATAATAGTAATATAAAATTACCACTAAAGAGAATCCATAGTTTTTTTCACTTAAAAAAATCACAGGTTCTTTTGGAGAAGTGGAGTTAAGAACCTGTTTCATAATGAACAAATGCTTCCCATACCAATTCAGTCTTATTATCTATAAAGTTAAAATGAATGATTCAGTGTTTCATGTATTAATTTCATACAATCAACCCTAAATGTGCACAATATTTTATTGAAGTTGAAATACTTTTTTCCATTCCTCTTATTAGCTAGTAACATCATGGTTCCCCAGCAACTATGGGATCTCAGAAATAGTGCTAAAATGCTTCTTGAATGAGAAAGGATGGAAACAAATCATGGGGCATTGTATGTGTGCTGGACAGTTTCAAGAGAAGCTTGAAATTTCCTGCTTGATATATGTCGGTGACATTGAAAGGATGTTCAGAGGGCCTTAAATTCTAGTCTGGTATGTTAATACATATTTACTATGTAATAACATGTATAGATAAGAGACCTAACAAGTACTGTTACAATCTGCTTATATTTAATTGTACTAGTAATTTAATGTTCTATATGGAATGGGAAGAGTTGCTTCATAAAAATTACACATTAACACAGTTTTTGAGCATTGAAACGGTGCTTTCTCCTCAAAACTGGTACTTCATAGTAGTTTACTTATTGTTAGTTACAAACCACAATTTTCAACACAATTTGGATACTAAATACTGGTTTATTATAGTGAATTAATTACCAATTAAAACATAAGTTTCTAATTACTCTTACAGTTATATGCTTATAATCTCCAAACCAAGAAAAAGTTGTAAAAACAGAAATTAACAATGTGATCTAGATACACACTTGGGAAAATAATATATCCAAGGTCTTGCTCTGATCAAAACTTCAATGAATACTTAATACCTACCTACCATGTATTACTTAAAGTGGTTGTGTGGAGTAAAATTTGGTCTAGCTAATGTATAAAGTGCTAAAATTTGAAGGACAGAATTGTTCTCCTACTATAGAAGCATTTTAGATATCTCAGGAAATCTGAACTTTTTGTTTTCCAAACACTTCATTTTGGCTCATTCAGAATAAATAAGAATAGATCTGAGAAAGAATTTCTTCATCTTTGAAGTTAGTACCATCAACATGTAAGGGAATTGTAGGGAGATGGATAAAGCAACATGGAAAAAGTCATGGAAAATGTCACATATGCACATATTTAGTAATTTTCATGATACATGTCTCTCTATATCATGTTTTCCTCCTCATTAGCTCTCTCTATAGTTTATGGAGTAGAACTGAACTGCTACCCACGTAGCTGATCAGAGTAATACCTAAATGCTTTCTGCTCGTGTTTTAAAGGATTTTTTCTGGTATGTAAGGTAGTGCTTGACACATAGAAGTTGCTAAATATGTACCTGAGTCACTGAAATGCAATTTTTTACCAAACAAGAAAGCAAGATTGTCTTTTTGCTTTTTCAGTGAATCACTACCTCTCTCTCTCTTTCTGTCTGTCCCTTTCTTGTGCTTGTGTGTTTTCTCTCTCTCTCTCTCTCTCTCTCTCTCTCTCTCTCTCTCTCTCTCATTTTCTGGAGAATTCAAACTAATACAACATGTGTATACATATCAAATATTATCTATGATTTACATATGTCATTTACTGCATGTCAATATATCTCAAATAAAAGTTTTTAAAATAAATAATAAATAAATTAGAGCATGAAAAGGAATAATAGTATATTTAGTGTGTCTGGACAATAAAGCTCAGAATGTGATTGTGTTTACTAAACACTCTAAGACAGTGAAATAGAAAATTTTGTATTTTAAAAGCTGTATTCAGAGCAGGAGTAATACAGATAGATAGTTCTATCTTCTAGCAAATCTAAAGAACTATTTCAATCTAGAAAAGGCAAGAGAGGAAAAAAATTCAGGATCATGGAGGAATTAGCATAATTAATCTCTAAATATACACATGTATTCCATCTTCCAAATCATGGTTCAACATTTTTCAAATGTAACATACAAATTATTTAATATAATAAGTAATTAATTATGATTGAAAAGAGGTAATCTTGAACAATTCACTTTAAACTCTGGGGATTGAATTTCCTAGATTATAAAAGAAGGTAGTTGGAAATACACTTCTTTTCTTAAGCCTTTTTTGGATGAAGGAATACATGAGCAAATTAGATTGATGGTCATATTCACCTTCCTACCAACCAACAATACTTCCTGACTATAAATAATATTGCTTATTAGGAATTCTGATAACTATAGTTCACACCTAAGACACCTTGGCATTTTGACTAAAAAGACATTTTAAAACAGTATGCCACCTTCTAATCAGAGTTGTCATTGAGACATAAATGGCATGGCACAGAGACAATTAATATCAAGTTGACCAATTGGATCTCTCACAATTTTCCAGGTTAAGAATAGGAAGTAGACATTAATTGTATGTTTAGTTTTGGCCAGAGAGTAAACTAATACAAATCCCCTATGTGCTACCTCTTAATGCCCAGTTCTGCAGACAAAAATCTTTTTTAAAAGACATTTTGCATGATAGGTTTTTGTAATTTGTTCTTTTTAGATATATATGACAGTAGATTATATTTTGACATATTATAAATACATGGAATATAACGTATTTAATTAGGATCCCATTCTTGTGGTTGTACGTAGTGTGTTCTTTTTTCACTGGAGGTGGGTTCATATATGAATGTAGGAAAGTTATGTCTGACTCATTCCACTGTCATTCCTATTCCTATTCCCCCTCCCTTCTCTTCGTTTCCCTTTGTATAATCCACTTAACTTCTATTCTCCACCCCCTTCTTGTGTGTTAGCATATGCATATCAGAGAGAATATTTGACCTTTTGTCTTTTGGATTGGCTTATTTCACTTAACATGAGAGTCTCCAGATCCATCCATTTTACCAGCAAAAGTCATAAATCATTTTTTATGGCTGAATACTATTCCATTGTGTATATATATGCTACATTTTCTTTATCCATTCTTTTGTGGAAGGGCACCTTTATTGGTTCCATAGCTTAGCTACTGTGAGTTCAGCTGCTTGCTATAAACATTGACGTGGCTGTATTGGTTGGGACAGATATCTTGATATATGTTGGAAGTCAATTGGAGGATCCAGGTGACTTTGCCATTTATTTGACATCAAAACTTTTGCTACACACAAAGTCACACTGCTGTGAGATAAGCAATTAAGTAAAAGGGCATGACTCTTCTTGGATGTCTCCTTTCTCTTTGAATAGGCCTCATAACTTGTTGAGGATAAAATCCTTGGTTTATTTATTATAATCCTCTGATTGTTCCTAGTGCAAAATCTATTCATAATAAGTGATCTGTGCAAAGTTTATGGAATATAGTAGCATTTTTCTTTTCAATGCAAAAAAAAATTTATTTTGATGGAAACTTGTACGACTCATCAATTTTCTAATTGATTTGACACATCATCCAGAACATTGTGACATGTTTAACTTGTAATAAGTATGGGAAATAGCTTTTAAAAATAGAATACCTACATGATTTTATGAAGAATAGGACACATATATTCCATATTTTATTTAGGAATAGTTTAATTTACTCTCATTTGCCTGCTTAACAAAAAATGAAAATGACCCTCTTACCAATAAATGTCATACTATAATCATTTTAAAAGAGAATGCATATCATGATACTACAGAGGATAGACTTTAAATTCGCAAAAACTGAGGAAAATTAAAATGGAAAGCAACAAATTGTTGAGAATTATTAAAAGTATTACGTATGAAAGATAAAGGAAACCCATTTTGTGTGTATTGTGAAATACAGAGGAAATAAATTAACATGTAAAAGCATTCGTATTTGACAAAAGAAAATTTATTAAAATAATGATACCCCTGAATTTTACCAGATTAAGCCAGGGTAACACAGGCTAGGGAAATTGACTTTTGTCAGTAATCTTTCAAAATCCAAATCACATTAAATAATCACATACCAGACCTAGAAAACCTTTTTATTTTTGAGAAAGAGTGATGTATCAATTTTATACTAACTCATTTTGTTGTTCATCAAAAGCAGGAGATGGATTTTAAAAGCCAAAAGAAATCAGAGACTATAAGAACCATGAATGCATCTCAAAACAACTAGTCTATGATAAAATTCAGAGCATAAGACTAAGAAAAATTATATTTTTTTTACATTCTGTTTTAGTCAACTTTTTGTTGCTATGCCTAAAACACCTTACAATGGTAGTCTGAGTAAGAAAAGTTCATTTTGGTTCACAGTCTCAGAGGTTCAGTCCATGGTCAGCTGACTTCATGGCTTTAGGCCAGAGGTGAGGCAGCACATCATGGCATAAGAGTGTGTTGGAGGAAAACATCTCAGGATAGGAAGCCAGGAAGCAGGACTAGGGCAAAGTGCCAGTGACAATATATAAATCTCAAAGACACACCCCCAGTGACCTACTTCCTCTAGCCACACCCCCATGTCTACAGTTCTCAGCAATACAGTAGTCCTTTCAAATTATTAATCCACCAAGTATATTAGGCCACTGATTAGTTTACAGTTCCCATAAACTAATAATTTTACCTCTGAATATTGCTGCATTTTCACATATATGAGTTTCAGGGGTGTTAGGGTTTGAATGTGAGGTGCCCACCAAGATTTCATGTGGAGGAGAGTGCAGGGAAGTTTAGAGGTGAATTGGTTGGATTATGAATCTTGACCTAATTAGTGTGTTAATCCCCTGATATGGATTAACTTGGTAGTAATTGTGGTCAGGTGGGGTGTGGCTGGAGGAGGTGGGTCCTTAGGGGTGTGCCTCTGGGGTATATATTATATTCTGCTTCACCTTGCCCAAGAAATGGAGTCAGCCACCTATGGATTAAGACCTCCGAAATAGTGAACCCCCAAATAAATAAATTTATTTCCTCCTTAAAATTGTTCTTGTCAGGGCTGGGGATGTGGCTCAAGTGTAGTGCGCTCGCCTAGCATGTGTGAGGGACTGAGTTTGATTCTCAGCACCATGTAAAAATAAAATAAAGATACTGTGTCCACCTAAAAAATATATAAATTCTAAAAAAATTGTTCTTGTCAGGTCTTTTGGTGATAGCAGGGAAAAGCTGACTTAAACAAGGGGAGACCACATTTCCAAACCATAACACAGGCATTGGATTGACTCATAGAAGCATCAACCTTTCATTCTCTAATTCTTTAAGCAAAGATTTAGCATTCTTTGTTTCTGAGCCAGGCATTATGCTGGGCCCTGGTGATACAGTACCAGACAGCTTGGAGGAAGTCCTGGATCTCATGGGCTTATACTTTTGGAATGAGTAGTTTGGGGAATTAAACAGTAACTTACCATAGTGTTAAAAATCGAAGAAAACAGAACACTTGGAAGCAGACAAGTGAGATCACAGCAATGGACAAAGGAATAGGGTGGGAAAGTTTTTTGGATAAATTTTTAGAAAGCTATTTTTTTAAGGAGGTAACCAGTATGCTGAGGATACTGATTGCAGCATTAGCGTAAGTGGAAATGGCCTGACTCATCAACAATGTGCACTTTCTACATTAAATTCTTCCTGAACTCTTCTTAGGAGCACTGTTACGGGTTGGGAGTTGTTTCTGATCACATAGAGCGAATCTTCCTTTTAGTTTGAAATGTCACATGACTCATTACTAAGTACTTTCATAAAAAAAGAAAAGTTTTTGTCTCTTTCTTTAGAATAAAATCCCAATAAGGATATTCTGGTTTTGCTAGTTAACAAAAACCATTAACTTTGTTTTGCTCTCCATGAACTTACTACCAGTTAAGTCATATACCCACACTACACTATGTTTTAACTCATCTCTACCATAGTGACTCTCCTTGTAATAAACAAACAAACAACAACAACAAAAAAAAAACAAATAAATAAATCTGCTGGTGGCTGTGGCAATATTGCTAAATGAGATAAATAGGGACTTTATTGGTGTAAAATATGGGGTTGAGTCCTGACCCTACACCTCTACTAATGCTTCGACTTTTGGCAAATTAACTAATTTCTCTCATATCATTGAAATTTACAGATTTGCTGCAAGGCCTATTTTGGGTTCTTACTGAATACTTGAACCAAAATTGGTTTTTCCATGACATTCCTAATTTCTATTTGTTGCATGCTAAGGAGATTGCCTAATGATAACGTGGCTTTAACATGGCACCCTGATACTCTTGGTTGTTCCTGAGAATAGAGGACTGATCCTCTCCATTATCCTACTATAGCGCAGAACTGATGAAAGTCTCCACATCTCCTTTTTTGTTAAGACTTCGACTCCTATTCTCATTACTTTGGCTCTCTGTGATTCTCTTTTATCTTCCCCATCATTCTTTTGTTCTTTTTGCTTTCCCAGTCTTTCTCCCATACTGTTCTCAGTTTTTGTGCAATTGCTTGCTGATGGGAGTGTTGCTTTTCACCTTGTGGGAAATATACTGATTTCGGAGCATCAAGCTGAATCCTTCTTGTGCTTGGCTATTTTCATAGTCCCTAGATGTTCACAGGTCATTTTTACAGCGCCAGAGGCATTTGTGATTTTCTTTTTCCTTTTTTTTTTTTCCCTTCCCTGTTCACATTCTTACCTCTGCATCTTTCAGTAATTCTGCTTGTAACCTCATTCTTTGACCTTAAGGAAGTCTAGAGTTTGACTTTTAGATAACAGAGATGAGGCCATATCATCTATCAATCTATACCTAACTTTCTTCCTATTATTGCTCAGGAATATAAACCTATAGTTTATATTTATACCATATAAAACATTTTACCATATAAAACATGATTAAATTTGATTTTCAGATAAGCAACAGATAATTCCTTAGTATATGTCCCAAATATTGCCTTGGATATTCTATACTAAAAAGTCATTTGTGGTTTATCTGAAACTCAAATTTAACTGTGATTATATAATAATAAACCTCTGATTTCATTTGCTAATCTGGCAACCTAAAGTGAGTAAATTTTTACAGGAATGGTAAGTAATTTTTTTCAAATAAGCAGTATTAACTATCATTTTAGAATTTTAAATAATAAAACACTGTTAATTGTCCACCAAGGTGATGCTGAGCTGCATTTACTATGACTAGAAATTGCGAATTAAAATGTGATCAAATGGTTGACTTATAATTTGTCACCATAAAACTACCTATTTTCATTACACTATACATCAATCAATACACTGACTTTTAAAAAAATACTTGGGCATTTTATCTAACAATTGCTAATATAGAAGTAAAACTAAGAAATTTGTGATGAGAACTGGGAGCTGAATTCTCTTAGCAGAAAAGATCTTAGGACACTTTCACATGTTTATTAATATAAAAAGCTATTTTTACATAGAATTTCACTCTTAAGTTGTTTAATTCATGAAAAAAAAATCTGATTATCGCATAGCTCTGTGCCTATCCAAAATAAAAATTAAAAGCATAGACCTTATGGAAAGCTTTCTTCCTTTCAGTCACACACAGTACCATGACCCCTAGTGGGAAAGCCAGGCAAAAGTGCCACACATTGCAGACACCCAAATATACACTGGGAACAGCTTTTAATCAGGAAGCCAAATGTGCACATCAAAACTTACCATCGACGGATATCATCTGAATTTAATTCATGATAACCTAAGAAAATGCTGTCATTTTCCCAGTACAGGCAAGATATTGAAACTTACTGAACTAATGGAAGCATTTTTAGGTTAACTTACATTTATATCTAACCCAATATTATAAATTCAGACTCCTTAGCAATACAGGTATAGATTATGACTTTTGAGTTAACATCAATTTATACATACACGCAGTTTGAGAACTTCCCAATACTTCAGAATTCATCTGATTCAAATTCTTCAGTTTGCAAGAGAAATACATCGAGTGTAGGATGGTTGACAGGCGTGTGCCAAGTCAATCAGTTATATACTGACAGAGCCAGAAATGAAAGTCTCCAGACTGTGGTTTCAATGCAATTTCCAACATTCACTAGTGTCTCCTTACTGAAAGGTCCTGCAATTTACTACAAAAGGCAAAAACAGCAGGAATCTGTGGTTGTGTATAGAGACTTAGTACTTATTAAGGAAGTTCTATAATAACTTTATTGAAGAAGGTGTTAATCTTATTCTCTGTGAATACATTCAACCTAATCAACGGCAAGAAATAAGGTTCTAAATTATGATTAATGTTAGGGTACAACTAAGTACATATATCAATAACAAATAAAACTTATAATTCCAAATAGAATTTAATAGCCATAAGGATTATGTTTCAACAAAGGACCAAGTAATATCACCACATAATACTTTGAAAATATAAATTCCACCTCATAGAGAACATTTTACATTTAATTCCAATATGGAATTTTAGTTAGAGTTCATAAATATTTAAATAATTGTGAACAATGGAATGTTTTTTAATTAAAAAGGTTAGGAACATTTTAAGGAGGATTCAAGTCCTAGAAAGGAAAATGGAGTAGTAAATCTTTAGAACAAACTCCAGAAACCTTGAGATTCAACATTTTATAGCGACTGTTTTATGCATTATTTTATTTATACCAATTTCTTTCTGCTCCTGCTATCCCAAATCTTAAGTTTTCATGTTTTTAATTCCACTTTATAATGGAGATACTTGAATAACTCTGCTGATAATGTTAGCGACAATAATATTGTCTCGAACTATAAAATAACTGGCTGAGAAATAGCAAACAGAATATGCTAAGAATTAAATTTTCATGCATATGTGAATTGAAGCTTTTAAAATAACTGATACATACACATACAGCTATGAAAACAGTATATAATCTCAATATGGACAAATTAATTAAAGTCCCAAAGGTCACATGTATTTGGAAACTCCCAACCTGAATATTTGGCCTTGTAACATCAAATTTTCATTTCTGGTTTCCTTAAGAAGTAGCAGAATTACTACCTTATAGAAATAATGATATGGACTAAGTTTGTGCATCTCCCCGCCCCACCACCAATTTCATATATTGAAGCCTAAATTCTCAACAGGATGTGTGTGTGGAGGCAGGGCCTCTGTGACGTAATTAGGTCATAAGGTCATAAATGAGATCAGTACCCTTCTTATAAGAAGAGACACTACAGAGATTATTTATCTCTTTGTTCTGCATGTGAGAATGAAGAGAAAAGGTGGCTGTCTACAGGCAGGAAGCAGGTCGTGACAGACACTGGGTCTGCTGGTGTCTTGAACTTGAACCTCACAGCCTCCAGACTGTCAGAAATAGGGTCTACTGTTGAAACCACACAGTCTATGGCATTCTTGTTACAGCAGACCAAACTGACTAGAACAGAATGAGACGTTTTCACTGGGTAAAAGCATGAAGTGAGGCATCTGCAGCCTTTCCACCCCACAATTAGTTATTTCTATAATTTTTGGAATAACATTTGTGTCTTCACAGCCATATGTCTGGTCTCCATCTACTTGAGGGGAAATTTCATTTAAACAATATCCAATTTAATTCTTTTTCTTATGTTATAAAGTAAAAGTAATCTTAGCAAGATCTTTAAAGGTAGAAAGTAAAAATATAACTTTTATATAACCATAGTAAGAATTCTTAAAATGTAAAAATAATAAAAACTGAATAAGTACAGATGTACCTTTATTAAGGATAAATTAAAATGCCAAAAGCATTTCATGTGCATATATACCAGTTGCAGAATATTTTTACAGTAACACTTAAGTTGTATCTGTGGACAATCTGTAGGATATTTGGCTGTCCTATAGAAACTATAAGATTGAAAGAGCCTATCATATTTTTTCTGGTTTCTGTGGCTAATGTGATGATGCTTTTAGTTTGAAATATATATTGATATGTGATACTGATAAATACATGTGACAAATTTTTCTAACTCATTTTTAGATACCTTTTTAATTTTTGTTAATATTGGTGAGTTTTAATCTTACAAATAGCTACATTTTAATCAAAGATTTAAATAAATAACAACCATTGTCAAGTTAGAATTTGTGGACACTGAAATACAATCCTTTATTAAAATTACACTAGTTACCTTTTGATTATATGAACAAAAATTTTTCAAATCCTAGCTCATTTGAAATGACTTTCACAATTTTAAAGAAATACATTCTTAGAACATAAACATCTGGATTTGTAGACATTGGTTACTTTGTAATTTACAATGGCTTTGTGAATGATGACATGAAAGCACAACCATCCAATGTAAACAGAAACAGATGTCTTAATGATATTAATATAACAATGACAAAATCTAACACATATGATACAGAAATTGATTATTGTGGGGGGATTTTATACCTGTGTATGAGTGATAAATCTTTACCGGACTCTTGGGCCATTAGAACATCCCGTTAAAAGGAAACTTAACTTTCATTATCATGTAAACTTTCTTAAGCATCAACATAAGACAATTCTGCCTATTCCAGCATTGAAGGAATTAAATTTGAGATTGAATAACTTTCAAAACGATGATATATACAATGAAAACACAAAATATACTGGAACTAATTATCTGACATTTTATCATTTTAATACTGTCTGTTATGGTTTGGATGTGAGGTGTTCCCCAAAAGCTCATGTGTGATACAATGCAGGAAAGTTCAGAAGAGAAATGATTGGGTTGTAGGAGTCTTAACCCAATCAGTGAATTATTCCCCTGATAGGAATTCACTGAGTGGTAACTGAAGTGGTAGGGTGTGGCTCAAGGAGGTGGGAACTGGGGAGCTTTGGGGGCATATTGCATCTGGCAAGTGGAAACCTCTCTGCTTCCTGATCATCATATGAGCTGCTTCCCTCTGCCATACTCTTCTTCCATGATGTTCTGCCTCACCTTGAGCCTGGAGGAATGGAGCCAGCCTTTTATGAACTAAGACCTCTGAAACCATGAGCCACTCAAATAGACTTTTCCTCCTCTGCAGTTGTTATGGTTGGATCCTTTAGTCACAGCAGTGAAAAAGCTGACTAAAACACTGTCCTTCCTCTTATGATCACTGTACTGAATGGGTTAATTAACTTTTACTTTTGTTCTAACATGTAGAAAGAAGGACATTTCACTTGGATTTTTGTTTTCTCATTACCCTTGGAAATTAGCTCATAAAAGTTTGCCCAAACTCTATATGTTTTGATTTCAATTTAATGTTTCTAATTGAATATAAAATATTCACTTTTAGATTATATATTTTCATTGTGATCTTATGGATTTTAATGAATACTAATATAATTTCCATTCTGTCTTCCAATTTTTTTTTTGCCTGAGAAGTAATAAAAAGCGAATTTTATACATTGCAGTAGTTCAAAAGGGGCTAATTATATTTTGATAACAATGGTAAAGTCTGTCATTCCGTAGCTACTTTTCTTTTGCTACAAAATGAAATACTTTATCATTTCTATTAATAATAGTTAGACACATAGCTAGTACTGAGCTAGTACTTCCCAACATAACTCGTGAGGAATGTTCTGATAGTCTTCACTCTGAATGTTAATCAGAGTGCCTTGAGTCTTTGTTGCCTGCCTTTGTTTGATAGTATGCAATAGCCACATTCTACAGTAAGTTGCTCAGCATTTACAAATTTCCAGAAGCTTCCACATATCTCAGTCAACCGTCACAACTATTCAAAGAATATGAAACTTCATTGTAAAGATGAAGAGAATGAAAAAAAAAAAAGACAATGAGTTTCCTAATGCTTTGAAAGTGTCTTATGGGATACTCTTTTCCATTTTACCTGTCAACTAATGGAATGTCTTTTTTCATTAGATTTTTAATCCCTTTGGCAAACCATGACATAACCAATAACCCAGAGAACTATTTGATTTTATCTTAACACAGTTATTCACATGGAACTGGTAAAATAGCAATGAAACCAGTTCTTAAACTACATTGTTTGTTCATTGTGTTTTCTTCCAAGTGTAAAATAGTTTACAATAAATCTCTTTCTTTTAATGAAGAAATCAACTGAAATCAAGCTATATGTGAGTTTTTTAAAACTTTACCAATTAGTCATATGACTTACTTAATCTTTGTGAGCCTCCATTTATTTTTCTAAATGAATAGTTTGATGAAGAAGACCCTAAAATATCTTTCCAATTATAAATATAATATCTATGTTGAAAATATGTAAGAAAGTAAAAGGGGGAGATTTCAATGGATTGCTCTGAAGATTAATTGGATAAAAATTGAATATATAGATACACAACTGCAGCAGTTAGCCACTAAATGACAAATGTATGAATTAAAAGGACAGTGATTAACTGCAATTCAGGTAATGGAATGAATCAGAGTGGTGCTGGACAAAGAGACAAAACAACCACTGGTGACTGAATGAATACTGAGTACAACTTAATATTAGAGTTAAAGGTATTAAAGTCTTGGTAGAATAGAATATTAAAAGGGGGAAACTAAGGAATATAACATCTAAGGTGAAAAGTGATGAACTTGGTTCAGGACATGCTGAATTTTAGGTAAAGGTGAGAATCATAATTCTAGATCATAGAACTGAATTTAAGCCTGGGGATGCAGATCTGAAAGTCAACAGAGTAGAAGTAAATATTAAAACTTAGGACAGAACAATCTCTCTTAGGAAATAGTAGAGAAGGAGAAATATCAAGTTAGAATTTGAGCTTCCACAAATCCCAGCATGTGCTATAAAGAGCCTGGTCACTGGGAAGAAGGTGGTTTCTGAAGTGCTATCAGTCCATCTGATGGATGGACATAACTATGGGCACATGCAAGACCCCACCCCTGGCCTAATGTTATAAGGTTATAAGCCTATTGTTCTTTTTCTTCTCTGGGGGGTTCCTCATACTGTCTCAGCCATCTTGGACTTCCAAACTTCAAGTGCTCTGTGATGAAAACAATGAGGAACTAGAGGCCATTACCAGCCACTGTTATCAAAATAATGTTTTTCTCTTTCGTGCTGCTAGCTCTTGCTTACTTCAATAGTAATTCCAAGTGCAAACAACTTTTAGTCCAAGCCTTCGTTCTCATCTATCTTAGAACTTGACCATACTAAGTTAGTCTATCTTAACTCACTTCACATGTTTCTTGTTAGATCTTCAGTTGCTTGGTATTTTATACTTGTTAATGAATGTTTGGTGGAAGAATAAATGAATAAACCAACCAGCAGAAGAATAAATTTGGGGAAATACTCATAATTTTGGAGGTGAAAGGAGACTGTAAATCAATAAAAAGGGAAGAAAAAAATCATGCTATTGGGGCTGGGGATGTGGCCCAAGCAGTAATGCGCTCCCCTGGCATGCGCAGGGCACTGGGTTCAATCCTCAGCACCATATAAAAATAAAATAAAGATGTTGTGTCCACCGAAAACTGAAAAATAAATATTAAAAAAATTATCTCTCTCTTTCTCTATCTTTAAAAAAATCATGCTATCTTCATTGCCACTAATCATAGCAAACTATTTTTATTATTTATCAAGCAGGAGAGTTTTTGCACAAAATAAATTGTCAAGAAATATCATACCACTCCAAATTAGAAATAATGTCAATAAATTCAGGCCATGAAATTATATTTTTGAGGATACAATATTTCAGTACCATAGGATTCTCCTGATTGAAATGGGCCAGCAACTTTTGTTACAGCATAACATTAAGGTAGTGGATACAATATAAGTAGCTCTACTGTGTGCATATTCTACAACAGTACATCTCAATATTCCCATGCAAATGAATCAACAGAGAATCAAAGATTCTGCATTTCTGATGAACTCCCAGGACTTAGATCCTCTCAGACAAAACACCTTAAATAACAAGGCTCTGGGGACCTTATCTATATATACAACCCCCCTGTAGGAAGAAAGGATGCCAATGGCTTGGCGCTAATTCAATATTCTCTGAATTGAAAAAATAAATAAATAAATAAAAGAGCACTGCAGTTTCAACTGATGTAAATAGGGAAGAAAGCACATAAATTGATATGATTGAGGAATGAGCAATTTCTGTAACTTCCCACACTATGGAATTCATTTAGAAGGTTCTAGTTTACTGAGAAATCTGTTTCAATGATAGTTATAATACATAATTTTTCCTCTAATGTTATTTTAGGTAGCTATAATCATTCTCATATCCCAGAATGCTCACTTTTAAGTATCTGTCATTTGCCTTTTGAGAGGTACAGGTATCATTTACTTCCTCAGATCCCTTTATCTCCCCTGTAATATTTTATTGACTTTCCATTAACCTTTGCCTTGGGAAATTACTCCATTGTTTTATTTCTTTTTCTTTTGGGTTCTGTTTCCTCTAGTCACATGTAATTCTGAGATTGTTCATTATCTTTGTAAAATTCTGAGAAGAGAAAAGGTATCGTACCAAAAGCACACACATCAAGAGGCAAGATTTGTGAGGAAAGATTTCATTAACACCCTAAAGGAAAGGATGATACTTTATATTTTAACTTACATGGGTAGGAAAAGCTCACAACTGCTAAGAGATGAGACTAGGAACTTCCTGATAATTCTGGGCCTGTTAAGAGATAAGCATAGATAACAGATGAGAGATGGAAGAGCAAAGTCACCCAACAAAGAAAGTGATTACATTTCTGTAGGTAACCAGCTAAGTCCATGTGGGGCAATGTTGCATCAGGTTTATTAGACAAACACAGATAAAAGATCTACACTGACCACAGATATTAAACACTTCGTGGAACATATGAGGCAAAACACATGAGAACTTCTAGAAGGCAACTGTTCCCCAAAAGTCAGCAAATATTTAACAAAGGTGGTGAAAATTTATTTCCTCCTAAAAGTTCCTTCAAGGTAAAGTCTAAAGCCAGAAATATGGCACAAAAGACCTTAGCTGATCTTATGCTTGCACACAACCTCTGAGCTTGACCTTGATTTAAACATACCCTAGCCTTTAGCTTGACAAACCATTTGTAGTTCCACAAGTACACTTTTGCATATTTATTCCTCCACTACCTCGTAAATTTCCACTCGTTATTCAAGATTCTACTCAAAGAATCACTTATTTCGTGATACTTTCTCCAAGGACCTCATGGAAAATCAACTACTTCTTCCATAAGATAAGTGCCTGAGTCCAAGTGCCTGAGTCCTACAACATTATAAAAATTATTACATGTCTGTCTCCCTCATTGGACTATGAATCCTTCCGAGCTGAGCCCCATCATTGAAGTAAAACAGTATTTTATTTCTAGAACCTTGAATACTTACTTGTTCTTTGCTCAATGGTGAATGTCCAGTGGTAAGTTTTACAAAATGATTGTAAATAAGTTAAAAATTTTATCATTTTTACTAATCACAAATTTGACATTATCTTTAGAATTTAAAATTTCCTGTTTTCAATGGAGTTTTTCTTCATAGGAATGTCACTTGAAAGCATAGGTGTCCAAAGACATAACACTAGTCTAGGTCTAATGGTTCTGTGGCTGGATAAAAATCTCATTATCTCTTTGTTCCCAGTTCCTTCTCCTAGACAATACCATGCATAGTTTTGAATATTCACTAGATACCTATTCGCTAGATGTCTTAAATGGTTTAGTAACCCTTGTTTGCCTACTGCAACAAGGTTTAAGTTAATATTTTATTGCAAGACCCCCCTCTCACTTTGTACTCCATATGTACTGTTAATGCATCTGTTTTGTATTTATTTATTGTTAAAATTTTTTTTAGTTATACATGGACACAATATATTTATTTTGTTTATCTATTTTTATGTGGTGCTGAGGATTGAACCCAGTGCCTCACGTGTGCCAGGCAAGTACTCTGCCACTGAGCCACAAACCCGGCCCTTGTATTTAATTTTTGACAAGTTTCTTACAGTGAGAAATCCCTTCTTGTTGACAGCCTAGCAATACTCAGTCTGTGTCCCACTTCCTTAATGAAGTCTTATATACTGGCTCATTTAGCAAGGTCTTTGCCATTTATAATTGTTTTCTCATGTATATCTTGTATAAATTTTTTTAACCTCCTCTTTGATACTATATCAAGGACTGGAACAGAATTACAACATTTTTTTGGCATTCTCTTTTCTAATTTTACACCTTGCTAGATATAATACACACAAAAATAATTTCTTGATGTATTGACAAATATGCCACATCACATTTTGTTACTTTACATTGGCACAGAACACTGGACAATTTCTACAAAATGACCTTGTTTTCATGTTGTTTTCTGTTTCTTTTATATGAATCATCTCAACCTGTGTGCACAAATCAAGATCAGGAATGAATTTTTTTATGTGGAAAGTCAGTGGAACATAGTAAGAAATACAATGATTGGGAGTCAGAAAACACCTGAGCTCTGTCACTTGTATGATGAGGTGGAAAGTTATCTTTTATTTCCATCATTGTCTTCATCTGGAAGTTGAAAACAAAACCTTCAAGGATGTTGTAGAAATTAAATGAAATACTATGTCTAGAAATATTCTACAAATTTTAATGTTATGCAATATAATGTATAGCTTTTTATTACATCATCAAAATAATTTTGTGGGTGGCTCATGCTGTGCACAGGGAAAACTATCAGAAAAGACACCTGAGAGTCTTGGGTCAAGTTGGGGATATATATATATATATATATATATATATATATATATATATATACATACATACATACATATATATTCTCTTTTCTAATTTTAGCAACAGCTGTAAAGTCTCATTCCTCACATTTTTCATTTTTCTCTTTAGGATACAAATTATTACCATCCAATACATTTTTGGCAAACTATTTTTCAACGTTTTCCATCTGCTTATCAGTCATGACCTCTTATAGTCCTACTTCCTGCTTTACCAACTGAAACATGAACTATACCTTGTCAATCCTCTCTTCAACCCCACCGAGGTAGCTGTCATACCTGGAACACACTTTATTCTTAACCTCGCCTCCCTGCTTTTCTTTTCCGTGGGCTCCTCTTCCCCTCTGCTGGCTGCCAAGGAGAAGCACATTTATTGGCACTGTCCCCAGACAGATGCCTGCCTCTCTCCCTTCCCCCTTTCTCTCCCAGCCAAACCATCACCTGCCAAGGGCTGGTGGTTGCTGCCTCCCCTGTCCACTGCCTCACATTGCTGCAGATCCAGTCCTTTTTGGCAGCCTCTTCTGAAGTTCCCCTGCCCGCGTTCGCCTGTGCCTCTTGCCAGAAACCTCCCCCTCTCGCCTGCAGTTTTCCTCGCTCCCGCCAGCCTCTCCCCCGCTCGGTCTGCGCGCAGCCTCTTCCTCCCGCCCTTGCCAGCTGCTTTACTCGCCTTTCCTCAGGCTGCTCCCTCTTTTTCTTTACCCAGCTCTTCCTCCAGCTCCCTCAGCCGGTTTCTTTCCAACGCCCCCACCCCTTTGGTCGGATGTTTTGTTAACACTCAGGACCACCAGTGCCAGGGTGTGTCAGTCCACCGTTCCCCTTGGAAAAGCGAATTTTCATTCCCACTTTTGTATCTGATGAGTACCCCACCAAAAACCAGTGCCTACACCCCTAGCTTGGAAGGCGGGGTGCAACGATGGTAGACAGAATTCAGGGAGACAACAGGACACTGGATCGGAGGACCCCAGTAAAGTTTTGGATGTTCAGGACTTGCCATCTCAAGCCTCCCAAACTTGGTCAGCCTGGCAACTGACCCAAGTCCCCAAGGAGTGCATAGTAACTGGGGCGATCTCTCTCTCTCTCTCTGATTCCTAGCGTCCCTAATCTTCCAGAGCCGCTCCACTGAGGATGCAGATAGTTCTTCTGGACCAGGCCTGAGCCTCTTCTCAGGCTCCACCAGAGTACACAGCCTGAGCCCCACCCAAACCCGGGCTGGAGAGGGGCGCACTTGCTTCTAGATGCGCGATCCTGATACTAGATCAAAGGATGGAGCCGCCCAGGTTCCTAAGTGTCTGCTTGGGGATGAGGGGTGGCTAAAACTCATAGCTCTTCTCAAACCCCGGCCCTTCTCGCAGGATGGATACCTCCACGGCGCCATACAGTAGCCAGGAAGCCTTTACGAGCCGTCTCCTTTAAGAAGCGCGCGTACGTGTGGTTCGGGCTCTGTATGCCTTGTGTTTGTGTGTGTGTTGGACTGTGTGTGTGTGTGTGTGTGTGTGTGTGTGTGTGTGTGTGTGTGTGCGCACGCGCGCGCGCCCGGGGCCCTGAGAGCCGGGCAGACCCCGGGAAGGAGGAGTTATGTAGATTACGGATGAACATTCTGGAGGGGAGCGAGGAGAGGAGGGAAGGAGAAGCAGAGGCTAGAGAGCAAGGAGCGGCGGAGGCCCTTCCCGCAGAAGCTGGGGGCGGCGGCGGCGGCGGCGGAGTAGGCGGTGGAGGAGGAGGAGGAGGAGAAGGAGGAGGAGGTGGAGGACGCACGGACTGGAGGCAGCGGCGGCGGCGGCGGCGGCGGCGGCTGCTGC
Source organism: Spermophilus citellus (assembly GCF_964194105.1). Classification (NCBI taxonomy): domain Eukaryota; kingdom Metazoa; phylum Chordata; class Mammalia; order Rodentia; family Sciuridae; genus Spermophilus; species Spermophilus citellus. The sequence goes on along the minus strand of NC_138194.1, from coordinate 58,336,894 downwards.
TGCGGCTGCGACTGGGAGCTTTGAGTCGGAACCGCCGGTGAACTTGGGCGCCACGTTCCGGGTGACGGATCCCCCGAGGATGGTGAAGACGAGCTGCTGCTGACCCTGCCTCTGCCGCTCCTTCTCCCGGCTGCCGAGCGCCTGGGCCCCCTTTCTCCTCCCCTTGCCCAGCCGTGGGTGAACCTGCAGGCTCCTAACCCACCCTGAGGACTTTTTTTTGAAAGGAAACGAGGGAGGGAGGGAGAGGGAAAGAGGGAGAAAAAGAAGGGGAGCTCGTCCATCCATTGAAGCACAGTTCACTATGATCTTACTCACATTCAGCACTGGAAGACGGTCGGATTTCGTGCATCTTTCGGGGGTGTTTTTCTTGCAAACCTTGATTTGGATTTTATGTGCTACAGTCTGCGGAACGGAGCAGTATTTCAATGTGGAGGTAAGAGTACAAGGGCTTCTTCCTCTTCCCCTGCCTGGACTGATCCCTGAAACATTTCCTTCACTCTTCGGATCCTTGTAGCTCAGAGCAGCCAGGTCTCAACATTGTTTCCCTTGTAGCCGCTGAAACCCTTGTTGAGTTTCCCTGTGCCTTAGGTGATGGATGCTTGTGAGACCGAGAATCCGTTATCCCCAGCAGCACAAAGCACGATGCTGCGCGCTCAAAGACACAATCATAACCGGTCCATGCTTCTTACCCGGGGAAGAGGTGAAGCCCTACGTATAGCAAACGTGTGGCTTAACAAGGAAGCTTGAGTTTATGATGGATAAACAGCTCGGGAAACAAAATTGATTGCTTGGCATCCTGTGCTGCCTTGGTATTGTTCCTGAAACCTTCCTCCCCGTGGTTGGTGCCTAACAAAGGAGGTTAAAAATAAAAGAATCTAAAGGAAAACGTGGGAATACTTGATATGTTTAATAACATTACTTTGTGATAAAACACTTGAGTAGACAGAGTCTTTTTCTCATTTAGACAAAACTTAATACACTGTAACTAGATCTGGCTGCACAGAGGACGTGAAATCCATCTCTTTTGAAGTGTCTTCTCTCCCCCTCCCCCGCTGATTGAAAATAAACGTGGCCCCATGTAATAGTTCTGAGGTGTGTTTTAAATTTGATTTCACACTCTCATGGCAAAAACGGAGAGGTCTTAGACTGTCATCTGTTTTACTGTGATAGCTTTGGGAACAGAAGGCACAAAGCAAAAGGGAACTTAAGGATAAGGACTTGTCAGACCTCTGCCAAAGTACTCTTCCTGTCATCAACTCAGCACTAAAGCCAGCCAGCAACGTGCAATAAATCACTGGGGACATGAACACACCTGGGCTGTGATACAAATTTATTACATGTTCGGTAGGATGCAAAGCCAGCAAGGGGGTTTTAGTAAAATTTCCTCCTTTTGATTAGATCTGATACCTTCTGACTTTCCAAAGAATTGTGGTTAAATCTACAAGGAATAATGTGATTTTCCCTTATATTGTTGATATAATAAAGCTTCCTGTCATTTTGTTGGAAGCATGTGTTTACACAATAGCAGGACCTGTTGCACAGTATTTGAACATGTTTCATGTAACCGATTTATACACAAAGTGTGCATAATAAATGCCAGGTGTGGAGGCACATTCTGAATATAACTATGTTTATATAAACTGTTTTTAGGACTCCACATAATAAGTGATAGTACAGAAACAAAGTATTTTAAAGAGTAATAGCCATTATAAATTAGTTAAATTTGCAGATGTTAAGCATCAGTATATTCCACAAAAATACAAATTTGAAAACTAAGATTTTTAACCCTTTGAGAAACTGTGTTTTTTGTTTTGTTTTTCATTAAAAAAGAGAGAGAGAGAGAAAGAGAAATGGAAAAGGGCTGAAAGTCCAAACTTTTCTTGATGACAGATTTGAACTTTTGGAGTTGTGTGATACAAATGGATTTTTGTACCTAACATTTAAACCAAGAGTTTAATGTTGAAGTGAAATAATTAGTTCATAGAATGGAGGAATGAGAATGGTGATTTGTTATTTATAATTTATAAACAGAAGGGCCTATTGTCAGATTGGTGGTGCTGGAGATGGTGGTGAGGTGGGGCGTGGGAGAGGTGGTTACAACTTAAGTACTAGGTTGTGTCTTGCTCACTATGGGAAGGAAAGGATAGATGGATGTCTACCTGCCCTGGCAAAGTCTTTGATTTGCTTTTGAGATTGGAATAACATCATTGTCTTAATTATTATTAGGTTTCCTTAGTGAGGCTAAACATAGATTGAGTTTCTTTGTATTAGAATCCTCAATCAGATATTATTATATAAAAAAGTTATGTTACTAAAAATGACAATTTTTAATTCCAGCTATATCTTCCTTTTCAAGATGCATGTGAAAAAAAAAATAGTTCATGGAGAAGAGTTATTTTCCCATTTTAAAGTATTTTTGTTATTTCACCCATGTTTATTACAAATGCAAAGATTTAAGGAATGACAGATAAGATTCATGTGCCCTCTGGGACCTTAAAAAGCTTACTTGACACAAAGGGAGTATTTTAATGATTTATGGGTGATTATGTTTCATAGTTTGTATTATTCCCAAGTAGTTTTTTAAGCTCTTGGGCACTTCCTTGGTTGGATTGATAAGCTTTTGTGTGTATGTTGATAACTTTTTTCCATTATTAAAATAGCTACTAGAAAAATACAAATATTATAAAGAACATAGGATGACAGGAGGTTTTCTGATATGAGTTTCTGTCTGATTCACTTTTATTAGATGTTTCTTTTTGGTGGAAAACACAAATGGAGAGAATATTCCATTACTTCCTCTCCATAAGAGGCACTTATATGTGTTCCTCATTCTTGAATGCAAAACATACACAGTGGGAATGCTTTATTTGATTGATTCTCAAGGACAGTCTTAAAATAAACAGTAACGGTATCAATCATGCATGAAGTCCATATGATCATAATTTTTTTCTGGTAAGTACACCAAGTTATTATAGTTGGAACAAAGCTTCAGAGAGAGGCTTTTTATGCTGACTGCTAAGATTATAGTGCTTTATTCATCCCTCAACTTAACAATTTGTGGTACCCCCATACTTCTCATCTCTATGATTTAGGGTTTAACCCTGTATTTTCCCCTTGGGGGCATTATATAGAGGTATTCATGTTAACACTTTCCTGTCTGATTTTTTAAAAAAATTTTAAAATTTTTCAGTTATCAGAGTGGGAGAAAAATGTTGATATGCTTATGAAAGCCTGTTATAGAGAAAGAGGATATTTGGATTCTTTGTGTTTTTTTTTAAAAACAAAAAGGAACATTTCTAACAGCAGAAAGGGTTAAAGTAGTACTTTAGAACATATTCATTCATTCCTATACCTGTATTTTAAGTGGAAACCTCTTAAAGCATTAAGTTTTCAGTATATATTTATGTAGATAAATGTTTTTATATATCACTGTACTCCTTTTTTTTTGGGAGTGGTTCTTCCACTGTGTTAGTATTAGCATGATGCAAGGGAGTTATATTGCTAATATTAACTAAAAGTCAAAAACTGCTGTCATTGGACAGCAGTCTGATTAGAGGTATTCATTGGTCAGAAGCAGCTAAATTATTAACAAAGAACTACAAATCATTTTATCTCTAGAATAGTTACTTTGCACTGGGGATTTTCATGATTCTGGGATTTTTTGGGGGTACTGCAAATGTTTTTGTCATGAATATGTCATAATAATAGTAACAACTGCCATCAACTTTGATAGTTTGTCTAACGTTCACTCTGAGAACAACATTGAACATTATTGATTTTTAAACAATAGCACACATTTACAGTGAGGAAAATTATTTAATGTATAATTAGTGATTGAAATGAAAACAGGTGAAAACCTGGATGAAGCATGTATCAAAGTATGAAGTTGGTAATGCTCTGCGACAAAAGAATCTTGATGAAGTAAAAGTTGATTGTGTTGTTCCTAATTAAAGGAAGAAGAGAGATTGTGGATTCCAAATGGATCTTTTATGAAATATAATATGAATTGTGAGTGTAACCATCTCATATTTTTTCTTAAAATATGTTTTAATAACTGATTAGGATTTTTTGGCTTTCTTCAGGTTTCTCTGAATCTACCCAGAAGATCAGAGATTGCTTGTTTGGGGTATAGCTTTGTATGGCATATAAACTTGACAATAATTGATCATGTGATATTTCAGAGATAAAAATATATTTTACAGATTTTAAAATGTGTTATATTGAGACACTATTTTATCTTATCACTTGTTCTCTACTTGCTTAAAAATATCATTATTTAAGAATGGGGATGTACCTCTGTGATAGTGCTCTTGCCTAGCATGTGCACAGCCCTGGGGTTCAATCACCAGACTGCAAAAAGAAAAAAGAAAAAAAAAAGCTTTATTTTATTTGCTCATGGAAATATGGTAACACCATACCTCTTTCTGTCTCAGGGACTTTCCTGACTGATACCCTCAATTCTCCACTGTAGCCCTTATTTACTGATCAACAACAGGAGCTGTGTGACTAATTAATAAAGGTTCTTATCTGCAGAAAGACTGCAGGCTTAACAAAACATCCCAACTATGCTGAAAGTTTAAAATGTTTTTAAGGGCCAAAAATTATAGCATGTGCATCAGATGTCTTGATGGTCCTGAGGTTTTCCAGCTTCTCCTGCATCCCCCCCTTGGCCATGCCTTTGTCTATTCAGAGTTGCCTGGACAGGTCTTACCAGATCTAGAGTTATTCAGGAAACCCTTGCAGGTGCACATATGCTGGTAAGGTACATTTCTCCAGTGATCGACCCCCACCACCTGCCCCGGAAAAATCCACAGAAAACACAGGTCAAGTATGTTCCCCTCTCTATATAGCTGGCTCTTCTTTTTGTTTCTTTTCCCCAGCAAGTAAGGATCAAGTTGGGTTCAATGCAGCTTTCCTATCTCTGGAGCCAAGTTAAAAGTGGTAGATCTAAAGTTACTATGTTTTCTTATTTATGATATTTAGTTATTAACACAAGAAGCATTTAATGTACTTGTTTAGAGACATAACTATTTTCTCTAAAGCTGGATTATTCAATTACTGAATATTCGTTTTACTCACTGACCTACCCCAACTATTCAAAATGTACCTGTTTTAGGACATTTGATAGATGATGATTTGGAATTTTTTCAGAACAATAACAACAACAACAAAATCCATGGGATGTTTGAATCAATGAGTCAAAATTAATTCACTGTTAGACGAGAAAGATTTATTTCTTCATGCTCCTTTGGAAACTTTCTGACCCTTCAGCATGTGTATTTCAAATGGAGAAAATTATTTTTCATTTAACTTTTCCATTTCAATTTAAGTATCTGTGAATGAAATTATATACATCAGTTTCTTTTTCACTGTGAGACATGTAGTGATAAAGAGTACATTCTAGAAACGAGACTGCATGGGTTCTAATCCCATCCCTTTTACTTGCAGATTAAGTAATTCTATAACTCTCAGTTTATATATCTGTAAGATGGGGTTATTGAGAGTACTTTATCAGGTTGTTTTGATAATTAAATTGATATATGTTTACCATATGTACATATGTATTTGTGTATACAGAACTTAGAACTTGTCTTCACCTCTTTAAATACTCAATCCTTTTTCAGTGTCATTATTTTTAATAGAAAATAAATGTTGATGCAGATGTAGTTGACATAACATCTAATTACATAAAAAGTCTATCAGGTTAGGACATACCCACTGGTCTAGGGAGATTTTTACTTTAGTATGTTTTTCATTTTTAAAAAAATTTGTAATGTACTGAAACTCAGCCATGCTTATCTAACATCAGTACATTTTCTTCCCATGGTTTTTCTTAGACAGTTTAGTTCAGGAATGTGATTTTTCACATTTTGTCTTGTCATCTGTTACTATCAGAGAATGTCAAGTTTAGCTAACACCTTCTATTACAAGTCTGGGTTTGTTGAAATCTGTTCGTCTTTTCTAATACCATAGAAAATAAATAGGTCTTTATGATTCAATGGGCCTGTTTATTTTAACTGGCTCATGTCCCAAGTACTTCCTCTCTATAGCAGGGATAGGATTCAATACATGATTTAGGCCAAGTCTGTTATATCCTTGTTCTTGTTTTTAATTTGTAGAGGAGGGATGAAATTGCAAACTGTTTCCTACAATGACGAAGGAATTTTAAAAAATTACACCCATCCATGTAAGATTGGGAATGACAAGATAGCTAGGAAGATCCTGTAATGCATATAAGTCAAAGAACATGAGTTTCAACTCTAGGTTTTGCACTAATATAGCTTTAACTTGGACAAGTAATTTCTTTAATCCCTTCATCTGACAAAGTGAATATTGAACTAAATTGACACTAAGTTCATTTGCAAATTTGAAATTTTATAGCGCTTACCCTCTAAACTTTAGTTTATGTGGCTGGAGATGTATATAAATATTTACCCTCTAAATTTGGGGACAACTTAGATCACAAAGGTAGATAGTCACCCCCACCCCCGCCACACACACACCCCAGAAATGAATGTCATGAAGAAACATAGGATATATAACATATCTAACATGTGTTATCATCTGTAGTGAAAAAGGGTGTTTCATTTTGGAAATAATCCTAGCTTTCTGCTGAGTAGTAAAAACACTGGCAGAAAATGATATGTAAGTTTAAAATCAATTTTTGGCCAAGGTAGCAAACTTTTAAAATTTAATGTTAAAACATGGCTTAATGTTATTTTGAAAAAAAAAATCATATACAAGTGGTACTTTAGTCATAAAAAGGCAAGTTGGAATAAGTTCAAAATCTGAGTTTTAGCTGAATTTTTTGTGCGAGAGTGTCTCATAATTCAAATCTATCTTTCTATCTATCCAAATATATGCATATTTTATAGTGAAATGAAGCACTCATACTGTATGCTCCGATTGCCTATTGTGGAAAATAATTTTGGCACATGCTCTCCGACAGTTATTTTTGTTTCTAACCACACATTTTATTTTGAATGTGAAAAAATTAGATTGCATTTGTTTTATAAAATATGCAGCTTATATGAACAATGAAAAATTCCATGCTAAGAGGATAAATCATATGTGTTGCAAATAGATTTTCTTTTGTCTTCATTTACTTTTTCTTGGTAATGTTATTTATAGATTTTGAGGTTATTCTTAAAACCATATTTGATTATTGCTTCCTGTCATTTAGCACTCAGAATAGATATTCTTTGTCTTAATATTTCACCACAATCATTTGGCATTGTGCCTTCTTTGGTTTGGATTAGTGAAATATCTGGATGAGCCACATAGCAGGAGTTTAGCCGAGAGAGTCAAAAGTAGTCTTCTGTAGCCCTTAACCTTTGATTAAATGTGACCTCTGGGTGCAGTATATAAAAAGATGCTAGAGGGAGCTATTGAGCTGTTTATTAAGGATTCAAATGACTTGAAAGAACTAGGTTTAAAATCAAGGATTCCAGGTGCAATCAGATGTCTTAAAATGACTCATAGTCAATCATAGAGACCTTTGAAGAAATCATTGAACATATAGTTCATGATTTAAGATGTGATCTGGGTTTACTGAGAGCCACGTAATGCCAGTAATTACATGTTTGATGAACTAAGAAGGAAATTTATCACTTCTTTGGGGTAAAAAGTTCTGAGCATGGCAATATGATACAGAGTATTATGACACAGAATTGAAATACATTTCTCTTGTTTTTATGTGTGGAATAGCTGAGAAACTACACATTTACATGAGTTTGTCACTTGCTTTAGGTTTTCCTATTTAAATTAAAACAACTAATGAAATGATGTTGGTCTCACAAATTTGAGGTGAGATAAACTTAATGTGAAAATACTTTTTAGATTATGTGTAGCAAAAATCTAATTTTATTTTATTTTTATTTATTTTATATTATTTTATTTTGACACTGGGGATTGAAACCAGGGCTGCTTTACTATAGAACTACAATACAGTACTTTTAATTTATTTATTTATTTTTATTTTGAGACAGGATTTTGCTAAGTTGCTGAACATCTCACTAAATTGCTGAAACTGACCTCAAACTTGCAATCCTCCTGCCTCAGCCTCTCAAGTCACTGGAATCACAAGGTGTATACCACTACACACTGCTCAAAAATTCAACTTTAACAACTTATGAAAATTAAAGTATTTTTTAACGTCTACTTAGGATCTTATTAATGAATACTTTGCAGTGAAAGCAGATTTTAAAATACATTTTACCTATTCTTCTTTTAAAAATATATTTGAAATTATTTTAAATATGAAACTATATGGTTAATTTAAACAAGAAACTCAGAAATGTTTCCAGTTGAATATATTATTATATAATATATATATATATATATATATATATATATATATATATTACTATATGTAATTATTATATGGTGGAAGGAGAAGGATATAAAACAATATTTGCTAATGTATTAGGGCATGCCAGCATTTAATTAAGAGACTATAACCTACTCACAAGCACCATTCACATTTTTTGAGCTTTTTAAATCTAGTCATATAAGTGAAATATGGATAAATGAAATAAATTATGTCCCCACAAACAGATGTTCCCGAGAGAAATGGTTGTTAGAGTGATTTATTCAAATGACCAATCAAACACAAATAACTACAGTAAGTATTGTTTTAGCCACCTTAAGTGAAGGCAGAATACACTGCCCTATTGTAAGGAGAAGCTGGACACTTCCATCAAGTGTGACAGATTTCCATTTCTTGCCCCCAAATTGCATGCACATGATGTGACATCAATGAAATGCAGGCACATGCCTCTGCATGCAGCTGATACAGTTTGACTCTGACAGATGCCAGTGGCAACATTCTTCCATATGAACTTTTCACAGTTGAATTCCTACCTTGTGCTATTGGTTTATACTGGCTTATAATGATTAAATATTTGCTTTTATTTTAGATTTCTAATGTCTGTGCATTCATTTCTTTTTAAAACAATAGCCAGGGGGTGTCTTCTCATGATCCTATTTTTCTTCTAGTTGGGGGCTTGAGGGATTTCATATTTTAGGTACCTTGTGAGATCCCAGGCTTAGAGGTTAGGAAAATTTTTATGAGAAATCACATATACAGACCTTCCTCTTTCATTATGAATAAGGTAGAATAAATTCAAGTAACTTACACAACGAGTGGTTTGTATGCAACTGAGAAACAAGTTAAAGTCAAGAGTACTGCTAGTAATGGCTAAAATCTTTTCTAGAGGTTTGGGTGTTTCTCATACTGTAGCAGCTCTGCTCATATAGCTTATGCTTTGTTCCTGTGTGATGGATTGAGTAAGGTTGTTTGCTCCATGGGAGATCCAAGAATATTTTTAAGAAGCCTTTGCCTTGCTTGGAGCATTTATATAATAGATACATGATCTCCATTGCTTGTTTGAAGCATTTATATAATGGCAGCACTGAAGCCAAAATGGCAAGATAGATGGGTGCTTCAGTTCTTGCAGTCCCTCTGATAACCAACAGTCTAGAAACAACTACATTCTGGCCTTAAATCTAATTAGAAAAACATCTGTGTGACCAGTGTGTTAGTCAACTTTTTTGTAACTATGAACAAAAGACCTAACCTGACAAGAACAACTTAGAGGAAGAAAAGTTTATTTTAGCTGATAGTTTCAGAGGTTCTGTCTTCAGTTCTGTAGTTCTGGGCCCAAGGTGAGGCAGAACATCACAGTGTAAGGGTGTGGCGGAGGGAAGTAGCTCAGAACATAGCAAGCAAGCAGAGAAAGAGATTTGCCAAGCAGGGACAAAATATAAACCCCAAAGACATGCCCCCAAGGACTGACTTCTTCCAGCTACACCCTGCCTGCCAAATTTACCAGTTAATCCATATCATTGGATTAATTTGTTGATTAGGTTTTAAGAACTCATAATCTAATCATTTCACCTCTGAACATTCCTGCATTGCTTCACACATGAGCTTTTGGGGGTACCTCATGACAACCAGTAAAATGGAAATACCTTGGAATTTATTTCTATGCCTTATTTTAATAGTAATAATGCAATTAACAATGGTTGAACACTACATGCCTAATAGTGTTCTAAATATCTTATATATGTTAATACACTTAATTTTCAGTATAATCTTATGAATTACCACTATTATTTCTCTTTCACAACTCAGTAATCTGAGGCCCAAGGAGGGTAAGGAACTTGCCTAGGCCACTTTGATATGAAGCATTGAAGTGGAGTAGTGTGGAATCAAAGCAGGTGAGCTGGATCTAAAGCCCAGACTCCTCACCAAGTCAATAGGAGTGAGAATTAACTTCCAGCTTTTCAGTAAGGATAGCAGGATCCACTTCCATTGTTAACATATTTTGTATTCCAAACTAAAAAGAAATAATGTGCACCATGAAAAAGCTGTATCAGTCCTGAGCAAAGAGTCCTAGCTGGAGTAAACCTGAATAGGCAGTTGATGATTTTATTGATTCAAAATTGATTATGTGATGAATATAATCATTTCACTGTTCAGTGCCATTTGTGATATTTAATCATTACAGAATTTGTAACCCATATATGGCATAGTCTGAATTTATACACAGTATTATATCAGCCATAATATCTTATTTCTTCATTATTTGTTGTAATGAATCTTACCATTAAGTGTGTTTTATTCAAAAGATCCAGGAAAATTTGATTACATTCTAAGATTAAAAGAATTGAACGTTATAGAAAAATGTAATCAGAAAACTTCCATCAGACTATCTTAATGGGGAGGATATGAGTGTGTTACTATGGAATGGCATGTTTTATGAGTTCTGCCATTTGCTGATTTATATTTTGCATGAGTTGGTAGAAGCTAAAAGGAAGAGACTTATTTTATTATTTTAAAAACATTTATTTAGTTGAACATAAAGGGACCTTTCTCAGAGATAGATCAGGTCATTTAAAAAGTTACTGAGTACCTCTGACTTTTTGACAGTGGGTCTGATTTCTAGATATTGCTTTTGTTGTGGGGGGAATGAAAACTCCCAACTTTGTGGTTGACCAAAGTTATTAAAAAAATCTTTAAGCCTTATATATGTTACTCTATGTAACTTTTAATACTCATAATTTATTCATTCATCTTTCACAGGAGGACTGTTTCTAAACCAACAAAGTTAAAACTCTGGTCAATTTTACAAACTTTCTCAGTGTTGACTATTCCTTTGGCTACTTTCTCACTTCCTCTAGGGGCAGGATGTCATAATGGCTATATGTGAGAACTTTAGAACAAGTGCTTAAAGATTACAGCTGTGTCACTTACAGGGTGTGTAAATTTGAACAAGCTGAATCTTTGTGTGCCTCAATGTACTCACAAGTAAAATATAGATGATAATAACCAACTCAAGGGTTGTTGTAAGATTATAAAGTTAAGGGATATTGGTCAAAGATAAAGTAAAAGGCTCCTAATTTATTCCTCCCACTTTGACACATGAAAAAGCATATACCTCAAAATCATCAAAAAAAAATTGGGCAAAGTCTATGAAACAATGATTTATGAATCACTGGCCATCAGGGGCTGAAAACTGGGAGACAAATGAGCCCAGCCTTATCTTTGACTGTTCAACCCTGAGGAAGTCCAACCACAGTCTTCAGATGGTAGAACCTAGGTTGAGCTGGGTCAAGTTAAGGAGTAGAGCTGAGCATTCAGGGAGATCAACTTTCCTGGAGTTCACAGGTCAGAATACCAGAGAGGAGAAATCTGCAAAGAGAAAACAAAAGAGGTCTCCAGGATGTTCCCCTTGAGAATGCTATTGAGAACTCATCTGTTATGCACCTTGCTTTAAAGTAACTTTGGGGGCTGGGAAGAATCTGCCAAAAAGATTAAAAAGAATAATTCTTGCTCAGGAAGGGCTGGCAGAACTGCCTAATTCTCTAGCCTCAGCCACACTGGAAAACCTCATTTTTCACAGGGCACTGGATAGAGTGAGTACTCAAAAGCATTTTGCCTTAGTGGTAGGAAATAATCAACCCTGGACTGAACTGTGTTATGGTTCTGCTTAACAAATCTTAAAAAGGAACATCTGAAAGGATCAAATTGTTTCTAAGTGAGTTAACTGCTTTCCACAACAAAACTCAATAATATTTATTAGAATACAGAAATATCCAGTACCCAACAAGGTAAAATTCATAAATGTCTGGCACCCAATAAAAAAAAATTACTAAGCATGAAAAAGAGCTGAAAAACACTACTCATAATGAGGAGAAAATTCAATATATTTAACCTCATCCCAAAATGACACAGTTAGATTTAGCAAATGAGAATATTAAAGCAGTTATTATAACTCTACTCCTTAACTTGTGCCCAAAAGTTGACACATGGAAGATATTTTTTAATAACATCCAGATTGAACTTCTAAACATCAAAACTATAATATGTGAGAAGAAAAATAAACTTGAAATTAGCATCGGATTAGATTTTACTAAAGGAAAGAAAAATAGTTAGCTTTAGGTCATAGTAATAGAAACAATCTATAGTGAAACTCAGAGGAAAAAAAGAAAGTTTTAAGTGAACAGAACATTAGTGGGTGTGTGAGGCAACTACAAATGGCCTGATGTATATGTAATCCAACTCCCTTAAGAGGGGAAGAGACAAAGAATGATGCCTTTCCTAATTTGGTGGAAATTATACAAACAAATGGAAGAAGCTCAATGAATCCCAAGAACAAAAAAACATGAAGGAAACTACCCCAAGGCATAATCTAATGGAATCGATCAAATGAGTAATAAAGAGAGAACTCCTAAAAGCAGACAGTGAAAAAAGACACACCTTACATGTAGAGGAACAAAGAAAGAAATAAAGATGTCTGGGTAAAAAGAATGTGAAGAGTAACATCTTGAAAATACTAGAAGAGGGAGGTGGAGTGGAGATCCACTGTCAACTCCTGGTGGTCCTAGACTCAGTTCAAGTTTGTATTTTACATTTTTCAATGTACATAAAATATCTCCTGAATGTGAAGGCAAGAAAAAGAACTCTTCAGACATGCAAAGGTTGAAAGATTTATCTTTGGTACACTGGCACTGCATGAAATGTTAAAGGCTGTCCAAAAACTGGAAGCAGCCCAAATATCCACCAACATGTGCATAGCCCAAATATCCACCAACACGTGCACATGCAATGGAATAATATTTAGTGATATAAAGGAATGAATTATTGATACAGAGTAAAACAAAATTGAATCCCAGTATCATTGTGCTGATTGAACAACCCCAGGCAAAAAAAGAACATATAATATAATTCCATTTAAATAAATTTATAGAAAACAGACACTAATCTATAGCAATATAAAGCAGATTAGTGGTTGCCTGGGGATTCATGGATGAGGGTGGGAAAGCGTTAGCAATGAAATACAAAGAAACTAAAAGAGACTTTTGATGGTGATCTGTATGTTGGTTTTCCTGATCATGATGATGGTTTCACATGAATGTCAAAACTTATCAAATAGTACATTTTAAATATGTGTTTCTTATTTTATAATAATCGTACTTCAATAGAGATGTTAAAATAGCATAATGAATGTGTAATTAGTTTTTACTATATAATAACCAGCCTAATGATAACTGCTGACAATTGCACAGACGCTGCTGTTGTCTAAACTTAGATGAAAAGGAATAGGTTGCAGTCTTCTTTGTGACACTATTTTGTAGAAATAAAATGCCAACTGTAGAATATTGGGTTGATCAGGGATTGGTTTGGAGTGGGCAGCAGATTCCTATGGGTTAAAGTACCTCTTAGAAGAAAACTCTCACCTTTGATCTAGAGTTTTCATCCTTCTTCTCTGCTCTGACCTGTATTCTCTTCTGTCTACCTGCACTCACAGACAAGCCAGTCTTCCTGTGTGCAGTGACAAATATTCTTATCTGTCTTTTCCCCTGAGTTTCTTCACCCAGTGTTTTTCTCCATTGTACGGGAACCACCTACCCTGTGGGTATATGTCAACACTGGTTACTAGTCCTCCAGAACCCCACCCGTCACCCACTATTTCTTATTACTTACCACATTTCCTGCCAAATATATCTTCCATTGTTTCATTTCTTATGTGTACTTTGGTATGGGCTCTATTTTTTTTTTTTTTGAGCTGAGGATTGAACCCAGGGCCTTATTCAAGCAAGGCAGGTACTCTACCACCCGAGCTATATCCCCAGCCTATGGACCCTATTTTGAGTCCATGTTAGGTCCTGACTTCACATATTATATTTTCCCATGTACAGCAAGGCTTCTTATCCTCAGACCCCTCCCTGTAAACTCCTAAAAAATTAATAAAAGCTCAAAGAGTTCTAGTATGTGATTTGATTCCATATTTATAATATTATATATATCTGAGAAAAATCTTAAAATATTTACTTAGAAATTCACTTAAAAATTACAATAATAATCTTATATTATCATAATAGCATATTTACGAAAAATACATTTTCATAAATTTATGAAAAATATTTTTTTAAAGAGAGAGAATTTTTTAATATTTATTTTTTAGTTTTTGGTGGACACAACATCTTTATATATATTTTTTTATTTTTATGTGGTGCTGAGGATCGAACCCAATGCCCCGCGCATGCCAGGCGAGTGCACTATCACTTGAGCCACATCCCCAGCCCAATCAAAAATAAATTTTACAAAAATATTAAGAAAAGTAAAATTGGTTCACATTTTTCCAAATACTTTTTTATCTGACTTAATAAAAGATAGCTTGATTCTCATATCTAGCGTATACTCAGACTATTACAAAGCATGTAGCATCTGATAAACTAGATTGTCAGGTGCAAGTAAGTGAGAGCAAAAAGCCAGATAATGCCTTATTAGTATGGTTTTGACCTAGCAGACACTGAAGTTTTAGAACCCCAGAGGCTCCTTATTCAAACTCTAAGATTCTCTGCCATAGCAGTTCCACTCTTTTTTCTTTCTTGTCCCAAATACATCAGTATTTGTCCACCTTATCCAAATGCTTAAGCTTAATTTTTTCATTTCTTCCCCAGCCTTCTGCAGATTTTTTATAGCTCTGAGAAACATTATTTGACCATCTTTAAATCTCTACCTTTAAACCCACCAGGTAATGTCCCCATTATGCATTTATAATAACCTTTTAAGAATAATTATTTCATAATTATAAGCACTATTTGAACATACTTCAAGTTTAGATACTGATTTGTCTGTGTAAAACAAAAAGCTTATTCTTAAATTCTCTGCTGAAAATCCATTAAATGACATTACTGAGACTTGACCCATGGACACTAAGAAACTAAGTACCAACTTCTTTTGTCTCCCTGTGCCTTTGAATTTTGTTGTTCCTCTCTCTGGAATCATGTAGACCAAATTCACATTTTCTATAAACGATATTTAAAGGGTCTGGAATTATTTTTTTTAAATCCTCTTTCCTGGATTTGTATGATTAGATTCAATATATTAAAGCCAATTAAATATCTGTGCAAATACTCTGTTGTACAAGGGTTTGCATACTAGATTCATAACTGTTTTTCACAGTAAGTTATAATGTCCTGGGTCAGTCTTGACCACCCTGTATTCCATTAGCCAAACATTGTCATGGAAAAAGTACAAACTCACTTTAATATAGGAATGAATGGATTATATCATCTCTATTTGTGGGTGTTATTGTCTAGTAAAACTAATATTTTCTGATCCGTTTTAGTAGTTATCTTGTCTCTTAAATAGTTAGCCCATACTAGGTGACAATATGGTATCTTACATTTACCTCAGTTACATTATTAAAAATATTTTGAAATATTAGTCACCAATTCTCAAGGATTGTATTTATCTAGTAAGCAACTTGGAAATCTAGATTTTTTTTTCATTCATTCCCTCATGTTACATCAGTATTTCTGTTATAAATGATGTTTTCTATCTTTATTCACCAATAGTACATTTATATCAATACCTTTTCATTTGGTACTAAAAGTATGGTAACATTGGTATGGGTTTCTGAGGTATGTATTAGAATGCCCAAGGGAAAATACAAAAGGAAATTTACCTTGTTCTAGTTCAGTGACTTCAGTTGAGTTATTGCTATTAATGAACAGCAGCTTCCCACAAGAATTTCCAGGAAAGAGCAAAAACAGTTTTACTTGTATTTCACTGGAAGTCTTAATTCATTTCCATCCTTCTTTTAGCTACATGGATGAGAAGATAAAGAGTTGATGTGCTGTCAACTGCTGTATCTATTAGTATGTAAAACTCTTAAGCATGAATAATCATATAATAACTTGAATTTATTTTAAATTGCTTACATGAAAATTAGATAATCCTTTGTGTTCTCACAAACAAAATATTGAAGATCCATGAAGAAGTTGCTTCGGAACTGTTAACAGTTTAATGGACTTCTCATCCTGCCCTTTACCTTCGTGTTGGTAAAGGGCAGGATGAGCACTGGGATAACAAAACTTGCTTCACTCTTTTGTTGCTACATGCACAGTCTGCATGGATTCCATCTCACTTATGAAGAAAGAAAGGGCAGCCTCTGAATCCTAATCAGTCTCTCGATCACATATGCACTTAACAGGAAAAACAAGGCTTGTACCATAGCTTGGTATGCAGAGTGGCATAACATACTGTGCCTGTTGTTTGGGGCTAGCCATTTGTCCAGTGGTTGCAGGTTCCTTTCAATTTGTTTAAAACCTAGTTTTCTTTATTTTTGTTATTTGAAGAATTTCCAGAAATTTTTTACACACACTCACACATACGAGACCTCCCTCCCTCCTTCCTAATGGAAATGCATTTAAAAATATATAAAGTAATGTATATATATATATATATATATATATATATATATATATATATATATATATATATATATATATATTACTTTAAAAATATAACAGTATACTTCAAAGATTTTTTTGTATTAGTCCTGATAATACAACCTCATACTTGTATGGTAACAATGTAAAATGTATTTTAGTATAGGCAGTGAAATTATAAATAAAATTTATTTTTTCTCCAAATTATCTAACAGGTGCTTCAGCATTACCTTTTCCTATTCCTATTTTCCTTTTCCTATTTCCTATTTCCTAAATATTGCTTAGGGTTTTTTTTTTTTTTTTGAGAACTAACAGCTATAATGTGCAGTGACATGTGGCTAATGTCATATTGGATTTCCTGGATGTGTAGGTGGTCAGGGCAACTCTGCAGCCTATAGGGTGGCTAAGGTAGTGCTGTCATTTATACCTATCTCACGTGCTTCTGGAGCCAGTGGTAAACTGAAACACATTTCCTTAGTGCCAGCAAAAGCACTGGAGAGCAAGCAGCCACTTTGATGAGTGTTAGCAACACATAATCTCCTTGACCCTATTCATTTGCCTAAAGCAAGTTGCTCTCTGCTAAAGCCAAAGCAGGGGAACTGGATATACACTTTGCCTAGACAAAGCTATGGCAAGGGTGTGAATACAGGAAGAAGCAAAGTCAGGACCAGTAATTCATTTTATGACATTTTCATTGATTCAGTTGATACCTTTATGAAACACTCATTTTCACACATCAGCCTATTTCCAAACATAATTTTATCCACTGATTTATGTAAATCTCTCTAGCAAAATACATAGTTATTTTGCTCATTTCCTGCAGTGGTATTATGCAGCTTTCAGCAAATAGGACTTAGTGTCTTCTTTTTCATTGCTTTTAAGGATGGGAACCTTACTGTATTTACCAAAGGATATATGTTTAAAAATTTTATTCTATCCTTTATCGAGTATTTTTTTAACCAAGTGATTTTTATTTAACAATAAAACATAGATTTGTATATATTAATTTTCAAATGGTTACCTCATATTAGATCATCATATCATTTCATAGAATCTTTCTATAGATTTTATTGAACACTGTGGTACCTGATGATATCTAAAAGTAATCTTGCTTCCTTTTCCATTTTTGTTCTCATTCATTCTTTCAGATAATTGCATCGTCTTTAATTATCTGAAATAATATCCAAAGCAATATTAAGTAATTATTGTGATACTAGGCATAATTGTCTTTATTCTCTGACATTAAGGGAAATGAAGACCCATTTGTTTCTAATTATCAATCATTAACCTTATAAACAATTAAAATCGTAGTCATTTTATCCAACATAATTAATACTAGAATCTTTTTTTATTAGTTGCTCATGACAATACAATGATCTTGACATATCATACATTTGAATCAAATGAGGTATGAATACTAGAATCTTTGTATATTGTCTTTAAGATTGATAGTGAGAGGCTAAATGGTAGAGTGTCTGGTTTGCATGTGCAAAGCCCTGGGTTCAGTCCCCAGCACCTTAAAAAAAAAATTGATGGTTAGGATATCACCAGAATCACAAGAAATTGAATATTGATTTTTGGCATTGTATCATCTGTTTCTTTGTTCAGTATTCTCTATTTCTTCCTTAATTTTTAATGTGTTTTCCTTTTTCTTTCTTTCTCTCTTCTCTTAACATTTCCTTTAAAGTTTGGATTCTTGACTTGCCAGGGTACCACAGTTTGATAGCTATCACAGTGATGGAAGGATAGAAATCGTTTTTTGAATGAAATAACCCATAGTCATTAATTTATTTTTTATGGCATTTAGACATTTCACTTAACTTTCATTCAAGACCCTTGGTTTCAGGCAACACCAAAAACTAATTTGAATTACCATGAGCATTAGAGGAGGTTTACTGGGAAATACTAATACAGTTAGTTCACAGATTGTTGAGAAGGGTGGACCAAGCAAGCCTGAGACAGTTGCAGGGTGGCCAAGCAAGCCTGAGACAGTTGCAGGGTCTTAAACCTGATACCTTTGCAGAACTTTCTCTCTTAGCCTCATCTCTGCTTCTTCTTACTAATGGGCTTCACTCCTTCTCACCGCAGTTTGTCTTTCTCCAGGTGATGTGGGTCTCCTTTTACTTGGCACCTTTCTTTCTTCCTTATAACCATCTGTAAGAAAATAACTGTTCTCTATCCACATTCATTTACGTCTATGGAGACTCCAAGAAGATTTGCAATTAGCCCATTTGGATTACAGCCTATTCTTGTAGCTGGAGGTAGTTTGTGGGGGCCATGAACGGCAGGTCCCACTATAGTCAGATGGTAGGAGGATGAGAGGAGTGATTTCATCAGAGAAGTGAGAAGGCATGTTGGACTTTAGCAATAGATGTATGAAACAGAAACAGTTGAATTAATTTTTCCTTCTTTTTCTTTCTGCTCTTGTATTTTATCTGTTCTCCCTTCTTCTGCAATTCCAGCTATCTCACACACATGCACGATTACTTTTCTATTTTCTGTTTTCTTTTTCTCTTTCATTTTCCTTCTGCATCCCTGGTGAGTTAGGATATTAAAGTGTGCCTTGTACTTTAGGGTTATTATCTATTTGGAGACGATTATTACAAGTGCAGGGGTGAAGTGTCAGTGCAGAAACACAGCAGGGACCTCATTTTTTGCACAGATTATATAATAAACAAAGGACAGAAATTAGACTAAGTAAGGCAATTCTGAGCCTGGTGCAAATGAGAAAAATCCTGAGCTGAGAGGTTTGGCTTAAGCAATAATTTGGGGATTTATAATATACATTTTTCCTCAAGAGGGAGAAATGAGTAACTTTTCCACCTACAATATCTTTGTGTTGTGTTATTTGATGATGCAACAGCAAAACGCTGAAAAATTTGCTCTTTGCTTTCCTAGCTATTTTCCATGTGAAAATTTTAACTATAATGTAGATCAGTTACTTCTTAGATGAAGAATTTGGGGAATCTAACTTTCTCACAAGCTTCACAGAAAATCCATGGTAAAAACTAGAATAGAAGTGGCACCTTAGATTCTAGTGTTTCTGTGAGGCTTTATGAGCCAGTGAGCTAGAGTTAAAAACAAACAAAAAAGTGTGTGTGTGTGTGTGTGTGTGTGTGTACACATGTGTATAAATATTCTGCTATCATGCTTCCTTTTAATGGTTACATTTCAGGAATTACCATTGTGATATGTTAATGATAAATGTTGTTTTATTATTATATAAATTCATGCCCACTGTTGACCTTGTGAAATGATGGAGCTTCAGCCATTTGCATACTGATGTATGAATTTATTAGTGTATTTCCTGAAAACCAATTTCGATGGAGCAAAAAGAGCGAATATACTAGGATATTTTCATATATTTTGTGAATTCAGACTCTGACAAATTCAGTTTTCCTCGAATAATTTCAGTTGAGATATATATATTTTCTAAGTAGCAAAGACGTTTACATTGTACCTATGATTCAGTTATCTCTGTTCTAGACACTATTAAATAAGAGCATCTTTGTTTCATCTTTGTTTAAATTTGTATATAATGTTACAACTAAACAGGTTTCTAACTATATACAAGTAATGTCATATCCATGTATATATCTGTATGTTCATAAAGGAAAAATTTAGAATACAGCATATGTATGCATGCATATATTGAAAGAGTTTTCAAAAATAGATCAGCTTTTTACACGTCTTGGGATTTTTATCTTATTTTTAAACTTTATAGCAAATAAGTTCCAGAGATATTAAAAGAAGATAACTGTTTTCTTGCTTCCAGGAAAGAGTAAAGAAGAGGATAAGACAGTTAAGCTCTAGGGGTTCTTCTTCTTTAGGTCTCACATGTAAGACTTATTGCAGTTATAAAACAGAGAGAGGCAGAGGAGGAGGAGGTGAGAAGCAGGATATTTAGGGAACAAGAAAAGGCTGAGAAAAGACTTTCTTTCCCTTCGCACATTATCCCTAGAAGAGTAGCTTTGCTATAAAGAATATTTGTCCTTTGTTCTAGAATTATTGGTTGGAGCCCTATGAGAGGTAATCCAAGTCTTTCATCAAGGTAGGTTTAAAATAAAGGGTGATATTATTTTTGTGCAAGACAAATGACTTATTAAATGTTAATGCATTTATAAAAGCAGCAATAAAGATTTAAATGGTACCTTTTCTTGCATTAATCTTTGAATTTCCTCTCTCTCCCTGCCTCTAAACAAATACATAGGAGACTGTAAACTTTTCGATTCCTGTGCTTGATTTTTCTATTTATTATTGCTGTGAGGTCATTTTGTGCTGGTGATTGAGGATATCCATTGTCTGGTGTAATTGCTATTCTAGTTTCATGTCTCACTTTTTCTTATGTCAGAAAAGTTCAGGCTTAGTTTCCTTCTTTCTTTCTTTTTTTCCTCCCTCTCTTTCTTCTTTCTCTGAGAGAACTTGGGGGAATGAATATATTTTTTAGGTCTAATAATTATTGGACAGTGTTTCAATAAGGAAGATTTCCGTGTTGCAATTTAAAAGTCTCACTACTGTTTTCCCTGATAGAAACAATTGGATACATTTTTAATTCTTTGGATACAAGTTTGATTATTGATACTGTAAACATTATCCACTCTTTTCCAGAGATATAACTTGTGGTCATCCTCATTTCTATAAACCTTTTTGATGTAAATGTTTTTTGATATTTTCCCACATGGCAGAGTTTTACATTTACTTTTAATAGGAAAGAAATATGAGCAGAGATAGCATGAATACATACTCTAGTTTGCATCTAGTACCTAAGACACACAAAAAGTAGATAATAAGGCTTTTGCAGTATTCTTAGTATAGAAAAACAAGGAATGCAGGTGTGAAATTAGTATGAAAAGTAAGTCAACATACTTCCAAGCTCTGACATTTGTAATACAAGCTGCCATTTATAGACTCCTTTATGGACTCATTTATAGGAGGTTAGAGAGGAATGGCTTCGTTTTCTGAGATGCAGTTGATGGAATGTTTTTTTTTTTTCCTCCCAAGTCTTATGACAGGAATTTCTTACCAACAACCTAATTAAATCATCATAAATCACCTTGAACTAACTCATTGGATGAAGCCATGACAAACCAAAGTTCTTAGGTGGCAATGTGCTTTGGAAAATAGTTAGGAGCTTCAAAAGTGGCAGGCAGAACTATCCACTTTTATGTTTTGTATGGTAGGAAAGTCTGTGATAGTACTGTTTTCAGAAGGATTCTTTGAAGGCAAAGAGGAAGTTGGTGATGGAAAATAGTATTTCACTTCCCAGGAGTCTTATTGTTTAGACTTATCACCTCCAGATGGACTCCAGATAGAGGATCAAGAGATACCATGTTTGCGTTAAAGAACTTGGAGTTTGGAGTACTTTTACTGTTTTCATTTTTATTTAAACATCATATTGATACCAATGTATAAACAAAAGCATGAGCAAGGATTTATACAGTCACTTTCTGCAAAGAAGAGGTTGGCCATGAAAAAATGAATCTGTTTGCAATATACTTTCCTGAAATTGAGAGCAGATGCATGTGTGGCTTCAGAGTGTAGTTAAATAGGAGTGAGATTTTCCCTAAATAAACTCAACTTTATTCCTCTGTCCATTGAAAATTTCCACCATAGAAGGTCATTTCTTCCCTCTTTCCCTACTACTATATGATCTAATAGATTAAGCCTGAAAGGCAAACATTTGGATTTGTGTTCAACAAGTTACTAGTTATAAATGTAAAATTAGAAGCTTCTATGATTAAAATATGTCAGCAGCTCAGTTTAAAATTAATTATAATCATGTTCTGAAATTCAGTTTGATTTCTCAAACCATGTACTCTTACCATGTAACATGTATATGTGAAGATGTGAAGTAAGACATTGTTAAAAACAAGATATTTAACACTAATTATATAACAGTCACAGAAAAAGTGGCATTGGATCAAAAAAGCTGTGTTAGTATTTGTCTATGTTTGTTTGTTTACCTATTCCTACTGTCAGTTTTTTTTCTATACTCTGAAGCTATGAGTCTCGACTTCATTCTTCAGATGAGCAACCTGGGGAACGTTGTCTAAAGTGATGACTCCTGGTTCTTCCCCTGAAGGTCTATTCAGGAGGTCTGGGGTACAGCTCCTGAGTCTACAATTTGAAAAATGTCTCCCATCTCCCTATGTGATTTTAATGCTGCTGAAGCATTGCTCTTGCGTTGGGAAGCACAGTTATAGAATTTCCTCAAGGATTGTTATCTGAGCAATTGCATGTGTTTTCCATTTCTTTTTCTAAATTGAATTCAGGTTTATTGGCCTGTAATTCTCTGGTTCATCTCTTGTTCCGCACGTAAATTTGGCAATTACAAGCAGTCTATTTTCTACCTCCCAGCCTGTCCTTTGATGCTTAAATGGATCTGCGTTCTGATACTATTCCTAACGTGGGTTGTTTGAAGGAGAGGAGGAAGAAATGTCATGTGGCTGAGTTTTACCGAATGTACTCAAAATGTTCCTATGACACTCTTCTGCTTCCCTAATGGAGACCTTTCCTGGCTTCTTAACCTTCTCTTTTTACCCCCTAAATCACATGGAGCAGACACAGGTATAATTTTAGCCACCTTTTAATTTTATTCCACTATTGTTTTCTTTTTTCCCTACTCTTTCTAAAGGGCCCAAATCTTGCTGTGTACAACTAGGCTTACTGAATCCATTGCACATGATAGAACTGTCATGATTAGTTGCTCTGAACTTCCTGTGTTTAGGTTGTCATCTTCATAGACTTGATTCCTTTGCCTCAAAAAGTAGCCAATGTTTTTTTTTTTTTTTTTTTTTTTTTTTTTTTTTTTTTTTTTTTTTTTAAACCAGGGATTAAACTCAGGGGCACTGAACCAGTGAGCCACATCCCCAGCCCTATTTTATATTTTATTTAGAGACAGGGTCTCACTGAGTTGCTTAGTGCCTCACCATTGCTGAGGCTGGCTTTAAACTTCTGATCCTCTTGCCTCAGCCTTCTGAGCTGCTGGGATCACAGGCATGTGCCTAGTTTGTATTGAACTCTTTGCAAATGTGCTGGATACTGTGCTAAATGTTACATGTATTTGTTTATTCTGTTTTTAACTTTCTGAAGCAAATATGGTATATTCCAAGTTGAACATCCCTATCCAAAATGCTTGAGACCAACAGTGTTTCAGGTTTGGAAGTTTTACAAATTATGGAATGTTGCATAGAATTTACTAATATAACATTCCTAATCAGGAGATCCAAAATCAGAATCGCTCAAAAATTCAAAACTTCTGAGCTGTGACATCAAGTTGCCAATGTTGGAGCATATTGGATTTAGGATTTTCACATTGGGGATGCTCAACCCATATTATCATATTAATTTTACAGATGAGGAAATCGAGGTCACAGAGTGAAGAAGCTTGCCTAAAGTCTTGCAACTAAGAAATGGGAAGCTGGAAATCAATTCCAGGTAGTCTAACTTCAGGGCACACTTGTGCAACTGCTGGGCAATTGTAAATTGAATTTAGAATCTACAGGCTGGGGTGGTCTGGCTCCAAAGCAGCCCCCGTCTCTACTCTATCAAGACCCTCACTATCAGGGCTGAAGTCATTAGGAAGGAAATGCTATCATTTCTTTTTTCTCCTGGGCAAGTTCTTAAACTTTTAGTGACTTATTTTGATCTTTGATGTGGGTCATATTTGGAGAGGTCATTGCTGTGGTTAATCAAAATCACTTTTGCAGGTTTCTTCTCTATTGAAGTCACAGGGGACTCTCTTCAAGTTTCAGAGACCTTAATTAGAAGTGGTCTGAGTTTAGAGGAGGCAGCTATAGGGCTTCCTCTCCAGATTTTGCCCTTCTTCCATGGAAGCACTCTGCTCTGTATTTGCCATGAACAGCAGCTATTGGTGGTGGCACTCATGTCCACCTCAGGGCCCTCAACAGACTTCCCTGCCTGGTTCCTCTCTTGGTGGGGCACTTTTTCAGACCTGAGTATGAATTTAGGATGTTGGGAACACATGTTTAGCTTCATGGGATCTGAATGTTTTGTGGGAGCTGGTTTTTGGACAAAATTGTATCTTAGCCACCCTAATAAAAATATAACTAGAATAATATAATAATATTAATATAATAATAAAATGTGAAGTTCCACATTTGAACAACATAATATACTGTTTCTTTGCAACAAACATACTAGAAATTTATTTCAAATTTAACATCATAATTTTACTGTCCCTAGTCGTGGACATTAACTTGAAATTTTTGAATTTGCTTTATTTTTAAAGAAAAATGGAACCAACAGTACTATTAGGAATAAAGGGATTGAAGCTATTACTTTAAGTCATTACTTATTTTATTATAGATATCTTTTAGAGTTATTTTTAATTTTTTTTCTTTCTTTCTGGAGCTGGACACAATGCCTTTATTTTGTTTATTTATTTTTATGTGTGCTGAAGGTCAAACCCAATGCCACACATGTGCTAGGCAAGTGCTCTACCACTGACCCCCAGCCCCAGCCCATAGAATTCTTGAAGATGGAGTCATATTGTTATTCAACTTTATATCCCTGAATAGTGTCTGACAGTAGAAGCTAAGTAAATGAATGTTGAATGAATGAATGAATGATGAAGAATGGAAATTTGAGTTAGCAAAGAATGCTAGATTCTGAACCAATTGTTGGGTATTTTATTCAGGTTAGTCTTGATTAGTAATTAGGAGTAATGCTTAATTGATATATTGCCTTTATAAAATTTGTATTGTACTCAAGCAAAATAGTATATCTAAGGTTTTCTTATGTCTTTTCTGGGTTTTGTTTTGTCTCACACCTATTATAGTGCTGTTTCATGTTAGTGAAAAAATGGTATTGTACAGAGTTCATGATAATATCATTCTGCATAAAAATATATCCTGCAAGAACAAGGTAGTACCATCTGTGCTTCACTTATAATCTCCAAAGAAATTACTATACAATTTCCAGAATTACTTTACCTCTTAAATCAACATGTGTTTCATAAAAACAGATTAAGGGTTGGAAAACATTTCTGAATTATTTTCAGATACCTCCAGGTTTAATTGATTTGAGAAGTAATAATAAGAAGAGACATTCGAAATACTTTTCTTTGATAGGCTTAGCCCCTTTGAAAAATTGAAATCATCACTCAAAAAATACTTAAATTACTCTTTTAAGATAAATGATATGTTGTCTGTGAACCTGTCTGGATACATAGTTTTGTGGGCTCTGTCTAACCTGTAACTATGTATCATCTTTTTCTTTCAAATTTATCTTCTTTAGTTTTTTAATCTGTGGATTGCTGCTACTTATATCATTTTCCCCTTGAAATTGTTTGGCTTTGTTCAGATGTGGTTTATTTTTCCTTTTCTTAATCTTTGTAGAACCCATGCTATGGATTCTATGAATAGGCAATCAATTATTTGTTACTAATGGAAAATGGGAATTTGGTGTGAAGCATACCTTCTTTTAGAGAAGGAGAGAATAGTTTAAATTCAGGGAGAAGCATTGTGTGCTTAATTGTTGCTAATCCCATCTGTGAGTTTGGACAAGACCTGGTTCATATTTCCTTTATACCATATCCCAAAGCATGCACTATACTTTCTAAGATGCAGGGCATAGTTGGAAAACTAATCTTGAAAATAGGACATAAGACTCAAGTGGATTTGTCTCTTCTGAATTTTATTGCTTATACTGAAATATTAGGTTCCACAAAAAGAAACACAAACCATCCTCCCCCACATACACAAACTTAACCATCAACTCATGCGGACTAGTTGGTATGGATTTCAAATCCAAATGTTGATTTAGGGAATTGTAACCCAAGCCCACATGAATTGTCCAGAAAGCTTATTGTGTGTGCATACAAATGTGCACAGATAGACTATATGGTTTCCTTAGTTATAGGAATGTTGGGATTTTTCAAAACTCTTTATATAAAGTTAATAAAAAATGCATATATCTACATATATCAAGTTTCAGTAACTTTACATTTATGCTGGTTGAGTGATGTAATTCAGTGGTACTGATGCCTGGTCTA
This sequence comes from Spermophilus citellus, assembly GCF_964194105.1. Taxonomy (NCBI): domain Eukaryota; kingdom Metazoa; phylum Chordata; class Mammalia; order Rodentia; family Sciuridae; genus Spermophilus; species Spermophilus citellus. The sequence goes on along the minus strand of NC_138194.1, from coordinate 58,310,133 downwards.
GTTTTAAAGTGTTTCAGCATAGTATGCAGACTGTTACTTATTTTTCCTTTCCTTTCAATCTTATCAACTGAGAGCATGTTCAATAAAATGTCTGATAACAATGTTATTTACCAAATGTTGGATAATAGAAGTCATTGTCCTGGATTTAAACCCTAGCTTCATTTCTTCTATATGATCTTAGACAAATTGTTTAAACACTGTGAAGTTCATTTGTTTCTCTAAAAAAAATTAGCCTATATTATAGATAATAGGTTAATAGTACCTATCATAAAGCTCTGAGGATTAAGTGAGATCTCAAAATATGTATTGTCTGCTTAAACTTGTTCCCATATAGTTTTGTTGTTTGTTCAAATTCAAGGAATGAACTTTGCTTCTTAAGAGCAGTAAAGATTTTAGAATGTTGTTTATTCTCAATGTGACTTAAATTGGAACTTTGTTTGTAAAAAAAAAAAAAAAGAACAATAACTAACTAGCATTTTGTTAAATTGATAATGAGTTTGATTAGATAGAGGCCCACTTGCCAGTTCAAAGCTACTCTCTATCAGTCACCAAATTTTAGAGTTTGTAAGACAACTGTAGATCCTTTGGAGAGGGAAAATAGCTTAGATCACTATTAGTTAAATAAGTGGTGACTAGAAACAGTGGGAAAAGAGTAAGACATAACAACCAGTTTCTAGAATTTAGAAAACTTTGTTTAGTGTTTAGGTGTTTCAACTAAGTCGTTTTTAATCTACTTGTAATCACCTGTGATATATTCTATACTGATAATGATATCACCAAAATTGTAATTATGTGATGTCATTTACCTTTAAAGACATTGATGGAGTTTCTATAGTGGAGTGTTCATTACCTGAACTCCACAGGGTCCAGTATATTGACATGAGGGCACCCTGAACCCTCTTAGGTCATTTCTAGCATTTTACTACATGAGTTTTCTAGAGGTGTTTTCTTCAGATTCTCAGAGGTTCAAAACCCATCATCAACTAGGAGTTAAAACTATTGTGTTTACCTTTCATATGTTTTTTTTTCCTCAAAACTTTTTTTCTAACTTGCAGTTTAGGTCCAGAAATGACCAATCTTATTTCAGGGCTGCTTGATTCGTCTAGCCAGGCCAATAGTTGCACCTAGTACTGGAAGCTCCTTACCTGCAGTATGCAGGACCCCAGAGAGCTAACCATATGGGCATCAGAGTTCTGTGAACCTGCTGAAGCCAAGTGTGATGTATTTATATCTAGGTATTTTCTCAGCTTCTTTTCTTCAGATTCTCAAGGGAGGCCATAATAGCTTTATCAACCAAGAGTTAAAATTCCTATCAACTAATAAAAAAATTTAAAAAAAATTAAATTAAAAGTGAGTCAAAGAATTTTGGGAACTTCAATTTGCAAATATAACTTTTCATTAAATGTTAATCTTTTTAGCAAAGCAGGTAGTTCTTTTAGAACAATTCTCAATAAGTATTGATTATGGCTTTTCTGTTACTGTTTTCAGGAGGCAGCATCCACTGTGCAGAGGAATGAGAGTATCCAAGTAGGATACTTTGGAATTAGTATCCAGGCAGGTCTAAGTTAAAATACTAACTTAACCACTAACTACATGCAGCCTTGGGGAAATTTTTAGTATATTTTTGTCTTAGCATCCTCATGAGCAGAACTAAGACAATAATTCTTACCCACTACTGTTAATGAGAAGATCAAAGAAAATATTTACCACATTCTCAAAAAGATGGTAATTATTATTCACACATAAAAACTATTAAAAATATAATTTGTTTTCAGTTTTCTTCCCTGTTTCAATTTTTTGTTCACCCAAAATATTAGCTTGAGATAATAAAAACTGTTGCTAATGGTTATTCTTCATCTTTCAATTTTTATTTACCCAAAATATTCGCTTTTAATAAAAAGTATTGCTAATGGTTGTTCTCCAAATATCTAGTGTTTGCCTTTTAGCTTTTATTAATGTGTTCACCACAAGTAAGTTCTACTTGGTTAAGAAGAGGCAGCTTCAGTTTCTCTCTACCACAGTCTGGAAAAGCATGTGCTTCTTTTTTTCTTTATAACACCGAGTTTACTTTTTAACTTCTAATGGATCAGTGAGTGAACAAAGACCCTCATATATAAGTTCTGACATATACATCCAGGGTATAGGAAAGATCTGTCCATCTTCCTGTGGTCTGGTAGTTGCTCCTGATTTTGACACTAAGGATTAATTCTGGGTTAATGGGGCTTTAAAAAAATTAGCAATGACCATAATAGGACCTATCTTTTATTAAATCCCAATTTCCTTTAAAAATTAATTTTATTTATTTTTGAACCGATTTCAAATGTCAGTTAAGATCTTTTTCATTAAAATGTGATAATCTCTTCAGTTCTTGAATGGTTAGTGAGAGCTTTCCTATTGTGTTTGTACAAACAAAACTTGAGTAAAAAAATAACTCTGCTTTTGCTTTTATCTTTATGATAGTCAGTTTTTCATTACTATGACCAAAATATTTGGAAAATAAAATCTTAAAAAAGGAAAATATTTTTGGGGGGCTTACAATTTCAGAAGTTTAGTACATGGTTGATTGGCTCAGGCCTGAGGTGAGGAAAACATCATGGCGGAAGGGTGTCATGGTGGAGGAAAGCTACATACCTTATGGCAGCTGAAAAGCACAGAGAGAAGGGGCCATGTCCCCAGTGACCTTATTCCTTATCTCTTATTCCTTATTCCTCCAGCCATGCCTCACTGATTATAGTTATCACCCTGCAGTCCATTCACATTATTAATCCATCAAATGAATTAAATAACTAGATCCCATAATCTAATAATTTCCCTTCTAAACATTGCTACGTTATGTAACACATGAGCTTTTAGGGGGACATTAAAGATCCAAACCATATCAATCTTCTAGAAGGTTGAAAATCAAGTAAGATTTCATGATTTTGTGAACATCATTCTTGTATCTTTGTTAATTTGGAATTGGTATTTAGATTTAACATTAAATGAATCAGGAAGTCTTTGTCTTTTCCATCCTCTTTAAGATGAAGAGATTTTTGGATTCTATTAACTCTAAGGAAATCATCCCTCACAAGTAGCTATAACTTACTGAGTTACTATTAGATAAATAAATTTATTTCATGTCTATGAGTTCATAAATTTCCCAGAGTCGAAAATGTTTAAAAGTGGGAAACTTTGGCGTTCTATTGATTTGTGGTTAAAAGAAAATTTTGAGATTATATAGTCCACACAACACCTTAGAATAAGAGGGAAATTTCACTTTAAAGAATTTATATATATTTGGAGAAAAACATCTGAAAGTTTTCAACCTGACAGAGCTCTTCCTACTTTATCAAACACAATTAAGGCACACAGAAACTTTTTTATTTAAGTATCCCAGGATGACATGAACTCATCCACAATGTAGGTGTTTCTATGTATACTAGATCCTTGTTAGCTGTCATTATTTGTGGATTCCGTATCTGCATATTTGCCTACTCCCTGTAAGTTGTTATTTCAGAATAAATGTTTGTGGCATGGTCCTGATTGTTCATGGACCATGCATAAAGAGGTGAAATTTTTTTGTAACCTGGTACACAAAACATTCCCAATTTTTTTAGCACCTTTACTATAACAAATATCAAAGATAATCAATTTATAAAGAAATAGTTTATGTGGATTTAACAGGCTCAGAGTTTCCATTCGTGACTGATTGACCCCTTTGCTTTTTGGCCTTTGCCAAGGCAGAACATCATGGTGGTTGTGTGTTGTGGCACAAAACTACTCATCTCATGGCTAGAAACTGAAAGAGAGAAAGGAAAGTCTTGTGTCCTATAGTCCCTTTCAGGGAACTGCACCTCAGTGACTGAAAGACCTGTCACTGTGCCCTTCCTCCTGAAGTCATCACCTCTTTCTAGTAGTGCCATCCTAAGAACTAAGTTTTAACACATGCACCTTTGGCAGACACTCCATATCCAAGCTAGAGCACCAGTTGTTAATGATGAAGGCCACATTCAGCCTTCTTGTTTCACCTCTCATGCAGAGAGGAAAAGAGGATGGAAACAAAAGGCGACATTGTGGCACAGTACATAGCCAACTGGAAGAGTTTTAATTCCCAAATTTGGTGCTTGGTTCAAACAGTTACTTAACACTTCTGAATCTTGTGTTCATATATATCATATGAATGGAATCTACCAGTCTGTATTGTTAAGATTATAATCTATGTGAAGTGTTAGTGTGTATTTCTTCTAGGAACAGTGATTCAGTATTTGCTAAGTCAATGTTCATGCTAACTACCTAGAGCATAATTATACCCAATAACAACAACATCAACAAAAAAGACTATTATTTTTAAGTACAAAAAAGCTTTGTATGAAATGATGAGCACTGTTGCAAACATACTTCATATGTGAATTTGTGTGTGTGTGTGGGGGGGTTATATGTATATTTTACATGTTAAAGCTTTAAAATCTGTTGCTGTGTTGTTTTTTTTCCTGACAATAGTCCTCTGATGTGAGAATCATTTGATGACATACTTTGTGGCCATTATGACTGTGTTCTATCTGATTAGATTTTTTCCCTTAGTTGTTAATGGGCCTTTAATTAACTAATAAAAATAATAATAAATTAATTGATACATGGTGCTGTGAATCTAACTCAGTGCCTCCTACATTCTAGGCGAATACTCTACCATTGAGCCCTGTATTTTATTACCTTTTGTAATAGCTTTTTAAACGTGTTTTCCTCCTGCTGAACAATGTAGAAAATTTAGCAATGTGGAAACACATAAGAAAGAAAACAGAACTGGCCCATCTTCCTATAACTTGTGATATTTTCCTTTAACCTTTTTTCTCTGTAGTTCTTTGCTGTGCTGATTCACCCCTTCAGTGTGCTGCTCTTTGTCTGAGCTGTGTCATGTGATTGGAATGTTCTCCGTTGGCTCTGTCTCCCTACAATTCATGTGTCTAATATATAACTTCTCTTTTCTTCAGGTGTCAGCTAGAACCTTTCTGATCCTCCTTCTACAAGAAGGAAATGCCTTGTTTGTACCTCCAAGTTGGAAACCTCTGGTTTCTTGTGGCTCTCCAGTTAGATATATAGTGGCAGAATTTCTCTTCCTGTCCCCCAGAAGATGTTCAAAATTACTCATTGAATGAAGGAATAAAATGAGCATGATTGATGAATTAGACTTGTGAATTAGTAAATGTATCTTTATACATATTCCCAATTATTTCCTTGAGCTACAGTGGTAGAAAATGAAAATACTAAGTCAAAGCTGATGGACATTTTGAAGTTCTTGATACATAATAAATATTGCTTTCCTGAAAGGACATACTAATTTATATGAGAATTTCTATTTTGGTACATTCAAACCAACTTCAATTTCTACATAAAATATCTCTGTCATTTGATGGGAGAAGAAAAATATGGATTTTTAAATGTTTTAATTTGTGACATCATTTCCCTCTAAAAATACTGGAGCCCTGGTCAGTGGATAATCAGCAGTTTTGGGTTTATTGACTGTATACATCAGTGGTGTAGTTAGTCAACGATCTGTATGAGTTTTAAATAGTGTCCACAGCCTTTCAGCAAAAAGTATGGTCCTGCAATGTTTGTGTTAATTGCTGAAATCAATTAATTGTTTATATGTCAGAGAAGTGTGTGTTGTACAATTGCTCAAGCTTAAAGCAAATTATGTTTGATAATGTAATGGTTATATTAATTATTATAATATTTGGCATACAAGTAGACATCATAGGTATGTGGTGACCCATTATCATATTCAATAGTTTCATGAATCAAAATCAAGTAAGACTATGAATTGGTGTTGGAGAGTGGTATACATAACATTATTTTTTAGGCAACTCAAGGACTATTATAAGTACATTTGTGTTATGTTGGAAATGAGTCAGTAGCATCACTTGTTCAAGAAACTCAATCAGACTCTGAAGTTTCACTGACCTTGGTGTTATTCTCTCACTTTCTGCTTAATTGGCCTTAAGCAAATCACAGAAAGTTTTGAACCTCTGTTTATTCATCTATAAAGTAAGGCTAATACTAATACCCATCTCAATCCATTTGTGGCAATAACACAAAAAAGTTATGGCCTGATCACTCAAAGCTCAAGGATTGTTTCAGATGCATGAAATGCGATCAATCAATGTTGATAATTGCCTAATATTTTTATTGGTACCAAGCATGAGATACTTCGTAATTATACATTTAAGAAATGAGTTTTTTTATATGAATATTTTAGGACCTTCCAATTTGTGTGTTCATTGTTTTGGTCAGTACAACTTATTGGGAGCCCACTGTATTGCAGGTATTAATTAAGTGGAGGCTATATAACAGCAAAAAAGCATGATCATTGCATCAAGTCAAGAGTTTGAAGTGAGGTTCACATGTGAATTAAACAAATACATCATTTGTGAAGTAGTAGGTGCTATGCAGAGAATATACTTGATCATATAAGAACTACTAATAAGGTTTGACACAGCTGTGGCAGATTTCTCTTAACAAATGACATTTGATCTGCCTTCAAAATAATGGGCACGAAATTGTATATTTAAAATATGAAGAGGGCTGGAGAGTCTCCCAGGCAGATGGAGTAACATGGAAAAAGTGGGGGAGAAGTGGTGTTGGAAACAAAGGGCAGTCAGTTGAGAGTATGGACAGCTTGGTAAGTGGCTTTGTCTATTCCAGGGGCAACAGAAAGACTTTGCAGGGTCTTACAGGGCAGGGATGTGGGGGTATATGTTACAGTGAGGACAAAGTATGAAATTGGAACCAGGGTGGATGCATTTATACCTAATAGATGGCTATTGCAGCATTTTAGGTGAAAAACTAGATCGAGGGTGGTGGCACTGAGGAAGATGACCAAGAGGGAAATTTAGAGAATAAAATCTTTAGTACTAATGGAGGAGTAGGAGGTGTCAACACAGAGGTCTAGGTCCCTGCCTCATGAAAAAGATTAATAAAGGGTCATTGTCTGAGTTAAGAGGACATGGGAAGAGAGCAAGCTTAGGGCAAATATTAGAAGTTTTCATTTGGAACATGTGGCGTTTGAGGTGCTTATAGAGAAAGTAATATTCAAGACTTTTTTTTAAGCTCAAAGGAAAGGTTTTAGCTGAACTGTCATATATAAATATGTGTGTCTAAAATATCTGGTTTGGTAACGAAAGCTAAGGATAGGAACAAAGATTAACTACAGAAGGAAAAAGGCCATCATGAAGAATGGAGAGGACCTAGTGGAGAGCCTTCAGGGACTCTTATTGTCTGTCTCTGTGTAGATAAAGGTAAATAGGAAAGATACAAAAAAGAAGCACAGGGAGGGATTCCTATCTTGGGCTAGGCAAGTGCGTGAGGAGCGCAGTCAGGAGAAAGGAGTGTCCATCAGTTCATCATGCCCTGAGAACTGAAGGAGCTCCTTGAATAACCTCATCACCATGGAGAGTATGACTGAAGAAGGGTGGTGCTTAGTCCAAGTTGGAGTGAGTGAGGCGCAGGAAGGCAGTGAATATCATGGAATATGAAGTTGGCTTGGGATAGAAAGAGAAAGGTTCTAACTGGAAGATGAGAAGACAGATATTCTCTGTTTTGTCATGTAAATGTACTTATTGTCTCTAAATAGTACACTAAAATGGTAAACATTATATATAATTTACTGAATAACAAAATTTTAGGAAAAGAAAAACAAAACCACTGGAAGTATCCAGTTGATAGGAAAAAGGTGTAATACACCATAAAGAGAATTATCAAAAGTTTTCTTGCTTCAATAAGGCAGGAAGAAGCATGGGATCTCACCTGGTTAGAGGGATTTGCCTTAGGAAGAAAAAAATAGCTCATCTTTCATAATTAAATGTGATACTGTGGAAATGAAGGATTTTTCATGGGCAGTTTCTTTGAGCTTTATTGCCTTGGGGGATAAGATAAAGTGGTGAGAAAGATTAAAAAAAAAAAAAAACAGTCCTTGCCCCTGCTGGAATTTATAATGTATCAGGGAGACAGAAAAATGAAAAAGAAATAACAAGAGCAAATGCTAAATACTCTTATGGGGGAAAATAAACCAGTTACCCAGTTACGGGAACATATTATCAGGAGCTGGTAATAGGGACCAGCAGGAATCAGGAACATGTATTCTGAGGAATTTACATTCAAGTTACAGACTCAAGGAAAAGAAGGAATTAACTAGGGCTACATAAGAAGAAGGAAGATTGTTTCTGAGAGCGGAAAAAAAAATTAAAAAAGGAAGTAGCCTTGGGGGAATGAGAGTTTGAAGCATTCAGGGAAGGAATTAAAGCTCTTCGAAATAGGCTGGAGTGAAATTATTTTAGGAAGCATTGATTCAAAAACTCGAGCTGCAGAGAGAGGCCAAATGTGCACCTGGTGAGTAAATAGCACTGGGCAGCATCCCTGTTGTCTGGCATCTTCTGAGAAGTGTTTCCCCACATATCCACACCACAGTGCTGGTATCCACAAAAAGACAAGGGGTTGTTCTGAGAAGAGCATTGCAGGAGGGATCAGCAGACCTATGCTCTGGTACAGCCTCTGTTGCTCTGCTTATGAGGGTTTAGGTAAGTGATTTAACTTGTTAGAGTATCAACATTGTTAATGGAGTTTGACATTGTCTCAGATCGTTTCTAACTAAATATGTTTTAAATTTATCATCGTAGGTTAGATCAGCACATGTTCAGGGTGCAGCACATTAACAACAAAAACCAAGTATATTTACAGCAATTATTCAAGAACTGTATACCCTGGGTTGTATGTCTGTGTTGCATAAACAGGATCATTTGTAAAATCTGTTGGACTGGTATGTGAAGACAGTGCTTCCTCTATTTTGAGAGTTAACAGTACCTCGCCACCCTGGATGACATAGCATTGTCATTTGCCATTTCAAGTGACTTTTTGGTAAAACAGTGGAAGATGGTGGTATCTTAATCAAATAATTGTTCTGATAAAATACTGTTCCTGGAAAAGGTGGTGGTGATTTGACGCATCATCTTTCACTTTCACTAAAGGCCAAGGATTTATTAGTAACAATCATCATTAACTGTTCTAATGTTTATTCAATGCTCAGAGAACTGTCAGTCCCATTAAATGCTTGAAAAATATTATGATTCACTCTGTGACAATGAGTTAGTCCACATAAGTGATGACATCATGTTGTCCATGTGCAGCTTATATGGTTAAGGCTTAGTTAGAAGAAAACACATCCAAACAGTGCATTTGTGGGAATGTGACTAAATTCTACATGTGTTTTTGTTTTCACAAATAAGTATATAACCTATTATTATCTATAAAATTTCTTTTAAAATTAGTATTTCTTGCATTGTTTTGGTATACTTGCAAATAAAATTATGTGCATTCAGTTAATGGGGTGAGGACTTTAAGCAAGACAGTGTGACATCCCTAAAGGATGCAGTAAGTCATGGATATGTATCCATAAATGGAGAGTGGAGGTATAGGTTGGGAAGAAATGGGCAGATAGGTACATTGTGTGCATTGTTCCTTTTAATCTTTATAATAACTTTTTGAGTTAACTTCTGTTTTCACCCACTTACCCTATAAAAAGAAACTATAGCAGACAGAGGTTAAGTAGCTTGCCCAATGCTACAAATCTGTAAGCTTCAACACCTGTACCCCAGAAGTATGGTCTACCTAAGTCAAATGTTGATGCAATTAATGCCGTGCTTAGTTGTGTTAATATAAAAGAAACAAAGTTAGGTGAGGAAGTAAGGGGAAAGGAAGGAAGATGGAAAGAAGGAAGGAAGGAGGAATGTAAGTACAGTGTTTTTGTATTAAATAGCTCATCTTGATCCTTTTTATCTTACAAGTCTGTCAGTTAATTGGTACCAATGGAGTTCTGTTGAAGAAGTAGGAGATTAAAAAAATAGATTTAAAAAACAGACTAGGAGGATTAATACTGTTTATTAAATGATCTTCCTCAGTGTACCCAGAATCAATTGTCACCTGGCCCAGGCACATAAAAGATATGATCACTGACCTTGAGTTAAAAGGCCTGGATTCTGATATTAGCAGCCACAAGAGTCTGAGTATCCTTCTTAGGACAGCCAAAGCTATTGTCATTCCACAATGACATCAAGTTTCCTTTAGGATCATTTTGAAAATGACTTTCCCCTTCCTCTGATTACCATCTCCCACTGATGTTTCAGTGAAGAAGCACTGTGGGATGCTCTCTTGACCTTGAGTGCTCTCTCTTAAATCTAACACTGATCATTGACTATTTCCTATGAGACAATACAATATTTTTATAATCCTTTTATACTCTAGGTAATTTTATAATGAGGCCTAATATAGTATAAAATGAATACTTCATTGACACAGTCTTATCTAACTTCTTTTTCTATTACCTTCAAAATTCTTAAAATATATGATTTTGAATTCTAGATGAACTGGGTAATCAGAAGAATTAGTTTAAATTTGAGATTTCAAACACTTCCTTTGATCAAGAGCTTGTACTCTTTGTTATGTTTATAACTTTTAGCTCCTCATCATCCTGCAATTTAATCCTTATAATTTTGTGATCTCTTGATTTAATGTGTACTGGGTGAAGTTGATGAAAGTTAAGAGTGATATAATCAAAATGACATAGAGATTGGTCTGAGGATGTTGTCTAGGGATAGAGATCTTGACTCAATCCCTAGCACTTCATTAAAGAAATAAAAGTGAAAAGTGGGTTTAAGAAAATGTACAGAACTCACTGAGACTGTTTAAATTCACAATTTGGTTTAGTGTACATTGAAATTAGTCTGTTTTTTATTAAATGATCACTTCATATTACTGCATAGTTAATTATAGCACGCTTCAAAATTTCTGGTCACATACATTGACATTAAAATTTTTGAGCACACTTCAGTATATTTTATTTGGTTATTTATAAATTATATACATTAACCAAGGCATATCCAAAATAGAAGTAAAAATAATGACATAAAATCAACAAAGAATTTCTAGTATTTTGTTTCAGCTTCTAGGTAGGTTATCTTATGCATTTCCTGGGATGAGTAAAGTTTATGTTTTAGATGTATTCCACATGTCACATCCAAAAATTTCATGTTATAATGGATTTTCAGTGAATGTTCCCTGAACAAAATGCAAATATTATAAAATAAAAGTATTTATACTTGCTTGTTACCACTCTGTGTATATAACTAAATAAAACATTCTGATGTTGACTGAACTCACAACTTAAGACATGGACTCATGTCCTTTTTTTAACATGATGATGGTATTTGATATTTTCAATTTTTGGCCATTTTTTTCTTAATTACAGTAACATGGGTAGAGTTCTTTTTATTCTTTAGAGCTGTATCTTTCCTTTGTTTACATTAACACATGGAAAAGGAAGTTTTGCTGAAGGAGTTCAGTTTTGAGGTGCTTTTGACAAGCATGTCTATTTCCCATGTGGACACATAGGGGAGAAAGTAAGTAAATACAGCTGCATTGTCCTATTAGCACTTGGGTATCTTTTTTTTTTTTTAAGAGAGAGTAAGAGAGGAGAGAGAGAGAGAGAGAATTTTTAATATTTATTTTTAGTACTCGGCGGACACAACATCTTTGTTGGTATGTGGTGCTGAGGATCGAACCCGGGCCGCACGCATACCAGGCGAGCTCGCTACCGCTTGAGCCACATCCCCAGCCCAGCACTTGGGTATCTTTGCTAAGTCATTAACATGTAAAGAGCAAATGCAGAGCAGAACATGTGTATCTGCTTTGCCCCTTAAAATAGGTGTAGTTTGCTGTTGTGTCAGCTAGCTGTAAAACCACAGGCAGAATGTTCAATTAGGGTTGAAAGATCATTTAGGGTTGGAGGAGCAGGAGGGAAATGTTGGGGAGACCTCAGAATTCTGAACCAATAGTGGTTCATGTGCTGTTGGGGACCTACTGTTAACATCTGTAGCCACCAGCACTTGGGCCCTAGGACATTTCTCCTTTTTAACCAGAGAGGGCTTTACATATCTTAGAGGTATAATAGCTTCCCGAGGCTTCAGTGTTTCATTGAAGACTCTGTTGCCTATGAGAGCTGCATGTATAGTACCCTGAGAAGCAATGTGGAGCATCCTTGAGTGTTCCTCAATATTAAGTATATTTTGTTTTCCCCTCAATTTTGTTTTATTTTTAATTAGCATATTATAATTATACATATTTATGAGGGAAAACGGTATGATGATATGAAGTATGTACATATCATGTTATGAGAAAAATCAGGGCGATTGGTGTATCCATTACATATATGGAATCTAAAAAAGTTGATCTTTACCAGAGACTGAGGAAGGGAGAAAAGTCAGTCTCTGAGTACAAAATTGCAGCTAGGTAGGAGGAATAAGTTATGGAATATTTCCTGCTCTTGATCACCACGTAACCCCTTTTATATTGAAATTGGGATCATTCCTCCTGAAGCACTAATTATTTAGGTCTTAGAAATATCCTTCCGGCAACTTGTGAAATTGTTTTTATGGACATTGTTGATACTTCTTTATGTTTATATGAGAACATTGCAGTGGGCAGTTCGGCCCACTAAAACTTTCATAGAAGTTCTTTGATGTTCTAAAGCCTCTAAGATATTTCTAGGTTATTACCTCACCCATTCAGTACATTGGATGAGTTCTGCTTAATAGGAAGCAAGCTATGTATTTAATTTTAAATATTCTGTTAAACAAGTGTAAAAAGAACATTAATTTAAATAATGTTTTACTTAATGAAGTGTAGCCAAAATATTACCATTTCAGTATAAAAACAATAAAAAATGTAGAGTTAGTAAACATGTTTGTAGGTTGCTTCAGTTTGTTCAGAAGCCATCTGTGTCTACTGACTACTGTATTAAACAGTGCAGTTCTAGACCAATAATTCACCTTGTAACTATGTCCCTTCTCTATTTGCAGCCGTGTTACTTATGCAAATCTACCAATTAGTACTGTACAGTAATAAAGATAATAAAGTCATCATATTCCAAGCAGAACATTGCAAAATATGTTTAATTTGCTTCCTAGAATGTGAAAGCTTTCCCATTCCTAGGCAATCCTTCACTTTCCCCAAATTGCAAATATGATTATCCTGACATTCTTCCATTTTAGGTCAGAACAGTGGAATTTGAAAATTATGTGCAAAAGTCTCTTTCTGCTCCTATTTTTTTTTATTTTTATTCAGAGCCACCTAGAAGAGTTTCACTTATTTTCCTTTTGCAGCCTGAGCCATTTCTATAGCTGATATAACCTTGGCATATCTTCTTGGTAATTATTGTAACTTACACAGTGCTTTGAAGGTTGAATTGCTGTAACCTTATATCTCTTATGCTTCCATCACTTCATATCCTAGGAAATTAGCAGCCTACATGAAGATATTGCTGCATATGTAAGTCTCAGGACCAAACCTGGTCAGGATAACATTTTATAACCCCATCACCATATCTGACCATTGCTCAAGCACAGATGTTTCTCACAATCCATTACAAATCTTGCTTTAGATCAACAGAGTGAGGCTTAGTGTTACCTGGCAGATCAGTGTAAACAATGATGTCAATAGACAAAAACACAGGCTTCAGGATTTCAATTTGAGCAGTTGTGGTTTAAAAAATAGGAGACTAGGAGGAGGAACAGATTTAAAAGATCTGTGATGACAACTTGTGTTTGGCCTTTCTGGTCCTTTCTTTCAAATATGGTTCAACCATTTTGCCTGCCATATATTGACTTTCAGCTGCCATTAGAGCCTTAATCATTGAAGATGCTCAACACGTTTTGAGGAATTCAATGTACTTAGTAGGAAAAGGAAATACCCTTTATAAACCAACACATCAAATATCACTGAATGTGGACTGCCTACTGGTGAGGAAGGGCAGCTCTTCTTTTTTAGTTTCACAAAACAGAAGTATCCTTGTGAGACTGCATGGATCCATTGGATCAGAGCTAGCCTTAAAGTTGAAAACTTAAGGTGCTGAAGATTATTTTTTGCATTGCTCTTCTTACATATAGAACAGTCTTGATAGCAGATCATAAATTCACATGCTGTTGAATATAGCATTCAAAGAGTGGCTAGCTTTCCAACCTATTCCTTAGGGACATTTAAATGAAAAATTATGGTTGAAAAATGTGCTTACATGTTACGTTTCAAGTCTAGATTAACATTAATTTTCAAAATAAAAAATGAGGCTGCCTAGAGCACAAATTCAGCTCTTGAAGATCATGGAGGAAAAGGACAGTACATGTTTTGTTTCTAGTCTTCTGTCTCTGAAGGCATCTGTGAATCTGATTAGAATTTCCCTAAAGCTTTTTGGTGGAGGGCTGGAGGGTACCTGGGATTGAACTCAGGGGCACTCAACCACTGAGCCATATCCCCAGCCTTATTTTATATTTTATTAGAGACAGGGTCTCACCAAGTTGCTTAGCCATTGCTGAGGCTGGCTTTGAACTCACAATCCTCTTTTCTCAGCCTCCGGAGCCCCTGGGAGAATTTCCCTAAAGCTTAGGGAGTTTTAGTCTTTTGGCACACCTGGGTGTAGATGCAGATCTGGAGGATTTTAGACTTTGTCTAAATAACTTGAATAAAATATTCATAATTTAGGGATTTGAAGGAAATACACAGTGATGATTTAAATATATAGGGGAGGTACATTCAAAGTAACTAGTATTGAGCTGAGATCTTCATGCTTTCGCTTATATTCAGAATCTCAAATGTTTTGAAATGGGAATAAAAGTTAAAATGTAAACAGTGAACATCTTTAGTTTTACTTTGGCGGTTTTAGAGTAGTTAATATATATTGCATATGTTCAGATTTATTTTGCTCTTTTCTGTATAGTGTAATTAATTTCTGTATAGTGTATTTGACTCTTTCCAGTATAGTGTAATTAAGACATTTTAACTCTAATATCAATACACAGAAATCTTTTGAAGTAAAAAACTTATGATGTGAAAACCATGTTTAGTCAACAGTAAAGATAATTGTTTTAGTTTATTGCATTGTTGTTGAATATTTGTGATTTGTATGTTCAAATGAATCATTATAGTTTTCTTTAAAATTTTGGACACAGAAATAATGAAACTTGACCTAATAACATTTAATTAATTTAACGGATATGCGCTTGATAATGAATCTTTCACGAATTCTCTAGTTTATAATTTAGAAATGAGGAGCATTAATGTCTCTTCAGTGATAGGTAATTACCAACCCCTAAGTAGTTTTGGGTAAAGATATGTGAATAGCAATGACTGTAGTATACACACTTATTTTGATGACATAAGACATGGACTAATGAAGCACAAGATTTTACTATTTTTAATCCCGCATGTTTAAAGAAAAATTTAAAAGCATTTTCCAGTAACTAATTTTTGTCTTCACAGTTACTTAGGTTAGTGCTTCTCTGGAATTTTCCAAGAGGCTGAGCTGATTATTTGCATAAATACAAAGCAATGCATTTGAACACAGGAAGCAGAGAATTACTTTCATATCTTATTTAAGCTTCTGTAGAGACTGTAGCATTATCCCCAAGGGAAATGAGTAATGCTTGAGACCAAAAATGCAGCAGACCACAGAATATTGGCAGAATATTAAAACATAACACTTGCACATGCAGACACACACACACACACACACACACACACACACACACACACTTGCTTTTATGCTTTGAAGCTGCCCATCTTCTTGTGTTGTAAGCTATACTTTTGTGTCTCTGTATTGTGGGTACCACATGGCCTGATTCTTTTTGTCCAATTATGCAAATTTTAAAATGTGCTTATAATTTTATAAGGTGCTTGTTTACCCTGAAATATTACAAGACCTGATGTGTAACAGCCTTAAATTATTTTGTGTATTCTATCTCAAACATATGATTTGAAAGCAGCCACCAAAAAAAAAAAAATAGGAATATCTGTGACATCTTTAAAAACCTACTATTTACAGAGGACTAATAGTGCTATTAGTTGATTTTCTGAAGATCAGGTATGAGGATGTCAGATTCATAGCTTCTAAGATTATGAGCATGGATTCCCATCTTCCATAAGAAGAACATAACACTATACTATGTTTTTTAAATGTCCACAATGTTGTTATTTTTGATGTTGATGTGTTTTGTTCTCTGATATTTTAGTGTAACTGAATATTAATAATAGGCCACCCCAGGATTCAGCTCATTAGACCCAATTATGACATGTGGATATTAAGTAATACATAACAAGGAATGAAAAGCATGAGAGGGATCTTTGAAAAAATGGCTAAGCTGTATTGGAACTAAAATCATTATTCAAAAACTTTAAAGAGCAGAGGTAATTTATCTTAGTCTTAAAAGACATTAAGGAAGGACAATACCTTACCTGACTACTTAGGCTTATTATATGACTCTTATTCAATTAACACATGATATTTTTATTCCAAAGAATTCATTCATTTAGTATGTATGTATATCATAATTGTTTCTACTTTTGTAAATTATTAGCAAGTATTCCTTTTGATATTTACCTAGATTCACATAAAGTAATGGAAAGATTAGCATACAATTTTTATTCTTTCAATTCCTTTTCAGAAATGGTACATTAAAGCTAAATTATTCATGTTCCTATTTATTTTAGATGTTTGAATATCCTCATATATCTTGTCTGGCTAGCCATTGTTTTCAGGTAGTGACTTTTATTGTTCTTTACTCCTTAATGTGATTCTTTTTCTAGAAGACAGTGATCTTTTGTAAGGATAGGTCAGATAATTGGGTATTTGGCTAATTATGCATAAATATGTTTTTGTATACATATCCAGAATACTTTTAAGGAAAGTTCTGGTGACATTGATTGAATTTGTCTTTCTGGGTTTGCTGAAGAATGTCTTTGTAGTGATGTTTGTCACTCTGATTGTTTATTCCTCCTCAGACTGGCTTTAAGTATCTCTTTTGGTATAATTCTTTCTATCACCTGGTACCTGGATATTAATTTCCTTCCTTTTTAGAAGAGCACAGATGAACAAGTCTTATCAGAATCATTTCCACAGGTACAGAGCTTAATAATTACAGATTAAATATCTTGCATTTTAGTAGTGCGTCTGTTGGAAAACAGGTATAGGTTTATGTACCACTCAGAGACCCAGGGGAAGCCCTGAGGGTTTCAGAAGCACAGAGGGAACTAATTGAAGAACTGAGGATCAAAAGACCAATTAAGTGCTTAGCAAGTGAAGAAGAGGAAGAAAGAGTGGAGAAATTCAAGAGAAGGGAGGCAGTGTTTGTAAAGGGATAAAGATGATAGAACACCTGATATATTTAGGAACCTGCCTTCCAAGAGTTGAATGAGTCTGTGGGCTTAGGTATTAGTGGTGAGTGAGAAAATATGTGATTGGAAAAGTAACCAGTAACCAGAGAGAGTCACAAAGAGTGCTATTAAAAAACAAACAAGCATAATCCCTCTCTTAGAAATACAGTCTTCTGTTCTTTACTTGACTGTACTCATTAGGCAAGTCTCTTAGCTCTGGGTACACTCTCCTATTGATAGATTCTGTGCTTATACCTATGTAGATGAACAATGCTGAAGGAAAACAGAGATTTAGTGATTGCTCTTACTTTAAATCCGTCACCATACAAATCTAACACACTTACTGGGTATAAGTAAACACGCTGAATCTTCTGAGGCCATTCTGTGGTGTTTACTTTCCTGCTACAAAAAATAACCATTTCATACCTCTTTATTGCTAGTCAATAAATACTAGAAAGTGGTGATGGTGATGAAGATGA
The DNA here is from genome assembly GCF_964194105.1 of Spermophilus citellus. Classification (NCBI taxonomy): domain Eukaryota; kingdom Metazoa; phylum Chordata; class Mammalia; order Rodentia; family Sciuridae; genus Spermophilus; species Spermophilus citellus. Next base: position 58,292,431 of record NC_138194.1, on the reverse strand, counting down.
CCAAAGGACAGGTGTGACAAGGCTGACACTGCCTTTTGGTATCCTGCCCATCTTATTACCCACACCTTGTATGATGGTTAATTTGAACTGTCAACTTGATTGGATTATGAGAAACTGATGATTTAGAGGCTTATGGGCATGTCAGTGAGGGTGTGTCTGGGAATGATTGGCATGTGGGATAGCCAACTGAAATGGAGACCCTCCCTAAGTAGGGCAGTACTGTCCAATAGAATGACAGCTTGAATGGAATAAAAGTTGGAAGAACAAGGAAGCAGCAGCAGGATTCTTCTTGAGTGGGTTCTTGGTTGTTCTTACATCATCTGAGGATATTGGACTTTCACTTCTTCACTCTTCCAAAGTAGACTCTGCCAGTGATTCTCCAGAAGCTTTTGGTCTTGGACTAGGGTAGCACCATTGTTCCCTCTTATTCCAGGGCTTCAGCCTCTTGGACTTCTTAGCTACTGGTGCTTCCAGCTCTCCAGCCTGCAAATGGCCATTGTGAATTATCCAGCTTCTAGTCACGTAAGCTACACTAGTAAATCCCTTTTTTCATAATTATACTTGCTGTTGTTGTTCCTTTAGAGAACCCTGACTCATACACCTTGATTCTGCAGTTGTTCCTTTCTGCTCTATAACATCCATTTCTTTCTTTATTTACTTGTTTCTGTTGCTATCAATGTTATTTTCTAGTTTCCTCCACATATGCACACAACTGTCCGTATCTGAGAGAGAGAATGGCTAAGAGGGGTCAGTATCCCCTGAACTACTGCTTCATTTCTCTACTGTCCTTTACAATAAAAATCCTTGAAAACATGATCTATAATTGCTGCTGTTGCTATCCAACCTCACGCCCGCTAACCATCAGTCCAATATTTACACTCCCCTTGCACTGAATCCCATGTTTTTAAAGAATTCCAATGATCTCTGTGTGTGGCCAAATCCCCTGGTCCTCTTTGCTGCTCTTCACTACTTCATTCCTTTTGAAGCACTATTCCTGATTTCTTTGCCTTGGCTTGAGCTGGATTTCCTTCTACCTAGGCCCTGCTCCTTCCTGGCCTTTGTGATGACTTCCCCTCAGTTTTGCATTTTGTCAGCATGAAGTTTCTTTGCTCTTAAGACACTCCATTTTATCACTGAGTTCTTTCCTAAGGAACATAGTAATTTTGGGGATACAGTTATTGCAGCTATTAATTATTAAGAGGGAAGAGTTGCATTTGAAAATACTGCTTAACCATTTCTAGTATTTGTAAGCCTTCAGCAATAATTTTACATGGATTTTTAATAACTTGAATCAGAAAAAGTATTTCCAAGAAAAATTCCACTTAAATCTATAAAACAATGGAAAAGCTGACAGCTAATTCCAAGTATTCTATTTAAGACATGATCATGTTGGTGCATGACTATTCATTTATTTAATCTATTCAGTTTAAGTCTGGGGGGTATAACGTAGTGGCATGCACTTGCCAAGTATGTATGAGACTCTGGGTTTGATCCCTAGCTTGGCACACACACAAAAAAATTAATTTGTAACTAAAAGGTGAATTAGTGTGTCCCGTGTCAGAATATATGTATTCTATGTCATTGTGCAAGATTAACACAGAGAGAAATGGGATGTTACTCAAAGGGATCAGCTCAGAGGATCTAGGACTAGTCTTCTTTCAGGGATGTACTTTCTTTTTATAAGGTTTTATCTGAAGCCAGCCAAGTAGCAGAGACTCAGCCCTGGTGTTCCATTATACTTCTAGTTCATGAGATTTGTATAAGATTATGGAGTCACAGACTAGGGAGCAGAGTCCTGAGGTCAGACAGGCTAAGCTTCCATTCAATGTCCCTGACACATTCACCTCTCGTGATTTCTCTTCCCTTCACTGTGTGCTTATAAAACATCTCTGCTAGAATTTCATCAGGGATTGATGCTCACTGGTCTGCAGTTTTGGAAATTCATTTCCTGCCAGACTTTTCAATATGGGCTTCACAATTTTATGTCTGTAGGTTTTGGCTGCTTTCCAGTTTCTCATGACAACACAAATATTATCCACCGTGATTATGGGGTCACATTTACTTGCAAATTATTCCATTTGCCCCAAAATATCATTTGTATGGATTTAAAGAGGGTGAGTTCTTAGTCTCCTGTTCTCTATCTCAGGACTTCAGGTCTCTCTTCCTCATGTTCATGCTACCTTTTTTACTGTTTATGGTGATTTCCCTCGATAGAGAGAGAAGCAGAGACAAAGTAGGATTTGAGTCATTCTGTTCTTTTCTGTTCTTGGTTATGGCACATATGTCTCACGTATGAAATGTTACATATTCTTTGCTATATTTTTACTCTGGCATGGAGTAAAAGTATTATCTTCTGGTCTGAATTGCAGATTATTGCAGATGATGATGATGATACTGATTATGAAGATATGAGGATGAGATAATAATGATAACCATACACTTAATATGACCCACTATAGCCCTGAGAATGATAACAATGATAATGTTACTACTAATATAGTGTCAACACTAGTGGTCCACACTTACACATTCACACATGTGCATTTGACAGTGTTTGCTATGTGTTAAAAAGTAAATCAAGTACTTTATATGTACTATCTCATTTAAGCTCCACAAAAGTTATATGAGGTAGGTGTTCCCCCATTTTATAAATGGACAAAGTGACAACTGAAATACCTCTTAACAGGTTTATGGGGCAGAAATTGAGCCTTATTGTAACCCCAAAACCCATTTGTATGGCTATAATGTTCAAATCCAGCCTTTTCTAGCCCCAAAGGCCATTTATATTATGGTAATGTAATATATGCATGGATACAAACTTCACATGCTTAAGCTAACTTTTCTTTTAACTAATAAGTTTTCTTATATTTGTTTTGTGGCTGTTCCTTTTACTGCCTCATTTTTAAGCCAACATTTTTTTTTAAAACTTGGGACTCTAAAATTTTAGGTTATTGATTATTTTAGCATTTGTGTCTATACAATTACCCTTAAATATTTAGCTGGAATTGTGAGACTTAACTTTTTCTGAAATTCAGATCCATTCAAGAATGTATCCCTCAAAGTCTTTTATAAAAATCTGTTGAGATATCCTGATATTCCTATTTCACCAAACCGCTTCTTACTTATTTCAGATCAAATTTAGGGAATATTTTCTTACATTTGCTTCCATCCAAGTTATGGAAGAATGGTGTAAAGCACACACAGAGCCATCGCTATTATTTTTAGTAAATTAGAGCTCTAAATAGTCACAAGAAGTTAAAGTTTTTCATAAGTACTTCTTGGTGTAATTTAATAACTCATATATGATAATTTATTTATTTAGGCAGATTGTGGTATACTATCCCATTGAATTTTATGTATTTCCCCATTCACTTTCTGTTCAACTGAGTTGAAATTCAAACTTTAGCCCAAGTCCAAATCAAGAGTGCCTACTTAGTTTTTGTCTCATTTATTATGCATACACCTAACAAGTGCCAGGCACTGTACCAGGTCCTGGGTGAGAGTAGAGATAAATGAAGTAGATATACTCACTTATTACTTTTTCAAATTGTTGCTGGAATGTCAAGGATTGGTTTGGATTATGATTCATGTTAGGCCATTCTTTCTAGGAGCTCTGGTGGGAAGACAATTGACTGTACAAAAACAATGAAGTTGAATGAGCATTAGAAGAGAAAACAGAATACTTGGAAGGCATGAAAAAAAGGAATGTTGCATACTTTAGGATTGTAAGGGGACATTTTGAAAGAAACAATGGTGGGTTTGACATTCAGTGAAATGCAAAAGAGTTAACTCTGGATGCTCATTTTGATTTTGTGCCCAAGACTTTTAATAGCTTAGATCAAACATTTATTAATTCAGTTACTACCTACTCTTACATCTTTGCTTGCTAGGAGGCACTTCTCAGACACTCTACTTCCTTATATACACTATTTGCATAATAAGTTATTGTATATATTCAATAAGCAATACACATGTTTTTGTAAAGTATACATTGACTTTCAAATCACTTCTTTTATTATGCTTCCATTTCTACTTAAGATAGTATGTGACTTGCAGCTGTAGTAAAAAATTGCAGGCTCTTTTCTCTGATTCCTGTACAGAAAATTCATTGATCCTTCTTTTTCTCCTTGGTTTTCACATAAGTGATCTGATACATTTGGTAGGTAATTTGAAAATAGAATTTGTAACATTAGGTGTCCTAAAATTCATTAAAATTGTTTTATTGACTCTGTGGCTTGAATCTAGTCTTCAGTTTCCTACATGAATTTGGACATTTTACTAAACTTGTCATACCTTTATTCACCAATAATTTATTGAGATCCTGTATCAGTCACCGCGTGCTGCACTGGAGTCTTTAAAAAGTCTTTAAATGCTGTCCCTTGTCCTTTTTTTTTTTTTAATTTTATATGTTTGTATGTCTATGTGGGTGGATCTGGGAAAGGCCTGAGCTCTCGTGATGGTTTGCTGATCTGAAGAGATGGTCCTCTGCCAGAGCCTGAGTTCTGGAGAGGGTGTATTCTGGTGGCAGGATGGACCTGGGTCTACTGTGAGCCCGAGTCCTCATCAGGTCCATGTGTGCGAATCTGAGTGTGGCCTGAGCTCCCAAGGGGTCTGTCCTTTGTCTTTAAAAAGTGGGTCAGGAGGTATTTCCTTTCAAAATGGTTGAATTGAACATTAGCTCATCAATTTATTCAGACTTCATTGGTGTTAAAAGTTGCCTATTCTTGATTTAACTAGAATAAAGGAAACAAAAGGTAAGGACCTTTTATGCATGAGTCTGATATAAGATAATCTGGTGTCTGTGAACATGTGAAACAATTATGTATTTTGGGGGGAGTGGTACCAGAGATTGAACTCAGAGGTACTGGACTACTGAGCCACATCCCCAGCCCTCTTGTATTTTATTTAGAGACAGGGTCTCACTGAGTTTCTTAGTGCCTCGCTTTTGCAGAGTCTGGCTTTGAACTCTTGATCCTCCTGCTTCAGCCTCCTGAGCTACTGGGATTATAGTCATGCACCAGCAAACCCATCTGGTACAGTGATGTATTTTAAGAGAATAGCTTGAGAAAATGAGCTCTTTGTTTTAGGTCTTTTGTGGGGAAGGGGGAGAGGGGCAATTTCACCTAAAAACTAAAGTGTCTCCGTTAGGAGTAATGCAAACATATTTTAATAGATGCTAAAACAAAGCAGTGACATGGGCTGTATCAGGATCTAGAATGTGACTGGGTGACTCTTGTCATAACAGGCTCCCTGAGGCTGGAGCCTAAATGCCTTACATCAAGTCCCTTTGGAGGCTGAAGGAAATGCCCGAATGACAAAATTATACGGTACACCGAATATTGGTTAAGATCCATCCCAGTGCCCTGACAGAAACACCTCAGTGACGATATATTATCACTAATAACTACTTAGTACTATTTTCCAGGAATAAAATTCAAATGTTAATTATTAAGATGGTAAAATGCTAATGAAGAAACACCTTGGCACATTACCAGTATGTCCTGTCCTCCCTGCAGTCTGTTCTGCAGAGCCCTCCCTTATCAGCAAGTACAGTGGCTTCTGGTTGCCATTACATACATCTGAGTGCTTCAGTCTTGATTGCCACTTTTTTACACTTGGGGAACTCTGCTTAGATTCTGCCTCTCAAGGTCCTGTGAGAAATACCTGTCTTTGTGTAGGAAATGTAGCGAAGAACAGTGGCAGGTGTTCAATGCTTTTTGTATGGGAGTTGACACCTGGGAATGGAGATAGTGGAAGAATCATGAGCAGGAAGATTAGGAAACAAATAGCAATAAAGGAGTGGGAAATTTCAGAAGAAATGGAGAGAGAAATACTTATTGGCATGAGGATGAACACAGCAACACATGTACATAAATTTTCCATTATGTGGATGGGAAGGCAAAACTAAGCATTTGCTTAAAATCCAGATGTTTGAAAGAGTAGATTAATGAGTCTCTAACTGTGTAGAGATTGACTTCTAAGGAGTAAAAGGAGTGGAGCTATTTCTGCCCTCAATGCCATCATCACTTTTATCCAGAATAGGTTTCATTTTATCTCATTTATTTGCTAGAGTTCCTATTAAAGATTTTATTTTGGGAGGAACAAAGAATTGTCTTAGGTTGGGGCTGGGAGTATGATAATCATAAAAGGAAGGTATATACTTCTTTGAATTCCTGTATTCTTTGTGTGTGGCATAGAGTAGGTGTGTTGTTGAGTAGGTGAATGTATTCATTTTTGATGGGCGATTTGTTGTTCTCTGGAGACCCTCGTATATTAGACAGGCTCTTCAAATTTATACAGATAAAGCCATGATTAAATTTAGTTTTTTTAAATTATATGAGCCACATTAAAAACTGCAGTTTTTTCTTTAAGCTCTTCATTCAGAAGAGCTTAGATATATAATATATAATATATAAATATAGAATGATGGATACATTCATCAGTTTCATTGAATAGGAATATGAGGTGAATTTGGGGATGTTACATAATTTTCTCAAACACCATGACCTAAGTTCTACAGTTTTAGCTTTTTACTTATATATTAATAAACTTATAAACTTACAAAAATTTAATTATACTGAATATAATGCAACTCGAATTTCCCTGTGACTTTTTTCAGTATTTAGGAACCAACAGCATTTCATTATATGCTATATCTGGGAATTCTACTAATCCTTAATTTTTTACATAATGAAAAAAATATATAAATAACCTGGAAGTGGCATTCATTTTGATGTATTTAATGAGCATTTATTAAGTGCCCACCATGAACCTAGTGTTGTGCTAGGGGCTGGTTATTTGAAAGTAAGGCTGATGTGGTTCTGAGCCTTTAAAATCCCAGCCTGGTGTGATGAAGAGCCATGCTAGTAAGTGAAGTCAGCTGTCCATTTTGGGTATTGTGGGGACACCAAGAAATTATAGTGAAAAGGGCATCTTGGGTAAAGGAAAGTATTTGAGATCTCATGTGAAAAGATTTGTATTTAACACTTGACCACTCTTAGTAGAGATATCTCAGGCAAGTTACCAACCTTTTGGAATCCTAAGTTTCTTACCTTTGAAATAGCAATGGAAAACTGTCTATTTTATAAGAATCAAATGGTCATATTTTCTAAAGTGTTTTGTGATTTGTATGCACTATAAGATTGTTAGCTTGCTTTATAGCAAGAAGGGAATGTTGTTTGTATCTATAGGCAAGTGTTGGGTGAGAATATTTGCAAATGATTGATAACATGTTGGGTGCCCACAGGTGTCTTGTAAATTAGCTCTCATCACACAGCATCTTCTTGTTTTACGCATGTTATTTCCAGTGATGATCTGGCATTCGGGACATTTGGGTATTAGATTCTCAACTCCTGTGATTAGTTTCTGTGATGAAATATTTAAAGGGAAAGTTTTCATAAGTCATAAAATAAAATAGCTATTTGCAGGTAATTGCCACAGATTCAGCATGATTGAAACCCAAATGATAAAATTGGTTAGGAAAAGACTGCAATATGTTCCCCTTTTCATGCCCTAGGGCCTGCCATTAAAAAACTGAACAATTGCTCACATTCGTAGGCATATTTCTTTTTATGTTTCTACAAGGTACTAAATAGATGATCTTGTGAGAGCAATAAGTGAGATTTTACCCCTGTGAGCAAATTTCCTCAAAGTTGTGAAATGACCATTTTAGCAAAGTCAGAGGGTATGCGTGAAAACCAGAGCATCAGCTGAGTAGAAGCACAGGCCCTAAAAGAAGCCCTAGATAAGGTATTAGGTCTGGTTCTTATGTAACTGTAACCATTTCACTATGTTGTTCATCTATTAAGTGATAAATATGTACCAGCTAATCTCCAAAAACAGTCAGAACACCGATTTTATAAAAAGTTATTGAATCTCAACTTTGCTGATCTATTTTTTCCAATTGAGTAAAGTATGCCAAAAAATAGCATATTAGAAAATGTTAGTCTGATGGATATAGCATAGTTATAGATGGCAGAATCAGAGACCTTGAGGGAAGTTAAGAATCTATCTAACCAACTGGTTTCTACAAGGGTGGTACTCCATAGGTGTTGGGGAGAAAATTTGGAAGCATTGGAGGTGGTTTTGTATGTCACAGTAATAGAGATAGATTTGACATTTTGAGGGGCACGATGCTCAAAGTCTTATGATGCTTGGAATTGCCCTACACAATGAAGAACTGACCCTCATAGAAGGCCAATGGTTCCCCAGTGAGAAGTACCAGTAGAGCAAATTCTCATTTTACCAAGAAGAAGGCAGTTTTAAGAAACAAAGGAGGATGGTCCTGAACACTGATTTCCAAGCCATTCAGCAACTACTTTTTCTCCTAATGCCCCAGTTATCAGTATAGATTTTCTTGGGAAAGCTCTAGCAAAAAAAATAAATAAATAAAATAAAGCCTCTTTTTTATAGGCTGCACAAAATTTATCTAAACTATAATACCACTTGTCAGCTCTTTATTCTGGTTACATCACTTGCTTCCAGAGCATAAATCCTCTTGTAGTCATGGATTTGCTAAATATTATTTTCTCAAAGAACAAAGGAAATCATTTTGAAGGCAAGTTTGCTTGTCTGTTTCTCTTAAGGTGCTTTCACACTGTACTGGAAATAGAATCGCAGGTTCTTTTCTCCTTAAAGCCATCAATTCTGCTGCAGAGTCTTCTCAGACTTGCCCAAGTCCGTATAAATCTTCACACAGTTTTTGCTCAGTTGCTCCTTTCATGACACCTACAATGTTGCCATGATTTACCCAGTTAAGGGTCTTTTCCCCCCATTAAACTGAGCTCCCTGTCATCAAGGAGAATGCTTTATGCACTGTAGAATTGTCAGTGCCTCATGTAGTTTTTACCCTTCATAGTATTTCAAATGCTTGAAACCTTCAATGGAAAATTAAGAAAGGTATTGGAGCCAGAGGCCGTGATGGAGCCCACACCTCTGCTAAATTAATGTCTTATGAATTTGAGTTTTACCTGTACTCTGTCATTTTACCTGAAAAATAGAAATGATAAGTTTTACCTGGAGTTTGTCAATCCTGAGGCCTGGTAAAAAGTGAATGGCCAGACACTTTCATTATATTCAAACCTTTCTGCTGTAAATTTAAAGGATTCTGCTTGCAGCAAAGGATGTAGGTCACATCAAATAGAGAATAGTTAATCAGCCCAGTTTGTCAGGTTTCCACTTCTGTCATGGTAAAGTACATGGTAAGCCAATACAAGGTAGTGTCCTGCCAAGTATCTGAAACTGTAGCATGTTTTTCTCCAGATATTTGTGTACTCTAAGACATGGGTATAGGACACTATTTTTTTATAATATACCATATCGTTTTATTAGCTTCATATTGTATAATAGTACGAACAGCACATAGCAACTGTGTGGTAATTACTGACGGTGCGATGGAAGTTGTATGTGTGCTGTGCCCAAGGGGTTCTGAGCATGGAAGTCCTGGTCATGGCCTAAATCATAATTGAGATAATCACTTTACGCATAGTAGCTGCTTATTTCATAATGATCCTTCTTAGTGTTTATCTTCTGTTTCTAATACCTTAAAGCATATAAAATATTTAAATACTCAAAAATATGGTCTTTTATTTCTGTGTGTTTTCACATCCAACATGTATTATTTAGATCAGTGTTAGACTTCTGTGTGTGACACATATGTATCATGCTTGTAAAGACATTGGGCAGAACAGTATGTCAGTTCTGCACTTTGCATGTTTTGTAGTTTAAGCCCTAGCCCCTGTGTAGGGGTCATTATGAGAGGCCCTGCACAATGTTATCTTATTTGACAGTAAAGTTTCTATGAGATTAAAGTTAAAATGAAGTCATTAGAATGAGCTCTAATCCAGGGTGCCTGGTGATCTTATTGAAAGGAGAAATTTGGACAAAGAAACGTACAGAAGGAAGAGGATATGAAAAGAGGGAGAAAGAAGTTGGTCATCAACAAGCCAAGGAGAGGCATTTGAAATGGATTCTTTATTCATAGTTCCCATAAGACACCAACAATTGCTGACACCTTAATATTGGATTCTGTCCTCCATAACTGTGTTGGTAATCAATTTCTGCTGGTTAAGCTGTTTGGTGTACAATATTTTGTTATGTAAGCCATAGCAAACTAATATGTGCGGTGGGTGGAGAATTTGTTCTGGTAGAGTGCGCACTCTGCCTTACCCTCTCCTATAACTTAAGCCCTACACTTTGAGGAACCTGGTCAAAACTGTTTATATGTACTCTGAAACATTTAAGAGAATAAATTTCTTTGGAAAATTTAAGTTACTATATCTAGGCATTGGAAAAGGAAATAAAATTGAATATATAAAGGAAATTGCCTCTTTATGTCATGTTTGCTTTTGAACACATTTGTGGTGACAGTGGAAAATGACATTATTATATTGCACACAGCAGAAAGTGTTGATTCTTACAATTGATTTTCTCTGTAATTTCTATAGAAATGTCATGGCAAAGATAGTAATGTATCAGCACTCCTCTAGAATTCCAAAACTTTTAACTCTTTCCAAATTTGCCAATTACATGAAAAGAAGTTTTTAAAACGAGGAAGAATTTTATAATTCTTAAAAAAACCCTAAAATACATAAATCTAAGAAGGAAACCACCAACAATCTACATAACTGCCACTATATTGATAGCAGAATCTGCCTGTTCAGGTTTGTTGTCTTCTATGTATTCTTCCCGTAAGGGGCCTCAAGGTGTGTGCTTTCTTCCTAATGGATACAAACATAGTAAAGCAAAAGTGGGTAGTTTAACCCTTCCTTCTGCTGAAGTTCCAGAAAAAAATTCTTACAGAGTTTTAAGAAGCATAATATTGGTAGATAAATCTCTGTTTATTGTTCCAAGCTCTTAGAAAGCCTTGAGAGTCCAATCAAACAGAAACACAACTTGGAAAATGAAATATTTTTAAAAATTTTTATCTTTTCTTGCTTTGATAAAATGTGGACATAGTTTTGTTGCATCTCTTAAGCCTGTTAAGTACCTTCATCTTATAAAACACGTGACAGTCTTTTGTAGGGTTGAATTGAAGCAATGTATTATTTATTAAGAAGTGCATTATATATTATATATAAATATATATATATATATATATATATAATATGATATATATAAAATATACACCACCACCCACCACACACATATATATATTTCTTGTGCCCATTCTTTTCTTATAGCGACACATCATCCTGCAGCATATAGTCCTGAGTGTGTTTTACAGTTTCATTTGGAGAGAGTAAAGTTTGCACTTGGATTGGTTTTCAAATGTTGCTTTATTCTCAGGAACTGAAACACCTATGTTTGGTCCTGTGCTAGGCTCTAGAACACAACCAGAGACATAGGACTTTTCCCTAAACAATTTATAGTCTTTAGGTCCTACTTACCTACTCTCTAAGTGACCTTGGTAGACCATTTTCTGAATGTTAAGTTATAGTAGTTTCCCCTGCCCCTTATCTATAGTTTTTCTGAGAGTCCAGTTACCCATAATCAATAGTTAGAAAATATGAAATGGGAAATTCCCCAAATAATACATTTATCAATTTAAAATTATATGCCATTCTAAGAAGTATCATGAAATCTTGAACCATTATATTATCTCACTCAGGTTATGAATCATCTCTGTGTGCAGTGTACCCACATTGTATATCTGACCAGCCCATTTGTCACTTGATGGCACACTGGATTATTAGATCCAGTGTCACAGTAAATCAGTGTTTGTGTTCAAGGAAGCATTATTATTTAATAATGCCACCAAAGTAGAAGATTAGTGATACTGGCAACTGAGATATTATAAAGAGAAGTCATAAAGCAATTCTTTTAAATGAAAAATAAAAGTTCTCAGATTAATAAGGGATGGGAAAAATTGTATACTATGGTTGTTAAGGTATACATTAAGAATAAATTTTCTTTCCATGAAATCTCAAAGAAGGAAAAATAGGTTCATTCTAGCCTTGGGGTTATACTTCAGATTGCAAAAGTTGTGGCCATGGTGCATGATACTTGCTTAGTTAAAATGGAAAAGGCATTACATTTGTGGGTAGAACACATAAACAGAAGAGATTCTAATCAGTGGCAATGTGTTGTACAAAAAGCATTTAGTTTATATTTCCTTACTTCATCAAGAATCTCCTAAAATCAGTGACACCAAGCCATTCAATCCAAGCAATAAATGGTTACAGAGACTCAAGAATAGGTTTGGAGTAAAAAATATACAAGTTATCAGACAGGATGTATCTACCAATGAAGAACTTGCTACCACAACTTCTGGCAGATCTAAAAATGTTGACTAAAGAGAAGGGATACCATCCAAAGTAAGTCTTCTGTTGTGATGAAATTGACTTTTCTAGAAGATTCCCAGTAGAACTTACATTCATAAAAGTGAGAAAGAGAAACCAGGGCTTAAGCCATGGAACAACAGGATAACTCTGGTGCCATGTGGCAGCACTGCAGGGCATGTGGGAAAGCCAGGGAAAATGCACAGACCAAAGACGTATGCATACTCAACAGCAAAAACAAAAAAATTATCTGCACGTTCTGACATCATCATCAGAAAGTGTGGGTGACAGCCATCCTATTTATGGAATGGTTCTACTACTACATCCTAGAAGTGAAAAAACACTTCCGAGAAAGGGTTGGAATTTAAAGCTTTCTTCGTAATAAACAGTGCATCTGGGATATCCTCAATTATTTTGCCATGAAAATTAAAAAAAAAATGAGGTTGTATTTTACCACTCCATGTAACTACATTGTGTTAGTCTCTTGACCAGGACATTATTCCATTTGTAAAAGCCAAATAAACCTGCCTGGTATTTGATCACATTTGATCAGCAGTTTATGCACACCCTAATTTGGACACGTTATAATGCTAGAAATCATTCACTATTACTGAAATAATAATATTCATCAAAGTTGCAATGGATGAAACCAAAAACTATAATTGCCTGCTGGAAGAACTTACAGAATGAAGTCATGGATGATTTTAAAGACTTCCTGGAGATTGATAGCAAAATTAGGAAAATTAACTCAAAGTCCAGTTTGTGGAGAAGCACTTAGTGATATGTTTGAAGTGTAAAGATATTGAAGGACATCAGGAAATGTTGGAATAACTTGTTGAGACACCTACAGAAGAAGAGGAAGAAGAAACTGACGTAGAACCAGTAATGTGGGTATTACTGAAATCTGACAAAATGTTTTAGATTGCACAAGATATATGGCATTTGCTCCTCAGAGGGTGCTGTTATTCAGATCTTGAATTTTACCCAAAGATCCATGTGTTGAAGACTTGGTCCCCGGCTCATGGTGCTATTGGGAGATGGTAGAATATTTAAGAGCTAAGGTCTAATGGGAATTATTAGGTCACTGGGTTGCTGGGAGTATATCTTTGAAGGAGAGATTGAAAACATAATCCCTTTCTCTCTTTCTACTTTTGCTTCGTAGCTAACATGAGGTGACCAGGCCTCCTCTGCCATGTTTTTGGCCATAATGAGCTATATCAGCCCTAGGCAACAGGGCCAATGACTATGGGCAGAAGCCTCTATTTCTGGGAGCTAAATTATACCCTTTTTATAAGTTGATTATCTCAGATATTTTGTCATAATAATAGAAATCTAAATTCCCTTCCTTTTTTAAAGTTGATTATCTCAGATATTTTGTCATAGTTATAGAAATCTAAATAACAGATGGAACAGAGCATTAAAGCCACCTTAGGATTACCCCCTCTGTGACAACACATATATAAGTTAAAAACAAAGAGAAAACACCTTTTGATTACAAATATTCTTCTAAAAGGTTTTGGAAATAAAACAAACCCCTCAGCTATCAAGCATCCCTACCTATCGACATTGTCTGCTCCTAACATTCAACCCTATCACCTGAAGCATACATATTATCCTTATGATATTTCATCAAAAGGCCAATAGTACACTAATGCTATATCAGCTTATTTTTTTCTCATTATAGACTCATTGCATTATCTCACAAAATTGGACAAACAGGATAATACAGTGAGAGAGATCACATTCACATAACTTATTATAATATACTGTTAAAATTGTTGTATTTTTATTGTTAGTATGTTACTCTGCCTAATTTATAAATTAAACTTTATCATAGGTATGTAAGTATAGAATAAAATAGTGTGTTTAGGGTTTAATACTATCCATGGTTTCATTCTGCTACATATGGATTTTCAGTTTTCCTAGGACCATTTGTTGAAGAGGCTATCATTTTTACAATGTATGTTTATGACACCTTTGTATATCTAGTATGAGATAACTATATTTGTGTGTGTTTGTCTCTGTCTTCTGTTCCATTGGTCTACAGGTCAATACTGTGCTGTTTTTGTTACTATTGCTCTGTAATATAATTTAAGGTCTGCTATTTTGATGCCTCCAGCTTCAATTTTCTTACTATGAATTGCTTTGGCTGTTCTGGGTCTCTTAATTTTCCAAATGAATTTACTGATTGATTTTCTATTTCTAGATCTATGAAGAATGTCATTGGAATTCTAATAGGAATTGAAATAAATATTATGTATAGCACTTTTGATCGTATAGCCATTTTGATAACATTAATTCTGCCTATCCAAGAACACAGGAGATCTTTCCATCTTCTGTCTTCTTCAATTTCTTTCTTTAGTGTTCTGTAGTTTTCATAGTAGAGGTCTTTTACTTCGTTTTTTAGATTGATTCCCAAATATTTTATTTTATTTTGAAACTATTGTGAATCAGATAGTTTTCTTAATTTCTCTATCAGTTGATGCATCATTGCTGTTTAGGAATGCAATTGTTTTATGGGTGTTAATTTTATATCTGCTACTTTGCTGAATTTCTTTATGAGTTCTAGAAGTTTTCTGAATCTTCTAAATACAGAATCATGTTGTCGGCAAATAGGGATAGTTTGAGTTCTTCTTTTCCTGTCTATATCCCTTTAATATCTTTTTTTTTTTTTGGCCTAATTGCTCTGGCTTGATTTTCCAGGACTATGTTAAATACAAGTGGTGAAAGAGGGCATCCCTATCTTATTCCAGTTTTTAGACGGAATGCTTTCAATAGTTTCCCACATCCGCAATAGTCCTGGAACAATCTCCCGTGATTCAGGAGAGACTATCATATTTATAAACTCAAAGTTGCCCTGGAGATTGAATAATATCATGTTCATATGATTTTAAGTGTATCATACAGTATACAGGTTATGCTTGATATCTTCTTCCTTGACGATCAGTAAATGGTTAATGTGTGTTAAGTGTATGTACATGTAGATAAAATAATATTGGAAAATCCTAAAGTATTCATCTAATATTAGATATGATGATTCATGGTCTTCTTTGCCTAGTGTCTTTTGCCTAACAGTTTGTAGAGAATCTGAATGTGGGAAGGAGTTTTAATTGAGTGACAGGGTAGAAAACATGAATGGTAAAGGGGGCAAAAATACCAAGCATATTATCAACTCTGAAATATGAGAGTAAAAAAGAAACAACAGGGCAAAAGTTTAGGAGATTGTGTTTTAGAGGTATAAGGCTGTTATAAATTGTAGAGATTTTTGCCTACTGAAAACCTAAGTGCTAAATATTAGTAACTATAGTAACTGCTTTTTTCTAGACTGGATGATATGACTATTCATGTGAAATAATGTTTGAATCAAAGATGGGTTTTTCATCTCCCAAATGTTTTCTACATAAACTAAATAAGCCAAAACAGTATAGATCCAACCCCCTGCATGTAACTACCTGCACTTGATCATGGTAAAAATTGTTGTTCATCATGGTTCTCTTGAGGTCAAAAGGAATGATTAAATTTGAATCAAGCATGCCTACTTAATAAAGCAGGGAAATTTGCAATATATTCGAGGAATATTTTCAACACTTTAAGCAATGATAGTCATATGTTAAATACCTTAAGCATTCAAAATGCAAATTATCCCCTTGCCTTTGAAAGGCTGACTAAAAGGAACTGTTTTATGTGAGGCCCTGGATTTAATCTAAGGCATAAAGGAAGGGGAGAAGGAGAAAGAGGAAAAAAAGGAAGTGGGGAGGGAGGAAGGGAGCTGAAGGGAAGAAAAGATAAGAAAGGGAGGGAGAAAAACTATGAGCATACTTTAGTGCAAGTATTTGTTGAAGTGCATTTGTTATCTGAGATCACTAATGTAAGAATTAGCTATTTAGTATATCAGAAACCATGTATGACTTAAAATTATAATGCCTATCAAATGGCAATGATTTACTAATTTTAATGCTCTAAGATTGATATCTGACAATGAATTGTTAAAAGTTCTGTTAGCTGAGAAACACATAGAATTCATTAATAAGACATAAGAATGTTTCCATCTTTTAACTGTATTTATAGATTATTATATCTAGACTCTTTCTGATAATCTTTTACCTCTACTGTGATTGCTAAAGTTTCACTTGACTATCATTGCTTAAAATGTTGATCTTTTTTTCCTAATAATTTTATGCCTTAGCTATTTGGCTTTCTTTCTTCGTAAGAGTAGAAAAGCTCTTTTTTTTTTTTTTTTCCTTTTGGATTTTATATGTAGACTGATTTTGTCTTTAGGATACTAGACTATAGAGAGATGGTATCCTGTTTTTACTGCTAACATGAATGCTCAGTGAGTTAGGGCTCTACAAAATAGAAAAAAAATAGATATATATTTATTTTAGAAGGTATTCAGAGATTTTCAATAATTGGCTCTAGAAATCAGAAAACATAAAATTTTAGGTGAAAAATTAAGATAAATTAATGACTTAAATGGGAAGAAAAATAAGTCTTACCCTCGTTATGCTTTCATTTGTTTGATTTTATAAAACAAAGTATGAATGCTTAGGGAAATCTGCTTTTCAATACAGGTAAGATTTTTTTTTTTGGTAAAACAATGAAATCAGAGAAGATAGGTAAGAAACATACTTTTTTTTATCCTTCAAATGCTCTTACTGTCTATTCTTTTCCAATGATATCATTGTGGACCTGTTTTTCTAGTCCCTTTTACTATAAACTTATATATACTTGATTTATACCATATATATATTTAATTTACTTGATTCAGTGAAGTAAATTAAACTAATGCTTTCTAATTTTATAATAGTGTTAAGATTTTTGGAGGCAGAATAGGAAAGCAACAATTAATCTGCTTATTTGACCCTGACATGACTTGTTTCCCCCAGATGCCAGACTGACAGACCTCTTAAAGAATCCTGCTTTAAGTCAGATAGTTTCTATCCTCATTGACATAATCCTGAGGCTAAGGAGGGTTGCTCAGTAGTATTTGAAGCTGAGGAACAGACCAATATGTACCTTTTCTTAAACTAGTCTTCAATATAGAATTTTAAAACCCTGTACTTTCTTATACCTGTATTGTATTTAATGAAGTTAAGTTTCCATTGTTCATATAGAATGTAAAGGTTGAATATTTCCTTCCTACCTTCCTTTCTATCATTATTTTCTTTTTCTTTCTTTGTGTGTGTGTGTGTGTGTGTGTGTGTGTGTGTGTGATTGTCTGAATTATTGATTGTGACAGAATTGCTTCACAGTAAGCATATAGCAACATAGCATGCCTGTGTCTTATACACTGTTTCCTCACCAGTAAATGGGCATTATCATGTTCATTTTGGTTCTTCTGTTTTAATAACTCTTATGAGCTGTTGGTCTAATCATTATACTCTACTTCTTTTGAGACATTTCCATTAAGAATGTAAACAGTTGTTTCACACATACTGTGCCCAGAGCTGTGTGGAAATCACATTAAAAAAAAAAAACATTGCTCAAAAGGCGTGCTTTGTTCATAGAAAGTTTTATTTAGTCTTGCTTTCTTTTTATGGGTTCCTTTGTTTTAGAACAAAGGGTAGCAAGCAGGATGGAAAGATTTATGGAAGAGAATGATTAGGCAAAGTGATTTCTCAAGTCAGAGAGAGAACTGGTGTGGTGTTAGGCAGGAATTAGTATGCCTTACAGCTGACTCACTGGAAACCCACCAATTTGCAGTCCCACCAGCAATGTACAAGTGTACCCTTTTCCCCACATCCTCGCCAGCACTTGTTATTGTTTGACTTCATAATGCATACTTTTTATACCCACTGAATGCTTATAATGCGTTGGTGAACAAAAGAACTTACATTTCGGCAGAATTCGTAGCAGAAATAAAATTAGAATGAGATTTACTCATAAAGATATTAAACTCCATAAAAGTTAGATTCCTCAGAGGGCATCAGCCTATGTAGAAATATTTAATATTTGCTAGGTTCATGGAATAAGCCAGTGAGAGTAAAAAAAAATAATTTTAGATTATATTTAACTTCTTGTCTGTATCTATGTTTCCAAATTAGCTGCTTTTTTTTTTTTTTGTACATACTTTAAAATTCAGCATAGGCATGACTTTAGTAAATGTCCCCAGCTGCTGGAGTATGACTCCTTCCTTTTTCCTGTACCATGTGTAGGTTTCTAGAGTGCATGGCCTGTATATATTTACAATTAAATATATACTGTACACAGTTGGCTTCCTGAGACTCTCTGGGCTCCTTAAGGGCAAGGACTGCTTCACAAGTTTGTTGAACGAATACTAGGTTTTTAAGTTTAATTATAAATAAGTCTTTGTATGAGTACATTCTCTGGATCAAGTGTAACAAGATCAAATTCAACTTTAAGTGTTTGAAGAACTATTAAAAGGACATAAAGTGACAACTCTTCATGAAATTCAAGAAAATGACATTGTTGAATTTGAAACAGTAGAAAGGGAGCAAAGACATTATTTTGTACAGAAAACTGATCATTGTTACTGAGGATAAAAGATCTTTTTTTTTAGTATTGTAATGAATTTACAGTTCTTTATTTTGAAAATTTACAGATTATATTGTGTTCAGAATACCTTAAGTGGATTCTAAAATAAAGGGAAAGAACATTTGGCTGTGTAACCTGACATAAACTTTTAGAAAGAAAATTTTGCTTATAAAATATACCATTAACGTTGCTGCTAGGGACGTTATATAAACCAGTGATCCTCTGAGTTATCGGTAGGAGTAGCAATGTATCTGATGTGTGCATGTGTGGGGGGTGGGGAGGGAGAGAGAAGAAGAATAGGATAGGAAGGAAGAAGGGAAGAAAGCCAGATTATAGAAAATGCATCTGTATATATATGTATATGTGCATGTGCAGACTTCCATAGTGTCTCTTTCTTCTCAGCAAAAACAAAATACCCCCTACAATTTTTTTTCCTCTGAGTGTAATTTGGTGCCTAGTCCCAGACAGGAAACTCAAATATGCATATAGGGCAGAAGGGAAGAGAGTGGAAGTCAGTAGCACGTCCTGGCCTTGTGCAGGCAGAACCCCTGGCCTTGGTTTCAGGAGGTGTTATTTTTCCTTTTTTTTTTTATTGGTTGTTCAAAACATTACATAGTTCTTGATATATCATATTTCACACTTTGATTCAAGTGGGTTATGAACTCCCATTTTTACCCCGTATACAGATTGCTGAATCACATCAGTTACACTTCCACTGATTTACATATTGACATACTCATGTCTGTTGTATTCTGCTGCCTTTCCTATCCTCTACTATCCCCCCTCCCCTCCCCTCCCCTCCCCTCTTCTCTCTCTACCCCCTCTACTGTAATTCATTTCTCCCCCTTGTATTATTTTTCCCTTTCCCCTCACTTCCTCTTGTATGTAATTTTGTATAACCCTGAGGGTCTCCTTCCATTTCCAAGCAATTTCCATTCTCTCTCCCTTTCCCTCCCACCTCTCATCCCTGTTTAATGTTAGTCATCTTCTCATGCTCTTCTTCCCTACTCTGTTCTTAGTTACTCTCCTTATATCAAAGAAGACATTTGGCATTTGTTTTTTAGGGATTGGCTAGCTTCACTTAGCATAATCTGCTCTAATGCCATCCATTTCCCTCCAAATTCTATAATTTTCTCATTTTTTAATGCAGAGTAATACTCCATTGTGTATAAATGCCACATTTTTTTATCCATTCGTCTATTGAAGGGCATCTAGGTTGCTTCCACAGTCTTGCTATTGTGAATTGTGCTGCTATGAACATCGATGTAGCAGTGTCCCTGTAGCATGCTCTTTTTAGGTCTTTAGGGAATAGACCCAGAAGGGGAATAGCTGGGTCAAATGGTGGTTCCATTCCCAGCTTTCCAAGAAATCTCCATACTGCTTTCCAAATTGGCTGCGCCAATTTGCAGGCCCACCAACAATGTACAAGTGTACCCTTTTCCCCACATCCTCGCCAGCACTTGTTATTGTTTGACTTCATAATGGCTGCCAATCTTACTGGAGTGAGATGGTATCTTAGGGTGGTTTTGATTTGCATATCTCTAACTGCTAGAGATGGTGAGCATTTTTTCATGTACTTGTTGATTGATTGTATGTCCCCCTCTGAGAAGTGTCTGTTTAGGTTCTTGGCCCATTTGTTGATTGGGTTATTTGTTATCTTATTGTCTAATTTTTTGAGTTCTTTATATACTCTGGATATTAGGGCTCTATCTGAAGTGTGAGGAGTAAAGATTTGTTCCCATGATGTAGGCTCCCTATTTACCTCTCTTATTGTTTCTTTTGCTGAGAAAAAACTTTTTTAGTTTGAGCAAGTCCCATTTGTTGATTCTAGATATTAACTCTTGTGCTATGGGTGTCCTATTGAGGAATTTGGAGCCCGACCCCACACTATGTAGGTCTTAGCCATCTTTTTCTTCTATCAGATGCCTTGTCTCTGATTTGATATCAAGCTCCTTATCCATTTTGAGTTAACTTTTGTGCATGGCGAGAGAAAGGGATTCAGTTTCATTTTGTTGCATTTGGATTTCCAGTTTTCCCAGCACCATTTGTTGAAGATGCTGTCCTTCCTCCATTGAATGCTTTTAGCCCCTTTATCAAATATAAGAAAGTTGTAGTTTTGTGGGTTGGTTTCTATGTCCTCTATTCTATACCATTGGTCCACCCGCCTGTTTTGGTACCAATACCATGCTGTTTTTGTTACTATTGCTCTGTAGTATAGTTTGAAGTATGGTATCGCTATACCACCTGATTCACACTTCCTGCTTAGCATTGTTTTTGCTATTATGGGTCTTTTATTTTTCCATATGAATTTCATGATTGCTTTCTCTATTTCTACAAGAAATGCCATTGGGATTTTGATCGGCATTGCATTAAACCTATAGAGAACTTTTGGTAACATCGCCATTTTGATGATGTTATTTCTGCCTATCCATGAACAGGGTATATTTTTCCATCTTCTAAGATCTTATTCAATTTCTCTCTTTAGGGTTCTGTAGTTTTCATTGTATAAGTCTTTTACCTCTTTTGTTAGGTTGATTCCCAAGTATTTTATTATTTTTGAGGATATTGTGAATGGAGTGGTTGTCCTCATTTCCATTTCAGAGGATTTGTCGCTGATATACAGGAATGCCTTTGATTTATGCGTGTTGATTTTATATCCTGCCACTTTGCTGAATTCATTTATTAGCTTTAGTAGTTTCTTTGTAGAACCTTTTGGGTCTGCTAGGTATAGAATCATGTCATCTGCAAATAGTGATAATTTAAGTTCTTCTTTTCCTATTTTTATGCCTTTAATTTCTTTCGTCTGTCTAATTGCTCTGGCCAGTGTTTCGAGAACTATGTTGAACAGAAGTGGTGAGAGAGGGCATCCCTGTCTTGTTCCAGATTTTAGAGGGAATGCCTTCAATTTTTCTCCATTCAGAATGATGCTAGCCTGAGGCTTAGCATAGATAGCTTTTACAATGTCGAGGTAAGTTCCTGTTTTCCCTAGTTTTTCTGAAGTTTGGAACATAAAGGGATGCTGTACTTTGTCGAATGCTTTTTCTGCATCTATCGAGATGATCATATGGTTCTTATTTTTAAGTCTATTGATGTGGTGAATAACATTTATTGATTTCCGTATATTGAACCAGCCTTGCATCCCAGGGATGAATCCTACTTGATCATGGTGCACAATTTTTTTGATATGATTTTGTATCCGATTCGCCAGAATTTTATTGAGGATTTTTGCGTCTAGGTTCATTAGAGATATAGGTCTGTAGTTTTCTTTCTTTGAAGTGTCTTTGTCTGGTTTAGGAATCAGGGTGATGTTGGCCTCGTAGAATGAATTTGGAAGTTCTCCCTCTTTTTCTATTTCCTGAAATAGCTTGAAAAGTATTGGTATTAGTTCCTCTTTAAAGGTTTTGTAAAACTCTGCTGTATACCCATCCTGTCCTGGGCTTTTCTTAGTTGGTAATCTTTTGATGGTTTCTTCTATTTCCTCAATTGATATTGGTCTGTTTAGGTTGTCTATATCCTCCTGTCTCAATCTGGGCAGATCATATGACTTAAGAAATTTATCGGTGCCTTCACTATCTTCTATTTTATTGGAGTATAAGGATTCAAAATAATTTCTGATTATCATCTGTATTTCTGAAGTGTCTGTTGTGATATTGCCTTTTTCATCCTGTATGCTAGTAATTTGAGTTCTCTCTCTTCTTCTCTTCGTTAGCATGGCTAAGGGTCTGTCGATCTTATTTATTTTTTCAAAGAACCAACTTTTAGTTTTATCAATTTTTTCAATTGTTTCTTTTGTTTCGATTTCATTAATTTCAGCTCTGATTTTAATTATTTCTTGCCTTCTACTTCTTTTGCTGTTGTTTTGCTCTTCTTTTTCTAGGATTTTAGATGAAGTATGAGATCATTTATTTGTTGGTTTTTTTCTTTTTTTAAGGAATGAACTCCATGCAATGAATTTTCCTCTTAGAACTGCTTTCAATGTGTCCCATAGATTCCGATATGTTGTGTGTGTGTTTTCATTTATCTCTAAGAATTTTTTAATTTCCTCCTTAATGTCTTCTATAACCCATTGATCATTCAGTAACCTCTTGTTCATTCTCCAAGTGATGCATGATTTTTCCTTCCTTCTTTTATCGTTGATTTTCAGTTTCATTCCATTATGATCAGATAAGATGCATGGTATTATCTCTACTCCTTTATATTGTCTAAGAGTTGTCCTGTGACATAATATGTGATCTATTTTTGAGAAGGATCCATGTGCTGCTGAGAAAAAAGTGTAACTGCTTGATGTTGGGTGGTATATTCTATATATGTCAATTAAGTCTAGGTTGTTAATTGTGTTATTGAGTCCTATCGTTTCCTTATTCAACTTTTGTTTGGAATATCTGTCCAGTGGTGAGAGAGGTGTGTTGAAGTCTCCCATGATTATTGTATGGTGGTCTATTAGATTCTTGAACTTGAGAAGAGTTTGTTTGATGAACATAGCTGCATCATTGTTTGTTGCATACATATTTATGATTTTTATGTCTTGTTGGTGTATGGTTCCCTTGAGCAGTATGTAGTGTCCCTCTTTATCCCTTTTGATTAACTTTGGCTTGAAATCTATTTTATTTGATATGAGTATGGACACTCCTGCTTGTTTCCGCAGTCCATATGAGTGATATGATTTTTCCCAACCTTTCACCTTCAGTCTCTGTATGTCTTTTCCTATCAAATGCGTCTCCTGTAGGCAGCATATTGTTGGTTCATGTTTTGTGATCCATTCTACTAGCCTGTGTCTCTTAATTGGTGAGTTTAAGCCATTAACATTTAGGGTTATTATTGAGATATGGGTTATCCTTCCAGCCATATTTGTTTATTTATGTTACTGAATATGGTTTGTTTTCCTCTTTGATTATTCTCCCCCCTTTACTGTCCTACCTCCCACTGTTGGTTTTCATTGTTATTTTCCATTTCCTCTTCCTGTAATGTTTTGCCGAGGATTTTTTGGAGAGATGGTTTTCTAGCTGCAAATTCTTTTAACTTTTGTTTATCGTGGAAGGTTTTAATTTCATCTTCCATCTTGAAGCTCAATTTTGCTGGATACACAATTCTTGGTTGGAACCCATTTTCTTTCAGTGTTTGAAATATGTTATTCCAGGATCTTCTAGCTTTCAGAGTCTGTGTTGAGAGATCAGCTGTTATCCTGATTGGTTTACCCCTAAATGTAATCTGCTTCCTTTCTCTTGTAGCTTTTAAAATTCTCTCCTTATTCTGTATGTTGGGCATCTTCATTATAATGTGTCTAGGTGTGGATCTCTTATGATTTTGCACATTCGGCGTCCTGTAGGCTTCTAGGATTTGGGATTCTGTCTCGTTCTTCAAGTCTGGGAAGTTTTCTCTAATTATTTCATTGAATAGATTGCTCACTCCTTTGGTTTGGACCTCTATACCTTTGTGTATCCCAATGACTCTTAAGTTTGGTCTCTTTATGTTATCCCATATTTCTTGGATGTTCTGCTCATGGTTTCTTAACAGTCTTGCTGAGCTGTCTATGTTCTTTTCAAGTTGAAATACTTTGTCTTCATTGTCTGATGTTCTATCTTCTAAGTGTTCTACTCTGCTGGTAGTATTCTCAATTGAGTTTTTAAGTTGGTTTATTGCTTCCTGCATTTCTAGGATTTCTGTTTGTTTGTTTTTTATAACTTCTATCTCCCTGTATAGTTGATCTTTTGCTTCCTGGATTTGTTTATGTAATTCATTGTTGAAGATATCTTTCATGGTCTGATTTTGCTGTCTAATGTCTTCCTTGCGACTCCAGATCATCTGAAGCATGTATCTCCTGAATTCTTTATCTGACATTCCATCTGCTGTGGATATTACCTCTTCTAAAGTTGAGTTGACCTGCATTGCTTGTGGTCCTTTCTTTCCTTGTCTCTTCATACTGTTCACGTTTCTTTCTGCTTACTGAAACTGTTGTGTTATTGAATTTTCCCCCTATATATTTGTATTACTCTTGTATAGTTGCAAAGTCTCCCACGCAGGCGCGGGCAGGGGCTCTGCTCCTCCTCCAATTGGGGCACTGTGCCTACCACATCGGCAGGCCGCTGGGCCTGTTCTGCTGGTTGGTAGCAGGTGCGCCTACCTTGCAGGCGCGTGGGGTGGCTCTGCCACTCCCAGGTTGCTGGGCCTGACCTACTGGTGGGTTGCAGGTCCGGCTACCTTGCAGGCGCGGGCGGCGGCTCTGCCCCTCTGCGGGCCGCTAGGCCTGTCCTGTCGGTGGTCGCAGTTCCGCCTCCTTTATAGTCGTGGGCAGCGGCTCTGCCCCTCTGAAGGCCACTGGGCCTGTTCTGCCGGTGGGTCGCAGGTCCACCTACCTTGCAGCCGCGGGAGGCGACTCTGCCCTTCTGCAGGCCACTGGGACTGTTCTGTTGGTGGGTCGCAGGTCCGCCTACCTTGCAGGCATGGTTAGCAGCTCTGCCCCTCCGTGGGCCACTGGGCCTGTTCTGTTTATGGTCACAGTTCCGCCTACCTTGCTGGCGCGGGGGGAGGGGGCAGCTCTGCCCCTCAGCAGGCCACTGGGCCTGCTCTGCTGGTGGGTCGCAGATCCGCCTACCTTGCAGGCGCGGGGGGGAGGGCGCGGCTCTGCCCCTCAGCAGGCCGCTGGGGCTACTCTGCTGGTGGGTCGCAGGTCCGCCTACTTTACAGGCGTGGTTGGCAGCTCTGCCCCTCCGCAGGCCACTGAGTCTGTTCTGTTGGTGGTCACAGTTCCGCCTACCTTGCTGGCGCAGGGGCAGGGGGTAGCTCTGCCCCTCAGCAGGCCGCTGGGCCTGGTCTGCTGGTGGGTCGCAGGTCTGCCTACCTTGCTGGCGCGTGGGGCGCCTCTGCCACTCCGCAGGTTGCTGGGCCTGACCTGCCGGTGGGTCGCAGGTCCGCCTAACTTGCAGGCGCGGGTGGAGGGCGCGGCTCTGCCCCTCAGCAGGCCGCTGGGCCTGATCTGCTGGTGGGTCGCAGGTCCGCCTACCTTGCAGGCGCGTGGCGCGGCTCTGCCACTCCCAGGTTGCTGGGCCTGACCTGCAGTTGGGTTGCAGGTCCACCTACCTTGCAGGCGCGGGGGGAGGGCGCACACCTATTTGCATTTAGACAGTTACACGAAATGGAGGACGTAATGCTTGGGATGAAAGTTGGGGGGAAGGGGAAGGTAGGTGCTCTTGAAAGAAAGAAGGAGAGGGAGATAGATAGCATAGAGGAGAATGTAAAAAGCAGTAAAACTTGGAAGGGGAGAGATAGAGGGAAAAGGGAGAGAAAAAAAATAAAATGAAATAGGAAATAAAATTAGGTCTTAGAGATCCATTTTCTTCTCTTCCCGTAGGCAAAGCTGTGCCCTCCGGGCTGAGTTTTGCCCTCAATGTGTCAACAGCAATACCTGTAAGGTGGTTCCTGGGAGTCTCTCAATCCTGTTGGTCCAGAGCCATTTCACTTCTATGGCCCCTCCTCCCCTTCCTCCTGCCAGCCAGCCAGGTCCTGCTCACTGGAGGCAGTTCCCCAAGGATTTGTTTACACTTTCAGCCCCACTGAGTGCTCTATTTCCCTAACTACTGAGCACTCTCTCTGTCATTCATCTAAGCCCCAATGCTGTGGAGCTGTGGTCTGGGAGTCAATTGTTTAATTTTTCCGGACCCCTTTGGTGGGCACACCTTCGGAGTCTGGCAGCTAAGACCATTGGTGTCGCTGCTGGTGGTAACAGGAGTTGGGGATCGAGGATCCCCTCTACTTCCCTCAGCCCCTACAGTCACAACCACTCTGCTGGCGGTAGGAGGAGTTGGGGGTCTGGAGTGTCCTCTATTTCCCTCTGCCCCTACCATCACACCCTCTCAGTTCGCGGCTGGGGGAGTTGGGGGTGGGGAGTCTTCTCTGCTTCCCTCTGCCCCTACAGTCACGCCCACGTGACTGGCAGTAGGGGGAGTTGGGGGTCGAGAGTCCTTTGGCCCTTACGATCACGCCCACGGAGAGATTTTGAAGTTTCCCGGTTGTTTGTATCTGATGTGGGTGGGAGTCACACACCTGCTAAGGTAGATTCTGCTGGGAAGGAATCTCTTTGGCCAAACTTTGGTGACTTCCCCTCTCTGCTATGGCGGGCCCCTGGCTCCTTGCTGGAGTGTCCGAAGGGAGGGGTGGAACTGGCTTGTCTCTGGTCTGACAAAATCTCTGGTTTTAGTTCCCAGTTTGCTATTTCGTAAAGGGTTGGTTAGATTCCCTTCACGCTGTCTCAGGGGGGGAGCCGTTCGCCGGGTGGGCGGGGCTGTTAGTAGAGCCGGGAGGGCACGGGCTGTCTGCTGGGCCAGGCGGGGACACTACTCGCTGCGCTGGGCCGCCGGGGGCCTCCTGTAGAGCCGGGCAGCTGTGGCGGCGTGGCCAAGAGCCGGGTGGGCAGGGTGGCCGTTCGCTGAGCGAGAGCGGGGCCTCCCGGGAAAGCCGGGATGGCAGGTGCCGTCTGCTGGTTCGGGCGGGCCGCGCCGCTCCGGGCCGCCGGCCGCTTACAGAAGCGGCTGGTGGTCGCGGGATTGAACCTCTGCACCCGCCGGGGGGCCGCCTGTAGAGCCGGACAGCTGCGGCTGCGTGGCTAAGAGCCTGGCAGGCGGGGTGGCCGTTCGCAGAGCGAGAGCAGGGCCTTCCGGGAGAGCCGGGACGGCGGGATGGCGGGTGCCGTCTGCGGGTTCGGGCAGGCCGCGCCGCTCTGGGCCGCCGGCCGCTTGCAGAAGTGGCTGGTGGCTGCGGTACTGGACCTCTGTGCCCGCGTGGCCGGCCAAGATCCACTTGTCTGGGACAAACTGACACTTCTAATAAACCTACCAATTCCCGGCAGGTCCCCTCTTAACAGAATTTTGCTAGAAGTTCCTCAGTAGGTAGACTGCAGCTGTTCCAATGGGTCTTTCTGATCCTGTTAATGTGGAGACATTGGAATCGCTGCTTCCTCGCCGGCAGCCATGTTGGATCCCCCCGTGTTATTTTTCTTGATAGGGTGAAAGAAGCCAGGAAAGGGTTCCAGTCCCTAAAGACTCCAAGAACAAAAGAGAAGCCAGAAGCTCACAGCAGCTTTTTATTGTAGTGAATGTCCAAACTGTTTTCATTTATCTGATTCTTTCCTCACATTCTATATTTTACTAAAGTTAAAAAAATAATAGGTTTATTTTAATTGAAAGTATGTGGTTGTTTTCAGGTATATGCTAGAAAATGCACATTTAAAATGTAGTTGTTTCAAAAGTCTATCATTTTTGTCATGTAGAACATTTTCCAACTAATAGAAGCCACTCACAATTGGTCGATTAAACATGTTTCTATAAATAGCAATTCATATGCTGGGAGAAAAATTTTCCATGGATCAATCACTGTTGAATTTGAGGAAGACTTGCCAAATTCTTTGAATGTGTTTAAAAGTCAGATTGAGCCTCATTAATCTCAAATACATGAAGACATCTTTAGTTAGAGAGGAAAACAAGGTTTTTACCTTTATTTCTATTCAAGATTTCACCTTCATTTTAAGAATTTTGTTTTTAAAAAATCATTCTACACAGAAGTGTTTATTGGACACAAGAATGACTTGGTAGAGACAGCATCTATATTACAATGAAAAGGCCTGTTGTTTCTTTAGCTGTATGACATTGGGCAAATTGTCTAATTTCTGTACAAACCAGTTTTATCAGCCGTACTATTAAACCTTTTGAGCTAGAATAGTTGATATCTAGTTGACATTTCAGCTTTAAGATGCTAGTTCTATTATGCTAACCTTAATATTGAGAGTGCTGAGTAAATATTAGGTATCTCTGGCAGGAATTTTTGCAAGGAATTTTCCGAAAATAATACCAAGGTTGTAGCCAAATAGAAGAAACTGATAAAATTTTTGTGACATAAAACTTCTAAATTAGTTCAATGGATTGGCTTTTGTAGGTGCTTATTGCCATCTCAGAATGACTCTAAATGACTGGTAGATTTGATTCCAGAAGTTCTTGGCAAGCCTTTAAGGACGCAGTGTGAGTCTCCACTGCTGCTCATCAACAGTAGACCTTTGTATTTCATTGTTAGTGTAGGAACCTCAGGGAAAGAACAGTGTAGGAACTGAAGAAAGCCTGAATTGAGCCACAAAAATAAGATGTTTCATTGGACATGTTATTCCCTTTCCATTTCTTGTTGTCATTCATTAAAATAGTAGCATTTGAAGAAAACCATGTACTGGCTTCTCTTTTACTTTTAGACAGCCATGACGTCAGAAAGGATGTGGGTCTGAGATTTGTTAAACAGCTTAAAAAGTCTGTTTATGTATCCGATTTTAAACAATACTCTAACATTGAAGCTAAAATAATAATAGTTTAATATAGCTGTCGCCAAGCATTATCAGCTTTATTTCAAAGGCCATTTTTATGGTTGAATTTTTAATATTGATTTCTTCTCCTTGTAGATTTTTAATGGTTCCAGCTTTCTACAATCTTTAAATAGTTAACATTATTTAAAAATATAAAAAGATAAAGAAAAAGAAAGAAAAGCGACTTCCTGAATCTGCCTACTTTATATGGCTGTCTCCTTTAAGTTTGACTCTGCTCTTTATCTTGAAGGTCATTTGTTCAATCTTAAGGGCAACAAAACAAATTATAACTACCCAAATCATAATTCTTTGATATGCTTAGTTTCTGAGATGGTCTTCACAATTTAGTTTTAGTTCCTATCCTGAAAGAATTCAACAATTCAGCAAACACTTAAGAAAATTCTTTAACTTGCTAAAGCTCAATTATGCCTTTGAGATTAAAAGATAACTTAAACCTTGTTCCCAGGGAACATGTCTGAGTGCATGAAAAACACTTTACCTAGGGAGACCTTTAACCAGCTTAGATAGGGCTAGGGAAACTAGGAAGCTCATCCCTCCTGTTGTTGTCTGGCTTCATCCACCTGGATGTGTTCATCTGCTCCCTGCCCATGCAGGCATCATCCCAGAAGAGCCTGTCCATCCAAACCGTTGTGCACTGTGTATACAGGGCTCATCCCAGATCTCCACCAAGGGTTCGTGCAACTGCTTCTCCAGAGGTTGATCTCTTGTCCCCAGAACAGTAGTGTCACTGGTTATGTAGGTCCCTGAACTGTCAGAGAAGACTTGGTAAAGCACAGCCCCACTGCTGCTGGGCACTGAAGGTCTTGGGCGGTAACCACAACTCTGGGCTGTTCCTGTTGCTGGGTGGCAGGGCTGGCCTAGTGGCCACCACTGGGAGTTGTATACATGTGGGATATAAAAGTTAGAATTGTATATAGGAACAAGTTTATTGGAATCTGAATGTTTGGGGTCTTTCTTTCTAGTGTGTGTGTGTGTTTGTGTATATGGCATCAGAATCCTAATTGAAACTAAAGTTTGTTTCAAAAAGAAAACAAAACATTAGGTCACATAATTACACATGTAGATCATTCAGTGTTAGAGATTGTTGGGTAAAAACCATTTGAATCTTCAGTTTGGATTTTGGAAAGAAACAACATTAACTCATATACCTCTTTCACTGAAAAGATTCTTTTGTTTTGTTTTTGGTACTGGGGATTGAACTCAGGGGCACTTGACTGCTGAGCCACATCCCTAGCCCTATTTTGTGTTTTATTTAGAGACAGGGTCTCACTGAGTTGCTTAGTGCCTCACCATTGCTGAGGCTGGTTTTGAACTTACGATTATTCTGCTTCAGCCTTCCAAGCTGCTGGGATTATAGGCATGTGCCACTGCACCTGTCTTGCAAAGATTGATTCTTATTAACATAGGTTAACTACATTAATAAAATTGTTTTTACAAATGTAAGAACACTCTGTTAGTCATGATGGTGATGAAGAAAACAATGGGAGCATTTTGTTTCTTATTTTTTAAGTTAGAAAATGGTTATAAACTTGGCTTAGAAAATATTCTACTCTGCAGGATAGGATTGGTGAAGGAAGAGTAATGGGTTAAAAATGCTGCCTAGAAAAATCACAAGCTGAAAACAGGAGATGAGCTGTTTTAATAAGATCAGGGACAGCAGGTGCAGAGACATTACAAAGATAAGATGGGACAACCTTGAAGTTCAACCAAGAAGAAAGATAAGAATAACCTCTGGATAAATGAAAAGATAGGGTAGAAGAAAATGAAACCAGAATCTGCAGAAAATTTCCCTAAAGCCATGACTGCAGAAATTGAGATCTAAATGATTGGATTCTACCACTTTCAAAAAGGGACTCCCCAAGCCATATGCTTTACTGGTGGAAAAATTAGACTCTTACTAAGTGTCTGTCAGTGGCATGAGTAAGTCTGATGTGTTTAGTGTATGTATGTGTATGAGTGAGTGTGTGTGTGTGTGTGTGTGTGTGTGTGTGTGTGCGCGCTAATCCTGGGAAATATGTGTATGTTCTTTTAATTCAAATGGGTATATAGATATGTTGAGTCTTTCTTTACAATAATAATGTAAAATACAGAGGCAACTCTTATATTGGAGTAAACCTTTGCTTTTAGATTTGAAAATTATTTTATTGTTCAAATTCAACTTCTACTGGTGATCCAGACAAATGGATGGATGTACAAGAAGTTCTGTTTTTCCAACTGCACACTGCATGTTAGAATGATACCTGCATGTGTGTATGTGTGTGCAGGTACATGTGAATTTGTTCCTGCAGTTTTAAAATAATGTAAATGAGCATAGATTTAGATTAACAGAAGAGTTCTGATGATAATACAGATAGTTCTCAGATTGTTCAAAATGGGTTTTATCTTTTATTAACATCTTACAGTGTTATAGTACATTTGTCACAATTAATGTCCCAAGGTGGATGCCTTGATACTAAGTCTCCAGTTCGTTGTTTATTTGTTTTATACATTTCCTTAGTTTTTATCTCATGTTCTTTTTCTGCTCCAGGATCTGATCCAGGGTACAACATTATATTTAGTTGTCATGTGTCCTTAGGTTCCTTTTTGCTGTGATGACTGTTTCTCAAGTTTTACTTGCATTTGAACATCTTGCTAGTTATGAAGAACAGCCGTCAGATATTTTTGTAGCATGTAGGGATTTGTCTGATGGTTTTCTTATGATTAGGTTGGGATTTGGGGGAGGAAGAGTACAGAGAAGTGGTACCATTTATACCACCTCATATCAAGGTCCATAGTATCATCATGACATGTCACTGTTAGTGTTCATCTTGATTCCTGGAGGAGGAGCCGTTTCTCTCGCTTATAAGATATTCTTTTCTTTATCTCTCCATGTTATACTCTTTGGGAGAAAGTCACTTTATGCAGCCAACACTTAAGGAGTGGGGAGTTATGTTCTATCCCCAGGAGAAGACCCATTTTATGAGGGCTATTGTATGGACCTACTAGGATAATACATGTAAAAAGTTAAAAAAAAATCCATACTGTATTGTGTAAATAAATATTGTTAATAATAAACATTATAATAAGAGTATCTAATGCATTCTTGGTGTGCTATTAACCATCATCTCTGGAAATAACCAACAGCAGTTGTATAAAGTTGAGGGGGTAGATGAGAAAATAGAAAATGGATTTTTAATTAAGAGCATAGCAGTCTTCCTAAAGAATTGTATATCAGAGTTTTCATTTCTACTGTTTACCATGTGTTTAAATTGGTTCAGAGACTTGCTCATTTATTTTTCAAATCTAGTATGCATTTAGCACTTTTTCAAATATATTTCACTTGAGTCAGACAAATGAAGCTATCGCATTTGCATTATCCTTTTACATTTTGAATTTTTCTACAATAGTGCTGTGATTTTTATCAAGTATTAAGCCTAGATATTCTCAGGTGAATATCAATTTGATGTTTTTAAAATTTTTTATTATGTACGTATAAGTGTTTGGGGTGTATACTTTAAAATTCTGGAAAACCATGTCAGTACAACTTAAATTCCTGAAATTCTGTTCCATTTTGTTAAAATGCTTCTTTGTTACTATTAATAAACATAAAATGCTTCTTTGTTGCTATTAAGAAAATATATTTTCTGATATCTTCTTATTATAAATGTTATTCAACTTAACTTTTACTTGAATCTCAGTTTTAAATATGTGCCTTATATATTCGTTCTTTATGTTTAACTCATGATGTTGGTGTGTTTTTATGAAGCTGGGAAAATAGTTAAATGAAATGTATTTGCTATTCAGAAGCTGTAGTGTAGGCACTACTAAAAAGCTCTCTATTAACTTCAATGATTGAGAAATCAGTTGGAGAACTATAATTGTTCATTAAGATAATGAGCATCATAAACTAGAAACAGCATGCAGGAAAGAAGGACTAGAACATTGCACTATAGGAAAAAACTGCAACTAATAGAACATCACAGGAACTTGAGGAATATAAAAAGTGCACTAAGGAATTAGAGACATTGAGGGCTGCTTTGGTAGATTCCAGGGGCTGTTAATGACTCTTTTGTATATGTTTAATGTATATTTTAATAGATGAAGTATTTTCATCCTTTACCAATTGGTCTTTTGCAAATTTCCTATAGGATCTTGTTGATGATTTTACATGATAATCTGATTGAATGGTTGAGATTCCTTTATCCTTTCCAAGAGGGGAAATTGCTCATATTTAAGTGGTGCTAAATTGAAATGAATAGCAGTCTCACACTTAAACCTTTATGGCTTTTATTTAATGGACTGAAAATTTCAAAATCTTCTTTTTTAATTATTAGCATTTTAATAGAAGAGATTTTTATAGTCTCAAATGCAAGGAATTAAAAACTGGGTAGGATATGATACTATGCCCAATGAAATTCTACATATGATTATAGTGATATTTGTTCTGTAGAAGAGCTTTCTTCATAGAGAGTTTTCAAGATTTCCTTTTGGGGAGCTACTCAAAGTCTTAATGATTTCTGGGCATTGATTCATGAAAATGGTATAGAAACTTGTAAAACAGAAGGGAAATTGCTCAAATATGTTATAATGTAGACATGGGGTAGAAGTTATCTACTACCAGAATGTATTTCGAGTAGTGGGGAAATAGAAAAATCTGAAAGATGGGAAAATGGCTCCAGTGATGAATTTCTGCTTTTACAGCTCAATTATTAATGTTTGCAAATAGTGTCAAAATAAAAGAAGAAAAAAATGTTTTATGGATTTTATATAAAATACCTATTGATAAAAAGACACAAAGGCTTAACAGAATCTTAAAGTTGGTTTTTTTGATGGACCCTTTTGCTTTAGGTTATGAGAAATACCCCCAGGTGGATATAGATAACACCTTTTATAGGCTCTTATCCTGCTTTCTTATACAATTTCTTTGCTACTGCAGCCTTGACTTTGTGGCATAGGGTTTCACAACCACCAAGGTTCTTGCTTGCCTTCTCCCTAAAGCCACTGTCTGAAGTGGTGTTGGCAGGGGAGGAAGGAATAAGATTTGGAGATCTATTTGTCTACCCAGTGGGGAAGGACTTTCTCAATTTTCTTCTTCTTCTTTTTTTTTTTTTTTTGCAAGCAGAATGACCATCCCAACACCAGGATGCTGAAGTGAGTTGTCATTCCATGACACTGAAAGGTAGACACTCTCCTGGGAGATAAGGGGCTGTAACTCTTCCTCAGCTGGAAAGGGTATCAGCATGACTACAATATCAGGAAGTCCTTCAGGTCACCTTGTCATAAGGTCCTCTGCTGGACCTAAAATCCAGTTAGTCACTTAGAACACTCCTTGTCCACATGGTTATTTGGTTCCCCACTGAAGTGCATTTTCACTGATAAGAATTTTTATGCTCATTCTTGCCTGACTTTGAAATTTTGGGTTTTCCCTTAAACCATTCTCTCTCCATCATATCCATTTTTTTGCTTCCTTTTCCTTTTTTATCCTCCCCCCAGGTAAGGCATTTTGAATAACACTTTGAACCTTTGCCCTCTTGCACATCTGGTGGTTTTATCTGTTTTCATCCTGCTTTTGCTCAGTGTCCCCTGTTGTCCTCTCAGGTACAGGTTGCTGGCCTCTGGCATCTCTCTTCAAATATGGACTCTTGATCCATCCCCAGGTGGCTACTTCTAGAGAGTTGCATTGGTGATAAGACTTTTTTTCCCCCCTTTAATGATTAATTTTATAGGAGACTGAGTAAGAGATGTTTCCCTACAATTGAAACAAATTAAATTGCACATTAAGTTTGCTAAAAATATTCCTTTAAATTTTGGATATTGGCCATAGTAATATAAACTATGTTGTAAATCTGGGAAACACAGTGAAAGTGTGTTTTTAACTATGTCCAGTATAGCCCTAACCACTGGATCCTCTCACCAGCTTCCACCTGGAGGATACCTCCTCTTCCTAGGGCCCATATTTCACAAGTTCTTCTGGGAGTACTGTGATGATACATATGTGAGAAATGACAGATCGCAGAGAATGGAAGTACTGGGAGCACTGGAAACCATGGGGACTTCATCCAGGAGGTCCTGGAGATGGAAGTACTCTGGTAGAGAGGAAGAAGGCAGCATCTGTGGAATCCTTTGCTATTGATGGGGACTTCTGCTTATGAATTTTCTGCCTTATTCTTCCACATCTTCAAGACTTTTCTGTACATTCCCCACCTTTAATTCTTTCCTGATAATTCTGTGTGCATTCCTTGACATACATTGTTTGCTCACTGATGCATCCCTTGTCCCAAACCATCTGTTCTTCAATCTAATTATTTTCACTATTGTATTTTGCATACCCATTATCCCCAGTTATTTGTTTTTATGTCTTCTTGCTCTTGCCCAAATTCCCAGAATTCTCATTTATCTCTGATGATATTTAATATTTTTATTTTGAAACACTTTTTGTTCCTGGGTTCATTAATTTTTTATCATAGAGTGTAGATATCAGGTCGATTATCTTGTCTTTTTTTATACAGAGGCTCTGCTATGGATGGGGGAATTGTCTTGAATTATCAGCTAATGGAGCCCCAGCCTTTATTTGTCTTCCAGTCTTTGGGAGCTGTATATAGTGGGAGGAAGATGCCTCAGCTGGAGCTTGACATGCCTTCATGTCTATCCCTAGCATCTCGCCCCTCTACCCAACAATTCTAACTCAGTTGGTCTGGGGTGAGGACCACACTGCAATATTTGGTGATATCAATGTGCACCTATGAGAACCTCAGAAACCTAACCAGTTTTGATTGGGAAAGGGTAGGAAGGAAATGCTGAGAGATTAGCCAGGTACCCATACACTGTCATGTGTTCCCATGACTTTATTATTGCAGTTGGGAACAGAGATGGAGCCATTAAACATCCACACAGAACAATGTGGAGAGAAGGGACAGCTGATGTGGACTTCGTCTCTTCTATGTCTATGACTCATCTCTATGTCCATGATGGCCTATTCTCTAGACTGCCCCACCAGGAATTCTCTTAGAGATTTTCCACCTTTTTTATTAGCAGTCACTCTATTTGCCCACCTTTTCTTGGATTAGCTGGAAAAGGGTCTTGTTAAAAGCGTCACCGGTTCATCTTCTTGTCCTTCAGCCTGTTTCTCTGTGAGTTTCCTCATAGGTTAGCCTTTCCCCAGGAAGATGGCAAAGAAGCACAGAACAGCTCCTGCTGTATAGGAAGTGTGTACCCTTTGTTTCTTGGCAACTGTCACTTCTTTATACTGCTGGGTTCCCTGTCATGTGTTTTTTGAAATTCATACAATGATAACAATTTATGTTATTTTAAGAATGACAAAATTCTACAAGTGACAGAATTGAAAATGGTTGACAATAGAAAACATTCCTGTGGAGTACTATTATTTGTACTATTATTTGACTTACTTCAATATAATTCTCTTGAAAATCTTGTTTTAAAGATTTATGAAAATTACTCCTACTGAAATAAATTGTCTTCTGCATATATTGTAAACATTTTGTGAAGATGTAAAATAATCAAACTGAATATTATTGACTGGTTCCCTGCACTGAATGACACCCATTAGGCCTTTGGAGCTGTTTAACATTTTTTTTTCATTAGTTATTATTATTTCCTTTGGCCTTAGGAAGAACTGCTTCCTCTGACTACTGTTTGATTCTGTAATAGTTAAAATAAAGTGATATTTATTTGTTTGCAGTCATATGATAAAAAATAAATTCACTCATAATGAAATTTAATTTGATGAACAAAATTCAATGCAAAATTTTTTTGGAATATATTTTTTGACTTCTGGGAAATGATGTTTGGCATATTCTTATTTCAGAACTATATCCCAATAATTTAATTTGCTATATTTTAGTGACCACTGGATAAGAGAGAAGCTACTTTAATTAAATAGTCCACATGTCTTTTAATAGGATATTTTCTTCAAACAACAGCAAACTTATACTCCTACCCTCCTTCTGTACTTTAACAACTGTGTGACTTCAGGCAAGTTACTTAACCTCTCTCTGTCTTAGCTTTCTTATATTTTGATGTATCATATAGGGCTCTGGTTCGAATCAATAGTTAATGAGTATAAACTACTTATAAGAGTGTTTGGTACATAAAAAAAATGATCACTATGTGTTAGCTTTAAACAAAGTCATTATTAGGGAACGTGTGACATGCATTGAGAAGAAAAGCAGTGATGTGCCATAGTGGAAATTGAATTTGTTTTTACCATTTGACCTTTAATCACTTATCCTCAAATAGTTATCAGAATCCTACCTGCAAAATTTTACTTAACTTTTATATTTAGGTCCACTGATGCTTTCCATTCACATTTAAGACCCTGCAAGTAATATAACATATTTTTGTAAAATCAGAAAGTAATGGCAGTCTTATATTTTTATATTTACCAATTATAAAAGGTCTCTGGAGTAGGTAGGCAGGTATGTTGTAGAGAGGAGAAAAGAGAATCTGCTGAAGAGTTTGCTTTTATGCTCCTGATCTGACAGAATACAGTGCTGGCTGGGGTTGTGGCTTAGTGGTAGAGTGCTCGCTTAGCATGGTGAGGCCCTGGGTTCAATCCTCAGCACCATGTGTAAAAAAATAAAAAATGAAAAAATAAAGATATTGTGTGTCCACCTTTAACTAAAAAATAAATATTAAAAAAAAAGAATACAATGCTGGCTTCAGGCCAAAGAATTCCCTGTGATTAGAATGGCAATCAGCTGTTGCCCTAGTATAAGAAGAAGCATCATCAGCTTTATTCTAAAGTCTCTTTACTAGGATTTTTCAGTGGGTAAATTAAAAACGATAACAGCAACAACAAAAACAACCAACTTTTATTATTTTCACCTTTCCTGAAAAATAATTCTGTTAACTAATTTACCTTTGTAAGATACTAAATTGTAGCTGTCTTTTGCTTCCATGTTTCCCCTCTTGTTAATGCTTTGGCTCAAAGCATTGACTTGTAAGAGTGAAATTCAAGGAACCTGAGCTTTACATTATCTTCAACAGGCAACCTGAGGACTATTACCTAGAAAGCAGTTCATTATTCATTTCTTTTGAGCAGTTTCCCAAATGAAACAACGGTGTCATACATTATATTAACCTGCAGCACAAAAGATCCCTGCTTACTAAACAATTCTGAGCTCCACTGAAGGATTTGGGCCTTCTTCCCACTATTAAGGAAAAGAAAGAAAGAAAGAGAGAGAGAGAGAGAGAGAGAGAGAGAGAGAGAGAGAGAGAGAGAGAGAGAGAGAGAGAGAAAGAAGAAAGAAAGAAATGCCTACATCAGCAGAAAGCCTGTATTTAATGCAACTGCATAATAAATTTGAGGTTTCTTGCCCTAAATACAGTTTTTTAAGCTTCTACTGTTTCATTTTGCCTTGCTTCCAATTTGCTATAACATTTACTGAGTGAAATCATGCTGACTAGAAACAAAATTAGGATATTTGTGACAGGACATAAATGTCTTTAGTTCCAAGAATGGCCAGGGATGCTGTCACCCATACTTGCAGATGGAGCCTTGGAGACAGTGGAGAGAAGACCAGGTGTGTCTTCAGCCTAGCACCCATGCTGATAGGTCTCACCACTCAGCTCTTCCAGGGCTCTGGCTTACATGGATGGAAGTACAAGCAAAAGTGGCCCATCAGATGCTTTCCTAAACCATGCCACACAAAGATTCCTAATGGTGTTTAATCTCAGTAATAAGCCTCAACAAACATATATGACCTTGGAAATACTTTTATCTTTCTCTCCTGAGACTTATTGATCACATAACTTTCATTCTGGGGCTCCACCTTCAAGCCTGAAGCTGAGATGGGGAGGAAGGTGAGAGCTTGATGAAAGGACCAAGTGTTGACATGCTCAAGGACACAGAATCCTGAAAAAAACGTGTGCAGGTCTACTTGGTTTTGGTTTCTGAGACCACGGGGCATTTGTTTTCAGATAGGTAAAAGAGCCATAGTTTTGCCATCACAAATGACCATCTAGTTAAGATAGGCTTTTTTTTTAAAGGACACCTGAGTGATATATATAACAAATAACACTCTTTATAGCTCCTTCTTTCCCCTGCTCCCCACTGATGCAGGGATATGAGGATTAACTCCTATCTAATAGCC
The DNA here is from genome assembly GCF_964194105.1 of Spermophilus citellus. Classification (NCBI taxonomy): domain Eukaryota; kingdom Metazoa; phylum Chordata; class Mammalia; order Rodentia; family Sciuridae; genus Spermophilus; species Spermophilus citellus. Next base: position 58,253,210 of record NC_138194.1, on the reverse strand, counting down.
ACCCTCAAAATAACGAAGGGTCAAAATTTTCCAGGCATATACTTAAACCAAGACTACCATAGCCCTTTATTATTGTGATTTTCATTGCCCAAGATAGAGTTCTTCATTTAAAAGTCTCAAGGTACTGTTTTTTGTTTTTTTTTTTTTTTTTTTTTTAACTGTAGACTGAAACCATCAGTTTGAATATACACGTGGCATTCAGATGGGAACTTCACTGTGCCTGCGTGGAAGTTTCTAGGATGACTTGGTAACAGTGCATTTCTGTGGCTCCATCCCTCTGCAATTTATGAGAGCTTGGTTTCGAGTCCTCTGACCAGTCTGCTAGACCACATTTCTTTGTACTGCTATGTCCAAACAAGGAAACATACTTAACTTTATTGCAGACTACCATTTGGCTTTAAATATCTCCCCCTCCACTATAATCTTTGGAATTGTCTAGAAAGGATATTGTTGATAAGGCCTAACCTTTTGATGAAACATCTAGAAGTATTGTCAACAACTTTTACTATAAAATTAAACACAAATGTTAGGAAACAAAAGTAAGAAGGAAACAGTGATAAATCTGAATTATTCAATTTAAAATACGATTACCTATTACTATATACTCTTTGCTTTCACAATTAAGGGAGGGGGGGAAAAGGAGGGGGAAGAGATCTGTTGAAATTACCTCTTGTCAAGATCTTCAGAAGAGCTGGTTTTATATATTTCTGATTTTATTTTTTATCCAAACACTATATAATATTATGTGCATAGCTTCATGATATAATATGCATCATGTATTTTCTGATACTTTTTTTGTGGGGGGGATACTGGGGATTGAACTCAGGGTCACTCAACAACTGAGCCACATCCCACATTTTGCATTTTATTTAGAGATAGGATCTCACTGAGTTGCTTAGTACTTCACTTTTTGCTGAGGCTGATTTTGAACTTGTGATCCTCCTTCCTCAGTCTCTCCAGCTGCCAGGATTACAGGCATGCAGCACTGCACCCAGCCCTGATACATCACTTAAACTGAAAAGCTTATACTTCCTGTCATTCCAGTAAAATTTAGGCTAATGCTTCAATTCTTAAGATTAAGCCAACTACAAAACAGGAATCAAAAATGCCACTTTTGAGATTCCTATAATTATGTAAACTATATTGCCCTTGGTTTCTTTTCATATCCATCCTAGTTTATAAAAAGCATTTATTAATTTTTTTCTGAACATTTAAAATAATCTTTCTGAGTTACAATGTAATGTAAAATTAAGGATAATCATGTCTGTTGTTAATGGTTGGCAAGCATATTTTTTTCTGAAAGGAAAGTTGAATATTAACCTCTAGGGTGATATTATTAACTATATTTTGCTTATAGTTGATAATTTTTCTTTCATCATACATTTGTGAAATACAAATAATTATTTCGAATTTATTTTTGAATAGATGTTGATATTTTGAAGGAGGCATGTTGTGTTTTGTAAACTATTGATGAAAAGTATTTTGTGTATACCAAACAGAAACCTTAGCTTGTCCTCATGCTGTGCTCATTAGCCTGACAGAGACCCCAATTTAGTAACTCCTAGTGAATTAAATTTTGTGGAACATGTAATCTTTGACATGTTTCTTTAAAAGCCTCTTTTAAATCAAATAATAATAAGTGAAAATGGGAAGCAAACTTTGTTACCATAGGTTATTTTATAAGCATAAAAATGTAGTATGTAGCAAAATTTTTTTTGGCAGGGGGCATATGTCTCCATAGGAATTATTTTTTCATATAGCAAAGCACATTTCCCTGAGATTATTTCCCTAGAATTCTGTATCTTGTCTCTAGTTAAGTATTGTTCAGACACAAGAAAAATTCTTATGTTAATAAATAATTATTTCAAATTTATTAATATGCTCGTAATTATATATAGCCTTATGGAAGCAGAATTTTTTGTGTAATTTGTGTGTGTGTGTGTGTGTGTGTGTGTGTGTGTGCGTGAGCACACATGCACGACTCAGAATTGTGACTGGTACATGGTAGATACTCAGTAAACATGTGTTAATGAATGAATGACTAAATGAATAGTAAATCACTATAACTGAGTCAAGCTAAACATTGGTGATCCACCATGGAAGTGTAGAATAGTATTTTTTATGTTAAAGTTAAGTAAGTACCTTACTATTACCATCTATAGTGGATAACATAGAAAATTTATTAAATACTCTTTCAGTTTAAAAACAAACTTTCTTCTTGGTGACAGTTTTAATTCTATAAAATGTGTTACGGTTTAGATGTGAGGTATCCCCTAAAAGCTTGTATGTAAAACAATGCAAAAAATTCAGAGGTGAAATCATTGGGTTATGATAGGGATTAACTGGGTGGTAACTGTAGGCAGGTAGGGTATAGCTAGAGGAGGTGGGTCTTTGGAGGCATGCCTTTTGGCTATATATTTTTGTCCATGGCCAGATAAGTCTCTTTCTCTTGGTACCATGTTCCCAGCTGCTTTGCTTCATTACAGTCTTTTACCATGATGTTCTGCCACACCTCAGACCCTGAGGAATGGAGTCTGATGTCTATGGACAGAAACAAGGATGGCAGGTGTTAAGATGAGGAAAGACAATCTATGAATATATGGAAAAGTAAAAACAAAATACTAAATAATTTTATATGACTGATGGTAGTACATGGATGTCAGGTGCACCCTAGTAACATACAGCAAATATTTTTATGGTGGAGAGGGAGAATGGAAAGCCCAGAAATAAACATACACATTTGCAGTCAATTGATTTTCAAAAAAAGATGCCAAGAATACACATTGTAGAAAGGACATCCTCTTTGGCAGATGCTTTAGGAAAACTGGATATCCACATGTAGACCCTCACTCCACATTATTAAAGGAATCAATTGAAAATGGATTAAAGCCTTAAATATCATAGCCCAACCTATAGTGATACAAGAAAAAAAACATAAGAGAAAAGCTCCATGACATTGATCTTGGTAATGGGTTTTTTGGCCATGACCCCCAAATGGAGGCAACCAAAGCAAAAGGAGACATGTGGAATTACATCAAACTAATGTGCTGCATAGCAAAGGAAATGATTATTAGAGTGAAAAGACAGCCTACTAAATAGGTTATCTGCAAAGTATGCATCTGACAATTATTAATATTTAAAATATTTGAAGATCTCGACCAATTCAATAGCAACAAAATAAATAACCCAATTTTAAAATGGGCAAAGGCTCCAAATAGACATTTGTTAAAATAAGACATACAAATGAGCAACAGGTTTATGAAAAAATGTTCAACATCACTAATCATCAGCAAAATAAATTAAAATCACAATGAGATATCACTTCACATATCTTAGAATGGCTCTTAAAGAATGAAGAGAGTTAAAAAGTGTGAGTGAGGAAGTGGAGTGCCCCCGAGTTCAATCCTCTGTACCCCCACCCCCAAAAAGAGAGATCTATTGTGCGTCTTGGTGACTATGGGTAATAACACTATATTATATATTTGAAAATGGTCAAGAGAGTTGATTTTGAATCCTTCTCTCTCCCTCTCTCTCTCTCTCTTTCTCTCTCTCTCTCACACACACAGTATGTGAGATAATGCATATGTTAAATAGCTTCTTTTAGTCATTTCATAGTATATATATATCATGTTGTATATCACAAAGTTATACTTTTTTTCTTGTTGATTAAATAATCATTTATGAAAAAAAAAGGAAGAGGATAGTTTTTTATCCTATTTTTACTGTATTAAACTAGGTCATCTTATCCACACCTGTGGGAAATGCACATATTTATGAAAAGTACTTGGGACATTATTAATAAGTGTCTGCTGGACTATGAATGTCAACATGTTAACCCATTTTCTGACAATGCAGTAAGTCAAAATTTTAAAACACATGGCAGGAAAAAACATATATTATAAAATTTAAAAGCAAACTTCTAAGCAACTCAAAGGAATTGAATTCACTGTGAAAATCATGAAATATGTTAACTAAATCACTGCATAAACATCATCACTGCATATCAGTGCATGTTGGGGGCAGCTAAAGTAGTAGTTGATTTTATTGTCTTATCAAAATAGTGCTCTGGGAAAAAAAGAAATTTAAAGCCCAAGTGCTGTTGGAAAGACTCAAAATTCAGAATTCATTAGGTAACTATCTAACTTAGAATATAGAAAAGAATAGCTGAATTTATCTAAATAATGTAGAAAGAAAAAAATGAAGATAATATCATAAATTAATGAAGGAGAAAAATCAACATAACAACATGCAATACAGTGGATTCACAGAAATACCTTGCTTCTCTGAAAGACCAATAAAATCAGACAATTCTCTGGCAGGATTACTGATTATAAAAGAGAAGGCCCAAATAAATTGGAAATGGGAGAGGTGATTGTAGATACCACAGTGAGTGAACCAATAATAAGAGGGTATTATCAACACCTCTATTATGTCAATAAGCTCAGAAGACAAATGAGCTGGAACCATTCCTAGATCACTGCTGTAGAATCCATCAGCCCTCCATGCTTGGCTCTTCTTCTCAGTCCATTATCCACACAGCAAAGTAACCCAGCTACAAAGCAGATCTAATCATGCTATGTTTCTGTTTAATATAAGCTTTAAGTGACTTCCTGTTACTTTGCAGAGAAAATCAGTTCTTGATATTTCTTTCCGTTCCCAACATCCTATCCCCACCCCATCTCCATCCTCATCTGTCTCTACTGTTCTTTCTTTGTGTTCCCAACATGGGCTGAATCTCTCTCTGCCTTGGACCTTCACTCTGTCTATTCTCTGTGTTGGTGGCACTTTTCACCACATTGCTTTGTACAATTCCTACTTACCTGTCATATCTCTACTATCTGCATGCTATGGCCTGGCCACATTGACAGATAGGATAAACCATCACAGCTGCTTAGTGACCAGTTGACCATTAGGTCACCAGGACAGAGGTCAGGTCCACTCATTATTTCCCTTGCTCCTCATTCCACAATGCACAGCGGCCTTGCAGTGTTCCCCTGTTCAGCATCTCTTCCTGACACTTAAGAAGACCTAAGAACAGGAGCAGGGTGGGTCTTTTACAGCCTGTCGTGCAGTATTGCAGGTCGGAGGGTTTGTGTCTAGAATCCCCTAAGTGAACTTTGTGAAAGAAGGGATTTCTTAATAATTCCTCAAATATATTTAACCCGTGTTTTAAGAAACGATTGAAAGTATGCGTGTTAGTTTTTAATTATATTTAATTTTTAGCAAAGGGAATTATATCAACTGGTGCTAATTTTTTACTTTATTTCCAATTAAATAAAAAGAGCAAAAAAGGACTGCAACAGTGGCATTAGTTATTATGGTTAAAAATAGTTCACATTAAGTATTGAGCTATATTATCATCTAATGTGTCCTTTGAATTATGAGTACTATGTTGCAGACACATTGGGGGAAATTCTTAGTGTTTTAGTAATAATGTAAAAGTTTTATTTACATTTTTTGGAAGCAGTGGGATTTTCTTTTTAATGCCTTACACTTTTTCTTTCTTTCATTTTCTCTTACAATGCATGGCTACTTCCAGATAATGTACATAGAGGATCATTATAGGAACCTACCTCAAATGGTTTTTACACTGAAATGAGGTAAACATAATTAATATTTATTTTACTAGCAATAGACAACAATGGTATAAGTGAAAACCTGAAGTTATTTTATGCTGACTTTTTAAAAAAGTAAATAAACCAATCAAAAAGTTAAAAAATGTCTAATGTGTCTAAAAAGAACAACAACAAAAAGTAAAAGAAGCATTTTATTTATTTTTTTTTTATTGGATGTTCACAACATTACAAAACTCATGACACATCATATTTCATAGATTAGAATCAATTGGGTTATGAACTCCCATTTTTACCCCAAATACAGATTGCAGAATCACATCGGCTACACATCACATTTTTACATACTGCCATATTAGTGACTGTTGTATTCTGCTACCTTTACTATCCTCTAAAATCCCCCCTCCCCTTCCCTCCCATCTTCTCTCTCTACCCCATCTATTGAAATTCATTTCCCTCCATGTTTGTTATCCCATTCCCCTCGTAAACTCTTATATATAATTTTGTATTACAATGAGGGTCTCCCTCCATTTCCATGTGATTTCCCTTTTTTTTTTTTCCTCCCTTTCCCTCCCACCTCATGTCTCTGTTTAATGCTAGTCTTTTCTTCCTGCTCAGCCTCACTGTTCTGCTCTTAGTTGCTCTCATTATATCAAAGAAGACATTTGGTATTTGTTTTTTAGGGATTGGCTAGCTTCACTAAGCATAATCTGCTCTAGTGCCATCCATTTCCCTGCAAATTCCGTGATTTTGTCATTTTTTAGTGCTGCGTAATATTCCATGGTATATAAATGCCACATTTTTTTTATCCATTTATCTATTGAAGGGCATCTGGGTTGATTCCACAGTCTAGCTATTGTGAATTGTGCTGCTATGAACATCGATGTGGCAGTATCCCTCTAGTGTGCTCTTTTAAGGTCTTCAGGAAATAGTCCGAGTAGGGCAATAGCTGGGTCAAATGGTGGTTCCATTCCCAGCTTTCCCAGGAATCTCCATACTGCTTTCCAAATTGGCCGCACCCGTTTGCAGTCCCACCAGCAGTGTACAAGAGTACCCTTTTCCCCACATCCTCGCCAGCACTTGTTGTTGTTTGACTTCATCATGGCTGCCAATCTTACTGGGGTGATGTGGTATCTTAGGGTGGTTTTGATTTGCATTTCCTTGACTGCTAGAGATGGTGAGCATTTTTTCATGTACTTGTTGATTGATTGTATGTCCTCCTCTGAGAAGTGTCTGTTCAGGTCCTTGGCCCATTTGTTGATTGGGTTGTTTGTTTTCTTATTGTCTAATTTTTTTAGTTCTTTGTATACTCTGGATATTAGGGCTCTATCTGAAGTGTGAGGAGTAAAAATTTGTTCCCAGGATGTAGGCTCCCTATTTACCTCTCTTATTGTTTCTCTTGCTGAGAAAAAACTTTTCAGTTTAAGAAAGTCCCATTTGTTGATTCTTGTTATTAACTCTTGTGCTATGGGTGTCCTATTAAGGAATTTGGAGCCTGTCCCCACAATCTGTAGATCGGAACCAACTTTTTCTTCTATCAGACGTAGAGTCTCTGGTTTGATATCTAGCTCCTTTATCCACTTTGAGTTGACTTTTGTGCGTGGCGAGAGGAGGGGATTTAGTTTCATTTTGTTGCATATGGATTTCCAATTTTCCCAACACCATTTGTTGAAGATACTATCCTTTCTCCATTGCATGTTTTTAGCTCCTTTATCAAATATAAGATAGTTGTAGCTTTGTGGATTAGTCTCTGTGTCCTCTATCCTGTACCATTGGTCCACCCGCCTGTTCTGGTACCAGTACCATGCTGTTTTTATTACTATTGCTCTGTAGTATAGTTTGAAGTCTGGTATCGCTATACCACCTGATTCACACTTCCTGCTTAGAATTGTTTTTGCTATTCTGGGTCTTTTGTTTTTCCATATGAATTTCATGATTGCTTTATCTATTTCTACAAGAAATGCCATTGGGATTTTGATTGGCATTGCATTGAACCTATAGAGAACTTTTGGTAATATCGCCATTTTGATGATGTTAATTCTGCCTAACCATGAACAGGGTATATTTTTCCATCTTCTAAGATCCTCTTCTATTTCTTTCTTTAGGGTTCTGTAGTTTTCATTGTATAGATCCTTCACCTCTTTTGTTAGGTTGATTCCCAAGTACTTTATTTTTTTTGAGGATATTGTGAATGGAGTGTTTTTCCTCATTTCCATTTCAGAAGTTTTGTCGCTGATATACAGAAATGCCTTTGATTTATGTGTGTTGATTTTATATCCTGCCACATTACTGAATTCATTTATTAGTTCTAGTAGTTTTCTTGTAGACCCTTTTGGGTCTTCTAGGTATAGAATCATGTCATCCGCAAATAGTGATAATTTAAGTTCTTCTTTTCCTATTTTTATGCCTTTAATTTCTTTCGTTTGTCTAATTGCTCTGGCCAGTGTTTCCAGAACTATATTGAATAGAAGTGGTGATAGGGGGCATCCCTGTCGTGTTCCAGATTTTAGAGGGAATGCCTTCAATTTTTCTCCATTCAGAATGATGCTAGCCTGAGGCTTGGCATAGATAGCTTTTACAATGTCGAGGTAAGTTCCTGTTATCCCTTTTTTTTCTAACGTTTTGAACATAAAGGGATGCTGTACTTTGTCAAATGCTTTTTCTGCGTCTATTGAGATGATCATATGGTTCTTCTCTTTAAGCCTATTGATGTGGTGAATAACATTTATTGATTTCCGTATATTAAACCATCCTTGCATCCCAGGGATGAATCCTACTTGATCATGGTGCACAATTTTTTTGATATGCCTTTGTATCCGATTTGCCAGAATTTTATTGAGGATTTTTGCATCTAGGTTCATTAGAGATATTGGTCTGTAGTTTTCTTTCTTTGAGGCGTCTTTGTCTGGTTTCGGAATCAGGGTGATGTTGGCCTCATAGAATGAATTTGGAAGAGCTCCCTCCTTTTCTATTTCCTGAAATAACTTGAAAAGTACTGGTATTAATTCTTCTTTAAAGGTTTTGTAGAACTCCGCTGTATACCCATCCGGTCCTGGGCTTTTCTTGGTTGGAAGTTTTTTAATTGCTTCTTCTATTTCATCTATTGATATTGGTCTGTTTAGGTTGTGAGTTTCCTCCTGACTCAGTCTGGGCAAATCATATGACTTAAGGAATTTATCGATGTCTTCATTTTCTTCTATTTTATTGGAATATAGGTTTTCAAAATAATTTCTAATTGTTTTCTGTATTTCTGAAGCGTCTGTTGTAACATTGCCTTTTTCATCCCGTATGTTAGTGATTTGAGTTCTCTCTCTTCTTCTCTTCGTTAGTATGGCTAGGGGTCTGTCGATCTTATTTATTTTTTCAAAGAACCAACTTTTTGTTTTGTTAATTTTTTCAATAGTTTCTTTTGTTTCAATTTCATTGATTTCTGCTCTGATTTTAATTAGTTCTTGCCTTCTGCTACATTTGCTATTGTTTTGCTCTTCCTTTTCTAGGGCTTTGAGATGAAGTGTGAGCTCATTTATTTGTTGGTTTTTCCTTTTTTTGAGGAATGACCTCTAGGCGATGAATTTCCCTCTTAAAACTGCTTTCATTGTGTCCCATAGATTCCGATATGTTGTGTCTGTATTTTCATTTATCTCTAAGAATTTTTTGATTTCCTCCTTTATGTCTTCTATAACCCATTGATCATTTAGTAACGTATTATTCATTGTCCATGTGATGTAGGATTTTTCCTTCCTTCTCTTATCATTGATTTCCAGTTTCATTCCATTATGATCTGATAAAGTGCATGGTATTATCTCAACCCCTTTATATTTACTGAGGGTTGCCCTATGGCATAATATATGATGTATTTTTGAGAAGGTTCCATGTGCTGCTGAGAAAAAAGTATATCCACTTGATGATGGTTGATATATTCTATATATGTCAGTTAAGTCTAAGTTATTGATTGTGATATTGAGGTCAATAGTTTCTTTATTCAACTTTTGTTTGGAGGATCTGTCCAATGGTGAGAGAGGTGTGTTGAAGTCACCCGTGATTATTGTGTTGTGGTCTATTTGATTCTTGAACTTGAGGAGAGTTTGTTTTATGAACGTCGCAGCACCATTATTTGGTGCATAAATATTGATAATTGTTATGTCTTGTTGGTGAATGGTTCCTTTTAACAGTATATAATGTCCTTCCTTATCCCTTTTGATTAACTTAGTCTTGAAGTCGATTTTATTCGATATGAGAATGGCCACGCCTGCTTGCTTACGAGGACCGTGTGCTTGGTATATTTTTTCCCAACCTTTTATCTTGAGCCTGTGTATGTCTTTTCCAGTCAGATGTGTCTCCTGGAGGCAGCATATCGTTGGATTTGTTTTTTTAATCCATGTTACCAGCCTATGTCGCTTTATTGGAGAGTTTAAGCCATTAACATTTAGAGTTACTATTGATATATGGTTTGTACTTCCTGCCATGTTTGATTATTTATCTCTTTTTTTTTCCTTAATTTAGTTTGTTTCTCCATGATTAGCTTTCCTCCCATCCTCTGTCTTTACTGAGGCACTTCCCGCTGATGGTTTTGGTTATTGTTTTCCATTTCTTCCTCGTGTAGAGTTTTGCTCAAGACGCTTTGCAATGCTGGTTTTCTGGCTACAAATTCTTTTAGCTTTTGTTTATCATGGAAGATTTTTATTTCGTTGTCGTATCTGAAGCTTAATTTTGCTGGATACAGGATTCTTGGTTGGCATCCATTGTCTTTCAGTGTTTGAAATACATTGTTCCAGGATCTTCTCGCTTTCAGCGTCTGTGATGAAAAATCCGTTGTCAACCTTATTGGATTACCCCTAAATGTAATCTGCCTCTTTTCTCTTGTAGCTTTTAATATTTTCTCTTTGTTCTGTATATTGGATAGCTTCATAACAATGTGTCTTGGCGTTGGTCTATTGTGATTTTGTGTGCTCGGTGTCCTGTATGCATCTACAATTTGTATATCTGTATCCTTTTTTATTTCTGGAAAGTTTTCTGTAATTATTTCCTTCAGTAAGTTACCCATTCCTTTGGCATGAATCTCTGTGCCCTCCTCTATCCCGATGACTCGTAAGTTTGGTTTTTTTATGTTATCCCAAACCTCTTGGATGTTTTTCTCGTGGTTTTTTACCAGCCTATCTGAGTTGGCTAGACTCTTTTCAAGGTGATATATTTTGTCTTCATTATCTGACGTTCTGGCTTCTACTTGCTCCACTCTGTTAGTGATACTCTCGATTGAGTTTTTAATTTGGTTTATTGTTTCCTTCATTTCTAGAATTATTGTTTGATTTTTTTTTATAATTTCTATCTCCTGATAAAGATGCTTAACTTCCTCTTTTATCTGTTTTTGTAATTCATTTTCAATGTGATCTTTAAGGTTCCTTTCCATCTGTCTAAGGTGTTCCTTGAGTTCTTTATATGGCCATTTTTCTGATGGCTCCAGGTCCTCCTGAATATTTAGGCTGTCTTTCATTGTTTGTATTCCTTTTCTTCCTTGCTTTTTTATGCTCATGATACTTCTTGTTCTGTTTGACTGTTGAGTTACTGTTTACTCTTATAAGTTTATTTGATGCTTGGGAGGAGAGGTATTAGAAGGGAAGGGAAGAAGTCACTAAAGAGAGCAAGTGTAGGCAGGTGGAGTTCAAGAGAGGGGGAATAAGAAAGTTGAAAAGAAATGAAAAGACAAAAGAAAAAAAAAAGTGAGAAGAAAGAGAGAAAAAATGAAAAAATAGAAATTTAAAACAAACGAAAAAAAAAATTATAATGGTAATAAAAAATGGAACTTGAAGTTTAAAAAATAATAGTAATAATAATAGAATAAGAAAAATTAACAAAAAAAATTGAAACCATTAGTAAGAAAGTTAAAGAACACAACAACGTCAACTACAAAAAGTGAGAATAAAAAAAAAAATACTAATAATAATCTTTAAAAAAATAAAAAAAAATTACTAATAATAAATGCAGTCATAAAGCTCGATTGAGTTCTCTTCCAGTGGGTGGAGCTATGCCCACTGGGCCAGGCTTCTCCTCTTGATAGGTGGGAGCCAATCACTGTGCCTCAGCTCTTCTTCCCAGACTGTGCGGGTCTCCAGTCCTGAATGCCTGGGTCCTTTTCTTGTGGTTCCTCAATCCGGGCCCCACTCGCCTGTGGTGCTTATCGCATTACTGTCTACACGTCTGGTCTGCTGCTCCTGGGAGCCCTGTTTTCATGGATGTCTGGGCACACCCTTTCTGTTTGCCTCCCTCAGGCCCTAAGTTTGTAGGGTTTGGGGCTGAGGACCCCCAGCGAATTTGTTTGCCCTCAGGTAGCAACTCCCCTGGTAGGTGGTGCAAGGGACCTCTGTTGTCGGCCCTGGTGGGGGCGATAGCCGGGAATTCTGTGCCGCTAGTCCCACATCACTCCCGATTCCCTGGGTCTGGCTATGGTGCTCTGTTTTTTTTTTTTTTTTTACCTCTGTGAGATCATGTGGGCCGACTAGTTATTTCAGCTGGGTCGTTAGTGCTGAGTCACTAGAAGCAGGCGATCCGGGGCTTAAACGCCGCAGATACGTGCTCAGTGTGCGTTTTCTGAGGGGCCCAAAGTGTACGCCCTAGCTCCACGTCAGCTCAGCATTGCCTAGTGATCCTGAGCAAATAGGCTTTAGATAGCAGCGCCGCCGCCGCAGCCTCCGCTGTTCCTCGGCCCGGTGCCTAGCTCCCGGAGCCCAAGCGGCTGCCGCCGCGGCTCTCCAACCGCCTCCTCCGGAGCACGGGTCCTCTCGCAGGGGGATGCCGAATGACCCAGCCTTCGGAGGACAGGGCTCGGCACGCCGCCCCGTTTTAGTCTCTAGCTGCTGCAGCTAGACCGAGTAGACAGGGCCCTCAAGGCAGCATGCCGGAAGCAAATGGCGGCTCCCGCGGAGTGGATTTTCGGCCCCGAAACCCCAGCCCAGCCAACAATTTCAGTCCACTAATTCTCCCTGTATAGACAATATTAAAAAAAAAAAAAAAAGGGCGGGGTGTACTGAGCTTTCTTAGCCTCAGGTACTTAGGATCCACTGCTGATTACCCATTCAGCTTCTCTGCGGGGAGCGAAGTGGAAGAGGAAGTAGATGGGCGCAAAGCGCCCGTGGCTCTGAGGAGAAAAGCGTCAGGGAGCCAAGCGTCTCTTTTTCAATCTTTTTGTTTTTTTTGCTGCTTGGCCTGGTGGTCCACTACAGATTAATGGTGAAAGGAGCTCTAACAAGCTGCGCAAAGTCTCGATTAAAGCCTCTGCTCTGAGCTCCAGGCTCAGCACTTCAGCCACCCCCGTACGCAGCCCAGTTCACTATTTCATAGAGGCTTGGTTAGATTCCCTTCACGTCGCCTCCTGGGCTGGGCGGGCTGGGGGCTGTTTGATGAGCGGGCGGAGACCCTTCTTGCCAAGCCAGGTCCTGCAGCCAGGGGCCGTTTGCAGAACGGGCAGGCAGCGGGGACCCTTCCCGCTGTGCCAGGTCCCGGCTCCGGGGGCCGTTTGCAGAACCTGGGCGGGCAGCGCCGGCTGCCGTTTGGCGGCGGCTGGCAGTGGGACTAGTCCTCTGCACCGCGTGGCCAAGATTCACTCCTCTGGGACAAACTGTCACCTCTAATCAACTTACTAATTTCCGGCAGGTCTCTTTTCAGCGGAGTTTTGCTCGAAGTTCATCAGTAGGTAGAATCTGGGTGTATTAATGGATCTTTTTGATCCCGTTACTGTAGAGATACTGAACGTGCTGTTTCCTCGCCGGCCGCCATCTTTCCTCCGTCCAAAAGAAGCATTTTAATCTATTTTGGAATAATAGGAATTTCTTGGGGCTGGGGATGTGGCTCAAGTGGTAGCGTGCTCGCCTGGCATGCGTGCAGCCCGGGTTCGATCCTCAGCACCACATACAAACAAAGATGATGTGTCCGCCGAAAACTAAAAATAAATATTAAAAATTCTCTCTCTCTCTCTCTTAAAAAAAAGGAATTTCTTTTTTCGCCTTGATACTGGATGTTGAACCTAAGACCTCGCATACCAGGCAAATGCTTTACCATTGGGTTACATCCTCAGCTCTTTTTATATTTGATTTTGAGTCAAGAGTCCCACTGAGTTTCTCAAGCTGGTCTCTAACCTGCCATTCTCCTGCCTTAGATTCCTGAGTAGCTTGGATTATAGGTGTGTACCATCACTTCCAGATGAAATTTCCATTTTCAAAATCACAGTATTTTCTTGCTATAATTAACATGAGTATCATAAATTTTAAGCATATTAAAAGTCACTACAGAAGTCATATGTACAGTATAAAATTACTGGAAGATAGAAATGAACAATCAGAGACCCCTTCATGATATTTGATGTGGTTTTCCCCTCCATTTGACTTTGATGATCTAATACATAATGGAGGGTATGGTAAGGAGACAGGCAGGATGACCTTCTCATGACAGCTTCACCATATTCCACCTGGCTTTGGTAAACATAATGAGTTTGCTTTCTGAAACAATTCATCACATTTTAATTAATTTCTGTCTGCAGGTCTGCAAGAAGTACATGTTACTTTGAAGTTCATCCTGCCAACTTTAGGTTGACTGATGCTTTCATTTTTCTCGTTGATAGCTATGAGCAAACTGTTTTATGTGCTATGCTACTTATAGAAAATAATAAGTGTATTAAGTGTACAAATCATTTGCAAGTTATGTGATTGGTCATAATAACATTCACCTGTTATTTTTCAATCTTTGAGATCAAACAAATAGATAAGCAGTAATATCCTTAGCTTCTTTAGAAACGTTTTGGATTATGCACATGCAGAGCCCCAGATACAATTTATAAAAGTATGTAATTTGGGCACATAAATTTGGATCAGTACAATTACTGGGTAACTATGTGATTTTGAGTAAAATGCATAATGCCTGTGCCTTATTTCTTCATTTTAAAAACAAGGTAGTCAGACACAAGTTTCAAGTTTCCCTTTACATCTAAAATTCTTGTCAGAATTTTTATAAAAGATATTATGAAAGATAATCTTATCAGTAAAATGGGGATACTGAAGTTTAGGAGGATTATTTATTCCTAGTCAGTTGCTTATAAGAGAATTTAAAATTATTTTGTATGAGACTTTGAGCAGTTGTTCAGATAAGTTTTTCACAAATTTGTGACCTGATTTGGTTTGCTTATATTATAGGAACTGTCAAGTCCTGTATGGGTTGAATTGGATGTATGATTTTACTTTTATTACTACTAATATTCATTCTGCCTAAAGTACTAAATTATGTGAGAAATGTTGAAAGGGATAACTGAAGAATAAATGTTAGATCATGTCAGATCAGTAGTGGCCCAGATATGAAAAGTGACTCATAGTGAAGAGAGAGAAGTTGAACAGCCCAGTCCCATGGTCAGTCTTAACTACTTAATGTTAATTTTAGGTGAGACCATCTTCCATCCTTAGTATTACCACCAGCAGCCAACATCCTCAGTGAACAGTTAATGAGTGCTTCTTTGTGTCATGCACTGTACCAAACACATTGCATCTAAACCTCAAAAAAAAAAAAAAAACCCCAACGGGGTGCATATGTTGAGGACACACCACAGATTTTCAAATAGTAGATTTAGAATTCATTTCCCATCCTTGGGCTCCAGAATGTGCTCTTGGCATCTCCACCACAATGCCCCTGAATCCTGCTCTTCTGTTTCCTCTACTTAACCTGCTCATTGTATACTTGCCACCTCCAATTTCATCTCCCTGCACAGATTTCCACTTTACGTGACTCCTTCTGTTGCCAATTCAAGATAAAAACATTGGTTTATTTAACACTAGTACATTCCTGCTAGGAAACCTGGTTCTTCAATCAGGGACACATATGCTTATAAATTGGGAGTTTTGTTCTGACTTGAATATGAGTGTTGAAAATAATATATTTATAAAACCTATAAAAGTCACTTGGGCATAAATTAATCTGTGTTTTAACACCTCTCTTATTATTCTGTGTCAGTGGTTCTTAACATTTCTGAGGTGATACAGAATCCTTGAAGTTGGTGAAGCCAAGAAATCTCTGTGCAAAAGGAGAGAAAGCAGTGCATGTAAATACAGAATTTTCATAAAGCTGAAGGCAGTTGGATTCCCAAACCCCTTCCTGGGGTCACAGGTTAACAATACCTGATCCACAGTGTGAGCTTTATTTACCCTCATGCAATAACTTGGCAAATGCTATGAGCTTATTACTATATTACTTTCTGAAAAACATTTGAACAATGAATAAGCAAGTGAAATAAAGGGCAATGTATACTCAGGGTTGTGAAAGGCCGCTTTGGCTCCTTTCTTCCATTAGTCTTTGACCTTTCTTTGCGGCCCTTCTTTACTGCAGGTCGGTTTTACTGAGTCTCTGTAGTTAAAAGGACTAATTGTAAGGAAAGGTCAGAGCCTAACCCTAGATTTCCTATACTTGTCCTAATATCTCTTGAAGGAAACAAAAGATCTGCTGCAGTTAAAGAAGGGTCAAGAAAGAAAAGTTAGTTAGATGATTAAATCAAAAAGCAGTCATTAATTTTAAAATAATTACTAGGAAGACCCAGGGCACCCTGCAACATTAAAGCAGAAAGAGCTCAGGATATATTGTTCCTAAGGCCAACTCCTTTCCTGGAATGGGTCAGTCAGAAAAGTAATTGTGTTCACTCCATTTGGGTTATACAATATGCTTGCCAAAATGCTTTAACATTTATTCAGTTATCAGGAAATCATGAATACCACATTTTAGATCTGTGGAATACTTAAAATACTACCTTATATTTTAGGTGAAGTTAGGTTTGCAAAATGACAGACTCATGTGAATAAACATATTTAATTAATTAAATGAATTTCTAAGTTACATGTCTGCTGTATGGTAACATCCATATAACTTCAGTTTATGTTGTTTTATTAAGGGTAAGTGATTTAGGATTTTTTCCATCTCTGAAGTATGAGCATGAATCAGTGTTTCTGAGAGATTAAAGCATGCCACTAATGAAATACTGATTTAATCGTCACTCATTGCTAGTTTCTTTTAAAAAAAAAAATCTGTAATTGAATAAAATTATTCTCAAGAGACTGGACATAGTTCCTTGGAGATGTACTTAATATATGTCAGTTTTCATGTTTGGCCATAAAACAGAATTATCGTTATGAAATAATTAGATTTGACACTTAACTTGGGGGACCTTTCAAGGATAGTAATGAATAAAACTGGAAAGCCCGGTTATGTTTATTTGGTGTCCTTAAATTTCTTTTAAGTCTTTCATTCATCACCATTCAGCATCTACCTCAATCTTGCTTTGTGCAGAGAATGCACTGGTAACTTTGGTTATGGAAAGGAGGACAGTAAAAATTTCACTTCTGTAGTGAAAAGGGATCATCATCCAGGCAGAACGTGCTTTCAGAATTAAAGTCAAGGAGACCTCTTGTCTGGTCACACCAGGCGAGAGGCAGCACTTGGATTTGACCAGCAAAGAAACTTGAATTTGTTTTTCTTTTATTGGTTGTTCACAACATTACAAAGCTCTTGACATATCATATTTCATACATTAGATTCAAGTGGGTTATGAACTCCCATTTTCACCCCAAATACAGATTGCAGAATCACATCGGTTACACATCCACATTTTTACATAATGCCCTATTAGTAACTGAAGAAACTTGAATTTTATAAAGAAAATATAAAATAGGAAGGGCATTCAGGGTTCATAAAAGGGGAGACCCAAAGGCAGAAAAATAGGACAATGTGGGAAAATGCACCCAAAAGTAGAAGGATAGAAGAGTATGGGGAAAATTCTGGGAAGGAGACACTGCAACATTGCCAATAGAAGAGTGGTATGATAGAAATCTATAAAAGCTAACTGGGCAATAAAGTAAAAGGGCTTGAATCTCTGACTTTAGAAGTATATAATTTGTCTGAAACACAATTTTAAAGGTCATTATTGGAAGGGAATGGTGTCATGAGGATAATAATAACTGATATTTGCTGAACACTTATATTGTGCTAGGAACTTAGCTAAGAATTTTCATGTTATTTTATAAAATTCTCACGGAAAGTTTAAAAATATATATTACTACCCCTGTTTTATAGAATAATAATTTGAACAATGAATAAGTAAGTGAAATAAAGGGCAATGTATACTCAGGGTTGTAGTTTGGAGTTTGGAGACATTGATTAAATTGCCCAAAGGTAACTAAGTCATATACATAATATAATAAATGGCAGGGTCGGGGCTTAAAACCCCATCCACTTGACTCCATAGTCTAAATCCTTTCATTTACTATATCAAGATCTGACTCAGGCCTTAGGAAGTACATATGTGAATGTTTTGTTTTTGTAGGTAGATTCTACACTTGCCAGAAACAAAGATTGCATCTCTTATTATAGAGGCTATCCCAAACCACCTGAACTGGATGCTAAATATGTTAGCACTCAAAAAGATATTGTCATCTGGGCACTATGGTACCCACCTATCATCCCAGTGGCTCAGGAGGCTGAGGCAGGAGGATCATGAGGGTTCAAAGAGCAGTGTTATCAACTTAGCAATTCAGCAAGAACCCTGTCTCTACTAAAATATATTTTAAAAAAAGGTCTGGGGACATGTCTCAGTGGTTAAACACCCCTGGGTTCAAACCCCAGTACCAAAAAATAAAAATTAAAAAAAAGAAATTGTCAACTGTTATGGTTTGGATATGAGGTGTTCCCCAAAAAGTCCTGTGTTAATTTAGGAGGTGAAATGATTAGATTATGAGAGCTATAATTTCCCTCTGTTAAGTTGTTATTGTAGGGTATTTTGGTCACAGCAACAAAAATCTGACTAAAACATCAAATAATAATGATAGTATTTGCTTCATTTCACTGTGCAAGATAGGTGTTGCTGACTTGCATTGGCTTGGTTGCTAGGTATTGTGTGCAAAGTAGTCATAGATTTAACTGCTTTCTCTTAAGATAAAAACTATTTAGAAGACTTTAGAACATATTTTGACTCTGTTTCTATGAAGAGTCTCACAATTTAGAAACTTATGTGGATAATTTGATTTGTAACCCTATTGTTAAGTGGTCATGTGGCATCAGGCAGAAATGACCTGAAAAATAATCATGAGAACTCAACAAATATGTGATTGTTTAATATATAGTATATATAATTCTGCCAAAATTGCAACCTTTTTGGCTGTTAAGAAGTACCTCTTTTTCTGACTCATTGAAAGATTGCTTCAGTTTTCCTATCTGTAAAATGACATAGTCCATGTTGTTTATGGTTAAGTCCATGCCATTATGGATGTAAAGCCAATTTTCTTACTAAACCACTTTGAAATCAAAGATGAAAGCTGTGTCAGAAGTTTAAATACCATCAAATACCCATTGAGGTTTAAATTGATGACAGGGACCACTTCTTTACTTGCCTGTATGTGAACTTTTGATCCTCATAGATGAAAGACTCTTCAAGTAAACGCTTGATAGTCTCTCATTTCCCTCCACACTCTATTCCAACTTTTTATGGTTTAATGTCTGGGCAAGAAAATAAATGTGGAATTTTGAAATATCTTGACATAGGAAGTATCATTAGCACTGTGTCACATTAGAACCTTGAATATTTTAACAGGTTTTAGATAATGTGATGAATCAGAATATGACAATTTCAAGGTCATCACCCCTAAATACATATCTTTTTACATTGACACATATTTGGGGGGATATCTTTTTAAGTGGCCACATCCTATGAGAGAACTTGTTTTATACTTTAAAGTATTTTAAAATAAAGAAGTTAGAATCATTTCAGTGAAATTGATATGAAAGATGCATAGGTACAGAAGAGAAGGGACCTACCCAAGATACTTTTGCAGTTGTTATTTAGGATGGGCAAGACTTGAAAACTTCTAATATTTGCCAGCTGGTCACTTAGGTGACCTCTTTATGGCCATTCATGTCACTTGTAAGCTCTGGTTTTAGAGAAGAGCTGTATGGTTTGGATCTGATGTGTGTTCTGGTTGTTCGCTTTCTTCTCTCATTGGATTTTGATCTGCATCTGGATAGAATGTGTGCTCTTTGGCACCTCTCTGTGCTAACACTAAGCTTTCTGCTTAAGGGTTTTAGGTAAAGAGATGCTGAATAATTTTTTATTTTACTTTCATTTGATTCCAGGGAAGATGTATATATAAAACCAATCAAATGAATTATAGCCCACACTAGAATTCTCACGTTATTTCAGTGAATCATTAGAGAATCTAGTTACTCTGTTTTCTGTTCCAATTTCTCTTCTCAAATCTGTCATAGGAACAAAAGATCAAAAACAGATTTTTTTTCATTAGTTTCAAGATGGTTTTATAGCTGTTTCAAGCAAAAACATCTAAATAATGCTTACTAAAGTCCTTGCACTGACATATATATTGCCTGATTCAAAGCAGTATTTTGAAGCTGGAATTTTTTATCCCCATTTTATCAATAAGTATACTAAAACTTGGAAAATTTATATGACCTCCTCATTCTGGATAGGTAGTAAATCCCAGAGGTTTTTCATTACATGTCTTAGAATGACATGATTTCTTAGTTCTAAGGTTTTATAATACATGCCACTTCACATGACTCAGAGTAATTGTGAAAATAGATATGCAGAAAATAGATAATTTAAACTTGTAAATTAGAAAAACTATGTAGCCTATTTATATAGCATTTTTGAGACTATATAGTTACCTAATAAATATGATCACATTTATAGATAATATTAGTATTGCTTTTATCACTGTTATTATTGAAAATACAAACTTAAAAAGCTCATGTGGTCAGATTCTCTCACCCTTACCTCTGAACTGGTTTGTAATTTATCCAGGATCAAATAGTAAAGGGAAATTTTAACTATTAGCTGTGTTTTCATTCCTTTAATTTTTATCCCTTTCTAAAAAGTGAAATCTGATCTAGTGACTAGTATAAGTATTTAGGTTCAGTTTGAAATTGCAGTCCAGGTTCTCTGGACCATAGCTTGTCATGGATGCATCAGCCAATGAAATGAAAATACCTTTCCAAGGTCTGGTATCCAGCCTGCTCCAAAGTTATATTTCTAGATGTTAATTCATCACAGTAGTTCTCTCACCCTCACTTACTTATGATGGTTAGTTCAGCTTTATCATTCCTTGGAGAACGTGATTCTAGGCAATGGTTCTCCCCCTGTGGTCCCTAGACAACACCATCTGCACCACCAGAATCAGATGCTTGGAGTTAGAACTAGCAATCCATGTTTTTAAAACTCCATCTGGTGATTTATGAAGCACACTATAGTTTGAGATTTTCATCTCCCTTATTATCCACATCAAGAGATCTTTAAGTTTAGCAATTCTACTTCTACATCTTTCTCAAGAACTATTTATTTATTTATTTATTTATTTATTTATTTATTTATTTATTTATATTTAACAATCACTAGGTGATAAGGCCAGTGTTCTGGTTCCATAACTGATCAAATGCCCCTGTATTTTTTAATCTAAAACTTTTGGTATAAATAATCACTAAAATAGTTCTCTTACCCTGTCATCCTTTCTGAAAATAAAAATGAAACAAAGCAAACAGTTAATTATTTCATCAAAGTCAAATGTCTCTTCCTAAGATCTCTGTATTTTTAACCCGTCTTTGCAGCCTCATTACCTTTTTTTTTAAAAAAAAAAAAACCTGTTTTGTAGCCATATTGAGATTTGAAAGTACACCCTGTTTTGTTGTGTTTTACTGTTTTGCTGTGTTTTCTTCTATTTTGATGTTGTTTAATCCTGCTATAGTTTATTCTGGTATATATGTTCTCACACTATGTGTTCATCTAGTAGATCTATTAAATTCATTCACATTTTTATCTGAATATACATGAATATTTGGAAAAGTCTTAATATATATAAAATATGCAGAAGAAAGTAACAATACAGTATTATCACTTCTGTATTACTGTTCCTATTGTTTATAATCTTCCTGTGCATTTCTCTATAGTTTAACCATATTTTATATTTAGTTTTATGTAGTAGCACTTAATTTAAAATATTTATGCTATTAAAATTTTGTATTCAAATGCAATTGTATTGACTTCAAACTAGCCTAGTATGAAGGATCCATAGTGATTTAATAATAGTTTTTCAATACAACTTGCAGGCTATTTCCTCCCATGCAGAGGCGGGGAGACCTCTTGTAAATATTGGTTCAAAGCATCTTTATATGTCAGCAGTTTACCCACAGTTTTGGTTTTAAAACAGATTCTCAGAAGTGAAGTTATTCTGTTAATTTTATAAATATTTAACTAAAAATTGCTCTTAATGGGTCATTTAGAAGGAATTATATGTTTTCTTGCTATAAATCTATTTGAAGGCTTTCTTTGACAACCATTTTTTATATGTAATTGGTACCGTGGATATTTTTTTTGATGTTTTCTAATAATATATCATACAAGCATTTTGCCATTTCATTAGCAGGAGTTAATAAAAATCATTTTAGGGACTGTGTAATGTTCCATTTGAGTATCAGTATTTAATCATCTTAATTGTTTAAAACTTTTTAGTTATTTTGATATGTCAATTAAGAAAATTATTTATGAAACTCTTTATACAAATGAACATTTCAGTTCTCTTATTACCTTCTTATATTAGTCTCCTAGAAGTGCATCAAAGGGTATGAACATAAATTAAGGCCCTTAAAACATCATGCCAAAATTGTTTCCAGAATGGCTTGCCAATTTAGACTGTGAACACAGTATGAGAATGCTTGATTCAGTGCTCCCTTTTTAGCACTGAAGATTATAATGTTTTAATCATTGCTAAGTTATAGGGAAAGCAGTATTTTAATTTGCATTTATTTGATTAGTTGTGTTTGAATATTTTTCATGTTCATTAGTCATTTGTATTTCTTCTAGGAATTTTCTGTACATAATCATTGCCAATTTCTAAGTTGTAGTTGTACAGTTTCCACTTGCTGTAACGGATATTAACCCTTTAATATATTTTATTATATTTTGATGACTGTTTTTTAAACAATATGAAAATTATTGCTTTTTTTTTTTGCTCTGCTGGGGATTGAACCTTGAACTTAGGGTACACGATACCACTGAGTCCTATCCCAAGCCCAACAATTATTTTTTTGTGTGAATTTTCTCTTTAAAACTAAAGTTATTTGCTGGTAAATAAAACCTGTTCCCAAATATCTTCAATAGTGCTATTAATATGATAATAATACCTACCCCCATAGTATGTAAGGCATTTAGAAGGTAGCCTAGAAAATAGTAAGTTTTCATTAAGCTAAAACTGATTATGGTAATTCTATGAAAATTAATGTACCAGTTCACTAGGAGGAATGGAGGGGAGAGCACAGATTTGAAATAGTAACTCAATTTCACCTGAAACAAAATAAAGAGTAGGTCTGAAAACTTTCGGAAAGAGGGAATTTATATGTAAAATAAGTTTGCTGTTTGTTAGAATCAAAAGGCAAATATCTAACTCAGAAAATAATTTTAATTTATATAAAAAAGCTTTCAAAACATAAATATATAACCATGCAAGAATGTGAAATGTACCAATAGAGAAGTGGAGAAAGAGAATGAATATGCTATTCCCACATTTATATAAACACAGTTCAAACTTCCTAATAATCTAAGAAATACAAATATAAATCATCATACATTTTTCTCTGTGAAATTGACAAAAACCAGCTAATCCACATTGTTTTTAAGAGTGGAAAAATGGGCTAGCTCATGGTGGAAGTGAAAATAATACCACCTTTCTAGGGGGAAATTTTGCAATATCAGAACTTTCAAATATTTATATATGTGGATTCTACTTATAGGAATTTTCACAAGAGAAAATAAGGATTACATATAAAGATTCTTATATAGCTTATTTTTATAATAATGACTCATGTCAAACAATCTAAATTTTCAACAGCAGAGAATGCATGGCTTAATGGTCAGCTTAAACATAATAATCCTATGCAATACCTCATGTTTTAATTATATAGAAAATCATTCATAATATACCTTTTAATTGGAAAGATGAAAATAATTCAATATTCATTTTGAAGCCAGTGTGTATTTGTGCTTGTGTGAATGTGTGTGTATTTGGAGTATGAGTTTATATGATGGGATGTTTAAGGGTTAACATGCTTGTTCATGAACATAGGTCATTGTGAAAATATGGGTGTGTGTGTATGTGTGTGTGTTTAAGGGGTTGTGGATATGTGTTTGTGTTTATGGGTGTTTTCTTGGGTCAATGAATATTAAAGATAAAAAATTCAAATATATCAAAATAATTATAATAACTATAACTGAATAGGTGGGATTAATTTTCATCCATTTTTCCAATTAATGTGCTTCCATGTATTTTATTATTCTTGGATAAATATTGTTATAATTACTTACAAAATAGTATCATAAATATAAAGAAGTATCTTTAAGAATTAAAAAAAAACCCTCCTAAATCCTAATAAACATGGTAACAAATTCTAACTAACTCGGATATAATTTGTAAGCTGGACGAATTTTAAAAGCAGAAACTGGACAAACAACTATTTGTATAACTTTTTAATGTATTATGAGAATACTTCACATGAAATGTGAAGTTTTAGTTTGAACTAAATAACATTAGTGTGAACTCTTCTGTTTTTCTTTCTCAGTGCATTTTTATGCATTTTACACAACATAAAATGTCTTATGGATATTTTACGCTAAAGCAAGTTAAACTGGATAGTTTCAGAATTTATTTTTGGTTTATAAGAGATCCTTTATGCCTCAATGTAAAATTGAAGCATTTCAAATATTTAAACAGGTGCTGTTTGTTCATTAATGATTTGAAGTGTTAAGTCAGGATTTATTTAACACCTCACTCAGGAAACAGCAAAAAAAAAAAAAAAAAAAAAAAAAAGATTAGAGTTTAATCCAATCCTCCAGACCAGAGACTCTCTAAAATTGTGTTCGGAGATGTTAATGGGTATTCTGGGGGGAAAAAAAAAGATTAAAGATTATATGGCAAATAAGGTAGGAAAATACTGTCCATTTTAATCCTCCCATTGATTTTTCAGCTCACATTAGCTCTTTGAGGTTTCTCACTTTTTGATTTATTTTTACTTTCAAAATTTTCTTTACATTTAGGTCCAATTCATAAAAACAAAGGTTGTACATTGTCAATACATTGTGTAAGGTTTAAATCAAATTATACATAATTATCTCCTTGTACATTTATTTCTATATGATGAAAATTTTCAAAATTCCTTTTTCCTTCTATTGGACATATATAATTCATCTTGATTTTCCATGTCAACCTACTGTGTAACAGCACACCAGAACTTCTAGCTAATATCTAGTTGTAAGTTAGTACCCAATAATCAAATTTTCCCATCACATTCTTAACCCCACCCCTGCATTCTACTCTCAGTTTTTATAAGATCCACATTTTCAGATTCCACAAATGAGTAAGATTATGCAATGTTTGTCTTTCTTTGCTTGGCTTATTGCATTGAACATAACAATGTCTATTTCCATCTGTGTTATCATGAATCTTAGAATTTCATCCTTTCATATGACTGAATAGTGTTCCACTATAAGTATTACCACATTTTCTTTATCCATTTATCAGTGATGGACATTCAGCTTCTTCTGAATAGTGCCACAATGAACACAAAAGTGCAGATGTCTCTTTGACATCCTAATTTTATTTGCTTTGGACAAATATATTAGTGGGAATGCTGTATTATATGGTAGTTCTATTTTTATTTTTTTGTGGAACCTCCATGCTGTCTAATTTCTTTTCCCATTAACAGTATACCAGGGTTCCCTTTTTTTTTTTCTACATCCTTTCTAATACTTGTTACCTTTTGTCTTTTGCTAATAGTTGTTCTAACTCAATATCTTATTATGGTTTTGGTTTGCATTTTCCTGATGATTATGATGGTAAGCATTTTTTTCTATACTATTGGCTGTTGATATATATCTGAAATACCTATTAAGACCTATTGCTCTTTTTTAAATTGGCTTATTTTTTTAAAATATTGCAGTTACATTGAGTTCCTTATATTCTGTATATTAACCACTTGCAAATATTTTTCTACTTCTCCAGGTTATCTCTTCACTCTATAGATTGTTTCCTTTGCTGTACAGCAAATTCAGTGAATAAAATTGTTTGTTTCCTGTGCTTTTCGTGTCTTATCCAAAAAATCCTTACTTATTCCATCGTCCTAAAATGTTTCCCTTGATTTCTTCAAATGGTTTCATTTTTATGTCTTTTAAATTTAGGCCTTAAATGAATTTTGAGTTGATTTTTTGTAACTGATGAGAGATAGGAGTCTAGCTTCATTCTTTTGCATGCAGAGATTCTATTTTCCCAGTGTCAATTATTGAAGAGGCCATCATGGTTCCAATGTGTATTTGTAGTACCTTCATCAAGAATCAGTTGACTATTTGTGCAGGTTTACTCCTAGACTTCTATTGTGTTGATTGGTCTGTTTGTCTTTTTATGACAGTATCCTGCTATTTTGATTACCACAGCTTTGTAGTATATTTTGGAATCAGATAACTGCAATGCCTTCTTTTCTTTTTCCCACTAGATGGCTTTGGCTAGTTTGAATTCTTTTTTTGTCCTTCCATACAAATCTTAGGATTGTTGTATTTTGTTAGGTATTACATTGAATCAGTTTATTTATTTGGCAGTATTTTGATCATATTGATTGACCAGTTCATGAACACAGAATGTTTTTCCATTTCCTTGCGTTCTTTTGTTCTTTGTGTTCAATTTCTTTTATCAATATTTTATGGTTTTGGAGATTATAGAGATCTTTACCTCTTTGATTCATTTTTATTCTTAGATTTTTTGTAACTATTGGAAATGAGATCACTTTCTTGATTCTTTTACAAATGATCTGCTATTGGAATAGAAAGGCATTGCTGAATTTTGCATCATAATTTTGTATCCTGAAACTTTGCTGAATTCATTAGTTATAATGTTTTTTTTTAATGGAGTCTTCTGAGGTTTTCAATTTTAAGACCTTTTCATCTCCAAATCATGACAATTTGACTTCCTCCTTCCTGATTTGGTTGTCTTTTATTTCTTACTTTACCTGCTTGCTCAGAAAAGGACCTCCAGTACTTTCTTTGAAAAAAGTAGTAGGCATATTTATCTTGTTTCAGATCGTATGTATCATTTTCACATTTTTTGACTATCAAAAATCTCTGATTTTTCAATTCCATACCGAATTCCTTTTGCTTGGTAAAACATTTTCTGATTATCTCACAATTAAATAATTACTTTCTTTCTCTTGTGCAAGTTTCTTGGTTTTTTTAAATTATTCTTCTTCTTTTTTTATAGTATCAGGGATTGAACCATTGAAACTAGGGACACTCAACCCCTGAGTTACATCACCAGTCCATTTTATATTTTGAGACAAGTTCTGGATACTTTGCTTAGAGCCTCTCTAAATTGCTGAGGCTGGCCTTGAACACGTAATTTTCCAGCTTCAGCCTCCTGAGCCGATGGGATTATATAGGTATATGCCAACCTGTTTACAATTTTTTCAAAGCCTTTTACATCCACCTGATTGTAAAAGGAAGTGCAATTTTTTTTTATAAATTTATCTTCTCATTTAGTAGGGTTTCAGGAGCAAGCAACATTAATAGATATACTCAATCTTCCAAGTTTATCTAGAAATCTTAAATGTCTCCTTTAGAAATATGTAAGAATTTAACATTGTAGGTCATTGGACATAGTTTGGATAAGCACTAAAGGCCAATTGTCCATAACATCCACTTCATATTGACTTCACTAAAGTGATATTTCTTCCTTTTTCTCTTATCACTTTTCTTTGATCCTCAACAGTAGGTTCTTATTATTTTGTTTCTAAGAAATAAAGACCTAAAGAACAAACATACCCAAATAATGATTATTAATATATGATTAGATGCATAGTGGTGGTAAAACACAATACCTGTGAAGTATTTAAACTGGAAAAAAAATTCAGGCACCCACACTGAATCTGAATATGCACAGCCCTCTACATCTAACTACCAGTTTACAGGACACAGGTCACTGGGGAACCACCAGATAAATGACAGAGCTGAGATGCAATCAGCATAACCTAGGCATATAGACCTAGGCATATAGACTGAGAGATTATGTATAGAACAGTCCTGTTCCTTCAACAACAACAAAAAAAGAAAATTGAAAGAAAAGAAAAAAATCTGAAACTTAAAAGGCACAATATCACAAGGCATAGAATTTATTTGGGTTCTGGTGAAAGCAAACTATAGAAATAAATTACAAAATAAGATAATTGTTTTTTGAGAGATTGTTGCAACTTTGGGTGTAATAAAGTTAATGTTGCTATTTTAAGAACTTGTCTGTATTAAAAATTGCTACTGAAGTAGCTTATTAGTTGGAATGATGCTGCTTGTGATATGTTGGATTTGTCCACAGTTATCTAAGTAGATGAAACAAGATTGAGATTGTGTTAATGATGACTAAAGGTGATCTGGATTCATTAGGTTCATTTGCCATTCTTTCACTTTTCTCTTGGAAATTCTTCATTAGAAGTAGTAAAAAAAACATTAGAAATACTGCTTCAATACCTTTCAAAAGATTATTATGTCTGCTTCTGAAAAACTCAACTCAGAATTCAAAGTCCTTTGGATTCAAACAAGAAAATGATATTAAAAATGTCAGGGTACAATTTGGAATACAGAGCTCAAATTTGAAACTAGAGTATGTGTTCTGAGATATGCATGCTGATCAGACCTAGCTATTGAAATATTCATAAATAATCCTAGATATTATGAAGATTTGCTTTATTTTAATTCCATGCACATTGTTATCATAGCAAAATATTCTAAATGGCTTCTTTTCTCATAGCCCACTGTGTCTCTATATGTTTTAGGCTATCAGAAGACCGTATCTGTTCCCAAAATGAATGAGATGCTGATCCCTCAAAGCCTACTTTTAAAATAAATTCATTATGAGCCAACAAAGAATCCATTCTCCAGTGGCCACAATATCATGCCAGGGATACATCTGAGTCCTCAAAACAGCCAGTGTAGTCTAATGTTTCTTGTCTCTGCAACCTTCTTAGTCTCCTCTTACTTCCCCTTCTCCATTCTAGCCTATAGCCACTCTTCCCTAGTGTGCTTTATGATTTCTGTTTTCTCTTCCTGGGAGATTCCTAATCAACATAATTAATTTTAATGTTAATTCAGGTCATATTTTGAAATCTGACAAATGTGAAATACTCCTTCCTATAGTCTTTTGTTTCACATGAACTTGGCGCTGCTATCACAAACTTGCCCTTGCCAATCCTCCTTTCTTGGTTTTTTTTTCCCCTGAAACATTCATCTGTATACCATATTTTACATATTTACCTTTTTTTAAGACAACCTGTTTATTTATTCTTATCTTACCTCACCAAAATGAAAGCTGCATAAACCCAAGATTTTTGCCTAATTTATAGTTTGCTCTAATATTAGATTACCTTGCACATTTTAGTGCTCCATACTTAATGACTTAACTATTATCTGACAACTATTGACTATATGTTAAAATGTAACAAACAATTTTTTTTAAATGTCTCAAGTGTAATGATCGCAAACTCTTATCGTTTTCTGCAGTTTTCTTTGGATGATAATTCAGAATCATATTATCAAGCATAACTGATGTGCAGTGCTCCTCTTGAGCACACATGAACAAACATAGGAGCTGTCAATTTCCTGGAAGAATTGTTGACAACAGGGTACCAATAATGCTGTATAGATTGGTGAACAATATTAATTTATTTTTCCAACTTTAGCTAGGTATAACTGGCAAATAAAGTTGCATGCATTTAAAGTATACAATTTGATGTTTTGATATGCATATATAATTGGTGAAACAAATACCATTATCAAATTATTTAGCATATCTATCACCTCACATAGTTGCCAAATTTTATGTGAGGAGAGAACACTTAAGATCTACTCTATTAGCAAGTTTCAAGTATGTAGTATTAATAACTGTACAGATATAGGGAGGGGAGTGGGAGAGAGATTGTTTTGCTTACTCAAAATACACAAGCAAGAGAGTCCAGAGTCATAAGATCATTTGCCTGATATAGTTGTCCATAGAGGAAGGAAACAAAGCAAAATAATAAAAAGACATGGTGTAGCTCATCTTCTCTCCATGCTTTGTCACATATATTCAATAACTAAGGGCCACAATAACAGAGTAGAGAGAAATCAGTTGACCATAAGCATATACTTTTCTTTTGATTTGAAAAATATGTCTGCAAGCATCTGACATACTGGCCTAGCTTGGTGATTTCTTTGAATTCTCAAACAATTACATAATTTGTAAATATATTATTTTTCTATTTATTTTTGCTTTATATTAATTCAATGAATTGATAAAGTAGGGATCCATTTTTTTATGTTAAACAGAATGCCTCCAGATCAAAAGTTCTAGAACTATCTGCAGATTGCAAAGACAGGGGAAATGGTGCTGACAGAGATTGGAGATTGGTTATATATAAGAGGATTGACTAGTTTTCACATTGTCAGAGAAGGGTATTACAAATGCTGAAATAGAGAAACCTCTATTAAGCCAGTGGCAGATTAATATTATAGAGGGTGATTGTAAGTCATGGTCTTAAATATATAGATATAGATATGTAATGAATATAGATTTAAATATATATCTGAAGAGAGCAGTATAGTCATAAATGTCAATATATGTGTGTATGAATGTATGCACTCGCACATATACAAAATCATATATGCATATACATGCAGGTATTTCATTGAGACAGCTGAGATCAGTGAAAACTGTTAAGAGATCACACCTTTTCCCCAGATAGTGACTTCTAAATACCATTGTCTACTAAAACCAAGTGCAACCCCCTAGAGAAATGACTGATTCCATTTGGAGGGTAGGAAAGTACAAGATAAGCCTGGAACATGTTGGAAGGACACAAATTCTAGCCTGAAGGATCTACCCTGTGAGTCACTGACATTAAGATCATCAAAATAATGATAATAATAGATTATAATTCATTGAATAAAATAGCAAACCGTGATCCCATGCAGATAAAAATACATACGTAAATAATTTGAAATTTCATGAGGAACAGAACACATACAGTTTCAGAATATATCACATAAAATTCCTATTAATTACAAAGTGGGGAAAGATGAGTTTATTGGCAGAATAAACCTGGCAGATACCCCCTTAGGCAAGCTATCAAAGTAAACTTCATCTTTAACAGGATTCATTGAAATCACGCCTTACTGAAGCTATACATATAACATTGCTTTGAGATGGCCCTACCAAGGTAAAAAAATAAATCTAATTGTGAGACAATATCAGGCAAACTAAAGTTCTTCTCCAAAATAACTGACCAGTATGCCTCCAAAGTGTCAAAGTCATGAATGTCAAGAAGATTTGAGAAGCTACTCCAGAGAGGAGATTGAGCAACTCATGCTTTTGAACTGAAGTCTTTTGCTACTAAAAATATTACTCAGACAACTCTATGATGATTTCAAGTGGGGACTGATGATAATAAGGTATTGATGTTAATATTCTGACATTGATGGTTATATTTAGCTATGTAGGAAAATTTTCATGTTTATAAGAAATATAGTACTCAAGGTAACTGGGCATTATAGTGTTGGCAGTTTATTCTCAACACGTTAGAAAAATTAAACTTTCATATTATAAGTTTATTGATTTTTTTTGTTTTTAACATTTATGGATTTTCTCCAAGTCAAATCTGTGGCTAAGAATCAGTTTTTAAATTTGCAATCTAAAATGCATCAATACTTACGGTAAAAATATTCTATAATATCAGATTTGCTTTAAAAAAAAAAAGGCTGCTGAAAACTTACTCATTTTCTGTACTTGTCACAGATCAATCTAGAAACAGTCATGACCCCAGGGTTGTACCAGTGTGTGGACCATGCGTTGAAGAATACTGTATTAAATTAAATATTGTCTTTCTGGTAAAATACAGATTTTTATTCTATAAAAATGACTTTTAGGAGCTCAAATGTATGAAAAATCACACTAGATATTCTTGAGCAT
This sequence comes from Spermophilus citellus, assembly GCF_964194105.1. Taxonomy (NCBI): domain Eukaryota; kingdom Metazoa; phylum Chordata; class Mammalia; order Rodentia; family Sciuridae; genus Spermophilus; species Spermophilus citellus. Next base: position 58,221,592 of record NC_138194.1, on the reverse strand, counting down.
GCAAGCACATTACCCAATGGTTTACTTAAAGGTTATTCAAGATGATATACATATGTCTACATGACTCTGGGCTATTTTTTATTCTATTTCTGAAATAAATCTAAGTTGCTATATGTATAAGTCATACATGACCAGTGAGGATTCTGGAAGGAAAAAAATGGTACATTCCAAAGGTTTTTCCCCAAAAAAATTTCAATATGGAACTGTTTCCTGAGATTTAGGAATGCTTACAGGAAGCCTTTCAGAGGATAGCGAAGTGTCCTTTGATTAAAATCATCTGAAAGTGCTCACTATTCCAAGAACTATGAGAGCAAGGAAAGTAATTGAACTGTAGGAGGCAGATGAGATCTGGCACATCAAGGAGTTGCTGCCCAAGAAACATGAACCCACACAGAAATGCAGTGAGGGTCATATACAGGCATCAATATCTCAACCTCTTCTTTTCTGTGTTTTCTGGAGTTTCCTAATGGCTCAATCCAATTGCAATTCAAATGGCAAGGGAGTCTTGGTGATGCAGTGGATAGAGGTCAGCCTCTTTGGGGTAGAGAGCTGAAGGGGATCAAAAAGCAGATCTCAGATGGACAAATGGAAACGAAACTACATAGCATTTAATAAAATGTTGTGGTTTTTTTTTTTCAGGTTCAGTTGGTACTGAAATTTAGTACTTTAAAGTTTCTTCACTATTCATTCATGAAATTTGTATTTATTATCTGTTGATGCCTTTTCAGGTATAAGAACAAAAAATGAGTTCATGTAGTGAATGATTCCAAATAAATTCTGCCACTTATTCTATGTTCTCATATTCAAATGTTTGGAAGGTTCCCTATAGAATGTCACACTGGCAAATGACAGGAAGCTAAATCAGGAGTAGAGTCAGGAAAGTATGTTAGGAGGTCGTTACCATTGTTTTTCCAGTTTAAAAAGGTTGAGGTCCTAGAGAAAGGATACACAATTTCAGTTAGGAAGGATGAGTTCAAGAGATGTATTATACAGCATGGTGACTAGTTCAGTAGCAATGTATTGTATTCTTGAGAATTGCTACAAGTTTAGATGTTAAGTGTGTTCATAAGTAAATGATGAACATAAGAAGTCATACATGTTAATTATTTTGATTTAGCCACTTCACAGGGCATACATATTTTAAAACATTATGTTATACACCATAACTATATACATATTTGTCAGAATCAATCCATCATGAGTTTATTTTTAATGCTGGAAGAGAAAAAAGGTTGAGGTACTAATGTGAGACTAAGGATGGAGAGATAGGAAGGGTTTTGAAATGTATTCTCTGTACACAAGAAGTCATATGTGTAGACTGGATGATTTTGTGTGTGTGTGTGTGTGTGTGTGTGTGTGTGTGTGTGTGATGTATTCAAGATCATTCTCAGATTTGGAGTTTGGTTGATGGAATAGTATCATTTACCTATATAAATCATAAGACCAGAGTATGTTTTGTCTACACTTGGAAAATAGTGAAAGGTTGAGTCTTAAGGAAGTAAATATGAGGTGTCCATGGAGGCAGCTGGATGTAGGTGTACACTACAAAATGTGATACACATTTTGGGATTTCCAGAGCATGCTTATCTGAAATCATACCTACAGGAGTCATCAGCATTTAGGTATTGAAGACATTGTTATTATCAACATTGATACAGTTGTTATTAGTAGCCTCTACAAATTGTAAAAATCGTGATGTGGTAGACTCTGGCTAAAATAAGAGAGGTTCTTAGCTAGAATTCCTATAAGAGCATAGGTTCTGTAAAAGTAGAGAGATTGGAATAGACAGATCATTCCCAAACATTTGGAATGTGGTTTTTGAGAGTGTGGGAGGGAAAAGCATCTGCAAAGGGAAGAGAAAGAACAGTCTATTTTTTTTTCCAATTTGAGATGTACTTTTAATATTCACCATTCTACTTTTTCTAGACGGCTTCTCCTTTGGTCTATCTATAATGGTTTAATGCTAACATAACATCTGGGTCATTGGGTCAGGAAGCTTACAAGAAAAACAGCATTTAAGATTAAAACTAGAAAAAGAATTCATGCTTCTTATAAAGCAGTCTGGTAACTCTTGTAATTGATTTCATAATTGACCATTCTTCTATTTTTGCTCTGAATTTTATGAAATACAGAGGAATATGGCGTCTACATAGTAGAGTACAATAAACATAGTCTACATTATTCTGCTATCAGCATTGTCTTTTTTCCTTACCCCCCATAATGTCATACTTATCTATTACTTCCACTGAATATATTTCCACAGGAAACCCTAGATATTGAACAAGGTGGGATATTTTTTAAATGAATAAAAATGCCATCATGTAATACTGTTCCAGAAAACAGTTTTCTTAAGCATCCTGGGATTGCAAATTTGACCCATTTTAAATTTTAATTTGCAGTATTTATCAAATCAATGTGGTATGTTAAATTAAACACAAATGAGTAGTGCAGAAGAGTAAGATCTTAACATCCTGTTTAGTGGTCTAATGATATTGCTACAGAAATAAAGAACTCACTATGTTTCATCACTACAAGTTCAGTTCAGGAAATCCATTTACAGTGCATTGTTTTAAGCAGGCTGAAAATTTAGCAGGTTATCATATGCTATACCAATAAATAATAAATAAATTGCTTTTAACCAAGTTTCTGAATTTTTACATTTACTGTCTTTAAAACTTATCATCAAAGGTAAACAATACAGAACAGTTTTCTATTTCAATCTTTTGCTTGTCAGTTCCAGTACTAAGAATAAAACATTTTTAGTAATTTTTTAGTAAGCATCTGTAAATTTTGGAAAATAATACACTTTTTGCCTATGCTAGCATAATATATAGACATGTGTATTTTCACTTACACTATTTTCTGTGTACCTCTGTCTGTTCATAGAGATCCATCTGAATATTTATTATGATTATATAATATTCCATTATTATAACAAGTGAATATAAAACAAAATTAATGGTGGAGAGTAGTTGCAGTTCGTAGGGATTATACGTGAACAAATGAAATCTCAGAGAGGTTCATGAGATGCTCATCATGCCATGTGATAATGAAAGTGTTTTTTGTTTGTTTTGTCTTCTTAATGGGTATTAAGATCATAGACTTTTTTTTTCAAAAAATATTAACAAATATCTTACCTAAAATTGTCAGGTATTTAGATTTTTTGGAAATTAAATTAAGTAAGTAATTGTACAAAGAACAGATGTATAATTTTTATACTTCACTGTTGAGCTGTTTTGTGCTGCTCTCTGTGCTAAGCACTCTTATAGGATTATTACATAACACACTCCCTCTGATCCTATGAAAAGATATCATTATTCCCATTTCATTATTGCCCAATATCAATATTCTCCAGATGTAGAAAATAAGACTTAGACCATGCACTTTCCTCAAGACCATAATTTGAAGGTGTCCTCCCAGGAGTCCCTGAAACTGTGACCTCCACACTCAAAGTCTGTGTCCCCACCCTCCACACATCATTACCTCTCACATGATGACTTAAGTACGGAACAGGTCACCCACACAGTAAATGCTATACCAGAGGCTAAAGACTGATGTAAGGAAATACATAAACTCCAGGGAGGACAAGGACAAGGTTGGCCAACGTATGCCAACTTGAAGGACAGTGGTAGCATGTCCCAGGACAAACACAGGTGATTCATAAATAGTCCACTTTAGACAATGTCCAGGGAGTTTTTAGAGTGATGTGACCTTACAGATGAAGATATGTGGAACTTTGGGGTTTATCAAATACAGGGATAAAGAATTTCAAACCATGTCCTTAAATAAGTGATAGCAGGCATGGTGTTATAAGCAGGAAAGTTAAATAAAGAAAATGGTATTTTAGGATATGTAATCTTTCTATATTAAGAATGATAGGTCAAAATTGAAAGTCTGTGGATCCAGGGAAATCAGTAGGCAATTAGGAAAGATCTATAATATTCAGTGGTCAGAGCCTGGTATAGGGAGGTGCCCTTGTACATGGAAAGGGCACTGAGAAGCCTTTTTATAAACTCAAGAGATTTAAATTTGGACAATTGGGTTTTTTTAGTGGTATTTAAGGTTCTCTTTTCATCTCTAATAAAAACCTACTGTAGCATTTTAGTTCCCTATTATCTGCGTGCACTTTGTGTGCCTACATCAACTTCTGTCAGCACGATTATGTCACTAATGGTTAGACCGATTCTAGTGCCTAGCACTCTGTCCAATAAAGCTTGTTTTATTTGCATATAATACCAGTATCAATAATAATAGTACCTGTACCATGTTGGATAGCTTACAACATTATTTTCATTTACGTCTGAAATGAATCATGACTCCATCTGCTTACCCATTTCCCCACTTTATTGCCAGAATTGCATTGACTTCCTCCCTGTTCCTTGCATTCCCTACAGAGCAGAGGCAATGTTATTTTTCTAACAAAAATCTGATTATATCACTTACAGGCTTAAAACTCTTCTCTGCTTTCCATATTACTCTGATACATACAAAATCCTACAGGTTGTTGAACAATCTGATTGTGCCACTCTTTCCTAGACTCATTCTTTAACCACAGGGGCTTTCTTTCGCTTCTTTGAAAACTCGGAACTCTTTCAGGCTGTTCCACTTATCTACTGGGATGAAACAATCTGCCCTCAAACACAGTGAGCTGAAACAATAGCAGCATTTGTTTTGCTCACAAGTTTGTCTCTTGGCAATGCTCAGCAAGGGCAGCTTACCTTTGCTGGTGCTGCTCAAAGGATGGGAGCTGGAATCTTCAAAGGCACGTTGTTCACTTCTCTGGGGGTTGATGCTGACTTTAGATGAGGCTGGCATTGGAGACACCTACATGTTTCCTGGGCTGCCCCAGGAGGTGGCAGATGACTTCCGAATGTGAGTCTCCAGGCAGAAGCTGCATCATCTCTTCTCACCTAGACTCCAATGTAGTTCCACTAGTCAGAAGAAACACTGAGACCAGCCCATGTCTAACAGAAGAGGAAAGTAGACTCCTTCTTTTGATCATGTGTCAAATAATTTGTGTACATGTTTTGAAACCACCACCCATACTACTAGGCATTTGTACCTGCCCACCCCTTTCCTTAGATCAAGCTTGATTCTCTGCTCTTTGCTAACTTGTAGTTCAACTTTCAGTTTATCACATGTGTTTTAATGTCTTCTAGATCTCAATTAAGTTTTTATAAAATGTTTTTATTTGTTTTAATTAGTTATACATGACAGTAGAATACATTTATGTTCTTTTATATATCATACATAGATGGGATATAATTTCTCATTTTTCTGAGTGTACATGTTGCAGAATCATATTGGTCATGCAGTCACATATATACATACAGTAATAATGCCTGTTTTATTCTACTATGTTTCCTATCCCCACATCCCCTCCCCTCTCCTCGCATCACTTCCTTCTACCTAACCTAAGGTAATGCTATTCTCCCCTAGTCTCCCCACCTTATTGTGAATTAGCATCTGCATATTAGAAAAAACATCCGGCCTTTGGTTTTTTGGGGATTGGCTAATTTCGCTTAGCATGATATTCTTCAACTCCAGCCACTTACTGGGTTTTATAATTAGACTTTCACAGCATTCTATGACCTTTTGCACTTGTGATTTGAAATTAGGTATTTATTTGGAGGTTATTAATGTTTATCTTTCCTGACAGTCGGTGAGTAGGCTCCATGAGATCAAAGACTACTTCTGTGTCATTCATGGTTACTACTCCAAGTCCTTGCCTAGAACCTGCATGTAATAGTTTTCTGAAAATATTTATTGAATGTGTGCTCCATGGAAACAGGCTTCTGTTAGTTTTTAAAGCCCTTTCTCCTTTAGAAGAATCTGGAATGCTGCTTTGTGCTCTCAAGAAAACTTTATTTTCCACTTATTAACCCTAAAACCATAAATTTTTAAAATACAGGTAACCTTATTTTAGAAAAAAGAAGTGCCTAATGTCACAAAGAATGTAATCATTCAATCATATTAATTATACAGAGGCTAAACACTTTCAATCTTCATGCTTTTACTCTCCTTTAATTAAAAAAAGAAAAAAAAGTTTCACATTTCCAAGAACTGCATTGCCTCTGAGGAGGAGAAGGATGCTTTCAAGATTCTTTTTTTTTTTTTTTTTTTTTAATCACCAGATGGTCCCTGGAGAGAGAATGCTGATTTCCAACTGAAAGTTGGAAGAGTTGTGTATTTAAATACCCTTCCACTCTCCTATGTTCTGAAATTATAACAGGAGACTCTCCCCCCATTAAGTCTTCTTCTGCATGTAAAAAATAAAATAAGTTTAAACACAGTGATTTAGAAACCTTAGTAGTGTACACCAACTGATCAGTAACTACAGACTTCTTATCACTGGGTGGAGATGGGGAAGAAGCAGGAAAGCATCTCTCCTTGTCCACAGAGGACTGTGCTCTGCTGTGTTGAAGAACACAGAAGTTCTACTCCAGAGGATTAGAAGCTGTTGGTCTTTTAAGAGATTCCCACTCTTTCTTTCTAACTGATACCTGGTTAACACATGGATCTTGCTGGCCAGCTAGGAAACACGGTGCACTTGTCATTTGTTTTTGTTTTTGTTTCATTTTTCCAACAAAGTGGCCCATTCCCCACTTATGAGATTCAGGTGTGAAAAAAAAAAAAAAAACAAAGTCTGTGGATTTCTGACCTAGAATGGCCTATGCAGATCTTCAGTGGTGAGGGCTGGGTTCGCCAAAGATCCACTCCTCTCAGCTAACTTGTAGTTGTTAAGAGCAAGAGCCATTTGAGACACGCTGACACCTGCATTCCTGGATATTACCTACTTCCTCTGTAGCCCTGGGCAAGTTGATTAACCTTTCTCATCTTATTTGTTCATCTGTAAGAAGAAGATAATAATGCCAAGCTCATAGACTTGTGGTGATAATTATATAACCTAATGTTTTAAAGAGATTAACATAGTATCTGGCTTAATTATTGTTAGCTCTAGATGTGTGATACTCAATATCAGTATTTTCCTGAAAGCAATTTCAAAAAGTTAAAAAATCCCATGTTGAGTTTTTGAAAATGCATCTTTAATGTTATTTTTGATTGACAAATCAAATGGAAAACTTACTGAGCATGTTGAGATGTATTGATTTATATATATATATACACACACACACACACACACACACACATATACACATATATATGCGTATACACCTATATACGTAAACAATGTGGAATCATTAAATCAAGCTATGTAAAATATCCAATACCAATTGCCTATCATCTTTGTGGTGAGACATATCGCTGGGTGTGGAGATAGAAAGTAGAATCTGAAAAGACAAAGGTAAAACTCCTAAGTTCTTTCCCGATAATATCTATATTGTCATCTCCTCTTGTACTTTGCCTTGTATTTCTAAGAGCTTCTAAAGATGATATCTGGAAGTTAGTAACACACACCACATACCCAATAAAACAGTTTTGTTATTCACCTTAGACTACTGGACACTTGGTTTGAGTCCTAGCTATGTGCATATTGGGGGTGAGAATGAAAGTCCAGTGGTTATTAAACAGCAGAATTCATGTGTGCAGTTGATTGTGATATCCGTTTGGCATTAATATGTGGATTCTTCACTTAGCCCACATAATTTATTATTCAAGCTCAGGAAATGTGAGTCAGTAGCTGTTACAGGTGTTGGGTGCTATTAATAGTGTTGACAAAACATATAAGTAAAAATAAACCAAGCAAACATGTAGGGAGTGTGATAAGTTCAGTAAGCAAAATATTTGGGTGCTAAGCAGTGATGGTGGTGAGATACTCAAGGGAAGCTCTCTTTGAAATGCCTGCATTTTAACTAAAGTTTAAAGGATGAAGGATAAGGAAACATTTATTTTGTGTATGTGAAAATTATATATATATATTTTTTTTTCCACATAGGAAAGTAAATGTAGTGTCCCAAGGCAGAAAAGAGAGTTCAGTTTATTTCCAGAACAAGGAAAAGACAATGTTCTTGAAATATTAAGTTTCATTGAAGATAAGATCAATAGGAAACTGTCAAAGGATTATAATCAACTGGTATAGCTGGATCTAAGTTTTAAGAAGGACAACTCATTCCTCTTCACATCATTAGAATAGCTATTTAAAGCAAAGGGAGGGAGGGGGTAAAGGAGAGGGAAAGAAAGACAAGAATTGACAAAAATGTGGGAAATTTTTACCCCTGGTCCATTTCTAGCAAAATGTGAAATGGTGAAGCCTCTGTAGAAAAATAATATGACACCTCAAAAAATTAAACACAATGACCACACCAAGTCCACTCCTAGATATATACCCAGAAGAACTGAAAGCAGAGATTAGAACAAATATTTGTGAGTCCACATCTACAGTGGCATTATTTACAAAAACAAAAATGGAAACACAAGTGTTTATTGTCTCAGTCAATTCAAGCTGCTACAACAAAGTACCAATGGAGTAGGCTACTTACGAACAACAGATTGCAACAGATTGATTCCTCACAGTTCCAGAGTAGGGAATCTGAGGACAGATGCCCGAATGGTTAGGTTTTGGTGAAGGTTACACACTGCCAACTTCTCATAGTGTACTCAACATGACACAAAGAAGGTTAGAGTGCTCTACCCTCATGACCTGATTAACCTCCTAAAGACACCCCCCCTTCCTAAAACTAGCACATTAGGGATTAAGATTTCAAGATTGAATGTTGCGGAAATATAAATGGTCATTTATGGATCAGTAGATAAGAAAAATGTGAGGAAAAAGAATATATATATATATATATATATATATAAAATTTCTCCCCCACTGGAAAATTCTTCAGTATTAAAAATGTCACATTTTACAATGTAAACAAACCTTAAAAAATCCTAAATGAAATAAATGAGACATTTCACTTGTACAAGGTACCTAGAGTAGTCAAATGTATGCAGAAACAAAGTAGAAAAGGGAAATTGCATGGAAATGGAGGGAGACCCTCATTGCTATACAAAATTACATATAAGAGGTTGTGAGGGGAATGGGAAAATAAACAAGGAGAGAAATGAACTACAGTAGATGGGGTAGAGAAAGAAGTTGGGAGGGGAGGGGAGGGGGGATAGTAGGGGATAGGAAAGGTAGCAGAATACAACAATTACTAATAGGGCATTATGTAAAATTGTGGATGTGTAACCGATGTGATTCTGCAATCTGCATTTGGGGTAAAATTGGGGGTTCATAACCCACTTCAATCTAATGTATGAAATATGATATGTCAAGAGCTTTGTAATGTTGTGAACAACCAATAAAAAATTAAAAAAAATGAAATAAATGAGACATTTCACTTGTACAAGGTACCTAGAGTAGTCAAATGTATGCAGAAACAAAGTAGAAAAGTAGTCATTCAAGGTCAGCAGCAGGGGTTATGGGGAGTTACTATTTAATGGCTATGGAAACTCTGCTTGGAATGATGAAAAGTTCTGGAGATGAATGATAGTACCAACTGCACCCCTGTGCACCAGCACACTGTGCAGTCAAAAAGCTGTTGAACTGGGAAAGTTTAAGTTACATGTATTTTTACCACAAATAAAGAAAAAGGCAACTCACAGAACCTGGGTTAAAAAAAAAAAAAGGTAGCAGTAAAAAAGCAGAGAATTCTGCAGCTTCTGGTTGGAAACCATAGTACCCTGGAAAAAGAGGTGCCAGCACAAGAAGCTCCCATTTCAGATAAAACTAGAATCAAAAGACACAAGAAGAAAAGATGAGGGATGACTCCTATTCATTGACATTACTGAATTGATATCAGAAATAACCAATGTATAAAGAGAAGAAATTTATTTTAGCTCCCAGTTTTGGAGGCTTCAGTTCATGTTAGCCTGTGGCTTTCAGTTCAGTAGGGAGACAACACTTCATGGCAGTAGCTCATGGCAGAGCAAAGTCTGATTGCATTGACCAGGTTATGAAAGAGAGGAAGACCATGGGGTCCTAACATCCCTTTCCAGTGGTCACCCTCAATTACCAGAGGTCCACACAAAAGCCTCACCTTTTAAAGGTTCCACCACCTCCCATAATGACACAGGCTAGAGACTAAGCCTTGAGCACATGAAACTTTTGAGTGATCACCAATGGTACTTATGGGATAATCAAGGAGAATTTCTATGCAATTGAACAGCAACATCAAGACTACAAAACAGAAGTACTGTGAAAAAATGATGAATGGCAGACAATGTTTCAGTGGTTTTAAACTGTAAAACTGAAATGACCTTAAGTGAAATATTTTAGTATTGAAATAGGAATATTAATTGGGCTGAGCAAATTGGGCTGAGCAAATCTTCCTGTGGAAGTGGGTGTTGGTGTTACACCCTGAATATATGCAACCCCAGCTCCTTGCAGTTTTGTGATGTCTAGTAGGACATTGTTTACCTAAAAACTGAACACTCTTGGTTATTACGGATGTGTTTTCAGACTGTTTGCCCTTATTTAAAAATGTGAACAGGGTCTTCTAGGTCTTCCTAGCATTTAGATTGTCTGGCTGCTGCGTCTCTTTTTTTGCCAAAGGGTAGTCTAGAATGACAAGCAAGCTTGGGTCTGGTCTGATCTGTTTAAATTCTTATTTCTTCTCTACCTGCTGGGGTACCTTTAGGCAAGTTACTTAATTTTTCTGGAGTTTTATTCTGTCATTTATAAGACAGAGATTATGGTACTTATTTTTAAGAATTTAGTGTAAGAATTAAAGATAAAGTATGTAAATTGCCTGGTACATAGTGGGCACTAAGGCATGGGGTTGGTTGCTGTTCTTATCAACACCTCTTGGGAGCGGAACCAACATTCAGTTTGACCAAAGAATAAACTGTAACAGTTAACTGATTTCAGATTCAAAATCATAAATGGCTCAGAAGTCATCCTAGGAAATTTAACAGGCTTGGGAATTGTCATACTAAGAAGAGAATCTAATATGTAGCTATTGATAAACTGTCTTATCCTTTCTGGAGAGTCAGTATAATCCATTGGAAAGAATTTAAGGAAGTAGCTTAACTTTTTAAAGTTCAGTCACTTCATACTCTCTGATCTGCAATCTTCACACTTTGGACTGTACATAGCCATCGTTTTTTTCTTTTTTTAACATGCACCATCTTTTAAATTTATTTATGAACAGTTATACTAAACATTATGTCTTATAACACATTTAAAATAGACATATTAAGTTGACCTAAGGATGACATAAATTTTCGAAATAACTCTTGTTTTACTTATGAATTACATTTATAATTTTTGCCCTAATTTATTAGAATATCATTGAGAATTCTGTGATCGACTATACTTCCTTCTTTTTTACAGTGTTTAATATTTCAAAACACAGTAATTTCAAGATCAATTTGTTGCTAATTGTCATCTTAAAAATCACTGTAGTCAAAAGGATACCTATCAATGATAAATAATGCAACTAGAAAAGTTGTATTATTGCTTGGTTATAAATCATAAGTTTCATATTTTGATCCTACTCATCAATTATGAAATGATTTTTGGTAAAATTCAGCTGGCAAAATATCATCTTCCTTGCTATTTGTCAGTTTTAAAAAAACTAATCAAAAGGTGTTGAATTTTCAATTTTTAAAAATGGTTTTAAAATCCACCAAAGCTATCCTTTTGGAAGATTATTGTAAAATTATCTTGCCAAAATTTTAAAGTAAAACATCATGAGACAGTTTTAAAGAGGTCATGATATTATAACTTTGTGATCAAAATTTTATGTATGATGGGAACATTTCAAAGCATGCATCCTTAAAATACCCCTCATGTATATCTTTCCCTTAAAAGCAGCCTTTTAGTCTCGAATTTCTAGCATGCCACTGTTATCTTGATGGGAAAGATTAAGTTTTTATTTCCCATATCCCAGAATAGCTATTAAGTAGCATACTATTTACAACTTCTTGTCTTCACAGAAGAGAACAATGTTTTTGTCTTTTTGTAATACAAAATACAATAAATTAATTTAAGTTTGACATCTTCTTTAAGTACTTTGCCATGAGCTAGCAAGCAAACATCTATATAAAATGTTTTCTTGTTCACTCTCCATCATGTTTTATAGTATTATTGAGATATCTATTTTTAAGATAATATCAACCATAAACCCATTTAACCTGACACAGAAGAATTGTCATGAGTTGTAATATGATGGGATCAAACTGAATATGGTAATGACAATATCAACCTCTCTACATTATGGAATTCCATCTCCTCCCTTAGGAGACCGAGTAGAACATAGGCAAAAAGTGCATGTATGAAGTTTGGTCACAGTGAGGACATTAAGGTCAATATGGATAGTAAATAAAAGTAAAGTTTATTTTATTTTAGATTTCATAATAGATTACCACATTTCAGTGGGCCATTTGCATAAGCACTTTGTGTATTCTAAATGAGATTAATTTAATTATTTTTGGTGTTGATAAGGATGAATCTGCTCCAGAACATAAAGGCAAGTCAAGTCCATAATCCATCTACTACATAACTCAGGTTCATGTGTATGCCTTTTAGAAAATTTACATGGTTATGGGTGAGATGGGGTAGGCCTGTAATCCAAATGACTCAGGAGCCTGAGGCAAGAGGATCCAAAATTTGAACCCAATCTGGGCAACTTTGCAAGATCCTGTCTCAAAATAAAAACTAAAAACTGGGCAGAGGGATATAGCTCAGTGGTTGAGCTATATCCTGGTTTCAGTCCCCAGATTTGAAGGAGACTTTAGTATTTTGTGTTTATGAGGTGATCATAATATAATGTAAAATCATGACAATGATTATTATGAGTAATTTTTTTGGTAATTATTTATTTCTATGTAAACATCATGAAGATTGTGGTATCATATGCATAGTCTGCAGTTATTTGCTATTTGTTGTGATATGTTCTTTTTCTTTTTTGATCATATTTTGTATACATGAGCATGTAAACATACTTAGAAAATCTAAACACACCAAAGAGAAACCAGTAAAGACAGAGAAGGAGGCAGTCTTATAGTCCTCTGTATCTTTCCAGAATAAAGACCAACACATGATGGAATCCCAATGAAAAGTGGTACTGGTTTTAATCACTGGATTCACTGGATGTCATCCATTACTGTGTAATGGATTTTGCTCCCACATTTGCTAAATACAAAGTTAAAAAAATTTACTTTTATGCAGAGTGGAGAAACTCTCCCTTCCCTTTACAATCTAAGTGTTTCATTTCTTTCATAAATGAAAGTTTTTCAAGTTGAGAGGGGAAAATGAAGAAAAAATTATGGTCATGATGGTCATAATGACTTATACTTATGAATAAGGCAGCTGGTTTCCTGACTCCTTGACCAAATAACAGTTGCCTCTTGATTGATGAAATGGTTGATGGAATAGCTTTTGATCTTTCTACTGTTTTATTTCCAGTTTAAGAAGCCATTTAATAGACAGTAAAATTTCCAAATGAATTGAATTATATATATATGCAATTTTATACACTGATTCATTCATGGTGGGGATGGGATAGTGATTTAGAGCCCATTTAGATTTTTGAATGAAGAGAAAGGCTAATTTCTGCCTCGTTAACTTATTCTATGAATTTTCAATTTGACCAATTCTAAATGACTCCTTCTACATCAGTTTAATTTTTTGGTTAATAGGTAGTTATAATTCATATTTATAGTCTCTTTTCAGACTAGAAAATGTAGACCCTAAATCCTGCTGTTATTTATAACCAGTGAATATGTCTTATTTCAGGGAAAAAAATCCTGAAGCTTTTGCTGACTTTGCTGATGAGTAGTAATCCATTTTTAGTATTAGTCTTGGTTTATAATAGAATTTAACAAATTTGTGTAAAAGGAAATTAAACTTTTATAACATCAAGAACTTAGCTATTAAAAACGCATTCTTTCAGTTGTATTTCAAGAAAATCAGTTAATTATATCAAAATATTAATCATTATAGATTTCAATATTTTATCACTATTAGTTTGATATGAAGTCAGTAATTCTTAAAAAAAATCCAAAATAATAAAAATGTTTATGTGATCATGTAAACAGAAATAATGTAGTATTAAATAAGTACTATAAACATTATCACCACTGACCTTTCTTTCAATAGAGAGCGTCATACTTGAGATGATAGGAACTGGGTACAAGGAACTTGCCACAGCACATCTTAGTTGGAAATGAATTTCACCATCCCAACCTGAAATAACGGGCTGAGCCTCAAATGGGCATTGTAGACTTACATATTTAACATATTTACATATTTAACTTAGGTTAAATAAAATTTCCAAACCATCTCTCCTTATATTTCCCTCCGGTGATTTCTATAATTGCTAAAATGCATCCTTTCCAACCCTAATAAATTTAGTAATTAAATCACATATGCTTATTTATTTTATTTTGAAGGATATCGGAGCACTTTGCAATTATTCAGAGTTGTCATTATAAAATGTGTTCTCTCTATATTTATCATGTCAGAGGAAAATTTTTAAATTGTTCTCGAATATGTGATTTATCTCAGTAAATGAATACGGTAGCTTTATATGAAGGCATTGGCAAACTGATTATCTTCAAACACTAAAGAAATTTTTTCAATAAAATTTAACAAAGTACTTTCATGTTCCCTTAATTATATGAACTACTAACATCTGCTTTTTTATAACTATTTTTCAGGATGCTATTTGATATGTGTTTGTAAATGACTGAGACAATTCATGTGGGTTTTTGCAGTATGGTACATGAAATATTATTGACAAAGATGTTTCTTTAGTGGACTTTGCTGAAATTTTGTGTGTCTGCTACTCCCTAACACTTCAGTTCAGTAATGGCAATATCTACTGGCGTGGCATTTAATATTTAACTCTTTACCTTTTATTGCTTGATATATCTTTTTGCTCTGCTGAGAACAGCAGTATTCTGTTTGTTCCTTCAATTGAATAACCACTAAGAGCAGGAAATTGGTTTTGTCCACAAGGTAGCAAGATATTTGAAGGAGTTAGTGACACAGGCATTAATTCAGGGTAAGATTTTATAGCTCCTTTTGAGGTACCAAGGTTATTTGTACTGGTGGCAATGGGATAGAGTAAGTCACAGGTAGTACCATAAGTCAAGGTTTTCCTTAAAGAAATTTATTTGTCCCTTAATATTTTTTTTTTGTGCTCTTAAATGCACTTGTCATCAGTGAGCCCAATAAAACAAAGCAAAAAAAAAAAAAAAGGACAGTTTTAGCATTTCTAATCATCTATGAGTGGCAGTACTTAAATAATGTTGAAAACCATGATATATTTCAAATAAGAATGGATGTCTATAGTAAAATATATTATATATTTTATATATATATATATATGCATATGTGTACATATAATACATACTCATGTATATATATTTAAATTTCTCTGAATAGAAATTATAGAAAGATTACATGCCAAATTATTATCCCTGGATAGTAGAAAATTAGAAGAGGTAAGGTAAACAAATACTACATTGTAAATATTTTTTCAAATAAGATTATATTTGTACTTTAGTAGAAATTTTCTTCTAAAGTAGAAATTTTTAGTAGAAATTTTCCTTTTGTCATCATGACAAAATTATGATGACAAAATTATGACATTGGTTGTTAGCCAGTAAACAAACTTTTAACCATAAAAACTGTAGATCTTATAGCTTTCCTGTTATTTTACAATTAAAAAGAACTGCCCACTTCTCATTCATTTTGAAAAACAGTCTCTCATGATAAACAACATGTGAAATAGAACTTGAAAAAAATCAAAATTCATTTTTTATATTATTTGAAATCATTTGTTTGGAAGGCTAAGGAATAAATCAAATATGTATTTTCTAGAACATGTTATTTTTTCATAATGTACTTAACAATTATGTATTTTTATATTTTCTGTGTATATAAATCAAAGGGTTTATTATTAATGGTTTTCTCTTTACTGTCCTCATAAACATAATTGCCAGTAGCTTAGCACCCAGCAGTAACCTAGCAACAAGTCAGCTCTCCCACAAGTAAGAAATGAATGCAAACTGTTATGGAAAAAATTATTGTTTAAGAATATTGACACATGCATATTATTAAAATCTTTCAATTTTGAGAAATTACATGACTACAGGTATTAAATTTCATAAATAATATTACTGCCTGCCTCCTTCATTCAGAAATATAATGGAATCTGTTTGAGACTGTACCAGTATTAACTAGGTAACAACATACTGTTTTCCCTGGCAGCCTGTTCATTCCAGAGGAGAAATGACTACCTTAGTCTGCTTTTCCTGTGTGGGAGATGAGTTTACTAGATTGTGTTTCACTGGTAAACTTTCTTGATATCTCTTAAATACTTTTAGGATGTATTTATTTTCAAGGGGTTAATTCTTGATGCTGCATTTTTAGATATTTTGTGTTATACCTTTTGAAATTTTGATATATTTAATATTGGCTCTTACAATTAAATTTAGTTTCTTTGTTATTTATTTTCACTGGGAAAATAACTCTTCCTGTGTTGTGGTTATAACTTTACAAAGGAAGAATATCCGTTTTCAGAGAAAGCTGAAATTCCATAGGATCATTTTTATGTGACAAATAGACCTTGGAAGGGAGAGAAACACACAGATGAATATCTTACACTAAGTAGTATTGTAACTACTTGGTTCTTATCAATTTAACAGGTAGTTTGTGGTACTTCAGTAAATCGTAGGGCCTGCAGGAAGAGGGAAAAGACAGTAGGTTGGGGTGTGAGTTGAGCATTTAAAAGGAATGCATAGACTTATCTGCTCCTAGGTGGACGTTTATTTCTTTCAGAAAATGTCCTGAGTTTTCTATTACTTTTAAAATCTAATTTTTAGTAACTTTGGATTCCTACCCCAATCATTAGTAGGATATGAAATCTACACTGATTTCTTTATCTCACCATCCTCTCAGATCTCCTCACTAGGGAAGGGGGAGATGCAAATCAAGAGACCCTTAGAGAGGTTTATACATACACAAGGAGACAATTAGATTTGAGAAATATGTGCAAAGTTTGGCTGCTTATGTGATTTTGACTGAAGTGAATCGAAGGAAGGAAGGAAGGAAGGAAGGAAGGAAGGAAGGAAGGAAGGAAGGAAGGAAGGAAGGAAGGAAGGAAGGAAGGGAGGGAGGGAGGGAGGAAGGAAGGAGAGAAATAGTGTTTCCTTGAAAAAGTTTTCTACCCTTGGAGGTACCTAGCTATAATTGTATAGACCTAGCTACAATAAACTTACATGCAAAGTTTTATGATGGAATAACTTGGTTTATCTGTAAAGATGCTACTTATCACAACTGTAGCCACTGGTCAATAGTTCAGGCAAACAGTTTTTTAGATGTTGTATATACACATTAGCTGCCCCTTCCAGCAAAGATATGTACATTATTGAAAAAGTACATTCTTGATTTTGGCACGTTAAGGCCCTGGAATGCAGGGATCATCTTAGTTTTCTCCCGTTGTTTACTGTACTACTTTATATGCTATAAGCTTTCAAGAAATGGTTAATTTGTTTTCAGTTGGAATTTGTAGGTATGTTAGAAAGAGCCACAACTACTAAATCTATATTAAAATTATTTATGTAGAAATCAAACAAATAAAGTATCTTCTTATAGATGAAATAAAGTTTATTGGTCTATTACAGACATAAATCAAGACCAGAATATTATTGTCAAATTGTAAAGTTGATCTAAAAGCAACTGTACTTGTTATTGCAGGTTTGGTTACAAAAGTACGGCTACCTCCCACCAACTGACCCCAGAATGTCGGTGCTGCGCTCTGCAGAGACCATGCAGTCCGCCCTAGCTGCCATGCAGCAGTTCTATGGCATTAACATGACAGGAAAAGTGGACAGAAACACAATCGAGTAAGTAATGACATCCATACTCCTTTTCTTTTTCGTCTTTGAGCCAAACTAAGTAGTCTCAAAAACTTTGCACAAATTCTAATAACTAATGAAATTATTTGTCTTATTAACTTTTCTTTAAAATTTGTCCGGTTTTAACTCCAGTCCTCTGAGATTTCATACACCATTTAAGGTCCAAAGTTAGCTTTACTCACCTGATCTTATCAACACATTTTCAATCCAGGAAAGAAAATAAAGTCAAAGGTGGGTTTATGGTTGAAGCCACTTCAAGGAGGGACAATGAATAATAGAACTGTTTTGTATGTCTAGTAAGAGTATTTTCTGAAAATCTGTAGAGAGGCTACTCTCTGTTAAATGGAGTACTGTTGATAGTTTCATATAAGCCATATAGAAATATTTACACATGAAAATTGGGAAGTGATTCAGATAAGGCCTCCTATTATGGGTGGGAAGGGAAGTTTTCAGTGGGCTAGTTGTTGATTGTTTACTAAATCCTCACTGATGACAGTTTCCCAAGTGAGATAAATCAAATAAGGGTTTTCAATGGAAAGTCTCTAAATTTCTTAACAAGTGGCTGCTTTTTACCCTTTAATAATATTTTTTATCTTATTGATTTATTCATTAATCATTCTATTTATGCAAACAGTAACTCTTTCCTGGACACTTTTTTTTTCTATGAAAGGGGCTTTATCAGGTTCAGAAGACATGGGGTCTTTGTCAAAGGAGCTCTGTTCTATACATAGCTACACAGTCACAAACTGTGTACTCTTCTCCACAGGCACAGAGTAAGTTCTGTAATATTATAAAGCAGCATTTTTTGTTTCTGGACAGCAAAAGAGGAAGTAATTAATTTTTTTCAGTGGAGAAAAAAATCATTTGTGTTTTTAGAGCCCTTGAAACTCACAAAGTGATTCTATTTCTGTTATTTAGGTTGATGATCATACATCAACCTTCACAATGGGGAAGATATTTTTCTTCCTACTTTCTCAAATGAAGGAACTGAATGTCAAAGGCTGAGTCAAGTCCAGAATAGCAGCAGAACCCAGGTCTTTAGTCTGAGGAACTTGCCCTGCTGTGTCCTTCAAGAAATAGCACATTTATTTTTCTTTTTAAACCTTAAATACTTGAGCTCTCTGGACTCAGATGTAATTCTGACACCTCAAACTAATTTAACATACAATTCTGAGATTAGATTTTACTTTCTAATGCTTATAGCCTGTTGTTAAACAACGCATTTCTATGTCAACAAGGTAGGAAAGCACACAATAAAGGCTTTAAACTTCAAGGTATTTTGAAAAAAAAAAAACTATTACCTCCTCCAACACTTTTAAGAAATGCGCAACTATTACCTTTGATCTATACCATGGCAAATGAAATCAAGAATAAACAGAACACTTTCTGCAATAATTAGAAACTTGTTACAGTAATGGGAATAAAATTTTGATCTTTGAGACTTGCTGACCCCTAAACTTTATAATGCTTTCTTAATGGTATCATATCCAACTTTTATTTTGAGCAATAAGGACCCCTCATCCTAATAGGCAAAAACCTTCAGATAGTCTTGTGTTTAGTCACTATATAAAGGAGATTTCCACTTAATTTTCACTCTTCACAACATTTTACAAATCATCCCATACACATTTCTGTTTCCCTAGTGGAGAACTGTTAGCTCCTGGTTCACTTTTTTAGAAAATATGACACAGTTTTTTAAGATACAAATAGATCGAGGATTTGGAAAAAAAATAAATTGTTTTAATGTCTAATTTGACTAATGCCAGAATTATAAGGAAGTTTTTGGTACCTTTACTAGACATTGAAATTGAGAAAGCCCCACCAAACAACGCTGGCCTTTGTTTTCAGTCTTGGTCATTGGAAGGATTCATGATGGGTAAGTTTGATTTCCTAGAGCAACTAGAGAAAGGTCTTTGTCAGGAGATAATAAAAGAGCAATGTGTGGAGGACTTATTTGGGCCCTTCACATGGAAAGGGATCTGAACAGTTTGTTGTTGTCTGGTAGGAGAATATAGAAAATATGGAGGTGAAGGGAAGGATGTGGGTCTTTTCTGGGTAGAGTGTGGCTTTGAGTCCAGAAGAGGAGAGATGATAGTTTTGGTGCACAGGAGTTAAAGTAGAATTTCTGTGACAGAATTTTAGAAAAAAAATCAACACAATAGAGAACCCTTGCTAAAAACCAAAGGAGTTTAGTTGCTTGTCTGTCTGTTTGGGTTGGATTTTGTGCATGATCATTTTAACAAAACTTGTTAAAATTATTTTAACAAATTTCCACACTGGAGGGGTGTGTGTGTGTGTGTGTGTGTGTGTGTGTGTGTGTGTGTATTTACTTAAATTGCTAATGCATTTTTCTCTTTAGAAAGTGTTAGACCTGACAGTTATTTCCAGGTGAACCCACAAATTCTTTGTTAACTCCCTCTCATTTTCCTCTATTTCCCAGCCATGCCTCCTCTAATTCTGTGTCTACTTGGACTTTACCCTTATTGTCACCCCACCTATAACCCTGTGCCTTCATTTGCTTCCTGCCTGCTTTTTTCCACTGAACTTCTAGTCTTGATGTTATTGCTCAAGTTACTCAGATCAAGTAATGTGCTATTTTTGGAAGTATAATCAACATAATCATGCTATTAAAGCAATTGTCTGTTCTTTTGTAATCTCAAGTGAATGTATGGTAACAATATATACTGAAATTGAATGCTATTATTTTACATAATCAAATTATAAGGTGTGAATGTTCTATCTGAGCCTTATTACATAAGGTACACTACAGGTTTAGACCCAAAATTATTTCTCACTGTAAAAATAATTTCTTTTCAGAGTCTACAAACTCTTGTCTAATTTTAGATTCTTTTTCAAGATCACTTGTTTAAAAATTAAATAATGATATGCTGCTTTGGCAGACAGACATGTGGTATACTTACTCTATAATTCTTGGGTAATTAAAAGTAATGATTACAATTGTGGTAAGCCTTATATCATTTTGATGAGATTAACTCTTTTCATGCAACACATTTAGTGTTTCAAGCAACATTTGAGATATTATCTCAAATGGCATATTATATTTCTTTTATGTCAGTTAGGACATGTTTTGGAACGATGCTAATAATTACCTATTCTCCATCAAAAATGAATTCATTGTATGTTGCAATGTTTCTTTTAGTTTATGAGTTCATTGACTGAGCTTTGTCAGCAAATTCACTTAAATTCCTTAGTGAATGCAGAAAGCCATACTATGCATTAAAATATATATTTTTGGCAAAGAGAGAAAAAATAACAATACAATAAGGAAAAAATGAGTTTGATATGTTTTTATAATGCTAATAGTAATTTTTAAATTTTGGTTTCTTTTTCACATGTGTGGTGGTATGTAGTGAATCATGCTTGATAAAGATTTCTTAAAGTGATAAATCTTTTTGAGATTCTTTCACAGATACATGCATATATGTCTGTGTTTTGATATATCATATAATCTGAATAAGTCTTCAGTTTATTCAAACCCTGGCCAGAAATTATACTTAATTGAAACTAAATTAATACTGAATAAGTAGCTTTTTTCAGAAAATTATTATAAACCTATAAAGATTTTTTGAACTTCTAATTTGATAATTGAGATATTTATATAACAAGATATAACATGAACCATTATATTTTTACTTAATTTATCAACATGTTTCATGATTTCAATTCTTTTGTCTAAAGAACTAACAAGTTAATACTCTATCTCAATTTAGACATAAATGAAGGGTTCTTTAGTGATAAAACGTTTTTTGTTTCTGAATATATTAATGGTACTCAAACACTAAAACATTATAAGATAGATCCATCCTCATTTTGGTAGCTACAGAAGCATGGCTGGCAGCTAAATAGAGAGAGCTTAGATTCCATTCTGAAGGGTAAATGGTGAAGGCAGAATAAGAGCAGACATTGAAAGAACTTTTGTTCTCAGAGAGGCTCAGGACAGCTTAATCCACTTCTTTTCTGTACTCAGGTGTTCAAGGACTTTACCTTTGCACTTTCAGACTTGTGAATCACATGTGTGTCCATGCAGGCAGTTAATGAGTTGATAGAAAATAGCTCTGGACCAGAATGAGCTGCCAGTCGTCAACATTTTGTGCGAATTTGCTTTTATAAGCCTCATGACTTCTAGACCTAACTCCGTGAATATGAACAAAATTTAAGAATATATAAAGTAATAAAAACAAACATATAAACATTTTTAGAAACATCTAAGGAAGAACTAGAAGCAGAAGATATAATTCTTACCTTTCATTAAAACTTGGGAAATCTGATGAAAACATGTCTAACCTATTATTTTTTTTTATTTTTCTTAGAGTAGTAATTGATAAAGAACAAAACATGATTTGGCAAGTTATTTTCTTTTCTCTTGGTAAAGATAAGGATATGTACACTGACCCACTGTGTAGTACAATTCCAGTTGCAATGGTGGCCTTCCCAGTGCACTCAGTCCTGCACTGAGTGCAGCACCACTGCAGGGCCACCAGGTACATGGA
Organism: Spermophilus citellus; assembly: GCF_964194105.1. Taxonomy (NCBI): domain Eukaryota; kingdom Metazoa; phylum Chordata; class Mammalia; order Rodentia; family Sciuridae; genus Spermophilus; species Spermophilus citellus. The sequence continues at coordinate 58,199,261 of NC_138194.1, read as the reverse complement.
CTGCAACTCCCAGTCTCCTCCTATAGCCATGCAGTGGATGGCCTTCTTTATTTTCATGGAACTCCAATTCATTAAAAAAGAAAAAGTTTTATTGAAATTAACAGACACTCCATATGCAATATACCTGTACATATACTGCAAATGTACAAATGTGTTTGGCACTTATGGCTACTTTACTTACATAAAACAGGAAAGTGTAGATGTCCTCATCTCTATAATCAAAGTACCAGGAAGATCCCTGTTTTGCCTAACATAAAATGCTACGTATTAACTTACAGGTTAAAGTGAGCTGAAACACATTGATTTTTGTATACAGCTACTCTTGCTGTTTTTTATATTGCTATTAGAATGTCTACTTTCTAATATTTGTAAATTCTCAATAATTATTGTAAAGTAATGATAGCAGTTATTATCTGTTAGACACTATTCTCAGTGTTTTACATGATTTAACTACTTTGATCCTTACAGTAACTCAGTAAAGGTGGTAATATTATCATCTCCCCTACATAGATGAGGAAATTGAGTCATAGAATGAAACCATGATCTGACTGACATCACAGGTGTAGTGAGTCTGCAGAAGCAGAATGACACTCAGAGTGTAATCAGAACCACCGCTCTCAACTTTTATACTCCTCTCAAAACACTGATTTTTTTTTTGTTTTTGAGTTAATTTAAATGATTTTAAATGATATTAATGATCTGTCCAATAGTTAAAAGTGCATGGGTTTTGAAACCATAATCAATATTGCAAATCAGCATAATATTTATGAAAATTGGGGTTGTACCATTATTTACACCTTGATATTACAAAATGCCTTTCTCATTGCTCACACTCTCCTTCCAGTATCCCTTCCCCATGTCTTTGCTTTGGAAGACTAAATTAAAATTCCTCTAGTAAGTCAGTAAAGAAGCACACATTTATGAGCTATATATTGCCACACAGAGAAATTAATTGTGTTTGATCAAAGACACTTTTCACAAATAAGCACTTTCTAAAAATAACATAGAAAACGTGACAGTCAGATTTTGATAGTTATTAGCTGGTAATGGATAAATATATACACACGTGTGTGTGTGTGTGTGTGTGTGTGTATAGATACACACACATATATGTATATATGTCACATAGTAAGTCCTGCTTCTTTTATGTATGTGAATATATGGGATTTAACAAGTGGATATATGCTACAAATATTGGGTATAGATGCTGGTGAATTTAACAGAATATTATCAACTTGACCAACTTTCATTAAAAGTTCTTTACATTGTTAGGAGCTGGTGTTGTGGCTCAGTGGCAGAGCGCTTGTCTAGCACTTGCAAGGCCCTGGGTTCAAATGTACTGGGTCCAACTACAACTAAATAAACAAAATATTTTTTAAAATAGCTTAAATAAATAAGTAAATAACAAAATAAAGATATTGTGTCCATGTATATCTAAAAACATTTTTTAAAAAAGTTCTTTGCATTGTTACTTGATGTTGGATTATGCCTACTGCTGTATTTATTTTTTCATAATATTTTGTTTATTTTTAGCACTTAAAGCTAAATCTTGAAGTAGATGACTTGTGTGAAAGTGTTCATGTTATGTCCATGTAGTAAGAATTCTTTGAAGATACAGAGCTGGAAAGAGTTATAATGTTTTCAAGAAACATGCAGGATATTGGAGAGATCAATATCTTCAAAAAAACATGTAGACTTAGTTTATTTACTTCCTGTTGCTTATGGGAGATTTCACTGAGCACTGTCCTCATGCTGGGTTCCTTCCCTCCATTCACAGGTCAGTTGAAGATAGAGTCAGATAAATTCGAATCAGAATGCATAGTGCAGTATCTGTGGCATTGAGATAGTGAACTGTCCCTGTGTGAGATGAATATGAAGAGTGGCTTGGGTTCTTAGGGGTAGTAAGGAGAAAAAACGTTATTCCAAATAGAGGTCACAGAAAACAAAGGCAAGGAGACAGATGTCACTAGCAGTGAGAAGGAAGGCAGTGATGAGAGTGAGAGATTCAAGAGATACTTGAAGGCAGAATAGACAACATTATGATTGAATGTGTGTGAGGAGAGCATAGTGGAGGATGATACCTCAATATCTGGCATGGGCATTAGAGATGTTTAGATGACGTTGATTGGTTCAGATGACATTGGTTCAAGTTTGGGGGGAAAGATTATGATTTTTCTTTTCATTACGTGTAATATTTCCTGTTCACAATCAGGAAATCTACCTGGAGATGTGAGAGCACTTATTCCAGCTCACAGTTAGAATCCATTGGGGGAGTTGCTTCTAGAACCCCTGCAGGTACCAAAATCTGCAGATACTCAATCCTGTGCACATAACCTACACATATCTTCTTGTATACTTTAAATAATCCATAGATCACTTATAATACCTAATACAATGTGTGTACAATGTGAGTAGTTGTTATACTATTTTTTTTTATGAAATAATAAAGAAATGGAATAATGGCAAAAAAATCGAAAGTTTTTTCAAATACTTTCAATAATGAAGTTATTGAATTTGCAGTTATAGAACCCACAGATATGTTGGGCTGACTTTTTTAATTTCTTGTCGTGCATCTTCTCTATAAATTAGGATCTTAGCAAGGAAAGGAGTCCTGCCTTGTTCATCTTTTTACCCATTTTTTCATCTTCCACATATCTTAGTAAGTTGTAAAAACTCAAAAATATGAAACAGGATGAAATAAGTAAATGGATGAAGAAATAGAACACAGGAACATAAAAGTTTTATGGGCACAATCCTAAGAAATACATTAGGAATTCAGCAGAGATATATTTTAGCATAGGAATTCAGTATTTAGTCCTAAAAATTCTGTCCTCTGGAAGATGTTCATACTTCACTGGGAAAACTAAAGTCTCTATCATATGCATAAATTTAAATGAAAGTTTAAATTATTAAATTTTAAATCATTGTCTTCATTTTTAATATTATGTATATTAAAGTAATTTTTAAAAATATACCCTATTTGAAAGTGTACTTTATCTTGATAAAGTTAATTTTATTTTGTCAATTTTATTCAAAATTATTTCTCTTCCCAGGCACTTATTTAAATATTATCCTTAGCTGTCACCATATCCCACATTAAGTAAATGTATTCATCTTTTATAATTATATCTCATTTATTTCCTAGTACTTTCAGTTAGATAAATAAGTATAAGTACCTATCTTAAGAAAATTATATACTTTTTGAGAATATAATTGGTGAAATATTCATATATAAGAGTAACTTAAATCATTATAGATACATCATTAATGCTTAATATTTGTTAATTAAATCTGTATTTAGATCTTAAAATGCATTAAAAATGACCATTTTTAATTTAAAAATCACAGTGTCCCTATTCATCTATGCATTGAATATTCACTGAATATCTCATATATGCTAGGCATTGCACAAGATACTGGGAATGTGTAGATCCTCTGCCTTAAATGTTTTCCAGCCAAGTGAAATATCTCTCCAACTCAGTGGGTTTGAGAATGTCCTAGACAGTTAGTAAAAATAAAAGGTATCCATTCTCACCTCCAGAGAGTTCAATACCATAGAACAGGATGGCCTCCCAAGAGTTACCATTTGTAAGACATCTCATTTGATTGGAAGAAAGTGATTTTGCAAAGTAACTATAATCCATTTAAACTTGGATGGCATTTCTTAAATCCTATGACTACAATTTCTATGTTACTGGAGTCAGAATAAAAACGCAGAAAAAAAGTATCAGGTTTCTTAAGAAGTACAAGTCATTATTGCATTGGTACATGAAGTTATTCTTATGTTTGTAAAAGCGAGTTAACTGATTTATCCAAGTAGCAAATAAACTGATTCATTTTTACAAAATGAGCACCTTTAGATAGTAATTTTTGTAAAAAGTATAGAAATTGTTAAGCACCTTACAAAATATAGCCAAAACTGATTTATTTCCACTTTGTGAATCATATATTACCATAAATATTCAGCATTGGCTTTGTAGTTATTAAAGGGGTCAATGAACAGGAAAACCATTTTGTAAGCCACTAAAGGAAAACTACTCAAAGCTGTGAAAATCTTTCTCCTTAAACAGGACTTGAGAATAGATAGAAAACATTTCAATATTCAAATAAGACTATAGAAAAGAAGCTAAATTACAATTTCTTAATAAGTATTCAAAGTAACAAATTGAAAGCAGCATTTAATGTTCAAATATAAATGTTCAACCTTGTTCTTGTGATGTTAACCCTCATACTTGGAAAAATATTTTTAAGAATTGAATTTTTTATTAAAGATTCAGAGTAAATGGCTGCCATTGGGAAATTAGAACAACGATCAAAAGTGAATAAGAAAAATTGGAGAAATGCAAATGTTATTTGAACAAAAATATTCATTGCTATTTAAGTTAGAATAGACGAACATATACCTATTATTTCCTGGAATTTTAAAATCATGTAATAGATTTTAAAAATTATTGATATTAAAATTGGGGGATACCTTAGTATTATATTAAGAGTGACACAATGGACTAATGATTGGTGGCCAATATTACACAACTTTTAATAGCAGGTTCTACTTCATTCTACAGTTAGCTCAAAGTGAATTAGAGAGAGGAAAATTATCTAAAAGATATGAATAGTAAATTAGTGATTTTTGATCTTTCCCAAAAAATATGTGTTACATTGATTCCAATTGCAAGGATACTTTAGTTTAAACCCTTTAGTTTATGGTTTGCATTTTCATTACCACCATCTCACATTAACTTCTTAATCAATTTCCTTTTGAAATTAATAATAATGATTGCTAGTAAGTAACCAAAATACCATGCTTTTTGCAGCTGGATGAAGAAGCCTCGATGTGGTGTACCTGACCAGACAAGAGGTAGCTCCAAATTTAACATTCGTCGAAAGCGATATGCATTAACAGGACAGAAGTGGCAGCACAAACACATCACTTACAGGTATGAGAATTGAAGATGAATTTTCTTTTCACTGTGTTCTTTTTTCTTATATTTTGTTTGATATTTTCTGAACATGAACTACATGTTAATGAATAGTGATATGATATGATCATTAGGAATTTAAAACTGCAATTGAGAAGAGATTGCCCATTTGGGGAATGGAATGGACCTTCTTGGAAACATTTGCTCTCTTTAGCATACCATTTTTTAGGCTTTGAATGAATGCCAATATTCTGAGGGACTTTCAGAAATATTACAATATCTGACAAACACATAATCTAAAAAGTAATGAAATATTTAAGTAATTACTATTTCAGCACAATGTCTCTGGATCTATTAATAATCTTTTAGAATCAATTTAACCATTTTGCTTTTTATCCTTTTGGTAAAGGCTCTAGGGGATCTTGCTTTTGCATTGTTTTCAATGATGTAAAGTGCCTTCCAACTGAGAGTGACCATTGCTGCTAGTGGAGAACTTCATCTTTGTTCACCTGTTCATTGAACAACTGCTTATTGAGTTTCAGTATGAACAAAGAACAGTGCTAGGCCCTAGGGATATAGCAAAACATGGGAACCCTGTTTGTCTTCAGGAATTTACAGTCATGTGAAATTATAATTTCACATGCATAATTATGCGAATGTGATACCTTTATGAAAAGTATGGACTGGATGCAAAGGAAATGAAAACCAGGGTCATCCAATTCATCTTTGAAAACCAGGGAGGTCTCTTACTACAATGACTTTTAGCCAAGACCTGCACAAAGAGAAAGGATTTGTTAAAGCATTGGGCAGGAAAAATGGAGAGGAAATGTAAAGAAACATCACTATCAAATTACATGGTTAGAGAACTTTACAGTTAAATTCTTTGTGTAAAAAACTCCTCATATGCATGTGCTTAAAACATAAAATTTAAAATTCAGTATACATTTTGTCTGTATAATTGGAATGTGCCATTTGAATTTACTTTGGTTATTTTGGGAACACTTTTCATGTTACTTTATTTTCTATGCTGTCTTCCCAAATAGCATAACCCTGAATTATCATTTTATGCAAATTGTTGAAAGTATTGCAGGTAAGACAAATCAAAGACAAAACGCTTTGGGTCAAGCCCATAAAGTTGGTATTACCATTATTTAAATTTGTTTATACGATTTTTTTAATTCACACACTTGTTCTATCCTCTCTGTAATCTGAACTTCCATAAAACATTAAGAAAGTATTATTAAGATTTTTTAATGATTATCCTGTTTTAAAATACTTATCCCTTTTCATGTTCTGAGTTTCAGGAATCTATGATTTGGTCTCTGTCATTAATTTTAGGACAGTCTCAGTAATGAATTACTTCTGTTCTTTTCTTTCCTTTCCTGGTATTTTAATTATATGCCTTATATCTCTCAGTTCTTAGATATTCTGGTCTGTTTTTAATTATTTTTTCTTTGCTTTTCTATTAGGGAGTTTCCATTGACATATATCTTTAAGCTCAACTGATTATTTTCTTGGCCATGTTCAGTCTAATAAGCCCAGCCCATGAAAATCATTCTTTATTTGTTGAGAGCACATGTTATTTTATATCTAGCATTTTCTTTTGATTCTTAGAGTATCTGACCCTACTTAAATTACCTATGTGTTTTCTTTATGTTGCCTATTTCTGCCATTAGAATCCTTTATCATATTGATCAGTTATTTTCAATACATTATTGGATAATTCTAAAATTTCTGCTATAGCTTAGTCTTATTCTGAGGCATATTTTCTCTCTTGAGATTATGTTTTCATTTGCCTTTTAGCAAGCTTATAGTTTTTTGTTGAAAGTTTTGTATAATGTATTAAACAACAGAAACAGGGTAAATAATCCTTTATGTGATGTTTTATGTTATCTGTGTAGGAGCTAGGCTGTTTTTAATATTTCTGTAGCTGAATTTCCTTTGATATTCTCTTTTTGTCTTTCTATTTTTAATGTCTCTACTAATTTTTTTCTTTTTTATGTAATTTTTATTTATGTATGATAGCAGAATGTATTATAATTCTTATTACATACATAGAGCACAATTTTTCATATCTCTGGTTGTATACATAGTATATTCACACCAATTCGTGTCTTCATACATGTACTTTGCATAGTAATGATCATCACACTCCACCATCATTAATTACCCCATGCCCCCTCCCTTCCCTTCCAAACCCTCTGCCATATCTAGAGTTCATCTATTCCTCCCATGTTCCCGCTCAATATTCCACTATGAATCAGCCTCCTTATATCAAAGAAAACATTCAGCATTTGATTTTTTGGATTGGCTAACTTCACTTAGTATTATCTTCTCTAATTCCATTTACCTGCAAATGCCATAATTTTATTCTCTTTTATTGCTGAGTAATATTCCATTGTGTACATATGCCACATTTTTTTATCCATTCATCTATTGAAGGGCATCCAATTGGTTCCATAATTTAGCTATTGTGAACTGTGCTGCTATAAACATTGATGTGGCTGTGTCCCTGTAGTATGTTGTTTTTAAGTCCTTTGGGTATAGACCAAGGAGAGGGACAGTTGGGTCAAATGGTGGTTCCATTCCCAATTTTCCAAGAAATCTCCATCCTGCTTTCCATATTGGTTGTATCAATTTTCAGTCCCACCAGCACTGTATGAGTGTACCTTTTTCCCCATATTTTTGCCAACACTTATTATTGTTTGTATGCATAATAGCTGCCATTCTGACTGGAGTGAGATGAAATCTTAGAGTGATTTTGATTTGCATTTCTCTAATTGCTAATGATGATGAACATTTTTTCATGTATTTGTTGATTGATTGTACATCATCCTCTGAGAAGTGCCTCTTCAGGTCCTTGGCCCATTTATTGATTGGGTTATTTGTTTTTTTAGTGTCTATTTTTTTGAGTTCTTTATATTCCCTAGTGATTAGTACTCTATTTGATGTGTGAGGGGTAAAGATTTGCTCCCAAGATGTAGGCTCTCTATTCACCTCACAAGATTGTTTCTTTTGCTGAGAAATGTTTTAGTTTGAGTCCATCCCATTTATTGATTCTTGATTTTAATTCTTGCACCAAAGGAGTCTTATTAAGGAAGATGGGGCCAAATCCCACATGATGAAGATTGGGGCCTATTTTTCTTCTATTAAGATGCAGGGTCTCTGGTTATATTCCTAAATCCTTGTTCCATTTTGAGTTGAGTTTTGAGCATGGTGAGAGATAGGAGTTTAATTTCATTTTGTTGCATATGGATTTCCAGTTTTCCCAGCACCATTTGTTGAAGAGGCTATCTTTTCTCCAATGCATGGTATTGACACCTTTGTCTAATATAAGATAATTGTAGTATTGTGGGTTAGTCTCTGTGTCCTCTATTCTGTACCATTGGTCTACCAGACTGTTTTGGTGCCAATACCATGCTCTTTTTGTTACTATTGCTCTGTAATATAGTTTAAGGTCTGGTATAGTGATGCCACCTGCTTCACTCTTCCTGCTATTCTGGGTCTCTTATTTTCCCAGATGAATTTCATGATTGCTTTTTCTATTTCTATGAGGAATGTCATTGGAATTTTGATTGGAATTGCATTAAATCTGTGTAGTGCTTTTGGTAGTATGGTCATTTTGACAATATTAATTCTGCCTATCCAAGAGCAAGGTAGATCTTTCCATCTTCTAAGGTCTTCTTTGGTTCTTTCTTTAGGGTTCTGTAATTTTCAGAAGCAATCTTTAATCTTATGATTAAATCTCTTTCTAGTGAGCCTGACTCTCTGGGCTTTGACCTTCAGAAAAGTTCCCTCTTTGCCCCCTTCCCTCTTCCTTTTGGTGGGACAGAAAGGATAGAGGTGGCTGCCTGGTTTAATTGCCTTTCATCTAGATCAGATAAGGCTCTGAAAAAAATTATTTTCTTTGAAGGCAGGCTTCATTATGGAGATTCATCCCAGTACCCTGTGTGTATTTGAAGAGCCTGGCCATCCTCCTCCCTTTACTAGAAGGGTCTTCACTGTGAATCTGATGGGGCCTCTAGAGGCAAACTCATGAGTGTGTAGAGGAGCCCCTATACTTTGTCCCTGGGTGTTTTGAATTATCAAGCTCCTCCAGGCTTCTATTCAAGTGTCCTACCCATTTCCTGGTTTGCGGGGCTATTGCAATTGGAAATTTCCAATTTTATGCATTTACCCATTTCTCCAGTTTGCTTTGTGGCTTCAAGTATCTGATAAATTGAAGAAGCATTCATTTTGGAGAGTGATGACTTGTGTGCAGTTTACATCTTAATGCAGAACACTGGAAGTGCGTAGCTCTCTTTGTAATAAATCAAAATAGACAATATATACATATGCAGTGTGCAGTCTTTAAAAGAGTAGCACTTAACATAGACACAAAAATATAAGAGCAAAGAATAACACTACCATTGTGAGCCTTTTATATAGAAAATTATGAATGTTTATTGAAAGATGTAACAAAAGGCCAAAAAATAAATGTAGAGGAATATTTTACTCTCAATAGAAAAAATAAATATGGTGAAGGTTTAGGTTTTCCACAAATGCATTTTAATCCAAACCAAAACTCCACCAGCATTTTGGGGCATAATGGAACACAGTGAATCAAAAATATCTTGAGGAAGAATGAATGCCAAGGAAAGCATCAAGGTGCTTTCACGTAGTAGATATGAGGACTTATTTCAAATCAATACCAATTAAGAGTACTAATTACATGGCATAATCTCAGAGATGGACAAATAGGCCAGTAGCACAAGCAAATGATTAGAAAAACAGACTTACACGTATCAGCAAAATTTATTTATGCCAGGGAAGATTTATTAGATCAGATGGAAAAGATGGGCTACTCCATTTAGAAAATTACTGTGACCATTGGTTATCCATATAGAAAACAATGGAATTCATTTTACACTCCAACCACATTCAAAAGAAAGAATTGATAAGTACCATAAGCTTAGATAATTCCGTGTATCAATACTCATCGTTTCCATTTCATAAAGTGGCCTTTTTGGTTGATTTCCATTCTCTTGAGAGTGCACCCTATTCAGTATCTCTGAATCCTATGATACTGACCATACATCTTCTTTTAAAGAAAGAAAGGAAGGAATGAAGAATGGAGGGGGGGAGGGAGGGAGAGATAAGAGCTGTTATATTTAGAATTGATTATAATAATTTCACTTTAACTCGGTTTCTGTACTGACAATAGCCTCAAACAGTTGTGTACATTGAAATAATTAGGTATTTGTCCCTGGAATCTCTAAGGTTCTACATAAGCACAGCATGTGGCTGAACCCTTTTTTAAAGTAACAAAGACCTGGATTTTAATCCTGAGTCTGAAGCTCACTACTCATTAAACCATAATTGAGTTCCTTATATCTAAGTCTCCTTTTCCCTACATGTAAGTGAGAATTGTAACAATACTTACCTCACAGGACTTGGGGAAAAACAAGTAATGTAATGGAAAAAAATAATAAATTGTGCACAGTGGTTGAAACATTGTAGATAGTAAATGCCAGTTCTCATCAGTGTTCCTTTTAATTTATTGGACAAGTCACAGAAATACTTGAGTATATTTTAACAGGAATATAGAAAGTCAAGAATGAGAGTTAAGAACATTTCATATTAAAGTTAACATTTAAAACATATTAAGAACTTGCCTGATGTATAAGTACTATGAAAACATTTGCCACTATTTACTTACTATATTTAGAAATATAAATACAAAATCTGACATTCGCGCCCAAAATATAATTATTCATGGAAAGGACAACTGAAGTTTTCCATTACAGGGTGCAGAAAAGATTTGGGGGTAGATCTAGTTTTTATTTGATAACAAACTCATTATAAACCAATGGCATATTGTGACTCTGAAAAAGCTAAAATTGCAACAGTACATTGATAATATTGATAGAAAGCAAATTGTTACTGATGCTAATTTCTCTGTTTGGTTTGTTGACCACACCTTTTGTCATCAGCAAGCCATGCCATCAACATAGGCCAACACATTTGTGTCTTTCCGTAGTTTCAGGATTTATTTAATAACAATACCTTCACAGTCTACACTACTTTTAGGTGTGGCACTTTACCAAATACTCAAAAGTCACCCAGTAGTCATAAGCCAGACAAACACAAGTGGTTTTATTTCAGTCTTAATATCTAATATCTGTAACATACAAATTACACTTCACACAATGATATATACACATCATTGTGTGTGTGCATGCGCACATGCATGTATAATAGAAAGACTAAGAAAGGGTTAATACAGCTGCAGAATTACAAATTGCTGAGACCAGAGCACAGGCAGAGAGAAAGGGATGCAAATTTTGAACCACCATAAGTGATCAGATAAGGATTTTAACTCACCAGTTACATGGAGTTTTCTAAGCAAAGGGTCCAGAGCAATGGCATTTTCAGTTTGAGAGTGTGACCTTGAAGTGTCAGCTTGAGGTGTCACCTTGGAAGATCACCATGTGTGTGTCATCATAGGCATGAGAAACTGCACTCTGCTGAAGCCCAGGGACAGAGATTCGGAGATTTGTCATCTCTGAATTTTTGATGATTTTCCTGGGTTAGGCTTCTGATGTGTGACTAGGTGACTGGGTCAAAGTGCCACTGTGTCCAGTCTTGGGAGGATTCTCCTTTTATGGATCTTAGGTAAGGGGGCAATGTCCAGTGGGATTAGCGAACTGCCAAGTCTGGTGTTCCTTGTATGATTTGGGGTGTTTATGTGACCAGGGACTCCTTGGCTTAGTTAGATAACTTGGCACATAAAAGTTTTGTTTTTTTTTTTTTTTTTTTTTTTAATCAGTTTGTGCTTCATGCTTCTGCTGGACAGATGGTGATTGCTTACTTTTACAAACAAGGTGTGAAGTAATTCTACCTTGGCACTTGTATGCTAGTAGTTTATGGCCAACTAATGCTTTACAAAATGGAGTAACTGGGTTTAGGCAAACCTGAAAACTGCTGTTCTGAATATATCATGGAGTGACTCTGAGCAGCCAGCTCCCCACACCTATCATGATGTATATTTTCTCTTATGGCAAACACATTTTTTATTGCTTCTTGGCAAATCAAAGTACACTTCTAAATAAACCAAAATGGTAAAGGGCCCTGAATGTAGTCACATGAGGAACAGTTCAAGATTAAAGCTAAAGTTTGCCAACATGATACAAAGAATATTTAGAGGGGAGATTTCCAGTTATTCTCAAAATGCTTATAGTCCTTTAGAAAATATAATATTTTAAATTATTAGAAAATTAACCATCATATCAATCTTCCTCATCATTCGTGGCATTTAAATTAAGAAATTTATATTCATTTGTCAAGTAAATTAGAGGCCATTTTTATAATAGTTTAAGTTAGTTGCTGAATAAATTCTAAGTAGGTTTTGCTTAAGCTTTTTCACAAAATAATAGAAACGTATTGATTACCAATTTTATTAAAGAGATTTTATTTCCCAAATTTGATGAATACTGTATAAAATAGAGTAATTTTTTCAGAGTTCTAGATTTCAAAATGTTATGTAATGGAGGGGCATTGGGACAGGAACCTAAATTGCTAGGTGAGCCTATTTTTAAAATCATAGTGTATTTATTCATGTAATGCTATGATGTGTTATATTGATTAGTTTTGATTTTCACAGTATATTCATCCTTTAGCTACCCTTGATTTTAAATGAATGCCTCTATGACAACTGAAAGCACACTAGAAGTTATTTTACTTTAATAATTTATATATAGCAAAGATACTCAGAAGTTGCTAAAGAATAATCAGTTTATTAGGAGAAATGTTTTCATCATTCCCTCTGAACTCAAAAAGCACACTGAGTTTGATGATCCTGTTGACTTCAAAGAGAACTCAACTCATGTGTCCGGGAGACACATAATAAACTGAGAAAGGGACCCTTTTTAAATTAGACCCAAGGTATATGTACTTAAATCTGTCTTGTCTAGAAAGCCAGCAACTTGAGAAATAACCAATTATTTAATGTAAGTTTTGTTGGAGGGATTACATATTTAATTTACATTCCCTGACAATTTCTGGTACATAAAAATGTTGTGAAGCCATGACTATACAAAAATAATACTAATAAAAGTAAATTAGTTTTTTCAGTTTATCATGATAGAACATTATAAAATATTCTCTATATATTCTCATAATTCAACCATGTTATTTATCTAGTTTATATTCTCAGCAAATGTCTATTTTCCTATACAGTAGATTTTCTTTAGTTGATAATAATTTTGCATAAAATATTAGTGAGCTGTTCCAAATAAATAATTTTCTATTTAATTGTAAATGCTATTTAACTTTATTCATATAAAAATAATTTTGACACAAGAATAATAGTTTTATTGCAAAGGTATGTAGCTATTTTTTCTTGTTTTCTCTATTAGAGATAAAACAGTAATGTAACTTTGAAAGAGATTTATCAGTATATCAAAAAATGGAAGGATCAATAATCTTAAGTATGTAGAATTTTTATTCTGGTATGGATCTGATGATGTTAAAACTAGAAAATTCTAACTTTTTGCAATGACCTATTGTCAGCTAAATGACATACTTTTTTGCCAGTACCAGTATTCTGATGAGTAACATCTAGAACTTTTCCCTTCATCAATATTATGTAAAATTGTATAAAGTGTGATCTAATATGAAAGATAACTATTATCAACTTTTTAGGTTGAATTTCCAAAATGTATTAAAATTGAAGTTTGAAAGAATCATTGAAATAGAATAATGAAATAACCAGATACAGACTTGAGAAAAATAAACCCATTGTCTTAAGAAGTATATTAATTTTATCAAAAAGAAGAAAAAGCAAGTAAAATATTTTAAAATTAATTTAGCTTTGTTAAGTTTTTCAGAATAAACTTTCATTATATTTATTTTATAGCATTTATTTTTTGTTAGTATATTTAATCTTTTGCTCATTCCTTATTAGAATTGTTCAGAATATCAGTCTATTTTACTCTTATTACACATGATCTCTCTGTGTACTTTTTATTTTAGATATTAGTAAATACAAAATATACCTCTCAATGGCATAAAAGTTTCTAAACTCCTATTTTTGTTTACACTGGTTTCAGAACTTGAGCTCTGATTCTGAAGCACGTTTGTATGTCTTATATTTATTAATGACACCACATGTATTGTGTTGAAGTATTTTGGAAGTTCCTTAGTACATAGCTTCAAAAAATGCAAGGATGTATTTTTCAAATCCAGACAGTGCTCCACATTCATTATCCTTTACTGTATTTTTGCTTTGTTTTCTCAGAATCATTGTGAACTTGTATATAAGTCCTACTGATAATTTTATTTTTCCTATTTGTATTATTATTTATTACTTGAAGTAAACAATTAATTTCTCTTTTTCACATGGAATTCATCACCAATCCACATTAACAGTTCTCTTAGAAAATATAGCAAAATATAATCTTTTAGAAAATATAGTAAAAACCAGTCCTGTTTGTCTCCATGGCTACCATCCTTATCCACATTTCTATCTTCTCTTGTGTGACTTCTGAAATGTTTTATTATTTCCATTCTTGTCCCCTTCTCCATTTTCCATATTTGTGACTGGAATAATATCAAGGAACTTCTGTGCTTATAATTCTGCAGTGGCTTCCCCCTTCACAGAATGCAATCCAATTCCCTCCAGTCCTCTCTCGTTTTGTATCATTGTCTGTCATGTTCATTTTACCCCGACTCACTCAGCAGGCACATGCTTTGAACTGACCCAGTTTGCTTGACCTGCTTATTGTTCCTTCTGGTGGGAAACTCAGTACTGGGTTTCTTTTCATTCCTCCTGTCATTGAAATAATTTTTATAATCTCTTCACCTTCCCACCCCTCATGTTGCCATCTGAAATTATCACTGTTTTATGTTCTTTTCATTGTCTATCTCTTGTCACTAAAATATGTGAGCACTGTAACAGAAGATTCTAGCATCTAGGCCAGTACCTATTATATGGTAAGTCAGTATTCAGAGTTCCGACATTATTCTGCATACCTCTTCACCCACAAAACAGGAAATTTAGAGACCAAGCTAGACATAGGTCTGTAGTGCTCAATGTAGATGTTCATTCTTTCTCAAAATATAACTCAGAGCACAATACTGAGTAGGACACAGAATTAAATCCAACTAACAAAATAACAACAGAACACTGCCTACCTTTCTCCCTGAGAAGGCATGAATTATTTTACTCTGTTCATGGCTTGGCTGGGGTAAAAAATTTGTGGTGCCTTCCTCAGCTCTTCCTTTTCTCTCACAGCTTATGACTAATCATAAGTTATAGTGGGTTTATCGTCAAAGCACATCCAAAATACAACTACTTCTCAGTGTCTCTTCTACTACCACTGGTCCAAAGCACCTAGACTTGTAATTACAATAGTTCCCAATGGGTCTTCCTGTTTCAACTTTTGTTCTGCTTTAATATATTTTCTACATCATGGCTCAAGTTATCTATTTGAAGAATAAGATGCTCCTGATGCTGCAGTGACTCAGAGCAATGTCCTGACCCTCACCCAACCTGCTTTCTAACCTATACCAGGTACCATGCTATCATTTGAATTACTAAGATTATCTCCACTTGAAGACCTTCCACTTACCATTTCTTTCTGTAGTACTCCTCTCTTTCATTCCATTTCTACATGGATTGCTGCTTTTTTCTTGTATATAATGAATAATAGTGACCATTAATTAGTCATTGGAAACCTTACTTTTCATATAAAGAACTAGCAATAGAATTCAAGACAATGGATTCTGACAATGCTTAGGATAAAGCTTTTTAAAGCTCTCCAGATCTGACACTTAGAAAAATTCCTCTAGATTCCTGTAAACCTTAACTTCCTTTTTTGTAAGATAGGTATAAAAGCCCATCTCATTGGGTTGTTCCAGGAATATAATTAGACTTTGTAAAGTGCTTGCCTGGCTTATAGTAAATGCTCAAATAATACAATTATTACTTTAGCATAACTCTTGACTGCCATTGTAGGTATCTGAACATGGTTACAATTGGGTTGAATATCGTCTCCATATTATTCTTTGCCACTGGAAAGTATATATTAAAAGTTTTTACTTTTTTTGGCAGGGGAGGGGGATTAAACTCAGGGGCACTTGACCTCTGAGCCTCATCCCCAGCCCTATTTTGTATTTTATTTAGAGACAGGGTCTCACTGAGTTGCTTAACACCTCACTATTGCTGAGGCTGGCTTTGAACTCCTGCCTCAGCCTCCCAACCCCTTGGGATTACAAGCATGCATCACCACACCTGGCTAAAAGGTTTTATATGCTGATGAATAAATTTTAAAAGCAAAATAATTTTGAGTTCTATATGTACAATGACATACATTAGAGACACTGTAATTTGACTATCACTCCATCACTAGCTTCCAGTTCTTGAACATTATAGTCTTTTTTTACTAAAATATTTTCTTAGTATAAATTCACATTTGAAAGACATTATTGTTTGAAGGGGTTTGAAACTCACTTATCACTCCTGTGGAATTTATCCAGTGTGTTGTACATTCATGTCGAGGGTTTATTGTATTGCAATGTTAAAAATATATAGACGAGGGCTAGGGATATAGCTCAGTTGATAGAATGCTTGCCTTGCCTGCACAAGGCCCTGGGTTCAATCCCCAGTACTGTAAAAAAAATTACTAAATAAATACATACACACAAAACACACACACACACACACACACACACACACACACACACACATTAGCCAGGCACAGTGGCACATACCTGTGATCCCAGTGACTTGGGAGGCTGAGGCAGGAGGATCACAAGTTCAAGACCAGCCTGAGCAATTCAGTTAGAACCCTAAGCAACTTAGTGAGATCCTATCTCAAAATGAAAAAATAAAAAAGTACTGGGGATGTGGCTCAGTGGTAAAGCACCCCTGGGTTCAATCCTCAGAGGAGGAAAAAAAAAAAAAAAAAAAAAAAATATATATATATATATATATATATATATATATATATATATATATATATGAGAGAGAGAAAGCTTTTTCATTTCTGTGACTAAAGGATCAGACCAGAACTATAGAGGAGGAAAACTTTGAGGGCTCATGGTTTCAGAGGTCTTAGTCCATAGAAGGCTAGCTCCATTTTCTGGGACTCAAGGTGAGGCTGAACATCATATTGGAAGAATGTAGCAGAGGGAAGCAGCTCACATCATGGTGAACAGGAAGCAGAGAGAGTTTCTCCACTTGCCAGCTACAAATATATATCCCAAAGCCGCCACCTCCAGCCACACCCTACCACTTCAGTTACCACACAGTAGATCTCCATCACTCATTGGGTTAAGACTCTCACAACCCAATCACTTCTCCTCTAAACTTTCTTGCATAGTCTCACACATGAGCTTTGGGGGACACCTCATATCCAAACCATAAAACTATATATTATATAAATATATAAATATACTTATATAAATATATACATTTATATAAATCTCTCTATATATATATTTATATACATAAGTATTTATCTATATACATATATGTATGCATATCTATTTTATGCATATATACACACATATACATACATATTAGTTTCATTTATGTTTCAGTTAGAAAAAAACAAATTATCTAGAAAAAATAAATATCTGATTAGTATAAACATAATCAAGAATAATATTGATAATATTTCATTGTTTGTGTTAGCATAAGAACAAACTAAATAGTCTGATTTGTTTCTTTAAATTCATATATGATTACTCAGTTCATTTTTAATTAGAAAAGTTAAAATAATAGTGTATCAGAAATTATAATCTTTTGTTTAAAACATAAGAAGTGATTATGTCTGCTGAATTAGTTTTCATAAATAAAGAAAAGCATGAGTACAATATTTGAAATTGATGTGTGCAGATACAATTATGTACCTCTAAATAATTAAAAACATGAAGAAATTGAAATTTTTATTTTAAATTGAACCCATTGTACATGTTTGATTGTTTGGCAGATCTCCCTTCCTGCATTATTCTCCAGGAGGCAAATTGACTGTTAACCATTTAACCATTCTGCAAAGATCTTCTCACTGATAATATTGATAATTAAACACTATACTACTGATAATTAAATGATCCCAAGAGAGTAAAAACTAGCTATGAAGACAAGAAGAATACATAAATTTCATTTTAATTTAATATTATTAGTTTTTTCCTTTACATTTTACTGAGCTATGATCTAAATCTGAAATAAGATTGACATAATAGAGCCAAGCTAATTATTGTCTTTTCTAACTTTCAGCATAAAGAACGTAACTCCTAAAGTAGGAGACCCTGAGACCCGTAAGGCTATTCGCCGTGCCTTTGATGTGTGGCAGAATGTAACTCCTCTGACATTTGAAGAAGTTCCCTACAGTGAATTAGAAAATGGCAAACGTGATGTGGATATAACCATTATATTTGCATCTGGTTTTCATGGAGACAGTTCTCCCTTTGATGGGGAGGGAGGATTTTTGGCACATGCCTATTTCCCTGGACCAGGAATTGGAGGAGATACTCATTTTGATTCAGATGAGCCATGGACACTAGGAAATCCTAATCATGATGGTAAGTTTATACTTTCTTTGCAGTGTAAATAGACTTATTTTTATTTTTAGAATGCCCCAGGGATTTACTAATTTAGGAGCGTAAGCCATTGATTCTAAATTTTCCTTTAAAGTTATAAAGCAATATGTAAGGCTTGTTATGTTTTAGAACAAGAATTGATATGAGTCAGTAGATAATATATTTATGCATATGTTCTTTTGGTTAAAGATTAAAACCTTACACTGTATTTGTAAATACTATAAATTTAAAAACAACTTCATGATAAAACAACTAACATGATAGTTACTTGAATAAAAGACACGTGTTTCTAGACAAAAATGCATATTTTGATTCTGATTTTTTTAACATTCAATTATAGCATCTTAGACTTATATGATTCCTAAGCATCCATGTGCCTAATTCTTTTAAGATTTATTTTCCCTCCTCTCTATTGTAGAATGTTGTTCTTTCTACAAGAATGCATAGCTTTGATGACAACTAATCAGCTAATAAAACTCTTAATTCCTCCTTGATGAGTTAAGTCTAGTCATGAAATGAAGCTTTGTTAATGAATTAGAAGGTTTAGTTAGCTGGATTATTGTAATAGCTTCGCACATTTAGGACACCCAGGGTTCAAACATGTAATGGATAGAATGAGGTTGAGTTAAAGTAGCAATCAGTTTTCAAAGAAAACACAACTGTTCTTGTTTTCCAAAATAAATTATATTTAAATTTTTCAAAACTTTTTATTTAAAAGACAGAGACAGATTTATCAGGAGATTTCAAGTGTAGTGGAATGAAAAGCCAAAAACCTTGGAGTCAAGCAGATTAATGTTTAAAAGCTGGCTAAATAGCCATCAGTTCAAAAAGCCTCTGTCTGATGTGTATTTTCTTATTCTTACCATGTAGTTTAAATTGCAGGCTATGAAGAATGTGAGTGGAAGCTCTTTCTATGCAGGACTATTTAAACTATATCTAAGCATCTAATAATACAATATCTGGCAACATGGTTGTTGAACCCTAAAGTTTGATTCTTTGTGATGTATCTAAGAAATAAGAAAAAAAAGAAGAAAAAAAAACTAAAAAAAATGTTTAATTCTGGTATCACTTAAAATGAAATTTTCTTTTATTTTTATCAAAGTCACACAATCATCCCAATGAAATCACTCAGACTTCAAGTCAATTGTTAGCATTTTGTTTTTGCACTCTAAATTATTAAAAAGAGTCGTACTTCTAATGGGAGAATTTTGTTGGCACAGGCAAAAGTATGTTTGCTTCCAGGGGAATAATGGTCTTGAAGTTCTGAAAACAGAAAATAATTTTTTATTGCAATTATATATCCAATTATTAAAGTCACATTATTTTTAAAATTTAAATTAATGTTTAAAATAATAACTATATATACTTCAGGACAACATGTAACATTTCCATACATGTACACATTGTGTAAAGTTTAAATAAGATTAAATATTTCTAGCTCCTTAAATACGTATCACTTCTTTATGCTGAAACTTTAAAATCTGTAGTCTTGAAGTTGTGTTAATATGGCTTTTTGGCCTCATAAATTAAAGTGTATTAAAATCTTATACGAAGGAGAAAACTATCAAATTGCCAATATTTTGTCTTAGTATGCAGAAATCCTTGACAAAGAAGGGTTGTAATAATTCTTAGGTGTGTGCTCTATTAGTGAGCTTTTAAAGCATCAACCAGCACTTTTTAAAAATAGACAAAGTTTTTAAGAAAAACTCAGTAAGGGGATTTGATGACATATGAAATGGGAATGTTTACACTCATTTGAGTATGATCATTGCTGTGAATGTTTTTTGTTTTGCATATTGTTTTTCAAGGAATGGATATATAGAAAAAAATCTGAAATATAGCTTGTGGCCTGTAGGTGTGCAATCACTTTAAGTCACTTGTCACTGAGAGAATCCACTGGTTTATCTGATTGCTTCCTAACTTATACTGTGGAGATGATAGAACATTCTCTGCACATACAGGCACATGACTAAAAACTTAAAACAGTTGTTTGATACTTGGTTTTTCATTTGGAGGAAAATATGTCTTTAGCACTCAAATAAGAATGTTTCGCCTTGTGAATGTGCCTAAAGGAAAGAACTGTACAAAATAATAATGTTTCAGAATTGCAAGGGATTAGTGAGATGTTAATTGACTGTAGGAAATGTAATTCCATAAAGATTTACTGCTTAATTGAAATTCAAACTCTTAACCAGAAACAGCAGGGCAGCCAGGGTAGTGTCAGGCTGAAGTATTGATCATTTATCAAAAGAACAGCCTCTAGCTTTGCTTGTGGTACTGGGGAATGTGGGGAGAATTCATGCCTTTATATATACTAGATCCAAACTGCATGTGAGACTATTGTATCACAAATAATACAAGACAAAATTTTCACATCTTCATCAATAAACTTTTGTTTTTCTTTAATCTAGTCCTGGAATGCCCCTGGCTTACTTACCTGAATTATTTTCTTCCTATCCTATTTACAGCTCTTGAGCAAGGAGAAAACAGAGCAGCTTGGTTATTTAGTGAAAATGCAAATGAAAAAGCCTTTTGATAAGCACCCAGCTCATTTTCCACAGCATATTGCTCAGCTAATGAAAGCAATTTGAATTCTGTCTACCTCAAAAGAGATAAACGGTGTCTTAGGTTGCCAGTAACCCTTAATTCATTGTTATCTACTTTCCTATCAATTTGATTATAGTCATGATATTTTTTGAAAACTCAAGCTGAAGGCCATTAAGTAAATTAAAATAAATATCCACATTCTCCCTCTCTGTCTCACACACATAGACATACTCATTGTCTCTTTCACACACATACATCCCTAAAAAAATTATGCCATTTTTCTATTTTTTAATTTATTTATTTTTATTGAGTTTTTAATTTTTGTTTATTGAATAAGTAAAATAAATCCAGAGTAATTCAAAAGAAAATATTTATCATGATAGGGTTTTTGAGAATAATATATTGACAGTAGTTTGGAAATTTTAACTCTAGAATGTTAAACTTTATTTTGGATTACATTAGCTTATAGTTTCCTTGGCTATGATATAAAATTTAAGTGGAATTATAAATACAAGCACAAACCTATCACAAAGCTATTTCTTTTTTTTAAATACCTTTATTTTGTTTATTTAATTCTTTATGTGGTACTGGGGATCGAACCCAGTGCCTCATGCATGGTAGGCAAGCACTCTACCTCTGAGCCACAACCCCAGCCCCCACAAAGCTATTTCTAAATAGACAAATATATAAGAAGTAATGAGATTTCAAATTGATCATCTCTGAACAAAAAAATACCTATTATAATGATATATAAAACTTGGGATAGAATAATATCTAAATAATGTCCTATTTACCATTGCAGTTGCAATTCTGCTAACAGAAATAATGCAATACAATGACTATTTACTGTTTTGAAAGTTCATAGCCTAAAGTCAAGGGTATAGCACTCTTGTGGCAGGCTGTCCAAAAATATAAGGAGAGATTAATAATCATAAAAATGTCACCTGAGACATCAAAACTCTTAAATCTATTCTGTTTTTCAATGTGAAATTATTATTTCATCCCAACCCACTCACTCATGAATACTCAAAGGATTTTCATGATGTGATTCTTGAGTCAATGGACCTGACTTATGCCAACCATGGAGAGTTAACACTCTGTAAGAAAGATGTAATCTTGGGTACACTAGTATAGAAAGTACATGCCCTAGGTAAACCCAGAAATTTGGCAGCTGTCTGATACCTCCCCACACTTTCTGTTCATGTTAGAGCTTCTATGGCTATACGACATGTCTCAGAGGTACAGGATTTGAACTTTTGTCTTTGAGGAAAGGAGATAGATGCCATCTGGTTATTATGAAGATGTTTTCTGTCAGCCAGCAACACAGTCTGAGGGAATAATCTAGAGCTATTTATCCTGTGGTTTTTGAAGATAAGGGAAGGACTCCATATGACTAAGCAGTCAAGGTCTTAACCTGTCCTTAAACAGGCAAACTTACAGATATTTTAATTTCTAAAATGATCTCTCTACTGCATAGTTCTTACCTTAGCATGTTTTATCAAATCTTGGAAACTCTCTCTCAAAGAAATTTGGCTTTCACCTTCATGGCAGTGTTTTTTTTTTACTTGTTTGTTTTTAAAACCATGTGTTGTTTGTTTTAAAATCTTCCTGGAATGATCTTTATTTCACAAAGTTTATTTTATTTCACTAGACTACTGACTTCAAGTTTGATAGTCTCAACTCTTTTGAAATTGTTCCATTATGTAGCTTCATTTGATCATTTTGCAGTATCGAGTTGTGTGCAATTAGAGAACAGCCTGCGAATTGATGTAGTCACACTCACAAAAACTATTTCATTATTCCAGTATTAATAAGATATATAGATAGATCATGAACATTAAAAGCCCATAATATAGTTATTAATAAATGTAAAAGAGAAATGCCCATGACTTTTAACAAGGTAGAATTTAATTTCTTGTGCATTTGATGGGAGAGAGTGGCTCTCTCCCATAGAATGGAGTTTTAGCCATAATTAATACATGACATCCAAGGTTGCCTCAGATGTCAACATTCAGGCAGCAGTTAAGAGAAATGAGATAAGTGTGCCCAAGGTTTTATGTGTCCATCCTGCAAGTGGTGTCTATAACATTTCTGCTCAATTTCCACTAACTAAATTTCAACCCCATGGTCACACCTAATCACAAGGAACACTGGTGAAAGGCAGTGGATTAAATAAATAGCTAGTAAGTGACTTCTACACTAGTATGTCAGGAGATAAGCAATATTACTTGGATTTTACATACAACTCTATAGGTAAGTTGCTTAATCATAATCAGCTTTCATTTGAATTTTGACCTATTAATGATTACTTAATTTCTGTTATATCTTCCTGCTCTTCCTCCCTGCTCTGTTCTTAGTTGCTCTCATTATATCAAAGAAGACATTTGGTATTTGTTTTTTAGGGATTGGCTAGCTTCACTAAGCATAATCTGCTCTAGTGCCATCCATTTCCCTTCAAATTCCATTATTAACATTAAACAGAGACATGAGGTGGGAGGGAAAGGGAGAGAAAAGGGAAATTGCATGGAAATGGAGGGAGACCCTCATTGTTATACAAAATTACATATAAGAGGTTGTAAGGGGAATGGGAAAATAAACAAGGAGAGAAATGAATTACAGTAGATGGGGTAGAGAGAGAAGATGGGAGGGGAGGGGAGGGGGGATAGTAGAGGATAGGAAAGGTAGCAGAATACAACAGTTACTAATAGGGCATTATGTAAAAATGTGGATGTGTAACCGATGTGATTCTGCAATCTGTATTTGGAGTAAAAATGGGAGTTCATAATCCACTTGAATCTAATGTATGAAATATGATATGTCAAGAGCTTTGTAATGTTTTGAACAACCAATAAAAAAAAGGAAAAAAAATCTGTTATTTCTGTTCTTCTATAGTTGTGTAGGAAATTTCCTTCAAATTCATTTTTAAATACGTTCTTTTTCCTTAAATCTGGATTGTCATCAACAAAACAAAATTAAATGTTTAAAATTTAGCCATTTTATGAATATAAACAATATTTTTAAGCTTTTGAAATAATTCAGTTGGCTTGAATTTAAAAATCTGCTAGGTTTACATTATTTAAATTATCTAAGACCATTAAGAAATTTCTACCTTAATTTTGTCCATTTTTTGCCACAATAACAGCCACATCAGTATAAAATCATGCATCTTTTCATTTTAGCAAATTCTATTCAGTTTAAACAGATTTATATACTCTTGTCCTTACATTTAATTTGTCACCTTCTTCTTAATTTGACAACAAATGTGACAACAAAACCTTTCTCCCCATTTAGAATGGGAGGAGAAATCAATCTTGTAAACCACAATGCTTATTATTTTTTTTTTTTCCCCAACGGTGTAATGTATCAGAAGACAAAATGGTGGGCAAGAGGAGTTTCCACCCTGTTGCATGTATTTTAACCAATGGAAATCAACTTAAGACAATGAGATATCACCCTACTTTCCAGGTTTTAGTTGAAAAGGCTAGCATATAAAAGAAAATAGGTAATTCAAAAATACTGATTAT
The DNA here is from genome assembly GCF_964194105.1 of Spermophilus citellus. NCBI lineage: Eukaryota > Metazoa > Chordata > Mammalia > Rodentia > Sciuridae > Spermophilus > Spermophilus citellus. The sequence continues at coordinate 58,174,687 of NC_138194.1, read as the reverse complement.
TTTTAATCAAAGATGCCTGAAGAAGAAAACAAAAAGTAATATTAATGGCCTAAATTACTTTGCATTTAGTATGTCCCAGATACTATTCCAAATTAGCTTTTATATATTAACTCACTTATTTTTTTGTAAAAGTTTACAAGTAGGTAATATGATCAGTTCAATTTGTTAATAAATTTAGGCACTAAAAGTTTGTTAACTTGCCCAGGGTTAGGTAGGTAGTACTAACAGAATTGTACCATTAAAATGATAACAAAGAATTTGATAAAGGGTACATCTACTTGAAAATGCAAAAGAAGAATCTATCCTGAAAATATGTTAACGAGTGAGCCAGAAAAATAATATTGGAAACAACATAACACCTCATAAACAATTTTCTATGGACCATAAAAAGAAAACTTGTGGAAGTTTTTGGTATAAGCCATTTCCCCAAAAGATGATGATGTGAAAGCTATGAATAAAACAAGAGGTAGAAGACCAGGTAGATAGATCCAGCCTAGATATTATACATTCTTTCACCATCTCAGAAGATGATGAGTGGTAAAATAACGCAAAAGAAAGAAACGAACACGCAGTTGCCAGAAAGTACTATTCTAAAGTGACATTGTAGTATTATGTAATTTGGAAGTCTACTTTTTTTTTTTTTTTTTTTTTTAGTACCAGAGTTTGAACCCAGAGTGCTTAACCAGTAAGCCACATCCTCAGCCCTTTTTATTTTGAAACAGATTCTCACTAACTTGCTTAGGGCCTTGCCAAGTTGCTAAGGCTGGCTTTGAACTTTAATCCTCCTGCCTTAGCCTTCTGAGTCACTGGGATTACAGGCATGCACCAGCATGCCCACCTTCAGAAGTCATTTTATTCACTGAAAGCAAATAAAATAAGATCCAAAAATACATACATTATGTAAGTTTTAAAAAATTCTATAAAGCAGTAGAGAAAACAATAAAAAATTTCTTCACAAAGGACTAAATAATAAAACAATCTCTGCTATGCAAACTACTAAAAGACACTGAAAGGAAATGTACATAATTTATATATTTTAAATACTTCGATAGTCTTCATGGTATTAAAATGTATCTGCTTAAAATATTCCTATATAAAAATATATATGTTAGAAACTATGTGTGTCCTGAAAGACACTTCTTATGAGTTATTGATAACATAATGTGAAAGATAAGAAAAATTTGTGGTTAATTCTTCAGCATTTATGATGTTAACATACAGGTCTGATGTTGTAATTTCATATTCTCTTCCTTCAACAAAAATTTTATTGATTTTAATTTTGCTGTTATCAATCATATAATAGAAACCTGGAGAAGGACTGAGCATTGTATAAAATTTTAATGAAAATGTTAATGATCTACACTATTAACGATAGTAAAATTTTACAATTTAGGGTAGACATATGTATTTGTAATATTGAATTTACGATGTAACGTAACATAATAAGCACCTTTTTTTTTTTTGGTACCAGGTATTGAACCCAGGGGCATTCAATTGTTAGAGATGATGAACATTTTTTCATATATTTGTTGATTGATTGTATATCCTCTTCTGAGAAGTATCTATTCTGAGACAGGGTCTCACTAAGTGGCTTAGGGCCTTGCTAAAATGCTTACACTGGTTTTGAACTCATAATTCTCCTGCCTTCTTAGCCTTCCAAGTTGCTGGGATGACAGGTGTGTGCTTCTGCACCGGGACATAAGAAACATTTTTAAAGAATACTTAAAATTCTTACTTCTGAAAGTCAAGGTGCTTCACAGATCTTCTCACTAATTAATAAATGGGTAATAAAAAGCATATTTTTATTGAATAGTTTGGCATCACTTCTGTAAAATATATCTCTAATAAGTCAGGAAAGCAGTAAGCTAAAACTGATGTTTTGAGTGGTTGTGCACATTTAAAAATCAGACACCAACCTTTAGTTCAGGGAAAAAGATGAAATTAAATCTACTTTGACTTAAATAGATGTCAAATGATAAGGTTCAAAAGAGCACATTAAAAATTAAATGAACATTCTTTCAGCTTTGTAAGTGTCTTCAACTTTATTTCAAGTGTCTTCTCTTGAATATTTTCTACTCAGATTGTCCTACAAATCAGATACTGTTTAACTTAGATTGTTTTCTTGCTGGATGATGTAGCCTGCTTCTTGCTTTGCTTAGAATTGACCTAATGAATCCCATGAAAACCATTATTCTTTAAAAATATCAATATAGATATGTACCAACTCTGGCATATATATACCTGAGTGTCTTTATAATTTAGATCAAGAAAAAAAATATTTAGTCTTCAAATAAAGAGGACTATTTTTTTCAACACTTAGCTCAAGTTTATTGATGATAATATAATTAAGATATCAATTCTATATTTATGACAATTCTAGGGCTTTGGATATAGCTCACTGGCAAGGTGCTTTGATTCCTAGCACTAAATAAATAAATAAATAAAATTTATTATATATTTAACATTTTTAATTAAGAATTTGCCTCTATGTTTATAATATAGGATATGGGAGTTAAAAAGAACATAACCACCATTTAAACATTAATATGTCAATGCACCTACTTCAATACCTGGCACATATAAGAAATATTAAAATAAATATTTGTTAGTTTCTTTCCTGGTAGTTGCAGTACTAATCAACATTTTGATTTAGTATTTCAGCCATAATTTACAATGAATCTTCAACTGTGATAGAGTTTATAATATTTTCAACATGTAAGCAATACATATTCTCACTGTAAAACTGAGTGAAACTGGTTGCTAAAAAGAAAATAATTAAAATAATTTTTAATATTTCTACCTCAAGGTAACCCCTGAAAGTTCCAATGGCTTTAATCACTATCCTCAATATATATATTAACTGCTAGATAAGTGCTATAGAATGGATCATAAATGTCCCCCAAAGGTCTATGTGGTAAAGATTTGATACAAGTATAGTACTGTATTGAGAGGTGGCACTTAAAGAGGTAGAACCCAATGCCAAGTCTTCAAGCCATTGGGAACATGCACTTGAATGAAATAGCCAGACTCCTAACCCTTTCCTCTTTTTCTCTTTTACTTCTTGTCCATGAAGTAAAACCAAGAATCAATAAACAGGACAGACTCAAACTCAAAAGTGTCTTCTCAGCAAAAAAAAACAATCTGTGAGGTGAATAGAGAGCCTACTCTTGGGAGCAAATTTTTACCCGTCACTCATCAGATAGAGCACAAATCTCTAGGGTATATAAAGAACTCAAAAAGCTAAGCACCAAAAAAAACCCCACAAAAATCCCAACCAATAAATGGGCCAAGGACCTGAACCGATACTTCTCAGAAGAGGATATATAATCAATCAACAAATATATGAAAAAAATGTTCATCATCTCTAGCAATTAGAGAAATGCAAATCAAAACTACTCTAAGATTTCATCTCACTCCAGTCAGAATGGCAGCTATTATGAAGACAAACAACAATAAGTGTTGGCAAGGATGTGGGGAAAAAGGTACACTCATACATTGCTGGTGGGACTGCAAATTGGTGCAGCCAATATGGAAAGCAGTATGGAGATTCCCTGGAAAACTGGGAATGGAACCACCATTTGACCCAGTTTGGTTTTCTTTTCTCCTACCAGCATATACTACCAAGTGCATAAAGCAGTGGTATAAATTATGGATTGAAGCATCCAAAACTGTGAACCAAAAGAAGCAGGCTCTCTTTTTAAGTTTATTATCTCAGGTGTTTGTTATAGGAACAGAGACTTTACACAATAAAATAAGGGTGTAAATCTGGGCAGATATACATGTAATTGTTATTGTATTGTTTATAGTTTTAAATTATTTACCCTTTTCACTGAATTTTATTTGCCTAACATTTTCCTATTTCGCTAAAACATATTTAAATACAATCTGATGAATCTACCATATATATTTATAATTTATTTAGATTATTTTAGAAACCAAAATTAAAGTTATTTCTAATTTTAGCTATTAGGTATACTATAACTAACACATTTGTACACAGAATTTTGTCTGACCCTGGTTATTTCTTTGTAATTGATTCACATAATTATTTGGCCAAAGACCATGAACTTTTTATTTATTTATTTATTTATTTTAAAGAGAGAGTGTGAGAGAGAGAGAAATTTTTTTAATTTTTTTTTTTTTTTTTTTAGTTTTTGGCAGGCACAACATCTTTGTTTGTATGTGGTGCTGAGGATCAAACCCCGGCCGCACGCATGCCAGGCGAGCGGGCTACCGCTTGAGCCACATCCCCAGCCCGACCATGAACTTTTTAAAAGAGCTTAATATGTTTATAGTTAGTTTTCAGAAATTCAGAACCAATTTAAACTTTTTTTAAAATTGGTTCTGAAGAGTAAGAGTGTTCAATACATTGACCCTAACCATACTATAAATATGATATTAGTAGTACTGAATAGATGAATTTCATGTAATCTTCATTACAACTGTATTATATAGATTGTTAGTATCCCAACTTCACATATGAGAAAAGTGAAAGATAAAGGGTTAAGTATTATGCCCATGGAAGTAAGTTATAGATGTGAGTCTAAGTAGGATGGCTGCACAGCACAAAAAAAAAATCAACCATTCAAACCTACCCATCTGCATGTTCTGTTTAGTAATTCCTGTTCTTTACTTTGAGTAACTCAAGAGATAAAAATTTAATTTGCTGATTTACATATGTTATTAATATTAAAGGACACATTTTAGTGTATGTTATTCGTTTGTGTTTTATAAATGTTCGTGAACAGCTGTTTTCTGCTCCTTCTTGTGGGTGGACCATTCTATTTCATTATTTTCATTATTATGACAGAGGTCTCTCAATAGAAAAGATATGGATTACTTTTCTCATTTTTCTCACATCATCATTTGCAGGAAATCAGAGAAAGAAAAAGCAAAATTATCACCCTGCACAAGGAAGGATAAAGGGGAGTCCTCTCCTTTACTTGTCTATGGGGGGGATATCCTTTTCTTATTCCAAAAATACATTTTCAGTAAGAGTTTCTTTTCCCCAATGTTGTATTTGTTGTTGGTGCTGTTCTATTACAAATGATTGATAAGTCTAGAGAGGTCAGTATTCATTTGATCCTTTTCAAATGGTACACCCTTTTGTATTTTAGAGTTTTTAATTTTTCCTATTGTAATATGCAGAATACATTTCTTAATTTCTTCAAACATAGAACCTAATTTAGCAGACAGTATTTTATCTATTTTCTTTTTAAAAATTTTTGATGTAAAATAATTGGTTTTCTGAGTTCTTGTAGGCAGAAGTTCTTTCTAATCAAAATGTTATGAAATATGCTTAATAAGGTTATTAAGACTTGAAAAGTATAGGAAAATATTATAAAGAACTTCAGTATATATTCAGCATTTCACAAAAATTAATTTTGTACAATTGCATTCACAGCAAGAGTGGAAACTAGATTAATTGTATCTTCCCAGTTGCCATAATTCAATAAATTATAATCTGAGTTTAAGATACATGTGGCTATAGTGGTACTTCTAAAGCATGCCCATGAATTATTTAACACTTGTCTCTTTAAAATACAGAGTCTTGGGCTGGAAATGTAGCTTAGTGGTAGAGTGCTTGCTAGGATGAAAGATGCCATAGGTTCAATCCCAAGTATCCTTCACCCCAAAGAAAACAGAGTCTAATTCCTCTCCCTGTGAATATGGGCCGTGCTTAGTAACTCACTTATTTTTTTAATTGGTTTTATTTTTTTAAATACATGACAGCAGAATGCATCACAATTTTTATTACACATATAGAACAAATTTTCATACCTCGGTTTGTTTATAAAGTATGTCCACATCAATTCATGTCTTCATACATGTACTTTGGATAATGATGTCTATCACATTCCACCATCCTTGCTAATCCCCTGCCCCCTCACTTTCCTTCCTACCCCTTTTCCCTATCTAGAACTTATATATTCCTCCCACGTTCTCTCCCTCCCTACCCCACTATGAGTCAGCCTCCAGTGCTCTAATATGATGTATGAGTCTAGGTTATAAATCATATCTGGAGCTAGTACCTTATCTTTTTTTCTCCCCACCTCTCTCCATCATTTATCAAGATATTTGCCTTTAGAGTCTAACCCCCGTTTTATGGAAACCCATACCATGTAAGTACACCCTAGTGGAGATGCACCTCTGTAAAAAGCCAGTACCAATTTGCAAGCTGTATGAGTGAACCACGCTTCACTCCCAGTAAAATCTTCAGAAGAATGAAAATCCAACTTCTATCAAATTGTTCCCACCTGAGAGACCACCCATTAAAATGTATAGTGTGAGGTTAAGAGCCAACATTCATCATTTCTATCCATATGGTATTCAGTTGAATTGGCACTATTTACTGAAAAGGACATCTGTTCCCTACTATCCTGCTTTATAATGATTGTCATTAAATGAGAGATTATGTGTGTGGATCTATTTCTGGATGATTTGTTTAATCCTTATACCAGTATTGTTCATCAGTGTTGATTTTGGTAGTTTACTGAATGTCTTTATCTGCAGTATAAGTCATTTATTGGGAAAGGGGTTCTTTCCTCAGAATAGCTTTGGTTATTTGAGGCTGTTCCTGGAGTTTTGAATATCCCTCTGCCAGAAATCCTTTAAGATTAATTCTAGTGTGGAATTGTTATGAACAAATTATATTGGCTTGTCTTTGAAAATTTATTTATTTTGCATTACTTTCTGAGTGATATTTTTGCTGGCATATTTTTAGGTTGGCTATTATTTTCTTTAAGCCTGTAAAGATCTCATATCATTGTCTTCTCATTCTCAATGTTAATGTTGAGAAGTCGTATGCCAATTTTTCTCTCTTAAACAAAATGTTTTTTCATTTTTCCAGCTGTTGTAAGATTTTCTGTTTAGATTTCATTAGTTTTTACTATGATGTGTCTTCCAATAATTTTCTTAGTTTTTAATCTGACTGGTGTTCAAATGCTTCTTTTTCTAGCTATATATAGGAAAATGTTTTGAGCAGGAAATAAAATAAGCCACTAACCATAAATTGGACTTCATTATTCTTAACAATATTTGTTTCATTTTAAAGTGAAGTAGCATTGAAAGTATGAAAGAAAAGCAAATCATTTATATGAAATAGATATCTGTAATGCCTGTATACAGAGCAGTCACATGCAGAATATATCATTGGAAGACAATTTGTCGTAAAGCATTTATGTTTCTTTACATCTTGAAAATAATTTGCTGTCCTTTTTATGATGTTTCTGCATTTGCTTACTTTAAATCTATTTATATATTTTTTAATAAAAATAGAGCTTATTTTTAAAAAAAAAAGATGGTAAAGGTCTTTAAACTAAGACAATTTTCATCTGAGCTCCAGACCCAATTCTTCTGCCCCACAGGATCCTTAAACTGAAGAGATTCAAAAGTTAACTTACATCCCCAGATCTGCTATATTTTTTTTAATCTTCTTTGTCTGTGTTTATCTATCAATATCCATCTGTTGTCCAAACCAGAAACATGGTGTTGACCTGAGTTTTTTTGTTTATGTTCAGTTTGTTTGTTTGCCCTTTATATCTGCCCCTATCTACAAATAAGTTGGTGACATTGCGTCAATTCTTTGTGCCTCTGTTAGACCATACCATGCCCACCATCCATGCCACTTCTGCCTTGGATCAGACTTTTGTTAATTCTCATGTAGGCATTTTAATTGGATCATAACTGTTTGCCCTGCCTACAGTTTTAAACTCTAATACTCAGTCCTACTACAAAATCATAATAGAAATGTTTGTTTCCTCACCTGAGTCTTTACTCCTCAATAGATTATCCATACTTTTACCTTAAAACTTGCTACACTTGTAAATTTTGATCACACATCTGACAGTTACAGACCAAAACTTGGAGTTTATTTGTTGAATCCACTGTGCCTGCAACATTTTAGATGTTAAGCTTATGGCTAATGAATTACGAGTTTAGTTGTTTGAATTTTTGTTTATCTGTCTACCCTGTCAGACTAAACTCATTGAGACTTAGGTCTGTGTGCTTAATCTGATGCTCAATAAGTGTTTGCTTAGTGGATAAATGCATGCAGTAGAATTAAGTTTGGCTAAAATAAACTTTGATTAAGAACTTGTAAAGGACTAAAAGATTTATAATAAAGGTTTAAAATAGTTCAAAGGAAGAGAATTGCATAAAAATAGTACAATGATTGTGAGATAAAGTTTGAATTCATTATAGAAATGGGAAAGATTTATTTTTTATCTTTGTGTGTGTGAGAGTGTTTGTGTGTGTGTGTGAGAGAGAGAGATATGAAAAAGCTTACTGTGGAAAATTCTGTTCATACATGTTTCCAGACATGAGCAGATTGGAAAATAACAAATCATAGGACAAGTCATCAAAATAAGCCTATATACATTATTAGCCTATTGGTGTTTTATAGGGATGTAATGGGAGAATATTTAAGGAAATGTAGACACATAGACCAAAAATAGATTTTCAAAAATGTTTAATAATTTGCAATACCAAAAAGCACAAAACATGTATCTTATTTTGAATTAAGATAGTAGGTAGACCCTTTTTACCACAAAAAGAGAACTGGTTTTGAAACAGAAACTAAAAGTCATAGAAAATATAGGCACTTCTCTGGAAAAAAAAAATGAAGTTTGGGGGTAAGATCTTCCTATTGGACAATTTAGAGAAATTTGAGTACTTTTAAGTTTGATGTGAGTTAAAGATTAATGGATGTCAAATATATAACTTTGAGGGACTAAAAACAAAATTTCTTTTTGTATGTGAGTATGAAGAAAGATGCTGTTAATGATCTAAGAGCTGTGTATCTTTAATAGTCATTGACCCAATGGAGACTGTGGTCTTTTGAAAACCATTGCATACAGTTATATTTGTTAGAATTGGTACTAAGTTGTTAGAGGTGTAGTTTTCTAAGTAGCTGAGTAAAAAACATATTATAAAATAATTTAAAACTTTATATTTATGTGTACATTTTCTATAAATATTTTACATTTCAACAAAGCAATGTCCTACTTTTTAAAGTTTTCATGCTTTGGAGGTTCTGATTAGTTATCTTTTTGTTGTTGTTGTTTTCATTCTATTTTATATATAACAGAAAACTATAGTTAATGATCTACATATTGATGATGAATTATAATCTATTTTCTTTCTTTTTTATTTTTATATGGTTGACTTGAAGATTATATCATACATGAAGTTCAGCAGGATATATAGTGACAATAAATGAATATAATTACATGTTAGATGATATGATTGCTGTCATAATGAGAACTATGATAGAAAAAATCAGATTTTATACTGAATTTTTAATGATAGTTGCCACACTTTTAATTGAAATCCAAGTGTTCTGTTTATTTATGCATCATTTTCTTAACCTGTAGTTTTGTTTCTCTAAAAGTTGGCTACTAAACCTTAAAAGCCACTAATCTGAAAATAGATCTATATAAAATCTTGTCAAAAATACATAGGGAAGGCTATAGATGACTCATTATTATAACGTGCATTATGTAACTGTTCCAACAAAATAAAATGGAAAATACATTCTTCAGAAATCAACAAATATTGTTAATTCATTCAGTAAGGTTCATCTTATCCATCAATAACTCCTGATTGTCCAGCTCATGTGAAAGAACAGTAATTGAGGAGAGCCCCTGCAGATTCCCAGGAAGCAAGACAAAGAGGAGGAGGTCCCTTATTTCTGCATAGTTCTTGGGAGAACAATTCTAAGCACAAACATTTTATTTCAAAATTTAGCAAGTCAGATATGTTGTATAATTTTTTTGTAGTTATCTGAGTCATGTTGAAAAGTGGGAGATTTTAAAGGTTATAATTTTCTCCTAGAACCAATTTTATTACAGTTAACAGCAGGATAATTCAGTAAGATTTTTCTTTCTTCTATGCTAAATAACATGACCATGTGTAGAATAAAATCCATCACAGTTTAGATCACTCATCGTTCTTATTGAAAAATATTTTAAAAAGTTGAAGTGTAAAGGGAAGAGAAGATGGTGACTTTGATAACAATACACGTGGGCTTGAATCCTGGGTCTTCCAGTTACTAACACAAATCCCTGTTACTTTTCTAATATTTCTGCCTATCATTTTCTTCATATCGAAAATTAAAGACTATCTATTGTATCATTATCTCAGTGAATATAAATATCTAATACATTATCTGAATCCTAGAAATTGCTCCAGGATGGTAGCATTCACCATCACTGATGCTGGAGTACCCCTACCCGAGATGGTAACCAGTGATCTATCTCTTGGTAATTATACCTTGTGTTATCTCCTCCCCCTGAGTATAAGATGGATAAAAGTTATCCACATGTAATGAATGACACATAGAAGAGGCTGTGGTAAATCAGTTTTAAGATTAGTTTATAAAAGACTGCAGGATCCATTTCAAGCAATCTTCATCAATCTCTGTAGAGGAGGTCAGATGTCATGTCAAGGGGACTAAGCTAATATACAAAAAGAGGAAAATACTAAAGACCATGTCCCTGTTCAATAGATAGTAAAATTCAAGACTTGCCAAAGCATATTTATTGAAATTTCAGGGAGAACCACCCCTAGTCAAATTTTCTGACAGCTCCAGCTAGCATTTTGTCTGCAACCTCATGAAAAAACATTATCTTGAATAACCCATTTAAGTTTTCTCAGGTTTCTAACCCCAGAAATGTTGAGATAGTAAAATACTTTCATTTTAATCTACTAATTTGTGATGTGGCAATGATAAACTCCAACTCTTTTCATTATTGTTGTTATTTACAAAGAACAATTGAAAACATATGTAAAGAATTTTACCATGGTTATTGAAACAATATTAAAAGTTTCATTTTCATACATGCAAAATCTTTAATTCTCATTCTTTTACAGAGGGGTATATATAAGTAATGTAGGACATAAAAACACTCTCTTTCTCCACAGCTAAAATAGTTTTTAGTAAATACCACTTTTTTATTAGTATGACTAAGAAAACAGACCAGAACAAAGCCAGAGGGAGTATTCGAATACAGTCTAGTTTCAGAAGAAAATTTTTTCTATCTGAAAAAGACACACCAATGAGTGATAGATATGTTGTAATAAATGGAAATGCATACATGCAGTTCTGTTTTCCCTCTTTATGTTGAGTGGCTATTATTGTTTAGATATGAGATGGCCCCCAGAAGCTCATGTATGAGACAATGCAAAAAGGTTTAGAGGATAAATTATTGGGTTATGAGAACCTTAACTGGGTTATTATTGAATTAATCCCCTGATAGGATTAACTGGTGTGGCTGAAGGAAGTGGATCATTAGTGGGTGTGGCTTTGGGGTATACATTTGTTCCCACTGAGTGGACTCTCTCTGCGTTCATCTGCCACACTCTTCTGCCATGATGTTCTGCTTCACTTCCAGCCCCAAGGAATGGAGCCACTGTGTATTATGGACTCTGAGACCTCTGAAACTGTGAGCCCCCAAATAAACTTTTCCTCCTCTAATTGTTCTTGTGAGGTCTTTTAGTCACAGCAGCAGCAAAGCTGATTGAAACACTGGCCAAGCTTGTTTGGTCACAATCAAGCAAATACTAAAACTTTGAACAATGGAAGAAGAGAGGCCAATGCTTTATAGCCTTTATACATGCAGTATTAGCATGAAGAAAATGAAAGAAGTAAAAATTAATGTAGATTCTTAGGGGAACTGTTAAGAATTAAACTCTGTATTGGTAAATAGTGGCAGATAGGTTGGAGAATAGTTTTAACTAAAACATGGGGTATTTTTAGTGGATAGTTTATAATGTAGTAAGAAAGCACTTAGGATTTTGAGTAATGGAGTACTGTAGTGATAGCAATGCTTTATCTACAGAATGCGGGTATTAGGTTTGTTTGGTGGAGTCAAGTTGATTCCTCAGGGACTTTTGATCTGCTGTGGCTTTATATACTGCTGGTTAGGCATGCAGTGGATAATAAATTCTTTCTTATTGTGATCAAAACTTATGGAAACTAACAGCCTGTGACAAACATTAAGCAAGTGATATTCCTAGGGAATCAGCGTTGTTTCTCTTTTTTAGTCATTTGTATCATAGTATTGCATCAATGTCCTCTACTTTTGTTTATATGATAAAGCTTACATAGGACAAGATATATGTGTGTCAATAATAAATTACTTGAGAGTCATATTTAGCACAGGGAAAAGATTTTAGTTTCAAACCAACATGGGAACAAACTTTCTTGTGCCACTTAGCAGCTTCTAAGTTATTTACTCTAAACCTTTTCTTCTTAAGGTATTCTCTTTGGGTAATTATGCCTCTTAAAGGGAGTTTTGTGAGGATCTAATTCAGGGCACTAATGGGTACTCTATGAATGTTAATTTTTCCTTCCTTTTTAGTAAATGAGAAAACTACTCCCCAATTAATTAGGTCCTTTGAAATGGAAGGTTAATTAAAAGTAAAGGAAACCTCAAAATCAGAAATTGATATGCCTTGCCTCTTTTTTAAGTCAGTATTTTGGGTACATTTTTAAGTCTTCCTATTTGCTGAAAGAATTTTCAAAGACTGCAATAAAGTTACTATATGGATTTATTGCTGTAAAATCTGCAAAAAAAATCATGAAACACAGGTGCTTTATTCATTACTTACAAGACACATACATGGAATCAAAGATTTGACAAGTCATATATAGACATTTAGGTTATGGTTTCCTTCCAAGTCATGAATCCTAGAAAGAAAACATTCTTCAGAACATTTGAATTTTTTAACCATGTTGCCAATAGTGTATTCTGCCAACACCTAAGCTAAAACTCTGGCCTTTCATATATTTGTTTACTTAAAAATAAGACAAGATATTTTGCTCTATCTAGGTAGGATGAAAAATAAATAAATATGATTTTTCATTACAGAATATGTTGAATAAATCACAAACGAATATAAAGAACATCTATTATTTAAAAAACAAATGTCCTTTCATTTTCACTTCCATTTTTATCCTGCTATTTCAGTTTTAACACTCTAAAGACAAACTAAAGAAAGCAGATAAAGAAGGCACTTAGGTGACATCACATCCTTTTGAAAGATCCAGAAATATTTCTTAAAATTTGCTGTGTGAATACCAGTCCAGGCATGAATCTTCTGATTTTATTCCCCATTACCATATATGTGTATCCTATAAAGTCCACTACTTTACAGAATACCTTTGATGAACTGGCTTACCTAAGCCTCGTTAATATTCACCTTACAAATAATTTTCAAAATTGTTGTCTTGCATTTCAGTTTTTTATTTCCCCCATGAAAGATAACTTATTGATCAAACCAAATTTTACATTTTGCTCTTATAACACAAATATATACTCAAAGTAGTGTTCTGAAATGAGATGTGCAGAAAGCAAACTCATTCGCCTTTGCTTATTGACATCAATAGTTTTAATCATGTTAAAGAATTTCATTTAAAATAACTCTTGTCAGGAATGCCTAAATTGTTGATCGCAAGCTCTGAGTCATCAACTCTATTGGCCAGATGAGTAAATTAATGCCAACTTTTCTACTGGCTTGGAGGCACAATGTACTAAAAAGATACAAACACTTGCACACACAGAGAGACATTAATAGGAAGCCTTCCATAAAATTGTGTGATTATATTAAGATGCTAAGATTATAATTTTACACATTTTACATTTTATGCATGTTAGTCTAATTTTACTATAAAAGTGTCTTCATGAAAAAAAATATAGGCTAGGGAGAAAGTCATAAGGAAACAGGGTTGCTCTAGAGGAAGACCAAAAATGAAAACAAAATTAACATTTAAAAAAATTAACATTTGAAAAAAACCCACCACTTTAAAGCAAAATCAGACTCTTATCTCAGAGAAATGCTTCAGTTAGAGGAAAAAGGGAAGACATCAGGACTTCTAGCTAAATCAAAATGTAGCCTCTTTTTTCTGCAATATACCTACTATTGTTGTTTGAAATATGTATTAACGGTTTATAAAAAGAGATTTGTTTGTATGTTATCATCTCTACACAAATACTTGAGCAGAGATGTATTTTTTTTATTTTTTCCCCCCAGGATGACAGAAAATTATCTATGCCTAAATCATCAGCTTGATAATGTAACAAAAATGAATAATCAGGTGGCAGTGAACTGAGAAAAGCAAAATCTAGATAATGAGTAAAAGTCCATCTTTCCCTAAATTCTAAATTCTTTAATTCTTTATGCTTCTACTTTCAGAAACCAAGCAGTTGTACTTAAATACAGGTTAGTTGTTCCTACCCATGTAAACATATCTTGGTAGAGAGAAACCAGGGTACATAGAGTTGCTCTGAAGGCCAGACACACACACTCTGGTGACTGAGTACACAAGAAATCCATTGAGGTCTTTCTGTAATTTTCATTGTTGATATCCTGTTAATTCCCCCTTGTTATGGCCTTCATGTTGGAATTTGGGCACTCCTATGAGAGACTCTATTGTGGTCCTCAAGAGCTGATAATTTTAACCCCACCATTCTCCAATTGTTATTTTCTTTTAGAAAGTGCAAATGAACCAGAAAACTATCTGAATCTATCCAGATGCCCAGATGAGCCATACCATCATCCCAGCTCCTGAGGCACCCTCCTTCTTAGAGGCCTTTCTTCTGGAGCCCACAAATGTCTTCCCAATATTTTCCTAAGCATACATAGTCATGATTGGCCTTGATACTTTATAGGATCAAGTTAATGAATGTGATTAAGTCATCATGTTTGCTGATTGGCACTAATCAAGGCTCCTACCCCCTACATAGAGACTAGGAGAAGATAGGGGCCTTATCTTTCTTGATGAGCACAGGCCAAAGGGATGGCTCCCAGGTCCTTGGGGAAGAAACTTTGGAGTTGTAAAACTTAGAAGATGCTTGGAAGATTTACATCTCAGAGGGTAGAGGAAGAAATTTCTAAAGTATCATTTTTTTTAATTTTCTAAAGCAAATGCTATAAATAAAGGGAAGTCAGGTGCCTATAATCAGGATGAAATTTGTCTAAAGTTTACTCAAGCTAAAGGGAAAGTTAAGGCCACCTTCTTCATAAGTAAAATGATAAGCCACAAAAATGCATATCATGTTCAGCCACCGTGTAAATTATTTTGTATGCTTTAATCACAGACATTTCTTTATCATTATGATCAGAAGTTCCTCTCCAATATAAAATAAAACAAGTTTCTGGTGCCTAAACATTTAGGCTAAAAAAGCTGGCATCTTGTGTGAACAAAAGATATTAATTACTTGGTAATTATTCTTCTCATATGCAAGCAGATAATGGCTTCCAACTTTAGAAGTATTTTACAGATGGACTGATAGCAGACAGGGGAATCTCCATGTGTGCCCATAAAAACTGACCTTGAGTTTGCAGTTGTATACTGCATATGCTATTTACAGGGAATTGGCTCTTTCAATTCTGCCTCTTATCATCCCAGTAAGCCCAGTACTCTTCCTCAAAATGCCAACTCATCTCCTTATGAGCTAGCCCTGTGTATAGCAGCACCATATCAGTGGTATTACCATAAGCCTTCTAGGTACTTCTATTATATGATAAGCTCCTGAATCAGAAAAGAAATGTTTGGGGGATATAGTGAAGTACATAGGAGGACTACATACAAGTGAATAAAATGGTTTAGAAATTTTTGTACCACTTTTTTTGTTTTATTGGTTGTTCAAAACATTACATAGCTCTTGACATCTCATATTTCATACTTCAGATTCAAGTGAGTTATGAACTCCCATTTTTACCCCGTATACAGATTGCAGAATGGATGTGTAACCAATGTACCACTTTATTTTTGTTTATTATTCATCATTCCATTCAACACAAAATTTGCAAAGAACCAATTGAAGATACTATGTGAAAGTAATGTGAAATATTTACATCTGAGTTTTAAATGGACAGATTTTATAAGTCATAACCATTTAGTATATTTCAAAAATTAAAATAGAAATCTTAGATTTAATTTTTCTGTTTGTGACAATAATGAGAGTATGAGATGCTTTAAACAAAATTTGGTAATTAAAGGGTTATGATTAACTATTTTAATAATGAGAAATAACAAGTTTTTGTTTTTTTCATATATACATTATAGTAGAATGTATTTTGACATATTGTATATACATAATATAACTTCCCCTTCTTGTGGTTGTACAAGACGGAGGTACACTGGTCATGTATTCATATATAAATATAAGAAAGTTATGTCCAATTCATTCTACTGTCTTTCCTAGTTCCATCCCAGATATTAAATATATGTGTATATATATATTTAATATATATATATATATCCATCACTCAAGTATTTCCTTTCCAATATCATACTCTCCTATTTCATTCTCCTTTCACCATCCTGACAGGGTCCCTGATCACCTGAAGACATTGACTTACTAACTTTCTTATTGCTTCATTTGCCTTCAGCCACATCTTCCCTCCAGTTTCTTTTACATACTGAGACCTCTTTACATTTCAATAGCCAAAGTACTGTATTATTTTTACAGATCGTGTTCTTAAACCTGCATTCAAAATTCCCCCAAACTTGCTCTTAATGGATCTTTCATATATGCTGTATGATGACCATGTTTAACAGTGCTCTGGTTTTGATAAAGTCAGAAGTGATAATTAGGAAGTCAACACACCTCTGACCTATTGAAATCTAATGTACTGGAACTTCAGCTTATTCTTGTTTAGTTATTATCTCCCTCAAAAGTTTGCTATAAATTTTATTAATAATAGGAATATGAGCAATAGAAGTTATAGTTGGTACTATTGCTAAAATTATAATTCTTTAAGTACTAAACTATATTCTTGTTAATGTTTCTTTGTAAAATATCAGGTACCAAACATTTATAGCTTTAAACAAATTCATTAGAGTAAATCAATATCATGAAAACAACTTAGATCTTTGTTAGCCAGGCAGTATGGAGACACTAGGAAAATATTTGGATAATCAAGACCAAAATATACTTAGTATTTTTTTAGCCTACAGTTTGATTATAAAGGCTGTGCTGAATGAAATAGACATGTTTTCTCCTAATCCAAAAAAGTCTAGACTCTGTTCTCTCTGTAAAATATTTGTATACATGTTATTACTCAACCTACCAACAACCCTATAAAATAGATGATGTTAGACTTATTTTACAAATGAAGAAACTGAACTGCAGAGGGATTAATAAATAGTTGGGAGCCAGTGAGAATTTTAAATCTGGTTTGTCTATTTTTTCCTTTGTATGTCTTTAAGGTGTGCAGTGTATTATTTTATATATGTTTACATTGTGAAATGATTCTCATAATAAAGTTAGGCAATACATCCATTGCCTAACATAGTTTCATAGTTTTCTTCCTTCTTTTTTTTTTTTTTTGGTAGTGAGAACACTTAAAATTCAGTTAACAACTTATAAGTATATTACAAAGTATCATTACCCAGAGTCATCATGCTGTGCATTAAATCCTTAGAACTTATTCATCTTAAAATTGAGAGTTTATACCTGGGTTTGTCTTAAAGGACTTAAGTGGGGTAAAAATAACTCCATTATCATATGCAATGCTTTGCTAATACATTCATGTTTCTTGGGAGAAGTTACATGTTTTCTCAAATTCTCTGAGAGGCTTATGAGCTCCAATGAGCTCAGAATTAACTGAACTAAATGCTCAGTTCCTTAATTAAGAAAAAAGAGCCTCATATTTTCTGTCATGGAGTAGAAAATCAATTACATATTATGATAAATTTTCAGTAGTCCAGTCACTCTATAAATAGTTCCTTACCTTAGTAGGTAACTAGTAATTTTTTTTAAATATGTTGCATAGTTGCTGCTGGTATAGAAATTGTAGAACATATTATAATTACTGCTATATAAATAATAATTTGTATTATCCAAATAATAATATGTCAAATAATTCAAACCATTTTCTGAAAAGTGGATTTGCAACTTATTACATGATTATTCTTGTTTAGTTAATTACTAAAATTGATCTCTTTTCCACTAGCTGTAGAGAAAGGCAGGTAGGATTCCAGAATCATTCTGACCAATCAGAATGAGCTGCCCATGGGGAAAGTATGACACATGGGGAAACTTGACCACACGGGAATGAGTGGCATGGCACATACCTGAGGATAAATGCTCCTAGAATCTTAACTCAAAGAGAAAACAAAGAGTTCTTTTTTTCTCTCATGTGATTAACCATACCCTACCTTGCTATTTTTCAGTGAGACTTTTCTGAATTAAGAGAAGACATGTCTACTTCATAAAGCACAGACTTTATAAACAAATGATAGCCTAAAGGAATACTAAGTGTACTTGGCCTTGATTATCCAAATATTTTCCTAGGTTCTCCACACTACCTGGCTAACAGAGACCTAAGTTGTTTTTATTAGATTGATTTACTCTAATGTATTTTTTTAAAGCTATAAATGTTTGGTACTTGTGTGCTTTTCAAAATATTTTTACTGATTTTGGAAGACATCACCTATTTGATTGCAATTTGTTTCCCCTCCTATCTTAGGTGCCAGTGTTGAACTCTGTCTTATAAGTAGCATGCTTCAGACCTAACCAGGTCCAAACAAGCAGCTGTGACATTCTCAGCAAACCATCCTCAATTGCTGATGAAATATTTTGAAACAGAATTTTAAAAAATTAAAGAACATGTACTATATCTTTGTACCTTTCTCTGACCTGTCACAACAGTTTCCTTTGTTTTGAAAACAGGTTTTTGTTGTTGTTGTTGTTTTTGGTTTTTCGTTTTTTGGGTTTTTTGTTTTGTGTTTTTTTTTGAGTGTGTGTGTGTGTGTGTGTGTGTGTGTGTGTGTGTGCTTTAAAGCATTTGTCTGTTTGTTTGTTTATGACAGGCTGTCACTAATTCACCCAGGCTGGCTTTGAACTTGGTGATCCTCTTGCCTCCTTCTACCTCCTGAGTAGCTGGGATTATAGTCGTGTACCACCATATCTGACCGGCTCTAAGACATTTAGACTTAATTAAAATTAAGTTGTAAGCAATGAAAGTGACTAAAATTTCCTGAGCAGCAATAATTGTACTGAGGAAGTAATCTGAATTGTGTCCTTATAAAATTTGTACGTTAAAATCTTATCCCCCATGCCCTAGGAAGATTTGAAGATAGGGCTTCTGGGAGGTACTTATGGTTAGATGAGATTGTGAAGATGGGGTGCATTTGATGGGTTCCTCTACTGGAAGAGATATCAGAGATCCTGCTTTCCTTCTGTATATGATAGTGTGAGGACATACATAGCAAGTAGCAGTCTGTGAGTGAGGAAGAGTACCCTCACCAAAGCCTGACCACGCTGGCTCCCTGATCTCAAACTTCCTGGCTCCATAACTGTGTGTGAAAGTAAATTCCTATGTTTATACCTACAAGTTTATGGTATTTTATTATGACAGTCCAAGCAGACTGAAACAGATAATTTTTAACTTTTCTAAAAATTAAGTTTAGCATTAATTCAATGGAGAAAAGAAATACTATGATTTCATACTCCTAGAAAGAGCTCTTGGGAAGCAGCTGTATCCTTTGAACAGGTAATTTGATAAGATGGTTCTGTCTCCTGGGATGCACATTTTGTTTCTTTTGATCTTTCAAATGTTGGAGCATAAAAATAGTACTATATACAACAAAACACTTAAATTCTGAGCATAAGTGAATACAAATTAAGTGCACCCTTAATTTATCAGACACACATATAAATACTACTCATAATTGTAATTGCATTGTATTTGGTCATAAAACATAAGCACCCAGTCAGAGACTTCAATAATAGACTTCCTTCATTTTAAACTATGCTTGACTCAATTGGACAAAGTGTCTGATGGAGGAGCCAATGGAATATTCTGAAGCATGGGGCACTAGGAGAGGAGCTAAGCCTTAGAGGGCAGGGGAAAAAGCAAGAGGAGACCACCCAGCCCTTGATAGACAGAAACTTGCATAGAAGAGTACATTTTAGAAATAGAGGAGAAAAAACTACTCAAAACTGACTTCTCTCGGCTTCTGTCTTGAAGAATAGAGTTATGACCAGACTCTTTTCTGGACCTGCATCCTCAGAATGTAAATTCCAATTCTGTCTCACGTGGACTGCCTGACTTGACAAGTTCTACAGCCTCTGAAAATGTTATTAGTAAAGCAGAGTGAAAAAGTATAGGCCATGATGTTTCATTGACAAAGCCATTGACATTTATGGTTCATCATAGATGCTCAATAACCTGGACTTACTTCCTGTTCTTTTGATAGATTTATCTACCCCACTTCTGGCTCTTTACAGGAACTTCATATTTTCCTGACCACTAAGAAAGTGGACCTCTTGTCAGTGAAGTACAAAGTAATAGCAAACATGCAACCAGGGTATCAGGTGTACAGATATGTGATACCTACAGCAGGAAGAGAGATGGTATTTTCACCTACTGAAATTTTCAGTGACAGATTTTTCTTTAGACCTAGGGTTACTGCTAAACTATTCAGTATATGAAAATGTGATTGAACTGGACAATATTTAATTCCCCTCTTTATTTCAGGATTACTGTACCCCCACTAGTACCTCAAAGGTCTTTTCATTTTTTTCTTTTCCTATCTACCAATTCTAACCACATAGAGAGGAATTGAATACTAAAATTATTAATTATTTATCAATATGTAAGAAATTACCCCAAACACAGCCCCTTAAAACAATAAACATTTATTATCTCACATAGTTTTGAGGTCATGGATACAGAGGCAGCTTAGCTGGATCTTCTTGATCAGGGAATCTTACAGATACCTCCACTGGCAGAGCTGCAGTTATCTGAAGGGATTGGAGAATTTACTTCCAATCTCACTCACATGGCTCTTGTAGAAAGGCTCTTGTAGAAACCTGGTTTCTCTTGCTTTTTGATGAGAGAAAGAAGACGAGAAAAGTAAGAGGGAGAAAAATGCAAAGAAAAGAAAGAAGAGAGTGGACAAAGATGGAAGTCGTGTGTATTTTATCAACAAGGATAAGTTACAGCTCGTGTTTTATTTTTCCTGAATTGCATAATTAACTTTTCAAAAATAAAAGCTATTTTAAAAACAAAAAAACATAATAAGTTACAGAAGCAGTTATTATTTTCATGATCAGCAAAGAGGTCTGGTGCATTATAATTGTCTATTTCATAGGTGAAAATGACACAAATTTTTTTCTGTCATTTAAATTGCAAATACACATTAAGAGAAGAAGGAAAGGGAAGATATTGGGAATGAAGTTGATTGAATTATGATATGTGAATGTACAAATACATAAAAAAACACTATTATGTATAATTATAGTAGACTAAATAAAAACAAGTATTAAGAGCATCAGAAGTTGTCAAGGCAATTATAGTGTGTGTTACAATCAAATTATTTTCAAAAGAACAAAAATATACAGAGACAAAGAAACTAAATTTACCTGGGGACTTGGGGAAGGCTGTTCATAAAGGATTTGACTTTGAGTTTTGTTCTTAAAGATTAATATGATTTTGTAAAAATAGCAGAGACAAACTAGAAGATAATAGGAAAGAAATGCTGAGATTCAGCAAGTCTCCACAAACAGCATACAAAATGATACTGATTTTATGAAGCTCAAACACTAGGAAAAACTTCAAATTATTGAAATATTTGGTAAAAATACAGAAATATAAGCAAGATAATTGTTCATTTAAATCTTAGATTAATGATTACCTTTGGGGGGAATAGGGGAGCTAAAGTTATGAGATAAGAGGAAAAAAAACCAGATAGATTCAAAGGTGCTGGTGATCCGGTTGTTGAATAGGCTTATCGAATTATCAATGTTAGAATTCCAATAATTTTCATATATGAAATACCATACAATCAATTTTTAACATTCAGAATATGTTAGCAGAGGGGACAGCATATGAATGGAGGGATGAGAGAGCTTGGAATAAAATATAGACATAATTATGACAAGGAAATGATAAAGGAGGCATTATCTTTCATAATACAGAGTTCAGTGTTCTGAAATTGTATTGGAGGACACAAAGGGAAGGAGATTAGAGACACAATTAAAAGCCTCAAAACACAAAACTCAAAATCTTGCAAAAGAAGCAAGAACTATTTCTGTATTAAGAACCAAGAGGCTGATTTCTCTTTTGTTGCCCATGTGGTGATAAGATCAAGGCATATTCCAGTTGAGAATCTCGCATAATGTGAATTAATGATAAGTTACAGGAGCAGTTATTATTTTCATCATTACGAAAGAGGTCTGGTGCATTTTAATTGTCTAAAGCTTGTCATGTGCCAACAACTTTTGTTCCTAGTAGAATTCAAATCACAGGGTGGTACTTTATTTAACAACTTACCCTTTCAAACTATTGTGAAGCTGCAAGTAACGTTTAATTACATTATTGCCAATCATCTGAAGAATGGTAATTACTTGGAGCCCTTGGCCAGCATTTCTGATTAGAAGTACTGTGGCATACTCAACAGGTTACAAGTTCATATCCCAATCCTATTAACTTTCTTCTAAAAGCCTGACTTTATTTCTTATACAACATGATTCTACCCTTAGAAATGGTGTTTAGGAATAATGTGAATGATCTGATGAGAAACTATACATGAAATGAAATGACGTGGGCTGTAATGACCTTGTTGATAGTAGGTCTGTTTTATTTTTGTCCTTTTGCATTCCTCTTACCAGACAATACGTATATAGTCACCAAGAGATTATTTTCCAGTGAGAGATTTGAGATTAAAGCTATATTCGAAACCAGCACCATCTCCATGCTGAGCAGATGTAGCCAGCTGTTTGTGGTCAACTCACTGCCAGCCTTTGGGTTTTCTGCTCTTGGTTCTGATATCTGGATTTTTATTGGTCCTTTGTCTGCTGGATAGATCTTTGTTTTGCCAAAAGGTCTGCTTTTGATGAGTGTTTCCTTTGCTTTCAGCCATTGATAGTACAATCCAGACAAAACTTAACCATGTGCCGAGGGTGTGGGCATGCTCAGAAGCTGTCCTACCACTTCTACCACCTGTCTTTCTCCCACTTAACATATTTTTGGGGGTAGCAGTCAAACTCATTGGTATCAGATTCTTGTATATATGTGTAATTTGAAAAGACAAAGGTATTGATTTTAGAGCTGGGATTAGATAATGTGCTACATCTAAAAACGACTGTGACATCTTTTCCTTCCAGTTTTTTTCTCATCTGTGAATATCCTCCATGACAGAATCCATTAAAAGTCTTTTCCCTAAATTTCATACTTCCAAACATCTTCATCATGTATTTCCAGTGTCTACCTAAATAACTCTCTTCTTCCTTATGTTTTTATTCCTTCTCCTGTGACTAGACTAGGTTGCTCAGATGATCACTGATAGCCTTGTTCCCCTTGTTTTCCAATCCAGAGTAGCATTGATTTTTTTCTTCTTTTGTGGTGCTAGGGATTGAATGCATGGCCTTGTGCATGTGAGACAAGCACTCTACTAAGTGAGCTATATCCCCAGTCTACAGGCATTGATTTTTAAAACTACTTTTCTATGTTCCAGTAACCCAGATGTCCTAGTCTTTTGATTTCCCGGTATCAGACCGACCATGTTTAGGTGAAATTTAACATTCTAATCTTTACTCCCCAAATCCAAACTAGCTCTCCACTTCCCGAAAGCTAGTCTATTTATTCTAGATCACTAAAAGATTAATCATCTACTATAGACCAGCCAGTGTCTTCAGAATTGAGAACATGAAGATGAATGATGTTCAATTTCAGTCTTCTGAAGAACTCAGAATATCCTGGGAAGAGTTGTCAACAGATGATGCCAATAAAATGCAACTGTTGTGGCAGGGGACACACAAGGGGCTATGAGCGTCTGAAGGAAAAGACACAGAAGGATTTCCCCCAAGGAGGAAAAACATACAAAGTAATATTTTGAACAGTTATGGCAAGTCTGATGAGGTGTTCACCCAGTGACCTACAGAGCGAAGGGCAATCTGAGAAAAAAAGACAGTTATGCAGAGACCCTAAGGATTGAGCAAGCATCTATTTCTATGACTGGGAATAAGTTCATACAAGGAAAAGAAATAATACAATGTTGGAAAGGTAGGGCAAGGAATTATTCATGAAAGTTCTTGATTAATTTCCTGAAGAATAAGGAATTATCTTATAGATAGTGGGAAAGTGATAGAAATTCTTTTTTAAAGCAGTTATTTTTTCTGTCTCTCTCCATGTTTCTTTCCCCCAGGATCCCATCTGTAATTTCACTTTCTGTATTCTGCAAAAATCATGCTCTTTAATTTCTTTTAGCACATTCTTAAGGAAATAATCTCCTACATATGAAATAATGTTTAGTCTGATTATCTACTTACCTTTATTCATATCCATCAATCACCACATGAAGCAGAGGATGCTCCTCACCTGCTAATTCCCATTGACTTGAGCATCACCAATTCTGCCTCTGTTTCTTTCTACTCTCCATCTTCTGAAACTACTACCACCAGAGAAATTCCAAGTCTTTCATTGTCCACATCCTCTTGATAATGAACTTCTGCTGTGAACATTTTCCCTTAAGTTGTTTTTTGCAACTGAAATTATTCTTTACTTTGATTATATTCTTTCTCTTACATTCTTTCCAGTGTTTTCTTCTCCATATTCTTTCTATCACAATTACTCAAATCAAGGTCTCAAATCCTTTTTAATTATACTTACAGATCATTTCCATACTCCTTCCATAAAAACGTTAAGCTCTCATGGTAATATTTGTCAGATTATTCCAATCACACACTCTCTTTGCTGTAGTCCTCTATTGACCCTCAAGTTATCTCCCTGTTTCTTGATGATTTTTTCTCATGGTTCACTGCCACTCTCTTCAGTACTACTGTAGCTTTAATTCTTGGTGTTCTCAACAGTCAGTAGATCATTTTTCTAGTGTTCTGGTCTCTCAGTTATTAGAGCTCCTCTCCAATTATTTCATTTCTATTCTAATTCAGAGACTTCCTTCCATAATTATATTCTTACTGTTACTCTTAAAAATCTCAATTATGAATATCCATAATGGGTACCACTCTACACTTGTCCAACTCACTCCCAATAACATCATGACTTCCTTTGACTACATCAGAACTTAAAAGTTGAACTTCAGTTATTTTATCAACCTACCTCTTTCTTGTCTTCCTTATTTCATAGTATTAGTGTCATTTTCCTTACATGGCACAAGTACCATGGTCTGTCAAAAATCACTCCTTTACATACACCAACAGTTCCTTTTTCTTTCTACTTTTAATATTAATTGTGTTACAACTCTATTGACTCAGCATCTACATTAACCTAGTTGAATGAGGGTGGACAGAAAAGACACAACCACACAGTGGATCCATTTCACTTCAGAATCATGATCCTCAATATTGCCTATGTTTTCCTATATTCCAAGTCCATTCTCTTTTCAACTCCTCTATGTGTATGTATATATATATATATATATATATATATATATATATATATATATATATATATATATATCATACTTTCTTCTCTCTCCTTTTTCTTCCACAGTGTTCTCTTAGTTTTCTCTTATAACTTTCTTTCTATTTCACAAAGCAAATTTAAAAATTTAGAAGAGATTTCCCACCACTACTTTCCCATCCTGTTATATTTTACCTTCTTATCTGTTACTTCAAACTGTACATGCTTCTGAGGCCAACTTCCACATTTTATCCTAAGGATACTTATTGCAAGTGGCTGAATTCCAATTGCAATAACTATCTAACTTGACTTGACACCTCCCACTGAATTTTTTTAATAATTTCTAATTAAACACTAAAAAAACTGAACTTCTGATAATGCTCCCCAGCTCTCTGCCCCACATCCTGCCTCCATACAGATGTATACAAAAGCAATAGCAAGCAATTGACCTGGGGCTTTCTGCATCTCAGTGGATGGCAGCTTCATTCTTGCAGTTTCTTGGATCAAAAACGTGGTGTTACTTTTGACCATTTTCTTTTCTTAGACCATGCATCCTGTCCTGTATTAAACTCTGTGACTCTGCCTTCAATATTATCTAGAATTGTATCACTTCTGTCTATCTTCATTGTTCCCACTTTGGTCTAGTTCAACAGCATTTTTGCCTGGATTATTTCAATAGCTTCAGATCTTGAATCATGCTGCTTCCTTGCACCTTGCAGTTGATCCTCAAGAATAATTAGAGTAATTATCCAAGTGATCCTGTTTAAATGGTTGTCAGATTATGCCCCTTTTCTCCTCAAAAACGTTTGGTGCTTCCTACTTTAGTGACACCACAAACCCGAACCATTACTGTTATCTACCCTGCATACATGCTGTCACCCTGATGACCCCATCCTTTCCAGCTTTGCTGTTCATCCTCATCACTTATAACTATATAACGTAATATATGTTGCTCTTTTATTTTGTTTCTTCCTAGTATCCTCCACTTAAGAATGTCAATTCTACAGGGTTGGGAATTTTCTGTTGTTGTTTACTATTATATTGTAAGAGCCAAGATAAGTGCTTAATCCATAGTAGGCTTGCAATGAATGATTGTGAAGTATGTGAATGATTTAA
Organism: Spermophilus citellus; assembly: GCF_964194105.1. Classification (NCBI taxonomy): domain Eukaryota; kingdom Metazoa; phylum Chordata; class Mammalia; order Rodentia; family Sciuridae; genus Spermophilus; species Spermophilus citellus. The sequence continues at coordinate 58,148,191 of NC_138194.1, read as the reverse complement.
TGAATGAAAACTTGTTTTCATATGAATGCACTATATAATCTGTCATGCATGCTAATGCTTTTATAGCTGTGTGATTTAGTGTAGTGATTAAAAGTATAATCTCTGGCATCACAATAAGAAGTTTTAATCGAGCTCTGCCTTACTATGTGATCTTGCATTGCATAATGTCTCCAGACATAGTTTTCTTGTTTTGTTTTTTTTTTGTTTTGTTTTTTGTTGTTGTTTTATTTTGTTTTTAAATGGAGATGATGATAATACATAAATTAGTCACATGACTGTTGCAGAAATTAAATGAGAAAATCCAGGTAAAATCAATATGCCCACAATAGAGTTAGGTAGCTTTCAGTGAGATAATTAGTATTCCATTACTGTAGCTAATACATATTATATTTTGCTTCTTTTGTGTCTTGATTTTCTCTTTTAGGTAATTTTATGGGAAGATTACACTCTTTGAGGTTGAAAATAGTAATATTTATTTTTTTATATACCTCTCAAACTTGACTCCCAGTTTTTAATCAGTTGTTCTTTGAGTCAGGTAAATCTCTGGAAATGTAGTTTCAGTGGTTTTTCTCAGGGTGCTAATGTCATGTGAGGAACCGGCCCCTTAATCTCATCCATTTCTCCATTACAAACTACTCCAGAATAGGGGAAAAAAGTTTGGTTATTTACCTGGATTTGTGTTCCCAAAGTAGTCCTTTGAAGGAAATTATCCCACTGCACTACAAAATGCTTGGAAAGGAGTTTTTCTAAAAATTATAGTCACTGAAATCATTTGCATTTGTGGCCTGTCATTTATGTAAAACTTGACACTTTAATCTCGTTGAAGATTTTGCTTAGAAACATAATCCTGAGAAATATAACAGTCCCACTTGATGCTAATATATTATAAGTAAATGTTTAGAATTAACTAATGAAGATATAAAGTCACATTTTTCTTCCTGAGGAGTTCAATTATGAAGATTTGCTATCAGACAACATGTAGAAGTCATCAGCAGGGAGTGACTACATAAAGTCACATAATTTGCACTAAGTAGACTTGACTTTACATGTTTACTGTAAATGGGAATTTTCCATGGGGCACAGCAGCTCTTAGATAAATATATTCTGTTCAGATTATCTATGAATTGATGAGAATTGGTATTTATAGAGCTAGCATTACAATTCATTAGTACAACTGCTAACCAGTGGTTTTTTTATGCTACTATACTACTACTGTATAGTGATATTGTGTAGTGAAAAATTAAAGATTTAGTCTAGAATTTACAATAACTTGAATACCAGTTGCAGTTTTGTTAAGTACGAGCATCAGTCTTGACAATCAAATTGTTTGTGCCTTAGTTTACTCGTCTGTATAAAAGTAGGAGTTATATCTGCTCTGTTTTTTACTTAGTTGTTGTTAGAATTTTTTAAAAATAATCTCTTATTGTTATCTTTATGTTATAAAAGTAAGGTGTTGTATATTAGGTATTATAATTGGAAGGTTATTTTAACAGCAGTATTATTGGTTTCTGGTTCTGTTGTTCTTTCTTCAACTTTTATTCTTTTTTCTAACTTCCACTTTCCAAATTTCTGTGACTTCAATAATCGCCACTATCTCCTTCCCCCCACCAACCCCTTTTTAAAAGAAGGATATTGGATTTGGTGAATAGGATAGCCAATGATTAAAGCATACTCATAGTTGAAGTAAAGAGTTCCTTTTATATTTCTTGGGTAACATTTGGAATGTCTAGATTGTTCTTTTTAATTCTTTTTTTTTAAATATCACAATATTTTTATATATTTGATTTGGAACACCTTGAATGTAATGACCACAGTGTTAGGTTGGGTTAATGTTTAAAAAAACAAATATTCTTGGATATCAGTATCAACTTTTAATTTAGATGTGAATAAGAGTACTTTGTTGCTTGAAATATAAAAAATACATATTAAAGGGCACTCCCAAATTCTGAAGCTTTATTGTATTCATTCCATACATATATACCTAGAAGTCCTTTTAAATGGCTAGATTCTAAAACTCATTTTTACTATTCAATTTGTATAGTTTATTTAGTCAAGTATATTCCAACCTTCTTTTGTCCATTCCTTGTAGTCGAAGTTGTAATAAAATGCCACCTTAGTATCTGCTTGGTCAGACAGAAAACATCCCACAAAGTTAAGGGAGCAAGTGATAAAGGCTGTGAAAAGGAATGACAAAAGATGAGATCTGTCAACTGTCACATCTGTTCTTCCCGGGAGTCCACAGAAAGCAAAGTAGCAGCCATTATGTATGAGTACTAATTGTTCTTTTCCCATTGGCAGTTGTGGCATTTTCTGTACTGTTACTTTTTATGGAGTCTAACAAGCTTCTAATTCTTTCACTCGCAGGCCTTTTGTTTTTCTTTTTGGCAAGAGACTTACTATTTGTGACAGATGACAGTAGTAGGGCTGCCAGCCCCCAGGGCTGGTTACTTGATGGAGAAGGTCGATCTTTATCTTCCTCTTGTAAAATCCAGGCACTTTCTCTGGCCAAATATACAAATTTCTGTAGCTGACTTTGACTTACATTTTTGCTAATGTTGAGAGAAGTTTCAAAAGGGTTCTGAATATGAAGAGGAGAAGAATCGGGTTTGTTTTGTTCTCTTCCCTGTCGAATATTTATGGAATTCTTATTGAAAGCGAAATTTCCAAAATATTTAAAAAATTCCTTCGGTAGTAATTCTAATGTTTCTGTGTTTTCTGAAGGTTTAATTTTATTCAAGTCACGAATAAATGTACAGTTTTTGCCTTCTATTATACATTTATCTTCTGCATCTGCTAGGGTTTTTAGGGAATCTAGTGTTGGAAGTATAGGGGGTGATCTTTGCTGGAGAAAAAAGATGACCATCATTGTAAGAGAGAAATTTGTAATCCAAGCACCAGGAATACTAGTCGTTAAGGAATGTGCTCGAGCCCAACATCGCACACTGAACACCAAGGCTCTTACTCTTGAATCCAAGGCACCACAGATATAAAGGAGTTCAGAACTTTTCAAGGCAATCCTATTGTTAGTAGTCAAATCACACTGAAATCCAGAGGCCTGGTGGGAGAATCTCACAAGCGGACACTGAGCATTTAATATTTTTGTACACCCACACAACTGGGGCCAAAGTGGTCAAGGCATTCTCCTATCACAGAAAGGATCTTCTGAGTTGCAATTCTTTCTGAAGGAACATTTTTCACTTGAAATTCCACCAAAAAATTTCCTATGTTCTTATGAGTGCTGAGTTTTCCGATTTCATCTAAATCCAAAAACATGTCCAAATCACATCCCAATTTCCCAAAAGTGTTCACTGAAGAGCCAAATGGTCTGACTGTACAGTCTGGAAAATATGCAGCTGCTATGTCCTCAATAAGAGAACAGGTGAGGTACCGGAGCCTGGTGTTTTCCTCTGTTAGCTGGAATTCCTTCAGAAGAGTGTTTAACTGATCATCTATACTTTCTGCACAACAAAGTAATTCAAAAAGCTTCTTGCTCGAAGGAGGCAACTGATTACTTGACTGTATATATGGCCGTTCAGAAGTCTGGTTTGATGGATTCTTTAGCTTTAAATTGAAGAATCGTGACCTGAATGGAATTGCAGCCTCTGTGACCATGCTTGGAGTATGAGTTCCATTCTTCAGTGAACGTATACTTTCTTTTTGGCAAAATTCTACAACAGCATAGAGGCCAAAGCTCTCATAGAAGAAGTGATTATTAATAGGTCCATGTTGGGATAAATACTTGAGAAACTTTTTTTCACTGATTTTATTTGGGCAATGAATTAAAGCAGTTCGCTGTGCCTGTTCTTTCTTTTTGCACCTCAGTGAATCTCTTTTTGGGACTCCTGTCTTCAGAGCCAGGCAATTTCTGGAAACTTCCTTTTGGTCCAAAGGGTGGGCATATCATCAATGGAAAGCTCTTTCATGGAATTTGTCAAATTCAAGTAAAAGGTTACTTTTTCTTTTGGAGAAAGCTGTCTCCGCGCTCCCAGATGGCAGCTCTTCTCTCCTGAAGGCTGCGGCTACAGTTTCTGGAGAACTGAGAGGCCTAAAAGCAGGGCGCTGGAATCGAGCGTTTCTTTGGGCACACAGAGACAGGCAGGTCAAGCGCCCCACGCCGCAAGCCGCCATGGTTCTTAATTCTTTATTTGACTATTGTTATAATCATTTTGTCTTCTATTCTCCTTTGCACAGGAAATGACTTATTTCTCGTGGCAGTTCACGAACTGGGACATGCTCTGGGATTGGAGCATTCAAATGACCCCACGGCTATCATGGCTCCATTCTACCAGTATATGGAAACAGACAACTTCAAACTTCCTAATGATGACTTGCAGGGCATCCAGAAGATATATGGTAGGTTACCACTGTTTCTGTTTGGTTAAACCAGCAGTGATGTTCAGAACCCTGCTGTATTTTCTTTTTAGAAATGGATGCTGTAAGTATATAACACAGTGAAAAACTGAAGGGAAAAAATATATGTGTATGTGTGTGTGTGTGTGCACGCACACACATATACATACATACACATCTGGCCCACAGGGAAAATTCTTCTGTCAATTTCTCAATTGAGTTTTGTTGATACAGTTTCAGATGCTTTAATGTATATGTAATGGGGAAGTCTTTCTTATTGAAAGTTTTCGTATGGTATTTAATTGACATTTGCAGTTATACTAATGATCTAATAAATGTTTATATTTAAAATTGAACTAAAAATATAATAAATTAATGCAACCAATAAAACCAGTAATAAATGTAAGAATTTTATATAAGATTTTGAGGTTTTAGTACAAACTGACAGATTAGCTCACAGTTTCTGTGATTTGCTATTAGGAATTTCCCAGAAAAATCACTCTTGGAGGGCCTGAAAACACCCTTATATGATGGATGTAATAAACTGACCTCAGAGGTAATAAACTGACCTCAAAATCATGAAGAGTGAAAGTTAACCTGCAAGGGAGTGAAAGTTAACAAGTGGCTAAGTTTATTAATACATAACATGAGATAAAATTTTAGTACAGTAATCTCATTTTCATTTATGGGATGCATTGGTTAAATGCAAATTAAGAGAAAAGGGAAGACTAGCATGCATATTTACTAAATCCTAACTCCCTCAATACAACCATTGACCTTTTTAAAGACATTTATTTCTCACATAATTGTTAAGAACTTGACATTTATAATTTACATATAGCAAGTATGGTTTACTAAATTAATGAAGTGAAGCTTTCATTTTTATAACACAAAGACAAATATGTGCTATCTGTATGTTAATATCCAGCATCCAAAGGATGCTATTTGCATTTTTAAACAGTGTAGTTTAAGTTCACTAATTTTCTTTGCATTCATTAGTTTTTAGATTTTAATATCTCAGAGGCAAGCATTCTTGCAGGATAAAAATAGATTTGAAAAAAAGGTCAGCTTTTGTGCTGCTCTTTATTTTGTTGGAGCACTGAGAAAAAAGACCTGTGTCAGCCTCAGAGCTAAAGATCTCATGCATTGAATTGTTAGCTTATGCTTAAGTGTGTATCATCGGAAATTCCTCTCAAGCAGTTAGCTGAAAGAAGTCTTTTTCTCATGACCTCATGAATTTAGTAGTCTAAAGATCTACAAAACAATATCCTTCCCATATTTAAATTTTAAGTGCGAACAGCTCTGTTTTTACGTTTTAAAACATAAATCCCTTGAGGAACAATGCTTACTTATCATTTGTACCAAATAACATGTGTAAACTTTGGCTTGATTTAGAAGCCACATTTTAGAAAAACATCTTGACATTAATATTTTATTGGTGGTATTTTAATCAATAGGTACTTTCAATTCAATATTTAAATGAAACACTCATCCAGCAATTTGTCAAAATGTTTAATCAAAGGAAATAGTGAAATCAGTAAAAGTTTATAAAATATAGTTTTAAAAGTTTATAAGATCTACTGTAGGATAAACTTTGATTAGTTAAGTGTTTATCTTTCAGCAATATTTGCATGTCTGTCAAAATTCAGAACTAATTTTATTGGAGCTTACATGTGTGGCTCCAGGATTTATTTCCATTTATTTATTATTTATAAACCATCCACTTCTAAAAAAAAAATTTGAGAGCAGCTTTCCAATAAGGTCTATGGTGAAGCTAATTTTAAAAAAAAATCATTAAAAATTGACAAAGAAAACCTAGTTACTTGGATTCAGAATCTAGCATGAGGAGGACGGTTTCATATAGACTTGGCAATCAGTGGATAAGATGTTTTTCTGTTTCAGAAAATATAGGATCCTAAATACCTCTTAGCTTACTTAGTCTGTGCCCTATGCTGATAAGTGATTGTTCTCTGTAGCATATTTTCCAGCACTATTCCAGTTTTAAGTGAGCCAAGCACTGTCCTCATATTTTCAAAAGGTCCACCTGACAAGATCCCTCCACCTACAAGACCTCTACCAACAGTGCCCCCACACCGCTCTATTCCTCCGGCTGACCCAAGGAAAAATGACAGGCCAAAGCCTCCTCGGCCCCCCACCGGCAGACCTTCCTATCCTGGAGCCAAACCAAACATCTGTGATGGGAACTTTAACACTCTAGCTATTCTTCGCCATGAGATGTTTGTTTTCAAGGTAGGAGGCTGATTTTTTTTTTTTTTTTTTTTTTTTAAGGGTAGATCAAGTATCTGGTGTCCCTTTAGAAAACAAGTTCTCATTCATTCTGACACTACCTTCCCAGCCTCTCACTGTTGGTAGGTCCAAAAAGGAAAAAAAAGCATCCTAAAAAATAAATGCACAAATGGGCTTAAATGTCTAGCAGAAGATTGCTGTAACGGTCTATTTTGGGAATACATTTATGTCAGCAGAAGCTAAAATGCTTAGGAATGTGAGGGTGAAAAATGCTGCATGTTATGAAGAGATAAAATAGCATAATTTAAATCATGAATAGGAACTAATAGGCATGATTTGCTTGGGAGCATAGCCACTTCCAAGGACACTGCAGCTATTGTATCTTTGGTGTACACATCCTTATGAGATACCTATAATTAGACTTGACAATTATATTGTTTTTTGTTTTTTGGTTTTTTTTTGGAAGATTATTGATCATTTTGTTTGGGATCTACTGGTAGCCATTTGAGTTGAATCTTTTATGAGACTATCATTTCTATTTAACATACATGTTGTTTTAGTCAGCCATTTATATCTACCTGCTTTATATTATTTGTTTAAAAGACTACAAGCTAAAATTATTTTTACATTTGTCATATGCTGCTTAATGTCCTTGGTTTCTCATACAATAATGCTGAAAAACAATGTATCAAAAGTAAATTATATAATATTGAAAGGTAAATATACTGTAATATTGAAAAGTAATATTCTCCCCCAATCTTTGTAAACTGATCTTAAACATCAAGGAAGAGTATAAATTTGTATGTTGCCAGTAGATTATTAAAATAGCTGCATTTTACCAGTATTATCCATTTAAAAGTAAATTAATATGCTCTTATTTTTGGTTGAGATGAATCAATACATAATGAAATATTGCCCTACTTATACAGAATTTCCTGTCTACTAAGGCAATACTTTAAAAATATAGATTTCATGTAATTTTTAGTAGACAAAGTACTCTATTTCCTCTTTGAAAAATAAGATCTGGAGTTGATATATTATGCATGAGACCATTGTGCTTTCCAGAAAAAATCAATGCATTTCTTCAAACATATGAATAGGTTTTTGAATTCTATAAATGCCCTGCTGGGGTTACTTAGTGGTGGAGTGCTTGCCTGGCCTGCCTGAAGCCCTGGGGGAAAATATATACCATATATACATATGCATATATAATGGGTGTTTTTATATATACACATATCCACCATGACTTTATTATAGCTAAGTGCAGAACAACTATTAAAAGAAAACAGAGTGCAATCATTTGTTTATTTTACAAGACACCAAATGAAAAATGAAGGATTTTATTTTTACTGTTTTGGCTGATTTCCACATTTCAGCTTGTAACTTTGGTATCAGTGAAATCACCAAGTGACAATCTTACCTAAGAATATGATGAAAAATGGACTCTGGGTGTGTTCTTTTTCAATACTACTGTCTGTTTAAATAAACTGTTGTTCTCAGAGGAGTCTGGTATCTTCCTAGCTAGGGATGAGTTTGACCAGTCTCTTTGCATTGTGCATTGAAGGTGTTTAGTAAGTGCTGTTGACTGACAAAAGGAGGTCCTATGATCCCCATTTCCTGCAATCAGAAGTGTATCAGAACTCTCAAATAGGATGCAATTGCCACAATTTTCTATATCCAAACAGATGTAGAAAGGACAAAAGAACTGCTTGCTTAAACTCTCAGGTTATCTAGGATTCCTTAATCAAAACATCCTAATGAACTAAGTTCCTAAAATCAGACTGAATTTAATTTTTTTAGTAGTCTCTGCTCTCTAAGATTAATTTATATTGAAGATAACACGATCTGATAGTCATTGTGTTCTGAATCTCCACTTTCCCCCGCTCAGTAATGTCACATAGCTTAGTAATTTTCTTATTTACCTCATTTTTCACATAATGTGTATGCATGCTGACTAGTTTATCAGACATCGAGAATGTGTGAATGGAAGCAGGCATCCCTGTCTTTATAGTGCTCATATTTCAAAAATGAAAGCAAAAAGGAACATAAACACAAGATTAAAAGTCTATGTTATTGAAGCAAAGAAGCTACAGAGGTCTAATCAAGCAAGAAGTTTTACTGAGATAGGGCTTCTGATTAATTTTGACAGTGGCCTTTTCTAGACACATTACAGAAATTAGTAGTTTTGCCAAAACTTTGTGTATTGAGGGAGAGAAGATAGTCATGACACTGTCTAATGAAAAGCGCTAAGTGTTGTCACCCAGTTGAATACAGTATTGGATGACACTAACAAGGACATGAACAAGTTCTGCTTGCCTTTGATTAATAACTGTCATGGACTGAGTAGCTAACATGCACCTGGATGAATCCTCAGCACACATCCTTACTCTCTGAACCTCATAACAATTCTGTAAGTTAGGTAGTATTCTCTGTTTTACAAATGAGAAAACTGAGAATCAGGAAAGTTCAAAGTCATTTGTTCAAGTTAAATGCTTGTGATGAGTAGTTGTACTTAGTATCCTTAACTTCAAAATTCCCCCTAAGCTTTGCTGCTGTGTTACCTGAAAGATTTAGGAAAAGTTTCAAGGAAAGGTGGACCTCAAACTGTATTTTGAAATATTAAGTATTCAAGAAATATTTATGGCACTCCTACAGTGTGCCAGTGTTGAGGAAATGGCAGTGTAACAGAGCACAAAACAGGATAGACCCTGATGTCTTGGGGCTTGCTTTGCAGCTTTCTAGTGGGTAGAAGAGAGGGCTTCACTCAGCTTCCACAGGTCAGTGTTATGGAAGGTTGTGAGAATGCATCTACATGTAGAATACATGAAATGCTATTTTTCTTTGTTAAGAACTACTGGTCTCCTTGTTTTTCTCTATACCCACTTAGTTCACACTATTTTCACCTGTGAGTTAAAATCATCGCCACACACCTGATCTTCCTGCCTGAAATTGCTCTCTGCCAGAATGCCTTTTGAACTCCTGCCTTGTTAATTTTTCTTTAATATAAATCTTATTTTTCATATTTGCACCTTGTTGTCTAGCTGTTCGAATATATTTAGGAAATCCCAGCATGTGATCTCACTCTTATTAATAGCTTGATTTTCTACCTTTCTTTATTACAAACTCTGTACAAGGTAGAAGCCTGTGTGTCTCATCAGCTTTCCATTAGCACCCATTTCTACCTTTGTTTTTATGTCAGATGCTTTCTTCTCAAGCTTGTACTTACTCACACCTTTCCTCCTCATCATCTTCCAGATGTGCATCCTGTTCTCTGTTTTATCAACCTTAAATCTTTCTAGTTATTTCTACATGTGTTCTCTACCTCCACACAACATGTTTTCAATTTCTGTCTTCTCTATTTCTTAGGGTACTTTTCAACTAAATTATAAACTTCCTGACATTACAGGGCAGATGCCAGCTGTGAAGCTGAGGCTGCCACAAAGACCCCTCTTCCCCTTGATTCTTATGATCATGCCAGAAAGAATTCAGACATGTTGCTCAGACATGAGCTTATTAGTAGGGGCAGGAAAAGAGAAAAGGGGACATTCTCAAGGGAGAGGCTGGGTCCTTTCAGAGAGGAGAATATTGGGAGTCCCAAGGAAATTCCCACAAAGTCCTAGATCTGCCTTTTGATTTTTGACTGACAGCCTAGGAACTGCTTGAACCAACTTCAAGAAAGGATGGCATGATGCTCTAGAGTAGGAGTTTTTAAGGAAACTGGGACCCCTTTTTTGCCACTCAGTTTATTATACTTCGACCCTTAACATGCTTTCTTTGTGAGGTCTTGATCGTTTGGTTGCCAGTGTGATTGGGACTACATAGGACAGGGTAATTGGGGTTATGACATAGTTTCCTGATAAGGGAACTGTGGCCGCCTAAGAGGGTGTGACATGATCTTAAGAAGATGTGATTATGATTGGAGGGAGCAGGTAACATAGCAGACAGACCCTCATTTTCTATGTGCTTATTTTTGGATAAGGCTCCCTATGGGTTTTCACTGAGCCTTCCCGGCTTACCATTCATGACTAAGCACCTTCCTGACACTCAGAGCAGCCGAATGGTTCCTGTGGGCTTCATGGTGCTCAAAGCTAATGGATAGGGATCTTAATGTAATAATTCAAATAATCAAACTATAGTCAATATCATGCTTACACTGTGGTAATCAACCAAAATGAAATTATTGAAACCATTTCATTCTAGTAAATTTATATTCCTTGCCCAAAGATTTTAAAGACTATCATTTACTTAAACTCTATATGAATGATTTTTTAAGCAAAAAAAGAGAGAGAGAGAGGGAGAGAGAGATAGAGAAATCTAGATATAAGCAAAAGGTAATATCTTCAGGTACATTTGTTTTCTTCTTAGGAAGAATCCTTTCTTTATAATAGGAGTTTCAGCGTAACTCTTTTTGGTAGCTAGCTTCCTTTTAGAAGATTTGATTTACCTTAAGCTTTCGAGAAGCCTATTTATTTAAAGTGAGTTTGCCTGGATTTATGTTTCTTTTGGGTAACATACACACATACATACATGTATGTGAGTGTGTGTGTGGGTGTATACTTACATGCATGCATATACTATATACATACATACTTATACCTTCTGCATTCCTATGCATGTATGAGAAAGGTAAGACTTGCAACTTCACCCTCTTTGGGGAATAGAAACCACTTAAAGCAAGGAAATGAAAATCACAACAAGATACTAAGCACCAGAGAAACAAAATTACAATAACAAAAGAAGCTTTGTTCTTCCTTTGAAAAGGATGATTTTAAGACTACACCCTGAAGTGGGCAACCTACTGTGACAGAGCTGACAACAGCAAGATCTGATTGTTCAAGTGAATACTCTCCATGTGCCTTTGGACTGCAACATAAAAACAGTGAATATTTTGGTTTTCTTGTAGTGTGACAGTGTTACATGGCAGAGGACTGCTGTGAAGCTGAGGCTTGCAATCAGGCCAGGAAGATTTCAGACATGTCGCCCAGAGTAACAGATATGAGTTTATTAGGGGGATAGGAAAGGGGAAAAGGGACACTCTCAAGGGAGAGAGTGGGTTCTCTACAAAGAGGTGAAAGACCCCTCCTGTCTTCCAGTTTTATTGCAGTGCCAAAGAAATTTCCAGAGCATTGCAAGTCCATCTTTTGACTTGACTAACAGCATAGGAACTGCACGGACCACCTCAAAGAGAGGATGATAAGAGGGAGTTTTTAAGGGAATTGAGTCCCCCACTTTTGTCTCCAATGTCCAGGTTTCTCTGTTTATGCCTCAAATTCCTGCTGCCTTAATTGGTTTATTACCCTTTGAAATGCCCTCAGCAAACTTTCTCATGAGGGTCTTGATGGTTTGATTGCCAGCGTGTTGAGGATGGTAATACAGTTTCAGGGACAAGGGAGAACTCAGGTCACCTGGTAGGATGGACTTGGTCTAGAAACTAGTTTTTCTTAAAGAGATGGGATTAGGCTGGGGTGAACCCAGGCTGAGTCTTCCAGGTGCTTGCTGTCAGATAAGTCTCCGTGTGCTTTTCAGTCACCCTTCATTGTCCCTTCCCCACTCACCATTCATGGCTGACCACCCAGCCAACAGAAACAGAATTAGCCAAGGTTTTACAGAATCTATCTCAATACACAATATTTTAGTATGTATGAGAGAATACCATGTTAACTGTGTTCTTTTGAAGCTAGTAACAGAAAGAAACATTTTATCCAGTACTTAAGTTTCTTTAGATTTTTTTTTAATTTTTTAAATTTTTTTGATTTGTTTGTTTTTAGGGGTGGTTGTATTATACTATTGATCGGTTCTGTATACGAAAAGAGGAAGTAGAGCCCAGTGCTCTATAGCAGAACTAGACAGGCCTATATGAAGAGGTAAAGCTACTGTGAAACAACACTCTAAGTAGTATATAGTAGGGGTCTTCCCAATCTTTATAGGAGAGAAATTCTCATGAATTTAAATAAGGAAAGCCATTTCAATACATACCCAAAAAATCAAGCTGAAATAGATAGATGTCTTTTTTTTTTATCATAACACTGTTTAAGTAGGACTATCTTTTTTGATGACCATTGTTCTGAAGAATCAGTTCAAAGGAAATACAGAGTATGGCCCAATTTTGTTTGGTAACAGGAGTTTTTGTTATTCGTTATTTGTTTATTATGTTTGTTTCTTTCCTAAAAGGAGAGATGAGAGAGACAGAGACTTATTGATAGTATAGGTAGTATAAACCTAGAAGATGTTGCTCTCAATTATACTGATATAATATTGATTTAGGATTAAACACTTCACAGTTGGTCAACCTTGATATTATTGGCTCTTCTGTGTAAGAGCACTTTTCCTCTTCTCTCCCTGTCCACTTCTGTCATCCCAATCCAAAGCACTCTCGTATCTCATCTTAAATATTTAAATATACTTCAAATTGGTTTTCCTGCTTCTCCTCCTTGTCCTGTCCCTTGCGTTCTCCCTCCAGTCTGTTGTCAGTTGCATGCAGAGTGATGTGAGAGCATGCATTAGCTGATACCACTCCTGTCAGAAACCCTTCAATCTCTGTCCGACCCCGAGTAAAAGCCAGAGCTCTTTCTGTTGCCCAGAAGGTTCAGTGGTGGACCCATTTCCCTCTGACCTCATCTCCTCTGACTTATTTTTCTCATTGTTGCATACTCTCTCCCAGGCACACTTTTCATCCCTCTTGTTGCTCTAACTTGCCAGGTTCTTTTGGATTTGCACATCTTTCTCAGGTTCAAGATCACTTACCTTCCTGACTTCTGATTTTGTATACAAAGCAACAGAAGTCTGTCAAAAACCTCTGTTCCTTTTTCAAATCATTGTTGCACAGGCCTACACGAGGTGAGGTATATGAAAAGGAACAATACTTGTACAATTTCAGAATATGGGTTGTTACATATTTAAGGCATTTTGTGACCCAACATAATGGAATTTTCTCCCAACTCTTAACTTGGTGGTGTAACTTGTTTTGTAAGGGTCCAGCAAAGGGTCGGAGGAAGAGACCACACAAGAGACTGACTTCATGCAGTTGGCAAAGGGGATTTATTAATTCAGCATGCTGAGGTTCCAGGCTCACTCAGGAAGATAGAGCAGCCCAGAGCCCAGAGCAGAGGTCAAGCAGAGCTTAAGTACACTTTTTGGAGAGGGCGGGGGGGCTTTGCATACATCAGAACAAATCATCATGAGGCGCGGGAAAATTGAACAACAACTCTGAGACATGATTAGTACATTCATTGGTGGGAACAGTCTGGGCAGGGGTGATTGGTCACTTCTAAGTGGGGTACACATTCAAACTGATTGGTTTTGGGGCCTGGATGCCTACCTGCCGAGCTACTCAGAGCCCTTAGCTATTAAACAACCAGGGAATCAATGGAAATATTTACTGGGCAGTTCCAGTATTGTCCTAACAGCTACAGGGATTACAGGTTCTGGGGGTAGCAGAGGAATTTTAACAATACCTAGTCTTTTACTTTTTAACCCAGGCCTTGCAGTTTAGAAACTTTACAATGCCCGGTCTTTTACATTTTAACTCAGGTTTTGCGGCTTAGAATCAGCTTAGAAATTTTCCTTTACAGTTTTGTTGCTAGCTGTGTATTGTTTATATTTGGATAGTTAATCCATAAAGTCTTAGACATCAGACACAGACTCCAGAGTCAAGTCCCACTTGCCATAGACTCCAGACAAGGACCATGTTAATTAGGTTTTCATCCAAACCAAAATACCTGATAAGAACAACTCGGTGGAGGAAAAGTTTCACAGTTTCAGGGTTTCAGTCCATGGTCAGCCTACTTCATTGCTCTGGGCTAAGGTGAGATTGTAGCATCATGGCCGAAGGCTGTGGTGGGGGAAAGGTGCTCAGCTCCTGGTGGCTAGGAAGCAGAGAGACGAGGACCCAGGGTACAAATGATAATCCCCAAGGGCACACTCCCAGAGAACCCACCTCCTCCATCCACACTCCACTAGCTTACAGTTACCATCCAGTTTGTCCTTTCATGGTATTAATCCATCTAGTGGATTGATCCACTAATTAGGTCACAGTTTACATAATCTAATCATCTCAACTCCTGAGTCCACACAGGGTCTTTTGAAGGCACCTCATATCTAAACCATAACAAAGACTGTAACTGACATAATCACTGCTGTGTTACACAGAGACCTAAACATAGCAGACAATAAATATTTGTCAGTATTTCTTAGTTTACTTTTCAAATCTGTATACTGGCTAATAAATTCTGTCAGAGGACTATAGCATGCTCAGGAAATGATAACTGTTAAGTAGAAAGATAGACTCATCATTCTAACCTATTAGTTATATTTGTTAACTCAAATACTAATGCTAAAAGTAGCATTCAACTATAAATTGAAAAAGACTTTAATTATTACAGAGTAAGAGGAGAGACTAACAATATTATTGTTGTTTGTATCATATCACTTTACTCAAGGATATGATTAAAAATATTTTTTGCAAAGAATCTAAAAATATTTTACAAATTAAAAAAAAAAATACTTGGAAAAGCCACATACCACAGGGTTAACTAAACTTACTTTGAATCATAGCCTAATTTTGTACCACAGGAAAGCATCACCTTATGAGGATTTTTGTAGTTGGGTCTAAATTCATGTAAGAATAAAGAGAGCAAGAGCCAAGATATCAGCAGAGAATTAATTTAAATTTCCTTCCAATACAAAAATCATACTCTTTTAAATATTTAAGTAAGCATTTAGAAACCAACTGAAATTGTAATACTGCATTTTTATGTCAATATTAATTAATTTTTTGAAATATTTGTTTTCAAATATTGAAAATTTCTTCTTGAAATCTTTGAATAAAAAAGATTGACATTTCTGACTATTTAGCTTTTGGGGAAAGTATATAATAAGTACTATTCAGTCAGAATGGATTCACAGTCACACAGTTTCGAAGTTCTTTCTCGATCACTTTGTTTTTAAGTGAGTTTAGTTTTTTTGAGCATATTTTTGTATAATTGAGATCCAATGACTATTTTAATGGTATAAAATAGTGCCTCTGATAGGTGTTAATGGTGTATATTTTGGAGTTTGATATGTTTTATCCTATATATTTCATTTTTATACAAAGCTAGAGTATCAACAAAGCAATTCCATTTAATCATATGAAAATGTTTTCTGAAAGTATATTAATTGTAATTCAACTTGCTGATGCATCTAGTCCATAATAGTATAAATCTGACATTTCAAAATTTTTATTAATCCAAATCTTTTCAATGTCTAAATGTATATTTTTTTAGTTCTCAGCTTTAAAACATGCTATAATCCATCTTTTTATATTTAGATTTTTACATAGAAAGTGCTCATTTCACAATTCATGTTTCTGAACATTTTTCATGTTTCCAAACACTTTTATGTTGACTCAAAGTAACTAAGCCCAAGGCATAATGGTGCCCACCTATAATCCCAGGGGTATGGGAGGCTGAGGCAGGAGGATGGTAAGATCAAGGCCAGCCTCAGAAAATAAGAAAGAGATGGATGACATGGTTTGGAAGCAGAAGTTCTCTTAAGAGGTTATAATTGCCTAAGACTGGGGAAGGTTTTGATATAACAGTCCCCATTTTCTAGATGCTTGCCTGCATTGATGGAGTCCTCTGTCATTTCAGTATTGGAAACAATTCTAGTGCTGAAACTTCTGTATTCTCTTTGATGTCATCCTTGTAAGCTACTACCCTTCACTGTCCTTCCCCTGACCACCTTCTTATGGCTGACCTGCTACCTAATATATCCTAGTCTTGATTTAAAGATTCAGGCTTATATGAGTTCTGTGTACCCATCCTTAAATTCAGTTTAATTCTAATACCCAGGACAACTTATAACATGAAATAGTCTGTCAACTCCAGGGCTGCAAAGGCCCCAGCATATTGTTTTTCAATCCCAAAGAAAAAACATGGAGAATTCAACAGAGAGGGTTTTCACATTTTGTTAGACACATTCCTTGGCAGCAGCAGGCCTGGATAAAATGGAGGGCTTGCATCATGACTTCAAGATGGCTAAAATATATATAGGATAGATTGTATGCCACCTGTTCATATGGGATTATTCAGATTATTTGAATACATGACTTTATGTCACAACCAAGGTCCATTTGCTCTGATTCCCACCTAAAGATGAAGATGAGGGAAGTTGCCAGTTTCCTCCTGGCCCCTGAGAATCACATTCTTGACAGCCCTGCTTGGTTCACCTTCAGGGATGATAAGCCTTCCAAGCACTTATTTGTGTTTATCCCAACAGAAAATCTTATTGCATAATAAACTAGACAATTTTTAAGAGGGAAATGAAGAAGTAACATGGTAACAAAGAATTACCAGATATTTAAAATAAATAACTGTTACTAAAAAGAAACAAATGATCATTGCTCCACAAATTAAAACTAATTCCACTCAAAATACCAAAAAAAGACTTGAATAAATGAAGATATACTATACTCTTTCATAAAAAAGACTTGGCAAAATTAAAGTGATAATTTTAATGTAATACTAATAAAAATAACACCTGAATTTTTAACTAGGTCACAAAATATTAAATGTAAAAATATAAACATGACAAAAGCACAGATTATCTCATTGGATTGCAAAGTTTATTACTAAGCAAATTTACTTAAAAGAGATTGATATTATAGCATAATTAGACTGAATAGTGAGATAGAATTTTCAGAGATAAAACAACACAAAGATAGTTAAATAAATTCCAGGGTAGATTAGTCATTTAAACATAAAAATATTAAACTTTAAAAGTACTACAACAAAAGCAAGAGTTTCAAGGAACAAATTTTTATTTAAGTGAGTTCAGCCTACAAAATAAAATTTTTAGAATTTATTTGATAAAAGTTGGGATAATTTTTCTATTTTATTTATCATATCATAAACTTATACTTACACTATTTAAAATCATATATAAAGTTATATACATCAAATGTCATATATAATCACATATATAAAATCTTAAATGGAGAAGATATTTCTAAATAAGACACATAATTCAAAAGCTATTAATAGTAGATTGATAATAATATTATACTATTTATAAATATTATAAATATTTATACCTGGATCAAAAACATCTATGAGTATATTTGAAAACCAAGATATGAGAACTGCTACTTTTTAATTATATAAAGAGTTTACAGATGATAAAATTAAATACACCCCATTGGAAAAAATATCACTATGAAGATGTAATACAAATAGATCTTAAGGAAGAGGGTACACATAAACACTCATATAAATAATTGAGATATTTTATCTGCATTCATAACAGGGGTCAAAGGGACAATAATAATATGCTACTGTGAGAATGTGGACAATTAGCCTCCTTATGTTTTCAGTATGAATATAAGCTTTGACCACCTTTTAAGCAAATGTTTGATCACCTGAAATCTTTACTTTGGATTTTTTTTTTTTGTACATCTCTCGCATAAGCACCTATAGGCTATGCACAAAAAAATCATTTCAACATTGTTTACAGTGACAGAAAACTATTCAAGTGTCCAGTTGACACTGGACATTGAGCTATAGCCTAACCAATGCAAAGGAATGTAACAATGTTAAAGAATGAGGTGACTCTTTAAGATATATATTTTTAAATGAAGTACAGAGAAATTTTTAAACCTTGTTGTTTCAGAGGAAAAAAATTGAGGTGCCCTGGATACATACATAGACTATCCCTGACAGGGACATGATAATCTAGCAACACTGAGTGCCTCTGGGAGGAAGATGTACATGGTCAGATTTAGGAGAGGAAGTTAGAAACTGCAACTTAGAATATTATAAGGGTGTTTTCTTATAAATACATATTTATGGAATATTATATATAAAATGTATCAATGTATATGTAAATATATTTGTACATCAAAATACTAGATATCAGTGCCCTCTTGTTAAAACTAAGAACAATTATCTCTGGATGGCAAGATTACTTTTAGTACTTTTTAAAATTTTTTTGTCATGGATTTTGTTTTGTTTTCACTAAGCATTTAATTGGGGGAAATGTGTCATCAGTTTTGTTTTTGTCTCTAATAGGAGAGAGTAATTTGAAGGATGAATCTGAGTTTTTATCCCTCTCTTGAATATTACCCTATTACTGGAGTTAAATGAAACATTATTAGGGGTCTTTAGAATTAGGCATTTCACCTTAAAAACAAGAGGATTGTGAGAATTTGAAAAGTATTTTTAAAAAATATTCCCTTTTAACTCTCCACCAGGAATGAAAAAAAAAAAAAAAAAACATGACAGGGAGACTACAGGGCGTGCAATTTTTATGGAGCTTATTTTCTTGACATGTGGCCCTGAATTGTTCTGTTTCCACTATTTGCTTCTTATTCTACTTTTCAGCTTCAGAGCATTATATTGTGTTTGTTTACATGACTTTTTAAAGAGAAATTATATGTAGTATCAAAGTACAATAATAGTATGTGTCACAACAAACATAAACATATGCAATTTTCAATATAGTAACACAATGCAAAGTAAGTCATCTGGAAAAAAGTAAAAACTAAGATAAATAGTAATATACATTTTGCCTTTATTGCCAGTAAGAAAAAATTTTGCAAGAAAATCACATTATCCAGTTATGTAATAGCAGTACAGCAAATAACAGTAAATCAGCTCACTGGAATATATTCTAATCATTTGAAAGGTTAAATGTGAAGAACATAAGAAACACTGAGGTGTGATTATAATGTATACACAGGTAAAATAGTAAAATAGAAAATTTTGGAAGATCTGTCCAGTGGTGAGAGAGGTGTGTTGAAGTCTCCCATGATTATTGTATGGTGGTCTATTAGACTCTTGAACTTGAGAAGAGTTTGTTTGATGAACATAGCTGCACCATTGTTTGGGGCATATATATTTATGATTGTTATGTCTTGTTGGTGTATGGTTCCCTTGAGCAGTATGCAGTGTCCCTCTTTATCCCTTTTGATTAACTTTGGCTTGAAATCTATTTTATTTGCTATGAGTATGGACACTCCTGCTTGTTTCCGCAGTCCATATGAGTGATATGATTTTTCCCAACCTTTCACCTTCAGTCTATGTATGTCTTTTCCTATCAAATGCGTCTCCTGTAGGCAGCATATTGTTGGGTCATGTTTTGTGATCCATTCTACTAGCCTGTGTCTCTTAATTGGTGAGTTTAAGCCATTAACATATAGGGTTATTATTGAGATATGGGTTATCCTTCCAGCCATATTTGTTTATTTATGTTACTGAATATGGTTTGTTTTCCTCTTTGATTATTTTCCCCTCTTTACTGTCCTACCTCCCACTGTTGGTTTTCATTGTTATTTTCCATTTCCTCTTCCTGTAATGTTTTGCCGAGGATTTTTTGGAGAGATGGTTTTCTAGCTGCAAATTCTTTTAACTTTTGTTTATCGTGGAAGGTTTTAATTTCATCTTCCATCTTGAAGCTTAATTTTGCTGGATACACAATTCTTGGTTGGAACCCATTTTCTTTCAGTGTTTGAAATATGTTATTCCAGGATCTTCTAGCTTTCAAAGTCTGTGTTGAGAGATCAGCTGTTATCCTGATTGGTTTACCCCTAAATGTAATCTGCTTCCTTTCTCTTGTAGCTTTTAAAATTCTCTCCTTATTCTGTATGTTGGGCATCTTCATTATAATGTGTCTAGGTGTGGATCTCTTATGATTTTGCACATTCGGCGTCCTTTAGGCTTCTAGGATTTGGGATTCTGTCTCGTTCTTCAAGTCTGGGAAGTTTTCTCTAATTATTTCATTGAATAGATTGCTCACTCCTTTGGTTTGGACCTCTATACCTTCATGTATCCCAATGACTCTTAAGTTTGGTCTCTTTATGTTATCCCATATTTCTTGGATGTTCTGCTCATGGTTTCTTAACAGTCTTGCTGAGCTGTCTATGTTCTTTTCAAGTTGAAATACTTTGTCTTCATTGTCTGATGTTCTATCTTCTAAGTGTTCTACTCTGCTGGTAGTATTCTCAATTGAGTTTTTAAGTTGGTTTATTGCTTCCTGCATTTCTAGGATTTCTGTTTGTTTGTTTTTTATAACCTCTATCTCCCTGTATAGTTGATCTTTTGCTTCCTGGATTTGTTTATGTAATTCATTGTGGAAGAGATCTTACATTGTCTGATTTTGCTGTCTAATGTCTTCCTTGAGACTCCAGATCATCTGAAGCATGTATGTCCTGAATTCTTTATCTGACATTCCATCTGCTGCGGATATTACCTCTTCTAACCTTGAGTTGACCTGCATTGCTTGTGGTCCTTTCTTTCCTTGAAGAGTTAATATCTAGAATCAACAAATGGGACTTGCTCAAACTAACAAGTTTTTTCTCAGCAAAAGAAACAATAAGAGAGGTAAATAGGGAGCCTACATCGTGGGAACAAATCTTTACTCCTCACACTTCAGATAGAGCCCTAATATCCAGAGTATATAAAGAACTCAAAAAAATTAGACAATAAGATAACAAATAACCCAATCAACAACTGGGCCAAGGACTAAACAGACACTTCTCAGAGGAGGACATACAATCAATCAACAAGTACATGAAAAAATGCTCACCATCTCTAGCAGTCAGAGAAATGCAAATCAAAACCATCCTAAGATATCATCTCACTCCAGTAAGATTGGCAGCCATTATGAAGTCAAACAACAACAAGTGCTGGCGAGGATGTGGGGAAAAGGATACACTTGTACATTGTTGGTGGGACTGCAAATTGGTGCAGCCAGTTTGGAAAGCAGTATGGAGATTTCTTGGAAAGCTGGGAATGGAACCACCATTTGACCCAGCTATTCCCCTTCTGGGTCTATTCCCTAAAGATCTAAAAAGAGCATGCTACAGGGACACTGCTACATCGATGTTCATAGCAGCACAATTCACAATAGCAAGACTGTGGAAGCAACCTAGATTCCCTTCAATAGATGAATGGATAAAAAAAAATGTGGCATTTATACACAATGGAGTATTACTCTGCATTAAAAAATGAGAAAATTATAGAATTTGGAGGGAAATGGATGGCATTAGAGCAGATTATGCTAAGTGAAGCTAGCCAATCCCTAAAAAAACAAATGACAAATGTCTTCTTTGATATAAGGAGAGTAACTAAGAACAGAGTAGGGAAGAAGAGCATGAGAAGATGACTAACATTAAACAGGGATGAGAGGTGGGAGGGAAAGGGAGAGAGAAGGGAAATTGCTTGGAAATGGAAGGAGACCCTCAGGGTTATACAAAATTACATACAAGAGGAAGTGAGGGGAAAGGGAAAAATAATACAAGGGGGAGAAATGAATTACAGTAGAGGGGGTAGAGAGAGAAGAGGGGAGGGGAGGGGGATAGTAGAGGATAGGAAAGGCAGCAGAATACAACAGACATGAGTATGTCAATATGTAAATCAGTGGAAGTGTAACTGATGTGATTCTGCAATCTGTATACGGGGTAAAAATGGGAGTTCATAACCCACTTGAATCAAAGTGTGAAATATGATATATCAAGAACTATGTAATGTTTTGAACAACCAATAAAAAATAAATAAAAAAAGTAAAAAAAAAAAAGAAAATTGTGTGTGTGACATATTTTATTATTTGAAATGCATGCATTGACAAGGCATGGAAAAGCTATGGGAAAAGAAAGAAATAAAAGTCTTAGAATAATGGGGTTGAGTGGATTTTTAAAAGGCATATCATTTAAGAATTTTGTACATTTAATAGCCCAAAGTATAATGGCATAAATAAAGCCTGATAAGTGTGAAGGTTGTAATATATTAAGTGATGCTAAAGACATATCATTTTTTAAAAAATGTAGATAGGCAGAAGGTATTAAAGTATTCACTGAAAATTTCCCTTAGACTGTGACGAAATGGTCAAAGATATGGTGACAAGTTTCAATAATATAATTTAGCTAGACTAGGAAAGGTCTTCAATTAGATGGACTCTGTACCCACTGTGCATTAGTCTCCAACAGGAGTATCTTCTGGTGAACCAAACCACATATTTTGTTTATATTCAACTTTGCCATTTTCCATCATGGTGAGAATTTATTCTGTTCAGTACAAGAATACTCTAAAACCATGCAAAATTACAAGATATTTGGCAATTAATTCACAGTGCTGTTAAATTACACAATGTGAGATCTTTCATATAGCAGTCTGTCAGCTCCACAAACACTGATGAATTGTAAGCCATATAAGAGCCTGGTACACAGCAAATGCTCAAGTAATTTCAGCAGTTGCCATTATTATTATTATAGTAGTTGATGATGGTGTTGATACTACTACTATACTACCACTACCAGTGTTGAGCAAAGCACTGTATTTGACATGAAGTGATTGCAAAGGAGTATAGCTTAGGTGATTATAAGTATGTTTTTTTTAGTCAACTTTTTCACTGCTGTGACTAAAAGAATCTGACTAGAACAATTGTAGAGAAGGAAGGTTTATTTGAGGGCTCATGGTTTCAGAGGTCTTAGTCCTTAGAAGGCCAGCTCCATTCCTCAGATGTTCAGAGGTGAGTCTGAACATCATGTTGAACTGTGGCACAACAAAGTAGCTCACGTGGGACCAGAAAGCAGAGAGAGAGAGACTCCACTCTCCAGATACAAATATATATATACCAAAGCTACGTCCTAATTCCCACCTCCTCCAGCCACATCTTACTACTTCAGTTATCACTCAGTTAATCCCTATCAGGGAATTAAATCACTGAATTGGGTTAAGACTCTTAAAACCCAATCCTTTCTCCTCTGAACCTTTTTTGCATTGTCTCGCATGTGAGCTTTTGGGGCCCATCTCACATCCAAACCATAGCATATGTCATTATAAATATATACACATATATATATATAATAAATGAATATATCTCCACAAATACATCCATAAATAAAAATAATAGAGATCAATTCCATCTTGTTAAAAACATATTAAGAACAATTATCTCTGGATAATTTTATGATCCTTTTTTATTCTTTAATTCAAGAAACTCTTAGATAAGAGACAGAGCTGATGAGTGTTGGGCAAAAGAAGGAAATGATAAGAGCAAAAAGAGCACCATTCATAAATGGTGGGACTGAAGAGCCCATTGGGAATATGGGAAGGATACAAAAGAGCAGTTCTAAGAATTGCAATACTAGGAATGGGTGGCTGGACACAAATCACAGGGAGCCAGGACTGGACTGGAAAATAAATAGGACTTATCTTCAAGGGTTACAGAGAGCTAAAGTTGTGAAAAAAAATCAGACACCAAGGAGATGTGCTACCTGGAAGTGGCTGAAAAGTACCATGTCTTGTATGTACAAGAATATAGGGACATCTGTAAAAAGAAGTTGTAATGTTTTCTCTTTTATATACTGAAACTTTTTTCAAAAGAATGATGCATCATATCCTTAATCTGTCTAAAGGACAGGAAGCACTTTTATGGAGAATTGAGTGTGGCTATTGTTAAATCCCTGCTCTTTGCCTCTTGCTTGTTTGCTGAGTGTCTACATTGAATGGGCTGCACTACTTACTTATGAAGTGCAGCTATTTGTAGCAGTTGCTGGTCAGATCATTAGACAAAGACTGTTTATATCCTGGAGCTGAAGCCCAAAGGAGCTGATGTAAGAGCTGGCCATTCATGTGCCACTGACACATAAACCTCCTTGTTCATAATCCTGAAATTCCTTGGAATAGAGACAACATTTTCTAAGTAACTGCATTTGCAGTTACTATTAGAAAGGTTAACATTGAAACTTGTGAATTCCTGGAGCATTTTTTAATTGACACATTTTTTTTAATTGGTGCATTATAGTCATACATAGAAGTGGAATTCATACTTGCACATGAATTTGGTGAATTTCATTCTGCTATCCCCCCCCCGTTCTCATCCCTTCTCCCTCCCCCCTTTGCCTTTCCTCTCCTCACTGTTCTCCCTTCTGTTTGCATGAGATATCCCCCCTGCTTTTTTTAAAATTCATTATTTCTTTTCAGTTTCCTGAAGAATATTCATGTATTATTTCAAATTTGTTTAATTTCTCTTTTTTAAATTTAGTTTTATTTTTAATTGATACGTAAAGACATAAAAAGTAAACATATCTTGGGGTCTGACTAGTAATATTTCAGTAAAAGTATACATTATCTGAGGTTTAAATCAGAATACACGTATCTATCTCCTCACTTATCATTTATATTGTGAAAACATTTGAACTCTTTTCTACTAGCTTTTTGAAATATGCATTATGTTATGTTTATTCTTCTTTGCAACATCATACCATAAACTCCTACTCCTAGCTGACTATGCTGTGGTGTCAGTGGATAAACCCTTCCCCATATCTAGCTCCTACCTACTCTCTCCAGCATCTCTGTTAACCACTCCTTCTACTCTCAACTTCTACAATATCAACTTTTTAATATTCCACATATAAGTGAAATTATGTCTTTCCGTGCCTGATTTATTTCATTTCACATCATGATCTCCAGATTCATCCACATGGTCATGAATGACAAGATTTTATTCCCTTTTCTAGCTGAATAGTATTCCAAGGTGTGTATCTACCATATTGCCTTAACCTATTCATCAGCCGTTGGACACTTAGATCAATTCCATTTCTTGGCTATTGTGAATAATACTGTAATAAAAATGGGAATGCAGATGTCTCCTCAACATACCAATTTCATTTCCTTTTGAAACATACTTGGGACTGGAATAGCTGGATCATATAATAGTTCTATTTTTTATTTTTTTTAAGGAGCTTCCATATGGTCTTACATAATGGCTATACTAATTTACATTTCCACCAGTGCTGTGCAACTGTTTCCTTTTCACCACATCCTCACCAGCACTTTTTATCTTTAGTGAGGGTTTGTTTGTTTGTTTGTTTTATTTTGTTTTGTTTTACAATTGCCATTCTTACTGGAGTAAGGTGATACATCACTGTCCTTTTGATTTGCTTTTGAAGGTGATAGTAAGAATGCAGTGAGATGAAACTTGTATGTCTCTCTAGATCTGTTGCCAATTTTTTGATCAGGTATTTTGTTTGATTTTGTTTTGCCATTGAGATTTTTGAATTCCCTATATACTTGGGTATTAACTCCTTGTTGAAAATAGTTTGCAAATATTTGTATCATTCTCTAGGTTGCTTTCTCTGCTAAATAGAAGCCTTTAAATTTGATTTAATCCAAATTTTCTTTTTTTTTCTTTCTTTCTTTCTTGCTTTTTTTTTTTCTGTCATTTCCTATGCTTTGGTCTTATCCACAAAATTAACGTATATTCCAATGTCCTGAAGGGGTTTCCCTGTGTTATCCCCTAGTTAGCATCACAGTTCCATGTCCTGCATTTAGGTCTTTAATCCACTTTGACTTGATTTTTATAACTGGTGACAGATAAAGGTCCAGTTTCATTATTCTTCATGTGCATCTCCTATTGTCCCAGCACCATTTGTTGATAAAGAATGTGCCTTCCCTAATGTGTATTCTTAGCACCTTTGTTAAAAATTAATTGGCTGCATTTATATCAGTTTACTCCAGGTTCTCTATTCTGCTTCATTGGCTTCTGTGTCTGTTTTGATGGCTACCACATGGTTTCAATTACTACTGCTTTATAATATAGTTTGAAGCTAGGTGGTGTAATGTTTCCAGCTGAACTTTAGGATTATTTCTTCTAGTTGTGTGAAGAAGGTCATTGATATTTCGATAGAGATTGCATTGAATTGATAAATTTCTTTGGGAAAATTTGATAAATTTTTTATCGTTTATATATCAATCTAGTTTCCCTATTCCCTATTGTATACATGAACAAAGTATCAAATAGAGAAGTTCCCAACTAAAATATATGGTTACAAATAAGAAGATTGTTTAAAAAAAACTTACAATTTATTAAACATGCATGTAAGGATATTTTCTCCAAATCCTTATGGGTATTTATGAGAGATTTGATTTTGTTTTACATCTCTTTTGCACAAAGAAATGATATGGAAATTATTATATTAAGGAGTATATGGAAAATAGTAACCAATATGTACTCTTTTTTTATCTGTTAATATGAGGAATCCTGTTGTGTTTAAGAAAATATACTAGGTTACAATAGGAACAGCCAAGCCTAAACTTTGGCCACCTATATGACCAGAACCCACTGTCAAGCTGAGTTTCCCCATCTGTAAGAGGAAAACCTTTATAACGACCTCAATGTTGTTACCCTTAAAGAGCTTATAATCCAAGGAACAAATATGCATATATAACCTAAGAAGAACAAGACAAGTAAAATTACATAGGTATTATGTGCAAAGGAAAAAGTAGAGTGGTTCAATAAGAACATATAAATTTTTGTTTTATGTATGTTTTTAAAACCTGCTCAGTAAGATCCAGTGAGGCTTTTCAGAAGAAGGGTTGCTTGAGCTGGCTGTGAGCTGTCCTGATTTCTATATGAGAAACAACATATTCTGTTGAAAAGACATCTGGGCTAAAAGTCAGGAGATATGATTTTTAGTGTCTGGATATTTTTACCTTAATGATAATTTCAGTTTGGGGACTCTACATTTCTCATGCTCAATCAGGGTAAATAAGGATAGCTGTGTTATACCTCTCACAATGAGGCAAAGTGTGTGAAAAGCACTGAAATGTTTCAAAACAGCCCAGCTGATGTGGACTTTGTCATCGTTGGCACAAATTTTAGAGTGAATTTTTTTTTTTAATGTATGACACCTCTGTCAGTTTTATACTTTTCAGTCTCATTAAGTAAGTTTATGTTTTATTGAAGGGTTTAGCTGTCCTAAATATTAAGTTTCTGGAGACTGAAACTTAGCAATATAATTAATATCAGTGGTATACAAAACTGGAAAGTATAACAAATTTAAGTCAAGTCTGGGAATTAAGTTTTAATAAAAATTTTAAAGTAATTCCATTTTCCCACCCTTGTTAGCTTTTATTTGAAGTGCTTTCATAATGAATAAAATGTTTCTTATGTTCCATTTATACTTGATCAAAGCCAAAAGATTGAGAAGTGATCCTATATTCTTTTTAGGACATGTACATAGAAGCTGCGTGTTGTGAACTGTTCCCTGAGTTAGATTTCCTTAAAATAATTCATTATAGATATATCATTCATTTCACAAAATTTAAGGAAAAATAATTGATAATATGATAATACATGAAAATATATTTCACTATTATTATGGTAGTTAAGGTAAATAACTCATTAAGAATCTTTATAGGCATATATAATTCAGAGAGTGAGAATAAAATAGTAATTGTACAATTCAGTCAGCTTTAAAAGATTTTCATCAGTTTAGATGTAATTTTCCCTACCTTTTTATAGACATTATCCATCTCTTCTGTTTTTTAATTTGTGTATTTGTAAAAATAATTTTCATAATATTATATTTGGATTTGCCTTCAAAAGTGTCAAACTAGAGTGGGTCATGTTGAGACTAGTCACTAAAGTTATTTTATGTTTTGCTTTCCTCCTTTCCAAAGTCAATGAATATTAAGTATTTCCATCAAAGCATTTGGTTTTACATATTTTTTAAAATCTGTAATAGCATTCTTTACCTTTGAAATAAATACTTGCTATTTTGGCATTTCCCAAAGAGAGGTCTGTATGGCCCTTGCCCTTATAAGAGGTAATCTGTGTGGTAACTGATAGGAGTGTCTTTGTTTAGGGAAGGGACTTGTCATACTGGATCTTAGGGTGGATCTGCCACACACAATTGTCTTAGAGACTAGCAGCACCAGAAAACCAACCATGTGATTTAAAGTGGATCACATAGTATATGGTCACATAGAGACAGTGTGGGCTATCAATCAATCATGATAATATAATGAGCATCCAATAAAATCTCTGAACAATAAAATTCAGGTGAGCATGTCTACATGAGAACATTTGTGGATATTGTCTCAAATTGATAAAAGGACTGTAACAAACCCATCCTGAGAACAATGGAACCTTCTCCCACTGACCACAATGAATCTCTTCCTTTGACTGATTTTTTTTCTTCTTTTTGTCTGCATCCCTTCTATATAATGAACCATGAATGAAATAGTTTTCAGTGGTTTCTTTGTGACTAACAGATTATGAAACCCAAGAATGGCTTTGTGAATCCCCCAATCTTGGGGTTGGTTTCAGAAGCAAGGTCAGTCTTATGTGGCCTCTTTCCTCTAACTTGGTAGTTGGACCCTAATGCAATATAGTTGGTATCAGAAGTTTTGTTAGACTTAGCAATATTGAAGACTGTGGCCCAATCCTCACAGTTCTGCAAACTCTGGGTACTTGCCACCATCCATATCACCCAAATTTCCTCAACTTGGTTGAAAGTTCCACTTTTTTCATTTGAATACCTATTTTTTTAATTAAATAATCTTTAATATATCATCTTTTTTTTCCTAGTAATTTGTCTTCAATCTGAATAATTTAGAAGTTTATGGATTTCCTTAACATCAATCTCAGTTTCAGGTTAGGGTGATAAGGAGAGAGCATTCTATGTCCCAAATTTTTGGTCTTTTTCTTTTTAACAGAAGATTTCTGTTCCTATTCTTAGTAAAATGCTTGAGTAGGATGAATCTGTACCTAGAAAATATTCTTGACAAATCATTTAATGAGGATAAATATGGCTTACATAAATTATTTTACCTTCCAAATAATTCAAGTTTAAACCAAAATCATAAAACATTTCTGTGATTAAGTACATAAAACTCATGTCAAGTAAATTTAAAAGGACCAACTTTCTAATAGAGATTACCGAAAGGACTATTGCAGGTGACCTCAGATATTTTAAAAATCTGCGGCAGGAAGGGGCACATTTTGAATAGGTGTAGAGGTAGAACTAAAACCAACATTAGGGAAGCAAATTTTGCCTCAGACATGCCTTTCCTCTCAATGAAATTGTTACTGCAGAGGCACTATACTCAAATTTCAGAGTCTGAGGGAAGCAGCTTCCACTGGATGTAATAAATGAAATGTGATCACTTCTAGTATTTCAATGTTAGAATGTGAAGTGTTAGAATATTTTCTCAGGTTCCCAATGATGGATGAGTCTAGCTGGGAAACCTAATAAAATTAAAACACACACATTCATATAGCTCCATATTTAGACAATGTTTGCTAGAAGAGGGTGTGACTTTCACGTGAGACTTGTGTATTTGATGAATTCCATCAGTCTCCACATGCCTGCCGAGAAAGCCTTTAATCAATCTTTCTGACAGCTCCTGTCTCTGGACATAACACTCTGTCTGGCAGGAAATTATATTCCTAAGGACTCAGATGATAGACCAAGAACTTAAATTCCTTGTTTTTTGAACTTGTTGTAGTTTTTGTTGTTGTTGTTGTTTATTTTTAAAACACCCCAAGACAAAAAACAAAAATGGAGAACCAAGGAAGCAGAAAATGAAATGCTGTACTTATTCAAAATACTGTCATTGTTATTGCCACCTGAATTTGCAATAAGACTACTGAAGTGCTGACTTTATTTTAATACCATGTGGCCATGTAAAATTTTTTAAAAGTTATTCTTAAAAGTATGATCACAGATCCATAAATCAATGATCAAAAACTCTTGTGGCTAGCCAGTTTTTATTTCAAAAATCTGAATTTCTTTTTATTTCAGCAGAGTAATTCAATGCATAATATCTTCATAGGGTCCAGAGAAACACCCTACAATTAAACCATTAATGTTTTCAGTTAATATTTCTTTGGTGAAACTTATAATATTCCAATAATGAGAGTAGTCCTAAATGTGCTAGTAAAAGTTCATGATATCTTCTGCCAAGTAAGTTTGTGCTAAACTCAAGAAACATCTTTCTTTTTGTTAAGCTCTCTAGATTTTAGAATTGTAGATCAGGATTGTACACTTATTCAATAAATATTGACAAACAATGTACAGAAAACATTTCGATTATTTTCCTCTGCAGTATTTTAGGAATAGCATTACAAAGTGTTTCAAAATCTTGTGAGGTACAAAAAGGTCTTGTGTGCTCAAAATTTGGTTTTCTTAGACTGCTGTGTTTTTTGTTGCTCCAGTCCCAGTGCCTAGCATAGAAGATAGCTTCTGGAAGTAGGAGGGGGGGAAAAAAGGTATTTATTAGATGAACTCATTCTAGATAATCAGTGGTTTACAAATCTTTTGAATGCTTGGCTAATAACTTGATGAGGATATTCAGGAAAACATTCTCAGGGACACCTTTACATTGTCATAGGATGATTAGATAATCAGGCATAGATTCAAGTTTATGGGTTGTACTCAGTTTTGAAGTATGTTATTTATGAGAGTAGGACATCACCTTATGAAACAATATTCACTAATTAACCATGAGAGTTTTTTATTGTTGCTACTCATGTTTCGAATATTTCAAGTATCAATAGGATACTTCTTGTGAATGACTCAGTAATTTTTATTGGAGTGGGAAACTTGTCAGCTCACCCTATCTTAGTCTGTTTCCTGTTGGTTTAAAAGAACATCTGAGACTGAGACATTTATAAAGAAAAAGAGGTTTATGCAGCTCACAGTTCTAGTGACAGGGAAACTCCAGGTAGGGTGGCAGCATCTGGAGAGGGCCTCCTGCTACATCATAACATGGCAGATGGCATCACATGGCAGGAGCAGGGTGGCACATACTGGACAAAGGAGCCAACTCACTTTATAATAACCTGCTCTTGCAAAATGTAATCCAGTAGTACAAAAAGACATGGATCCTTCTTAAAGGTGTGTGTTCTAATGTTGCTGCTACCTTGCCAACCAAATTTCAACATGAATTTTGGCAGGGACAAACTGCATCCAAACTATAGCACCCTTATTTTCACTGCAATTTTATGCTCGAAATGAAAGAGGCACTCAAATGTCTTGTATGTATGGGGAGCTAAGGACTGAGACATGAACAGCTTGCTCTAATGCACACAAGACTGAAGCCAGAAGATAGAATCAAAACCAGAGTCCAAGGCTTATACTGAGGACTCCCTGCAACGCTATTTTGACATACACTGCTAGTGAACAAAATAAATAAAAATAAAATAAAAAACCCTCTGCACATTTTAGTTTATCTGTAATTATAATAATAAAAATCATAAAGTTGCAAAAAGTTAAGTCAATTTTCACAGCAAAATTAATAGTTTTTTAAATGACTTTTAGCAAATTGTTGCCTTCTTTTCCTCCATACCACTAAGCATGGCCAGTAGTAAAATTTTAATGTACTGTAAAATCTGTGGAGCTTTGCCTTTTATTTTTATACCTAATCAACCCTGTCTATAATTTTGTAACTGTGCGGCCCACCCTGAATTACATTTGCAAGCTATACGCATTAATAATATGGAAACTACTAGGAATGAAATAAACCTTTGAAAGTGGTTAAGAAGGCCAGAGAAAGAAAACTGAAATCCTCTTGACAAGCAGCTTCTAAAGCTGCTGACATTCCTTTAAAGGACTTTTTCATGTTGGCTCACAGAGAGGCTTTGCATAACACACCAAGTAAAACCTATTAAGTGCCGCTGCAGTACAAGGGACTAACAGTTTTTCAAGAGACTGGAAAGAAAATGGACAAACTTTCCTACTGCTGACATTTCAGTTTGAAACTGTGCTTTTGAAGGGCTGGGTGGGGGAAACAAACACATCACTTCTTTCGAGACATGCTGCGGGTCCATATCTGCCCCTTTCATTCCCTTGAGAGCTGTGTTTCAACATCATAAATATTTTGTAAAATACTTTACAAATTATAAAAATAAACCCATCTTTTAAACTCTGTGCTATATAAACTAAAGAACAGTTGAAACACAGCAAGACACATTCTTCTGTGTATCTCATATTTTGTAATTCTGGTCAGTAAATGATTTTGAAAGTAAAGCCATTGCTTATCTTACTTGGCATGTGAAAGAATGTAAGTTTAAAAATCAGTTAACAATATCATTAGTTAATTTTGTTGTGTTTTTTTTTACTCTCCTAAAAATATCAATAATTTCAGATAATTATACTTAATTTTTTTTTTATAAATTAGCCTACAAATTAACAATAACACAAATAATCTTAAATCATGTTGGTGGTTAATGTTCATCAATGGAATTTGTAGTTATCTAGCATTTATTTGTTATTTTCGAGAATTCTGTTGAACTATGAACAAGACACTGCCATAGAATAGTTATTTTTAAAGCTAAAGCATGTTTGGGAAAAAGTAAATGAATATAATTATCCCATATTAAAAATATACTACACTACTTCCCCAAGAACACACAGTGTGTGGTTATGTTACATGTGAAATAAAGAGTTCTTTCTGTTATTTCCAGTAATACACTCCACCCTGGTCTAAGCCCAAAACAGACCCACCTTATACTAAATAAATGTGTGGCATATCATAATAATGTGAGAATTCAATGTCGATTTGGGGCAAACTCTGATATGTCATGTAGAGATTGTTTTGTTAAAGGTCTTTAATTATGAATTTTAAACATGAAAACACAGTACTGTTGAAATTGCTAGTACATATATATGAAAATAAAAAAGGAAAATACCACTTAAGATTGTGCTTTATGTCCCAGTATAAGCAGGACACTACTAAAACAGGGCAGAAAGCCTCAGCATTTGTAATCCTCCCACCTAGCCAAAGCCTAAAATGATTGCTATTAAGAAGGCTACTTGGGGGTTTTTAAAATATCAACAAGCACACGTGTGATTATTCTCTTTACTCTATGTTTTAACTTTTTAAATTCAATTTAATTGAAATTTCATTTATAATTAAGTACAAAGAACAACCCAAATCTAGAAATCAAACAATATTAAGATAGTGTAATTCAGAATTGCACTGTCTTATCTCAATTGCATTGAGATGTTAAAAATGGCCAAGAAAGGCTAGGGTATAGGTTAGTGGTAGAATCCATGTTTAGCATGTCTAAGTCCTTGGGTTCAATCCTCCGCACCCAAAAACAAAACAAAACAAATGGCCAGCAAGAGAACCAGCTCATATCCAGCAAGTGGGATTAGCAGTGTTTTAAGATGTAATCCTTGGGTTTATGGGCCTCCAGTGATTTGGGCTCAGAAAGACTCAGTCAGCTTACCAAAATTCACAAAATTGGATGAAGCATAAGCTAAAAAGGTAATATCAAGTTATAGTGACAGTTAACAATTATCAAGATAAACATGGATTACTTTTTTTTTTCTTTTAAAGAGAGAGTGAGAGAGGAGAGAGAGAGAGAGAGAGAGAGAGAGAGAGAGAGAGAGAGAGAGAGAGAGAGAATTTTTTAATATTTATTTTTTAGTTCTCGGGGGACACAACATCTTTGTTTGTATGTGGTGCTAAGGATCGAACCCGGACCGCACGCATGCCAGGCGAGCGCGCTACTGCTTGAGCCACATCCCCAGCCCCAAACATGGATTACTTATGCTTAAGAGAATTCTGGATCATAAACCACATTATACTCAGAAGGCTACTTCTGAAACAGACAAGCTTAATGGCATCCCTAGAACCATCACAGTTGGATAGTCCACTGGTCCCAGTGATACTGTTAGCACATAGTTAAAAATTGTACATGGGGACTTGTGTTAAGGTTTCAAGACATATACTCTCCTGGGCACTATGAAAGTCCCTGAACAAAGTCTGATTTTTGTGCACTCTCTTCTAGACAATATACTATCTAACTTTGCTATTTCCTATTTTCAAAACCTCCTCTTTCATGGGATTTTTTAAGAATATTGTAGTAATTGAGACTTAAGTTCTTTTATCATTCTTCATTAGATTGGTACACATCCCCAGTCTCCCCAAGAGATACCCACCACCACCTAAGTCGGTTACTCCTATAGATGGCCCGTCTCATCTATTATAGGATAATTTTTTTTTTAACAACGAATAGAATAATCAGTTTATTAAATAGTTGACTTAGGCATCTGCCATGGTGACTTCAACCTCAACTTCTGGCTCAGTACTGATGGGAGTAATCTGCTTAACAACCTCAGAAGGACTGTTCAAGTCAGTGGTTTGCCTGTGGATTTTCACCTGGAAGTGATCCAATGAATTAGAACCTTTGCATAGAGAGTTTTTCTTATAGTGATTCTCAAAGTCTTTGTAGGTATGGGAACAGGTCCTTTAACCTTGAGATTCTTTTCCTTTGTTCCTGTGACCAAGTTACCACATTAGCTTTTCTAGCAATTTTACATTGCACCTGATGAGGGTAATTCTAACTCAAATGAATCGCTACCTCTGGTTTCATGGATGTCTTTCTGGTATCTTTAAGAGCTATGGCTGCAGCTCAGCCTCTTATTCCTGGGGGAGAGAAAGCAGAGGTGAGGCAGGAGCAGTAGTCTGCAGAACTGAGATCTCAGAATGCTCTAGGCTTTTCTCTTTTTTTGTACCAGGGATTGAACTCAGGGGCCACTTGACCACTGAGCCATATCCCTCACACTTTTTTATAATTTATTTAGAAACAGGGTCTCACTGAATTGCCTCACTTTTGCTGGGACTGGCTGTGAACTTGTAATCCTCCTGTCTCAGCCTCCGGAGTCACTGGGATTACAGGTGTGCACCACTGCAACCAGCTAGGCTGACTTTTCATTTAACTTTAAAAAGTAAACATGAGTAAATACATAACTTTGTAACTAGTATACTTCAGATATAACACTTGGTAAATATGAATGGCAAATATCAAATTTAGAAAATTTAGAAAGAAAAGAAAATGCTTTTAATTTTGAAATGCCTTTATATTAAAAAAATATGGTTTTTTCCACTGTGAATAGCTTTCATCTCCATTTCTTATCCAATGTGTTCATTGACTTGTTTATACTATAAATATTTACAAGGTACTTGCCTTTGCCTGGCAGCCATTTAGGATCTGGGAATATCTTAGTGAACTCCATAAAATTCCTCAAAGATGAGCTTTATTTGAGTAAAGGAGGAAACAATCTAAAGTCAAATAAGTATACATAAGTATTTAGGGCATAAATGAATGTGATGGTGAAAATTTAACAGGGTAATGTGATAGAAGCAAAGAATTGAGATAGGTGGGAAGGGGATTTGTGTTATTAGCTTCCACTACTATGACAAAATACCTGAGATAATTTACTTTTTGGCTCAAAATTTTGGTTTCAATCTGTAAATGATTGACACTACTGCTTTGGGTTTGTTGCAAGGAAACATGCCATGACAGAGAATGGATGGTGGAGCAAACTCTTCAGCTCTTGATAGCCAGGAATGAAGCAGAAAAAGAAGAAGGTAGGGTCCTAGTGTTCCCTTTCAAAGGCATTCCCACAATGACCAAAAGACCTCCCACTGGGCCCCACCTCTCAAAGGCACCACCACTTCCAGTTCCCAGTTGCACCAGGAGCTAGAGACCAGCCTTTAATATCTGGGCCTTGGAGGGAAACTTATCAAAACCATATAGGACTAATCTGGTTTTAATAGTTCAGAAGGATCTTTTTTGAAAAGGTAACATTAAACTAAGGTTTAACCAACAAATGGAACCAGCAAAGTAAAGATGATGAAAGAGCACTCTAGTCAGATCTTTAACTAAATAACATTTTCCCTCAGATTCTTAAAACAAAACAATTCTGAAAGTTGAGGTCATGGTGCCTCTCTCTACCTATGATGCTGTTATCACAGTTAGCCTTTCAACTGACTGCACCAGCATAGCTGTAGCAACATTTCAAGTTCCTGATCAATAACTACAGTGTTTCTGCTAAAAATTGACCCCAATGAAATCCCTAATGCCAAAGGTTTATTTCAATCAACATTTCCCATAGTCTTGCACCACAGCTGCATTTAGGATTTTATTCTTTTAGTAGCATAGGAGTCTTAAAACAAATCAGAATGGGAAACGTCACATTCATCAAATCACACCAAAATGTGATTTTTCTCAAGCAATACTCTTCAACAGAACTTGCCGCAGTGATTGAAATCTTTTATAGACATGGTCTTCTATGTCTATTGAGCACTTAAAATATGACTATAACTACTGAGGAACTGACTTCTAATCACATACAGCTAATTTAAGTAGCCATTTGCAGCTACCATATTGACAATTCAGATCCAAAGAATCAATTTTAAATAATTTTTCAGTATCTTGAAACCTATGAATTAATCACTTAAAATTTTTGAAACCATGCCTTTGACTGTTAATAAGAGGTAAAAAGAAGTTTT
Organism: Spermophilus citellus; assembly: GCF_964194105.1. Lineage (NCBI taxonomy): Eukaryota > Metazoa > Chordata > Mammalia > Rodentia > Sciuridae > Spermophilus > Spermophilus citellus. The sequence continues at coordinate 58,111,529 of NC_138194.1, read as the reverse complement.
ATGTCTTAATTGGGAATACATCAATTGAGAGAATATCTTCAACACAGTGAGAAAAAGGGAGTGTGTGTGTGTGTGTGTGTGTGTGTGTGTGTATCTGTCTGTGTAAGATAGTCCAGTTTCTGCCATTCTAGTTCCTCATTTGTTTTTCCTTTAGTATGTATGAGTGGAAGTAATTCTTTTCCTTCTGTGACTTTGGGGATACGATGGTGTAGTACTCTACGCAGGGAAGAATTGAACCAAAAACAATATTAAATTTAAGAAGATCATTAGCCCATATTCCCTTGATGTGTTTTGTGATGCAGTCACTATTTCCACTATTTCTCAGGAGTAAGAAATAATTACAATGATAGAATTTGACTAAAGAAGGAAAAAATTTTAATCATCTCAAAAAAATGTAGGTATTATTGATCTTGATTTTTAAGAAATTTAATAATGAATGATAGCATAAATATTGCAAAGAAATAGGTGGTCTGTATTCTTTTTTGGTCATTACTGGTAGGAAAAAAACCTGAATTTTTAATAATATGAATGACTTTTGCTTAATCATGGTGATTTTTTACTATTTAAAAAAAAACTACAGAAAAATAGTTATAAAAGCAAATAATGTTCCCTCAGCCCCAAGACCAACTTAATGTAGGTGAAGAATGTATTTTGGGAAGTCAGTTAGAAAGAAGAAAACACTTTTCCATTTCTAAGATTTTCTAGACACAATATAGATTGCTTTTGTTAGCTTCACTTGGCAGGTTGAACTCAGATATTCATGCTTACATTAATGGAAAGGATATTTAATAGCAGTGTTAATTTTGTTTAAACTGTATCACATGAGATATTTAAAACACTAAAGCTATTTCATATTACCAGGGACTATCTTTGTCTTCTTTCAGTATTTTACTTCAGCTTTAGAATTAAATGGAACAATGCGTGTTTTACAAAGTTTTATGAAAATATATGGTGTGGCCACGTTTTTTGTTGTAATCGGTATTGTTAATTTTTTAAATTGTCAAATAATTGACAATTTTTGTTAATGAATTTGAGCACCAATTAGAGGACCAGTGGGTTAGACCATGTATCACCAACTCATTTTACACATAAGATAACTCAGTAACTCGGATATCCTCTCAAATCTAAGGGTCTAAATGAAACACAAAAGTATCAAAAACACTGAGCTATAAATAGTTGACCTTTAAAAACATTGTCTCAATACAAAATGATTTTATATTATTTTATACTCATTTGCATAGAAAGAGTACTTATAAAATTAAAATAAAAATGATTCTATTTTTAATACCACTCCTTTAAATATTTAGCCTTTTAATTTAATTGAAATAGTATTAGCAGTTCTTTTACAATACTGCATGTTGAACCCAGGACCTTGAGTGTTAGGCAAGCACTCTACCACTTCATCACACCCCAATCCTTTTTATTTTCTTTTGAGATATGGTATTGCTAAGTTGTAAGTCTGGCCTCGAAAGTGCTCTCCTCCTACCTCAGAATCTGAGTAGCCTGGATTACAGGCATAAACCTCACACCCAGCCATATTTGCTTTACAAAATAATCAATATCTAATTATTCAGGAATAGATGTCTGACATAAAGTGAGATTCATTTACATTCATGATGTGTAAAAAACTAATTACAATTGGAACTTACTTCTTAACCACAAAATAAAAATCAAGTAAAATGGAAAATTGCGTAAAATTTGGCAGAAAGATAAATGGGAATGTATCTCTCTTTTTGAATATAAACAGAAGACAAAAAAAAAATAATTTGTTCTACTAAATAAGTTGATTTCCTCTCCTTTCTTTCTTGTGAATTTGAATCCATGTGAAAAATATAAATCAGGATTATGTACTCACAATTACACTAGAACTTCCAACTATATCCTCTAACCTAAAAGATGCAAATCAGCACAGCTTATCATTCAAAATACTAGACATGATTAAGCAAGGAGGAGTATTCCTACCTATATGTTAATGTGTTTTTAAAAAAATCCTTTTTCTTGTTTAACACTTTGAGCAGAACTTGAACTTATACTTTATTATCTGTGGTATTTTGTTCACTTAGCAGTGTCTACCCGCCAGGTGTGTTTCATTAATTAGCATTTTAGCATTTACCTAACATAAGTGCTTTCTTTTTCCTAACTTAGGTGCTTTTGTTTCCCAAGTTGTTGCAGTGACATACTTCCCTCTTGAAATCCCTAGTGCTTTCCTTGCTAATTCCAGTAAACCCCTGTCTGTGCCCTGCCACAGGTAATACAGTGCTCTGCAGCCTGACAGATCCTTCCTGTTCTACATGTAGTTTTACTTTAGTTCCTGCTTCCTTTATTCCTTCATTTCAGTACCTGTTTACTTAGATACTGATTTACTAATAATATCACTGGATGCTCTATCAAGATGCCCCATTTATCTGTTTTATATCACATTTGTGTTCAGTTGCTTCTGTAACTGCCATACCTCCTCCTTTGTTAACACCCCTCCTTCTTAGCTTACGCACCCTTTCTATGTGTTTTCTGAATTCCTCCTAGCCTTCAAATCGTATTTCCTCTTCTCCTAAGGAAATGCATCCACTCCTACTCACCTTTACCATCAGCCTGACAGAGCATCAGTTATTATATACTCTCTTTCTCTGTGATGTGTGCCAGCTTCCTTTTCTCTAACACCTTTAAAGCTTTCCTGTGAAAGCTAAGCCAGTACCATCCTTCCTCACCATCACAGCCTTCTGAAATTTCTCTTAACTTACAAAACTTCCAGCCAAGTGAAGGAGGCATATCCTCTCTTTTAAGCCAGAATGACTCCTCTACTAAGTTCGGCTTCTACACATTCACAGTTTCCAACCTTAGGCATCAGTTGTATTTCATTCATCATCTGTTTTTAGATTGCTACTTGCTCAGAATGATTTTCAAAAACTATTTGACCATATCAATGTAATTGTTCAAGATTCTATTATTTAGCTGAAGAATTAGGAATTTCATTTATGGAAATTTTTCAAATTTTTCCTTCAAAGGTAAGCAAAGAGAGGCTAAAATACAGTGGTTACATTTGATAAAAAATGAACTCATAACCCAGTGCTTTCCTGTGGAGAGTGACTATGGTCCTCACTCTTCCCTCAGGATTGTCTTAGAACTTGCTTCTTTTACTGAACTGTGAAGTTGTTTTGTGAGGACTTTCTTTGAGTGTAAGGAAGGACAGTTACCTTTTGAACTCTGTTTTTAAATAAATAAACCACAGCAGAACAGTGGCAGCAGAAGGAAGGTTCTCAAGAGCATATTAACATAAAGCAATTAGATAATGGTAATGAGGATTAGTCTCTTCTGTTTTGGCAACAACAGCTCCTGAACTCTGAAACAAAGTCACTTAGGAATCTTTTTCAGGGTCTCTTGCTTTGTAATTTCTTGGGAATTCTCTGCCCTGTCTAACCTTCTCTCTTAGGAGCCAATTTCTAATTCAACCTAGGGCTTTAACAATTTGTTGACATATAACTCTATGCCCTTTTGAAAGAAAAATAAAATATTTCCCAGTGGCATATTCCCTCCTAGGCAACCCCCACTTTCCCCATCCTCCTTGGGCCCTCTGCATTGCTCAGGGCTTTGAAGTAGATCTGTTGAGGACTATATCTGCTCCATATATTATTCTTAATACTGACTATCTGCTCTACTTTCTATACCTTACAGCCCAACAAGTTTCCACTTGAGTGATGTAGTGAGGTCTGGGGAGAAAGAGCATATCTGATTGAAAACTAAGCTGAATACCCCAGCTTCAGCTCAAACCTTTGATTCCTCCTAAATGGTATTGTGAAACATTTTCCACCTTCCACAGCATGACTAGGTTCTGGTGCATTGTTCAGAATTAAAGGAGCTATAGGATGCTGTGGCAATGACTAGTAGGTTCAGGTAAAAGTCACGATGAATCTTTGGGGAATAGGAGGCATTGCTTCAAGCAAGTATCCCTAGAGGAAATGAAACATGGAGCAAACCTTTAAAAGAAGGAGAAAAAGAAGAAGAAAGCAAAGGATGATAATGATGCTCATGGGAAGGAGTATATGATCTATAATTTCCATGCAATGGTTTAAAGATGCTGGTAGATGTGGGCACCATGAGAGCGGTAAGAGTTCCAAAAAGGAATTTCTGTTAGGCCACTTACTTGGGCTATTGATAGTCCATCCCCTTAAATTCCAGGCCAAGCAAAAGATTTACTAGTTTGTCTCTCACTATCTCTGTTCTTTGTTTCCCTATCTTTGAACACTCATTCAACAAATAGTAATGAGCATTGTTCTAGGGCTGAGAAATTTAGTGTTTTATTAAGACAGAGGAGGTACATGCTCTGATCAGAACAAATATGAATTTCAGAGACAGTTGTTATTATAAAGAAAATAAAACATGATACTGTGATAGAAAAAGGTTGAGGAGACAGACCTCTTTTGAATGGGTGGTCAAAAACTATACCATAAGTAAAGATAGCCCTGTACATTTTTTTATTCAGTAGGAACATCATTTTTGTTGCAAATAAGAAATCTTTCTTCAGGACACAAATAAAAAGATGGTAATTCTTGATAGGTGTGCTAATGACACAGCAGCTCATTATATTTGTTAAGTAGTAGTGCCCATTATAGAGGCAGCTACAATAGCATTTCAAGAGCATTTTGAAATCAGTGGTTTCCTCTCCTCTCTATATTGACTATATCCACAGGTTAATAGGAGTGCAGACTTAGCACCATTGTCCTCTCCCATCCTCAGTTTTCTTACCTGTAAAAGAGACAGTGAAAGTATTATTGTCATTTTGGGTGGCTCAGATACATTGTGCCTGGTACATTATATACTCCTAAGAAGTTGTTGGTTTTTTTATTGTTTTTGTTTTTGTTTTGGCTTGTCCAGTGAAAGTTTTCTCAATCATATAGCTTATGAATTGGTATTTAACTTGCCTTACAAATATTCATAATGTTCAGAGCCCAATGGAAGAAAACATAAAGCAAAACCATCATGTTTCTGTATGGTACACTGCTGTTGGTTGACTGCAGCTTTCCCTAAACGCAGTGTATTAACAATGCATTATTTTAGTAAATGGTTTTTCTCTTCTTTGCAACCACCACCAAGTGCTTTTTAACAAGAGTAGATTTAAGAAGAAATGCAAGGATGTGGGGAAAAGGGCACACTCATACATTGCTGGTAGGACTGCAAATTAGTGCAATCAATCTGGAAACAGTATGGAGATTCCTTGGAAAACTGGGAATGGAGCCATCATTTGACCCAGTTATCCCTCTCCTCGGTCTAAACCCAAAGGACTTAAAAACAGCATACTACAGGGACACAGCCACATCGGTGTTTATAAAAGCTCAATTCACAATAGCTAAACTGTGGAACCAACCTAGATGCCCTTCAGTAGATGAATGAATAAAGAAAATGTGGCATATATATGTACAATGGAATATTACTCAGCATTAAAAGAGAATAAAATCATGGCATTTGCAGGTATGTATAGAGTTAGAGAAGATAATGCTAAGTGAAATTAGCCAATCCCAAAAAACCAAATGCCGAATGTCTTCTGATATAAGGAGGCTGATTCATAATGAGGACGTGAGGGGGCATGGGAGGAATAGACAAACTTTAGATAGGGCAAAGGGGAAAGAGGGGAAAGGAAAGGGCATGCAGGTAGGAAAGACAGTGGAATGAGATGGTCATTATTACCGTAAGTACATGTATGAAAAGACCGAATGATGTGACTCTACTTTGTGTACAACCAGAGACACAAAAAATTGTGATTTATATGTGTAATATGAATTGAATTGCATTCTGCTTTCGTATATAAATAATTAGAATAAATAAAATTTTAAAAGTAAAAAAGAAAAAATGGTAAAAGATATAAGAAACTGAAAAGAGAACAGGGTCAGCACACATGTATCTTCCTCCTCAGGCCTCTGTATACTAAGCCTAAACATACTTGCATGGTATGGTTACTTGTTCTTTATGTATGAAAATTGGATTTTAAAAAATGGGTACTTATGTTTTTACATGTACCTCATTGGATTCTGCATCAAAGATTATAAACTTTACATTTTAAAAAATTAATATGCTCTCTGTCAGGATTTAATAACTACTAAATAATAAGAAAGTGGCCCATGTCAGACACAACACTGAACTCCAGATTTTTCAATATAAATTAATCTGAAAGCAAATGAATTTTTAAAAACGTTGGAGACTATAAAAACTATCACATTAATTTAGCATAAATAGTAAATAAATATTCTGAAACTACTAAGTTCCCTTTCCTTAGAAACACCTGTATACAGGGCTGGGGATATAGCTCAGTTGGTAGAGTATTTGCCTTGTATGCACAAGGCCCTGGGTTATAATCCCCAGCACCACCACCAAAAAAAAAGAAAAAGAAAGAAGAAACACCTATATACATTTTACTTATTAAATGAATTTACCTCTCTGAATCCAGCTGGTAACTATAACAGATGCCTCTTTGAACATTAAGACAGGAAGGGGAATTTCTGAATTATGAATTTAGAAATGACTTTTAATAATAACTCATCAATATATTATTTTATTCTATTAATACAGTGAGTCTACATTTTGAACATTTTTTAAAAATACAAGCAATATTTAAAGTTTTTGACCTATTTAGATGTACCAGTGCTTCTTTTCTTCCAGAATTTTTCCTGGTTGAATTTGATTGAGGAACCCTGAGAGTCATGTCTACAAACACATTGCAGACATTCAGGCCTGTCTTGGTGAAAAAGCATATTCTAATGGTTGCTTTTTCTCCTGATGTTTATATACCAAAAACCAGTTTGTGTCAGCTGTTGTGATAAGATAATGAAAGCTTCCTAGAATGGCATTCTCTTTGCCAGATACATCTATTAAGCCTCCCTTTGTTTTTTTTTCCTTCTCCAAGCTATAATCTTATTTCTCTTTCCCAATATTGAAAAGAAGTATAGCTAATTCAATATGAATGGTTTTGTTCTTTTTAAACACAATAATGTCTTTAATAATTCTCTGTACATACAGAAAACCTGAAAGCAATAGTTTTATATAAAACTTAGTGAATTTTTAATACACTTGTATTATGTCACAGCATGTAATTCTGTTTCGAGGCCATATATATTATGATCAAATGGAGCATGTATTAAATCTAATTACACAGTGCTACACATATTTTGTTTCTTCTTTAATGCACGAAGATGTTGGTTGTAGCATTATTTACTGTAGCAAATATAAATGCTTGTCAATGGAAGTTTAATGAACTTACAGTAGGTACAATAGTATTTAGCCATCACAAATATTTATAAGATTACATAATATTTTATCATAAGGTAATTGGCTCTGTGTTTTCACACTTTTAAATTACTATGTTTTTAAATTTTTATTATAAAATATTTCAAATATATAGAAAAATTTCAAGAATGAATACATTCGCACCTAAAATATAGATTAAACAACTGTTAGTGTTCTTTACATATTTGTGTATACAAATACAAAAATAAATAATGCCTATGTTTTATAATAGTTAGGTCTAAATATACACAACTATATTAACATACAGTTTTTTTTCCTTTTCTTTTCCACTGAAGATAGCACACTTCTGTCATCATAAATGACAACACAATAAAAGACCTTATACAATTCAATTCTATTATGTGATTTTGTGATGCATTTTAATGCATTGTATTTTTTATCAGATAGGCTGTATCTTCATCTGGGGTAGATTGCTAGAGAAAGAATTACTGGGTCAAAGAGCAAATACTTATGCTATGCTGTTCAATGTTGCCATGTTGTGCCTTTTTTGCTTTCTTATTAGGAATGTATCAGGGTGCCTATGTCTATAAGCCACAACATCAAAGGAATTTGATAAGAAAGATATGGTATCACAGAATGGTTTCAGCTTTTATTTCACTGGTTTGTAAATAAGGTGTGGTGTATATTTTCCTATTGCTCAAACTTTTGTTTTCTGGCAACTGAACATGCACATCTTCTATTGGGGATCTTCTTGAGTTTTAAGAATTCTTTACATATTAGAATAATTGACCCTTTGTAATTAGGTTTGCAAGTATTTTTTCCTTCTTTTTTATATATTTTTACTTTGTGAGTTTTTTAAATAAAATATTTTATTTTATTTTACAGTAAATAATGCTACAACCAACATCTTCATGCATTAAAGAAGAAACAAAATATATGTAGCACTGTGTAATTAGATTTAATACATGCTCCATTTGATCATAATATATATGGCCTCAAAACAGAATTACTTGCTGTGACATAATACAAGTATATTAAAAATTCATTAAATTTCACACAGAACTATTGCTTTCAGGTTTGCTGTATGTATGGAGAATTACTAAAATATCTTTCATTGAGCTGCATTCAACAAAACCAAAATAACATTTTTGTGTAATGTAACTAATTTTTTTAAGAAAAATAGATGTTCTAAACTTGCTTATAAATCCATAATGTTTTGAATATACTAAATCAGTTTTTTTTGTGTGTTTTTTTTTTTCTTTTCTTTATTCTGGGGAAACAAAGATACTTATCACCTTTTCAACAGAATCTGGTAATTTGTTTTAAAATTTAAGCCATTTAGAAAAGCTAATATTTTAATTATAATATGTTAAAGATTTCTACTTCTATTGGATATATTTTATTATTAAAAGTATTTTATGATGAATTCAAGTACTTTTCTAAAATACCCTAAAAATGAATGAAGTTAACCTAACAATTTTTATTAACCTTGGTTTCAGTTTTTATTTCAATGCATTCAGTAATTTTGGACATGACTGCAAGTTATAGGGTCAAACATATGCTATTTATTTTTTAAGTAAAACAAAATTTCAAAAAATATATTTTATAATAAATTCTGATTATTTGCTTTTTCTCCATACGGCAAGTCAATGGTGAAGAGTCATCTACTTAAAAGCAGCTGTTCTGAAGCACACTTCTTTTACTAACTCACTCCAACAATAGGCACTAGACCTGTTGACCTCAAATTTCCCATTTATTCTTTTTGTCCCTTCAAAAGAGCAGTGACCTGGAATGGACAAACATTTGGACATCCACCTTCATCTTAGAGCTTAGCGCTGCTCCCACTTTCTGCCCCATGTTCATAGTTACCCATGTGTTGCTGCCTCCCAGACTCCAGATGAGTCTGGCTGCCAAAAGCGGGTCCTGGGTGGAAATCTTCCCAACTACCTCAGACATCCCTTTCTGCCTGAGAAATAGTAAAAGCAAATTCAGGCCTATTACATCTCTTCCTTTGCCTTGTAAGCCAAAGAAAGGAAGCCAATGTAAGTGGAGCACTGTGAGCAGGAGGGAGATCTCAAGGAACTAACTATGTAGGAGATGCAGGCAGGGACCCAAGTTTGAATTTCATTCTAGATGCAGTAGGAGGCAAACCAGTCTCTGGGTTGGCATTGCAGTCATTGCTGTGAAGTACGGTGATGATTCAGTCTAGTTTGATGGCACGGAGGATGATAAGAAAAGAGATTTGAGATGCTATATCCAAAATGGGAAGGTTAAAGGAAGACCAAGGACGCTGGTCAGGGAACAGCTGAAGCCACCACTCACTGGCAACTTCTAGAAATGCTCCGTTTGAGACAAGTTGTTGATTAAATAAATGAGTTTATAAATAAGAACAGGAGTGAAAATAGATCAGTTCTAATTGGTTTATTAAGAGTCCAGAAAGTAGCATCCTTTACTGCTAGTATATAAATAATATCATCGCTTTATATTGAGACAACAAGAGGACACTTTCTTGTATTGTTCTTAGCAAACATTATGCATGTAACAAACCAGAATTTTAAATGGGATAGAAAAAAAAGTAAACTGAATTTCTCCTATATGTTACTGCTTCTTAGTGTACACTGTATAGTACTCTGTGGATTAATGTCTGTGAACAAAATGGTCTTTCTGGGCCCCATGCTACATGGAAAAATAAGTCTACAAGTAAGCCTATAATTGCTTATATTTTAAGCGAAATATTGGTGTTTAAAAAGAATTCCAATTTGGTAACTGTTAAGCACTAATTTTTTTATAAGTTGACTTTGCAGATAGGCTATTTATGTTTATTATTGGTGCATCCCATCTCCTTCTATCCTCTTCTATTAGGGCCACAGCAAAATAAAAAGAGGCCAGAACAACACATAAACAATAGATGTGGAGCCCCAGAGAGTTCATTCCCCTTTCTTCCCCTCACATCTAAAGTTAAAACAAAATTTATATTGTTTGAAAGGATAAGAACAAATATGTTTTTCCTCCATGGTTCAAAGACCTTTAAATATCACTCCCTTCTAGAAACAGAATATGCCTATTCAAGTGGAATTTTTATAGTTTTGTGATCCCCCCCACACACACTTAACTTTTATTCATTTTTTAATAAGAAAGCATCTTGACCATAAAGAGAACAAACTTATATTTAACTTTAAAGTTTTGGCTTCTAAAACTTTGATCTTTCTTCCTCATATTTTGTTTTCTTTCAAGAGATACTTATTAAGCGTCTACTCCATTAAGGCACTTTTCTGGACATGAGGAAACATTAAGTGAACAAAAGGCAAATATCCTTGCCACTGTGGAGCTTGTATTCTTGTGAAGAGAAAAGTAACAAAAAAATAAGTAAAACAAGCATCATGTAAAATAATGGTAAAGGCAACAAAGGAAAATAAAGCCAGTAAGGGAGGTGAAGACAGTCAGCAGATGTGTGTGGGTGGAGTGAAGGACTTCAATTTTAGCTAGGGTGGCCAGAGAACTTTTTACTTATAAGGAAAGTTTTTACAGAGACCTAAATGTCGTGTTAAATATCCTTTCTGTAGGAATTGCTCCCAGGTCCCAATTCTGAAAGGGCAACCTGGGGTGAAAGCAGTAGGAGGAGCATACATCCTCTGTAATAGAATGCTTTCTGAATTATGTGTGCCATTGCTTTCTGCTAAAATGAGAAGTTGTGGATAAGTTGAATAGACGTACTGCTGGAATATTTATAATTTAAAAAAGACTCTGCCAAGGCTTCTATCAATAAGAAATAGTCATGAATTCATCCATGGTTCACATCACCTTCTGAATTTCTGCAAATTGCCGATGCTTATCTTGAGTCAGGACTTTCATTTCTGCCTTTATTAGTGGCAAGTTGGGATTGTGTTCCCATCTTCAGTATGCCACATATGTCTGTTCCAAAGAGCCACCGGCCCTGTGCTTCTCTGAGAAAAACTGGAATGCAGGGTTTTCACCTGGTTTCCTCTCATTCTTCAGTATAAAAAACTTTCTTTTTTCATTGTTCCATAATCATGGTCAGTTATTTATAGGAATGCAGTAGGGTGTTTAGCCATTTTTGTTTATTATTTTGGTGTATATTTTAAAGTGCTAAATACATTTTATTTGGAGGCTCACATGATTTTAAATTCAATTAAAATCCCATCTAATAGCTAGACAAAAATGCTGTTTTGTTTCACTTTCTGTTGTTGTTGTTGTTGTTGTTTTCTTTTCAAAGCTAAGAATACTAACTGCTTACATTTCATTAGCAGTAAGCTTTTGGTCTGCATGCCCATATTTATTTTCTTGGATCAATCTTTTCATGAAATAAGTTGTTATTTTAAATTCTGTTTAATTTTTCTACATTTAATTCAAACTACCCAGTACCATGAAAATTATCAAGATAAGGTTAATAACATAAGAATATTTGGGGGAGAAAGAAATACACAGCCAGAATCACAATACAGCTAAAATCTATAAAGGGAACAATGAAGGACACATAAAACAGCTAATAGAAATACAAAGAGGAAATGTAGGATAACTAGTTACAATGTAATTTTAACAATAATAACAATCAATGATTCAAATGCTACGTGTGCCCAGTTCTCAGAAAGTCCTTTATAGTTGGTATACTAATCAAATTAGTTTGCAATTAACTCAGTGACTAGTATCTAGACAAGATGACAATAGAATGAAATAAATTGCATGTTAATTAAAACATAAATAAAATAAATTTTGATTTTATAATTTATGTTTTTCATACAGTATTCTCATATGTAAGTCAAATTTTGGGGACATAGCTATTAGGGAACAGAAAAAGAATAGGAAATGAACTCAGAGCTACTAATTAAGTTTTTAATTAATCCTTTATAAGTAAATATTCAAAAGATTTTAAGAAAACTTTAACATTTTAAAATTTTCCACATTTTTATTAGTGCATTATAGATGCACAAACTGGTGGGATTTATTATTACATGTTCATACATGCACACAATACAATAATACAGTTTGGACAACATCATTCCCCAGTGTTTCCCATTCCCTCCCCTTCTTCTTCCTGGGTCCCATTTCTCTACTCTTCTGATCTCTCTTCAATTTTTATGAGACACCCCTCTACAACCTTTTGGAAAATGTTCATTTTTACTTATTACCAGAAAGCCAAGAATCCTTAGTGTCATACATTTTTGTGTGTATGAATATACAAATAAGTGAAACTTCTTAGAAAATCCAATCAGTCTAACCCGTTCTTAGCTAACAGCATAGGAAAGCCCTCTAATAAATCATTTATTAATTTCTAAGTTCGGGGAAGAAAACAAGAGAGATACAAAAAATAACTGAAGAATTTTTGTGATACATACTTGGGTGTATAGCAAAAATACTTAACTAAAAATTTAATGTCACCAGATGAATCATTTTTGGAAAATTTCTTTTTCTCTCCATTAGTATTTGTTTTGAAGCATATTCACTGTACATAGGCTATTTAATAACTCCACAACTTTATAGACACCAACAATGAACCAAGTCATGTGTTATTCACTAGAGATAAGAATAGATACAGTGTCCTGCGTTATGTATACAATTATTATGAGATCAGATAGCAGAAGCAGTTAACCCTTATTTTAATCTGATATGATGCCTTTTTTGGAGGGATAAATTTAGCCATTTATGGTAATCATATATTTTATCACCCAAACCATGACACATGGTAAAAGAGTGCCCTACATATATTTTCACAGGACATTATGTGTGACATGAACATACCAGGACATGGTGACCAGGTTCATTCCCACCATCTCAGATATGGAGATGTGGCATTTCTCTAAAAATGTCAGGAGGCATACCTGGCCGTAATGCTACCCTCATATTCAGGAAGCCAACTCACATCCCCAAATGGCAGGGACCTGTGTGTGCTCTGATTTTTCCATCTAGAAAGCTTTGGAGATATGTAAAATGAGATCAAGTACTTTGACATTTTGCTTTGTGTAACATTGTGTGGTTTAGAGATTGGGAAATTAACGACAAACCCTTTTGTGATCACCGTGGTCAAGTTGTTTAGCTCTTTCCCTGACTGTTTTGACTTAAGACAGTGACAACGAGTTGAACTTAGCTTTAAAACCATCTACCCAACCACTGCACAGTGACATGCGGTGGAGGCCAGCACTTTGATGATCGATTGATGGCCTTTGCTTGGGTTGCAGGACCAGTGGTTTTGGCGAGTGAGAAACAACAGAGTGATGGATGGATACCCCATGCAAATTACCTACTTCTGGCGGGGCCTGCCTCCTAGCATCGATGCAGTTTATGAAAACAGTGATGGGAATTTTGTCTTCTTCAAAGGTAAGGATGTTTTTTTCCATGTTTGCCAATGCTGTGTTTGGGTCATGTTGTCCAGGGACCTGTAGCAGAGACAGAGGTGAATAAGTAAAACCCATTAAGGGGGATTAATTAGCAAATGGATTTTATGAAATAAATTGCATGTTAATTAAAACATAAATAAAGTAAATTTTGATTTTCTAATTTATGTTTTTCATTCAGTATTCTCATATGTAAGTCAAATTTTGGAGATATTCTATTTTCTGGGAACCTAAAGTTTTGACCTAAAAGCATCAAAAAAAATTAATTAAAGCCAGGCATGATAGCTATATGTGCCTGTTGTCCCAGCTAGTTGAGATGCCAAGACAGGAGCAGCAGTTTAGCCCAGGAGTTTGAGACCTGCCTTTGCAACATAGTGAGGACTTCATCTCAAAAAAATCAGTAAATAACCATTTATTATTTTTTTATTTATTGGTTTATTCTTTCCTAGGGTATTTAGAGTTATTGCTGGTTTATGCCATGAAATCTATTGTCCAACTTATTTTCAGATAGTTTGCCTGTTATTTATCTGAGTAAGGGATTTTAGTTTCACAAGTCCTATTAACTGCCTGACATGAAAAAGTAACAGCTGAGAAGTGAACTTCATGGAGTACTTGCTCCTCCCTCTTCAAACTTGCTAATATTCAAAATAACCAACCTTAAACCTAGGAGAAAGTAAGAGATGGATTGAGTTGAATTGTTAGGAGAATACACCTGAGCTGAAGGTAAGGAGAACTACAGTGCAGAAAGAATATGATCGACCATGTTATCCAAGAATCTAAAGGGCCAAAAAACTAGCTCAAACATGGATACATTCTGAGGGGAAAGAAAGAGAATCTTAACCAAAAAGTTCATTATTCTCAGGATCCAACTAGAGGAATTTATGATAATGACGAGAGTAATGGAAACAAGAGATTTGAGTAACAAAATTTTTAACTGAGATTCAAAGTGCCTACATGAAATGAAAGTATATCCTAGAATTTACTTTCTCTTCCCAGATTATTCCTTGAAAACAGAAGCAGTATAGTGCATTATATATAAAATCATGTGTGTTCTGAGGTCGTATCACCAATTTTGAACCAGGCAGTTTGCTCAATTCTCTTTATTTCAGTTTCCCCATCTGAAAAATGGGGCTTGTATTATTCCCCATCTCAGAATGATTTTGAGGTCTAAATCATTACTACATTGAAAGTATTTGGCACATGTATGCTCTTAATAAATGCCAGCTGCTGCTGCTACTGTCAAGATTACTAATGATGCTGTTGCTACCTTTCTGCTATTCTATAATAAAAGTGTAACTCAATTGGACTTGTATTCTGCCACTGCAGGTGAAGCAAGGGTACCACCTAAAGCTTGTCAATCTTAGTAACTGGAGGGAAGTTTTCTCCCCTATACCCTTCTTTGGTCGCAGGAGTAGTAGCAACAGAAAGAAGGAGAGGCTAACCCCAGGGTAACCTCTAGTTTGAGGGTGGTCCAAGGCCCAGTCTCACCACAGGATCAATAGTGCTCTCTACCAGGCACAGGGGTTCACCCCTGTAATCCAGCAGCTCAGGAAGCTGAGGCAGGAAGATTATAAATTCAAAGCCAGCCTCATCAAAAGTGAGGTGCTAAGCAACTCATTGCAACCCTGTCTCTAAATAACATACAAAATAGGGCTGAGGATTTGGCTCAGTGATTAAGTGCCCCTGAATTCCATCCTCAGTACCAAAAAAAAAAAAAAGAGAAAAGTATTCTCTAACACTACCACCTGAGGACTAACTGCCACCATTATAAATCAGACTGAGACAGCTTTTTTTCTTTTTTTTTTTTTTTATTCACTTTGCCTTTCGTGCTCACTAGTGAAATAGCTGGCTCCTTTTCATCTTTCAGTAACTAGTATCAAAGCCAAATCCTGGGTGCCCTCCACACACCCTATTTAAGTTATTCCTTCCCACTGACTTGCAGCACTTGTAACCGAAATTAAAAATTACCTATGGCATTCTAATGAAAATGTCATCAGGGATAGATCCTGTTTATATTTTTTTGATACCACTGTATGTTTAGTTCCTAAAACATTGCTGGGTGCATAGTAGATGCTCAGCAAACATTTTAATAAAAGCAATATTATTCAATACCAATTTGATATGGTAAGATATTAGTTATGGTGCTAACAACAGCAATAATTTGTCTCCAGCCACAGAATATTTTAATTTCTAGACTGTTACACTTGTCAGCTTTTGATACATTCTGAATACTAGGAAATATCTCCTCTAAGAAATTTTGTCACTCCAAGGACCCTGCCTTGATGCTGTTCCTCCAGTTTACTCTACTGGCCATTTCAGTTGACTTTTCAGAGCCCAGCTAGAAAATGAGCTCTCCTCCTCCAAAGGCCATTGCTATCCAAAGGGAGCCAGAAGTCCTGGGGGTGCCCAGTGTCTAAGGAGGGAAGTAGGAGCCTGAAACCCTGGGCTTAAATCACTTACTTTCTCTATCTTCATCAGAGCAATCACAATCAAAGTGACAGTCCCTGTTTTGCACTGTCTCTTTATATCCTTTATCACCTCAAAAAAAAAAAAAATGCAGAGACCCACCTCATTCCTCATCCAAGCCTGCCATCACCATTTACCATATAGGTCATGAGGCCATCTGCGTCCCTCTCTGGCTGTCCCAACCTCCTCCCTGCTTCAATTTTCTACATAGCATCTGACAGAATATACAAGTCACTCACGTACTCTTTCTCAGAATCCTTTTCACTAGAATATCAGACCCCCAAGGGAATGGTTTTCTTCCCTGTCCCTGCTCAGCTCTCCCTTTGGTCCTGTCTTATCCCCAATATCTTTAACCAGGATTTGAAAACCTTGTTCTGTAATCACCAAATAATAAATATTTTAGATTTTGTCATCACTATAGTCTCTATTATATATCCTCCTTTGTTTTTTATTTGTATGCCTGCTTTATTAATCTTTTAAAAATGGGAAAATTATTCTTAAGCCACAGATCATAGTTTGTCATAGATCTCTGTCTTAAATAATAACTGCAATAGTAAGCACTCAACAAAGATTTATAGAATAATAAAATGCAAGCCCTATACTGTGACCACAGAGCTAAACATGTTGGTCTCAGGCTACACCTGTTAGATTGGGCTCTTGTCACTCATAGGTTCATGCATTACTTCTTTAATTTTCTCTTTTCTTGTGCCTTTCTTGTCTTTATTTTTCTTTTCTTTCTTTTTTTTGGGGGGGCTTTGACTTTTCTTCTCTGAACATAGGACTTTTATTTTTTTGTCTTCTAATTAATACTACACAATAATGCTCATATTTAATCTGCATAATCTCATGTTTTCCCCTTTAACCAAAGTCCATGTTCATATATAAAACATTAGCCACATATTCCCTAAAAATATTTGGTGTTAACCTTGCTTTTATCTTGTATAAGAATTTGAAGACATAGATTCAACTATTTGGTTATAAATTATAAATGCCATCTTAGTAATATAAAAATAACCACAACCTTAATATTCATATAAACTCATAAATATCTTTGAAAGAATGGGACAATACTAGTCATAATTCAAACTACATATTTTGGCATAATTTACATATTTTCTTGAACTGTGGACAGAATTGTATTTGTACATTTATATGCAGTGAGAGTTGTGAGAACATAAATTATAAAAACTAAAAATGTAAACAATTTATTCTCTATATGTATATGATCAATTCTATATTTTTATCATATTCTCATTACCTTTTGGTATGACTATATATAGTATATCAAAACATTAAGGGTGGCTTCAGCTTTCAGTCAAAATATAATAACAGGTATCAGACATATCATTGTACCTTAAACACACAAAAAGTGGGCATAGTACATGAAAGGATTATTTTCAGGACACTGAGTACCAAGGAACAAAGGACAGTGAATCTCCAGAGTCAGATGACATCTGAAATTGCTCTGGGCAATTGCTCTGCCCAGATGCCTATGAAGAATTGTCCCCCAGAGAATTTTCTAGGTTGTAGCATGAGGTGGGGAAATTCAGACAAAAACTCAGAAGACTCTCCAATTGAGGACAGGAGTTGAGAATCCAGGGTGAACAAGTGGCTACACAGTTCAGGATAAAGTCATGCAGAGAGAGCTGCACACAGAGGCCTAGGGATTGGTAGACAGTCCGCACATACATTGGAGAGAGCATTGCTTAGTGTGTGTTTAAGGAAACTCAAGTTTAGAGACTCATTTAATAGGAGCAGAAGGAGCAGTGTCTGGCACTCAGAGAGGGTTTATGATACCAACTGCTACCTGCCACCTGTCATGGGCAGTGGATACAGTACTGAGACAGGACTAACCTTAGTAGTCAGGAATAATTATCCTAAAATGAGTACTCCCCTGGTCCTGCCTAACAAATATTTAAGGTAACACCTGAAGTCATAAAATCGATATCAAGCAACAGATCTATTTTAAAGTTCAAGAATATTTATAAAGATGTAAAACTACTAACCCCGAAATGTAAAATATAAAACATCTGCCATTCCCCATAAGCTCAGGAGCAAGACAAGGATTTCTGCATGTATCAAGTCGATTCAATATGATACTGGATGTTGTATCTAGTGTAGTAAGGCAAGAACTATAAATAAAAAGCATCCATATTACAAAGAAAGAATCACAGTAATAATACAGTTGTTCAAAGAGCAAATTGATTATTTATGTAGAAGTAATGCAGTCAACTAGAAAGCTTCTCAAATTGATAAGTTAATTTTGCAAGGTTGCAGGACACAAGATAATTATATGAATATCAATTATGTTTCTATAAATCTTCAAGAAATGTGAAGATTCTGAGATTTTGCCTTGCTTGCAAGCTACTAATTTAGTGTCACTTTCATGAATGTCGGAGGAAGACATGAGAATTTGCAGTCACAGAAAAAGACACACACACACACCAGAGTATAGATATTTTCAATAAGTTTTCTGAAGCCCAGTTCTCATGTTTAAATATGAATAGGGCCAGCTAACTCTTGTGTATGTAACCACTTTTGCTGCAAAAAAGGAACCACAAACTTAAAAAACTTGAATTCATCATAGTGAGAAGTAAACCTGCCTGAATTTTTTCCTGAAGTGAAGCATTTCTTTATTGTTTTGTACAGTAAACAAACCTTCCCCTAACTGGGAAGGAGACACTGTCTCTGTAATCCCAAGACTATTTGGTATACAGATGTCTTGGAAATGTATTACAGAACAAAGGCAGTCACCGCCTCTCTGCAAGACACACTGAAAAAGAAGATGCCTATGAAGAATTGTCCCCCATCTCAAACCAGCAAAGAACAATCAGGAATTGAAAGGAAAAAAAAAATAGTTTTCATGTCGTATTGTCCCAAAACATCAAGTAGTATGGAATCAAACTACAAACAATGTGAAAGACCTACACATTGGAAACTACAAAACTTTGCTAAGTGAAAGTAGACTTAGTAACTGTACAAATATGCTTTATTCGTGGGTCAGAGCACTCTGTATTATTGCCATGCTAATTCTAACCAAATTTATCTATAAGTTCATTGAAATCCTAATTAAAATATACGCAGCATGTGTGGTAGTAATGGTCAGGCTGATTCAAAATTCATATTCAAACATCCATATAATCAAAACCACTTTGAAATTACTACTTGATTTTAAGTCTTATTTTAAATTTATGGTAATTAAGACAGTGTGAGTTGGCTTAAAAATAGAAAAGGTAGATCACCGTAACAAAATAGAGACCAAAAAATGAACTCAAACATGTATGGACAAGTAATTTTTAACTAAACTTTCCTTTGAAAAGTAAAGAGAAAATTTATTGCAGAAAAGACAGACTTTTCAATAAATGTCCAAATATGAAAATCCAAGGATTTTGGATATTTGTATGTAAAATAATAAACTAATCCATACATTGTATCATATACAAAAATTATTTCAAAATGACTTTATCCTAAATGTAAGAGCTAAACCTATAAAACTTCTAGAAAATATTGGAGACAAATGTTTGAAACTTTGGCTTAGGAAAAAAATATCTTAGAATTAAATGTCAGAATCATAATCCACAAAAGAAAAAATAAATTAAAAATTTCTCTCTAAAGACACTTTTTAAAATTTTTTATTCATTTTAATTAGTTATACATGACAGTAGAATGCATTTATGTACTTTGTTATACAAAGATGGGATATAATTTCTCATTTTTCTGAGTGTACATGTTGCAGAAATACATTGGTCATGCAGTCACAGATATATAACAGTAACAATGTCTGTTTCTTTCTACTATCTTTCCTATCCCCGTATCTCCTCCCCTTCCATCACTTCACTGTACCTAATCTAAGGCACTGACACATTTAAAGAAATGAAGTCTAGCACAGACAAGGTACAATTTTTGCCAACCAAGTATAGGATGAAGGCTTTGTAGCCAGAATATATAAAGAACTTTAAAAACTCAATGCAAAGAAATCAAAATCGCTCAATAAAAACAAGGAGAGTTTAAACAAAATTTCACCAAGAATGATATATGGGTAATAAATAAGTACATGAGGAAATGCTTAACTTTATTATTCATTAGGAAAATATAAATTAAATTCACAATGAGCTACCATTACCGATCTGTTAAAATGGACATAATTTAAAAGATTGACAATGTCAAGTGTTGGCAAGATTGAAAGGAACTGTAGCTTTCATTCTTAGATTATGTGAATGCAAAACTGCACACTCTTTCTGGAAAACACTTCCATACATCTATAATTGCAATATTACAAAATTGGAAACAATTCAAGTGTTCTCAAGAGGTGAATGGATAAACAAACTGTGGTACATCCAATAATGGAATTATATTCAGCAATGAAAATGAACAAGCTACTAATTAGCACTATAACACAGATGAAACTGAAAGCAGTTTTGCTGAGTGAAAGAATTTAGGCAAAGCAAAGGTACATAATGTATCATAATATTCTTATAAAATTATTGAAAATGCCAGCTGAAGTATAGCAACAGAAAGTGCCTCAGTGGTTTCCTGGGGAAAGTTGGAGAGAAGGAATACAAAGAGGCATGAGAAAACCTGGGACGATAAAATTGTTCATTATCTTGATTATGTTGATCATTTAATGGGTATATTTGTGTCAAGATTTAACAAATGATTTACTTTAAATATATGTTGTTCATTGCATGATAATTATATCAAAATAAAGCTGTTATTAAAGAAAAAAACTTTACTATGCATTCCTGTCTGTGTTGGAATAGTTAGTTCATGGAAACAAAATATTCTAATTTTAGTTCCTTAGTGGTGCTCAGTGAGAGTCAGGTGGGGTGACCCCTTAAGCACAGGCACCTCGCTCCTCAGGAACTGCCCACAAGTGAAAGTGCCAGCATCTGAGAACTTCAGTAGAATCAAAATTAGCTGCATCTTAATAAAGAATTTATCCATTTACTGAAGATAGAGAAAAATTTTATATAATCTCAATTTTAAACAATACTAACTTACAATGATATAAAGTATTATGAAGTATTTTCTAATGAATACCTATAATGGAAATGGCTAAAAAAATATGTTGATAACCACTTCCTAGCTTATCGTTTCTATTTTATATTGTTTATCTGTATTCTATTATTCCTCATTTCTTTAGTCTTATTTTTGTTTATTTTTAAATGTTTTACCATTTTATTACCTCTGTTTCTAATAAAAAAAAAAAAAACCTTAAAAGAAAGTAAGGTACAAGTAAGTACATAAACATTTTAAGGAATTTTTTTTAATTCACCTATGTAGATTGTGTGGTCTGTTTTTGTTTGTTTTGTTTTGTTTTCTAATTTATATTTGTTTGTTGTTTTTTGTTTTTAATTTTTTTTTTAAATTTTGTTTGTTGTTGTTGTGTCGGGACACCATCACACACTGCCTCCACCATAGTGAAGATTCTCTGAAGTGTTGTAGCTTGTGTTTGGGTGTGGGGGGAGGGTCAAACCCTGGGCCTTTCTTATTAAATGTCAGCAGGCTGGTGACTTGGCTTGTGTGACTATCACTGATCAACCTCCCATACCCCTCTTCTTGACATTTGGCAGGGAACTCCAAGGCATTCTCCTTTATTCATGTTCATAGGGTGGTTTCTTTTGCTAGAGACCCAGGAATTGAAAATGCATCACACCTCAAGGAAGTCATCTGCTTTTCTCCAGCAGTGGAGTGCATTCCCCACTGTGCTTGTCAGCTATCTTACTATTACTCAGGTAGATCCAATATAATAGGGCAACATTTTTGTAAACAAAACTAAGGCAGATGTTTACGTTCTCAATTGCTAGTCATATTCAGACTGAATGGTTATGAGATAATAATATTTTTTTTAAAAAATCTAGGTACAATCCTTTCAGGAAGAGAAAGTAAATTTTAAAATGAAGCTGCTAAGCATTGTCAAAATCGAGTCGTTGAAAAGTTCTCTCAAAATTCCTTTTGTTGCTATTATTTAATAACTTTAAACAGTACTTTTCACTGTGTCTGACAGTTTCATTTCAAGAAGTAAAAATCATTTATAGGATGGAAACTAAAATATATGAGGCAGAAAGAAGAGCATAATAAAATTTGGGAATAAGAAAGGCGTACAAAAGATGTACAGAAAAAGAATAATTGTCTAAAAATATGTGGCAGCAGAAGATGGCGAAGAAAAGAGCTGTTTATTTCAGAAATGGTTTCTATTACTTGCATTTTTACTTCATTTTGAATGAATACTCATAAACCAGCAATTTCTGTATGCTGCTTAGAATTCATTGCTCCTGTGAGGTTTAGGGAGTTCTAATGAAGTTTATTTGAAATAGAAACACATTATTGCTTACATAATACAATGGATACCCTAAAAGAAATATTTCACTATACATAGGTGTATGCAGTGACTACTTATTTTTCTGTAGAATGGAAAATTATGTCTAAAGAGCTATACTAGATTGAGGGATTTACATTTAATGGTATTAGTAACTACAAAAATGAATTTATAATGTGAATTTTTAGTATCAGAAAATTCTGATATTAACCTTTTATTATATATTGAGATGAAATGGTCATCTGAATCAAAGATCCAAATATTTGATGATTGAAATTCTTCATTGATGATAACCTATTCTTTCAACATGTATTCAATAAGTCTGTGGTGTATTTTGTTATATCTATTTGGATTTATAATTCAATTGGCAGTATTTTCATATCAGTATTATTTGCATACCTAAAAACGTTCTTCCTCCTCAAAAACCTTTTATTCTCCAAGTGGCACAATAAACAAAAGTTTGCAAGTATACACAGAGGCAAAGTTAGGAGGCCAAGAGGTTTACTGAAGAGGGAAGTCAGCTTTTCAAGGATCAAGGGAGAACAAGCTGCTACACCTATGACATAGTCTTGGCAAACCCAGTGTTGAAATTCAGAGCAAAGAGTGACTATTAAAAGAGTCTTATGTAGAGCAGAATAGCCAGGCTTCAGTATTCTGCATTGTTTGTTCTTTGGCTGGAGGCTGCTAGAGAAGAGCATGACCTTCACCCAACTGATACCAGACTCAGAAACACCTAGCTGATGGCAAGTTCTCTCTTGAAGGGAGATCTGAGCCATACACCTCAGTGGCTACCACATTTGCATATGCATTCAAAATTCTTTGTTAACTAGATAATATTGTGGAACCTAGAAAACATAAATGCTAGAAACCAAAAGTCATATGACCTTCAGAGTTGTATATTTATTCAGATTTTCTTACCTATCTACTTATACACAATAGAGAAATTAAAACATATTTACAATAAAGAGCACTAGTGTAAATCAGTATACCTAATCATTTATTATTGGTATTATTTATTTACTGGAGTAAGTGAAGAGCAAATTTGACCAGTATTTCTGCTATGTTATAATATTAAGAAGCACCATTACGGACACCATGATATTTAATATAGTATATTTGATATCTCATTATTTCCAGAACTCCAAATGAGAGGTGTTGGATCTTATGCACAAATTAAAAAAAAAGACTCAGATATAGTGACTTTGCCAGGATCTTACAGATCATAATTGATAGCTCTGCCATCCCTATTCTGACTTTAAACCTTTTGCATGCTGAAGTAAACCAAGTATCTAACAAAAAAAGGAAAAAAATATATATATGCTTTTTGGTATTTTTTTTCAGATTCTTGAAGTATTTTTAAAGAATACATAAATATAGAATAGTGATTAGCTCAGGCTTTGGAGTTATCCAGCAATTAATGTGCATCCCCATATTTCCTGTAAAAGGCCACACAGTAAAGGCTTTATTCTTCAAGATCATATGATCTCTCTTGTAACTACTCAGTTCTGTCATGAAAAGGTCATGGAAAACATAGGCAGTATGTAAATAAATGGACATTATTCACAAATAAAGCCAAAGCTAGTGTTCCTAGTTTACTGACCACTGTTATATTAGAAGACATAATATATAAATGTTTCTGTAGAGTTTTAGGGACTCTGAAAAACAAGTATAGCTGATTTTATTTTTAATTTAATTTAATTTTTTTTTTAGTAATGAGGCAAGAGGGGTATCTGTTGACTGAAGATACAATGAGCAATAATGAGTAAATACAACCCTGTTAATAAATGTAGAGGAAATCATAAGCAATTCTGAATACAAAGAGTGTGAATCTGTTTTGTTTAGACAGTTGATTTGGGATAATAAAGTGAGCACTGAATTAAAAGACCTGGACGATAGTACAGATCTATTAAAAACTGCCTGTATGGTTTAAGGCACATCCCTTCTGGGACCTGTAAAATAAATGGAGGTGTTGGCTGGGTTCTCAACAATCTTTCTGATTTAGTACATCTAAATAATACAGTGCACTTCCACCAGTAACATGGGCTCAGTTGCAGGGTTTTAAGAAACAGGTATGAATCTTAACTTCCAGAGTAGGCACTGTCTTCTTGATTAATAAAGAAGAAAATGAAGAGGTCAGATGTCATTAGAAACTACATTTATCCTGGAAGGAATAACATTTCATTTAATTATTAAATTCTTCATGGGATTTTTTTCTCTAGTGTCTATATTCTCCCCTATTCTGTCTGCTCCACAAGAGCCTTCTTCATCACTATACCTGCAGTTCCTATTTCAATGACTCTGTAGGCTCTTAATAAGCAGACTTTGACTAGGTAAATAAATGAATCCCATTGAAAAATCACCATAGTTGATGATTCATAAAGTCCTTTCTAACTCTCAACATTCTTTGTGATTATACTTTTTATTTAAAGTTTCTCAGCCTTTAGCTCTAGCTTGTTGATATTTTCCTCTACATTCTGCCAAGTACAATGTCAATGAGGACCAGTTTTTTCCACTTGCTCTAGAATATGTTGACTCCATATGAAATCCAGCAAATACCTTCATTCTGACCAAGAAGCAGTATTTTCTGAGAACCAGACAGTCTGATGGTAAGGTAGTTTAAAACCTACCTTTTATGTTCAAAATAGAATTAGTTGATTATGAATTTCATGTACTAAAAAGCTTTGGAAATAAATTAATTTTGTCATGTGAACATCTTTATTTACTAAGATACAAAACTAATTATATAATTGTATCTCCTTAGAAAACACTTGGAAAATTAGATGTTATCACTCATAATCATTGTTATTTCCCTGAATTCTATGACACAAATACTGCAGGCAAGGTAGATGTCTCCCTTGAAGTTTTGTATTTAACTGCTGGGAATCCACCAGGCAAACCTATGTTTGCTGATAAGTTTTCTGGTTTGCCTTGGTTTTTAAAGTGCACATAAGTTCATATTTTTAAAAATCACTTGGTGTTTTTTCCTAACAGAAAATAATGCTATTCAAGATCTTCTATAGCAAAGCTATGATCATTAAAAGTGAATGACTGAATATTTCTCCTATTTGTTGATGGAAAACACTATACCAACAGTATAGAAAAGTGTTTTTGTAACACAATTTTTAAGTAACAGTTTTGTACTAGAATAAGAATAATTTCCTAGAACAACTGTTTGTTTTTCACAACATCCTCTCCTGAGACACAAGGACAACTTATCAACTAAGCTTTTGTGAACATTTTCTCTTGCCATGTACACCAGGGCATCCTGGGTATTGATTCATCCAGTTTAATCCCTGGAAATAGTGTGAAGAGACTGT
The DNA here is from genome assembly GCF_964194105.1 of Spermophilus citellus. Taxonomy (NCBI): domain Eukaryota; kingdom Metazoa; phylum Chordata; class Mammalia; order Rodentia; family Sciuridae; genus Spermophilus; species Spermophilus citellus. The sequence continues at coordinate 58,085,844 of NC_138194.1, read as the reverse complement.
CGTGCAAATGATAAAATTTAGGAACTGAGAAGGGAAGTATTGTAAAGCATGCCAGAACGTCCCTGCATGAAAGGACAACTGAGTTGAACTGATTAAAGATTTACTCTAAATAGCTAGCATGGGAGACATCGAAACTATATACCCTTTCCTAATTAAAAATGAGAGGAAAGGAAAGAATGCCATGAGTCACTGAGGTGCAGGCCAGCAGAATAGGCCTTTCTTTTTCTTCTATTGTTTTAAGATCCTCTATTTTAATAGCTACAGAGATATGACTAAACTATGGAGCATACTGTGAAACAGCTCCTTGAATGTTCTATCTCATTGAATCTGGCAAGAAAATGATCTGGACCTTTGGGTGAGGGTTTTTCTTTATGAAATTTTCAGATTTAACAAGGGCTCAGGATAGGTTTATATTTGTATGACAGTATTTCCCAGCACACAATTTAATATAATCACTTATATAAATGGTTTTCCAACACAATACTGGGGTATGCCTTTATAGTTGCTCAGACTTGGTGGTAGTAATAAGATTCATTTCTCCTGCTCTGTTAACAGGATTCAAGACTAATGAGTACCATGTTATTGATGTAGCCTTTATTGTCCCATTTTATTGATCCTCTATTTGATTATTTGTGTAATATTAAACATGGTTCTTTGTATCAATAATCATTTGCTAAGTACCTCTTATTTCCCAGGCATTTTTATGGGGTGCTTCAGGAAAATATCATGTCATGTTTGATATTTTTCCTCAAGTCTTCTCATAGCCTGGAGTTGGGAGAAAGTTTGTGATCCATGCCAGCCAGTGTAGTGTACTAGTTAACAATACAATAAAAGTAAAGACCAGGTACTCAGACAATAAATTGGCCTATGTTTCTCAAAAAGGAAATCTTTTCCAGGGCAATGACACTGAATTTTGAAAGAGTTATCAGATTTTTCCAAAAAAGGGAGACAAATAGAATGAGAATGAGATATGTCACCTATATTGAAAGGACCCTTGAATGGCATATAGCTGAACTTCGAATTTTATCCTGAATGCAATGAAAAAAAAATCACTGGAAACTTTAAACAAAAGAGAGATGAGGTTTGCCTTTTAGGGAAATCTCTTTAATGACCTTGGGAAGAGTAGATAAAAGAGAAACCAACAGGTGGCAGGGAGCTTAGAAAGGAGAATTTTGGAATAATATAAGCTAGAAAGTTGTTGTTAAGGCACCTGGCTAGATGACAACATGGAATATTGGCTAAAAGCTAGAACCCTGGTCAAGAGACTTGGGAACTCAAATGCATCTAATATCGTTTTTGACATTTAAATGTTCAAAAGTTGTATTGAACAGTCTCATTCAGTTAAATGAAAATGAATCCAGTTGGGTTAATAGAGCTTAAAGGGGATTTGTGGTGTGTGACAAGAACTCACAATTCAGGAATAGAACTCTCTTTGTGACCCCCTGGTCACTCTCCCCTTCTTAGTTTGCTCTTCACATCTATTCCATTCTCTTCTCTCTTTCACGCCATCTCTCTTGACACAATTTCTACCTCCTCATAATGTCTTCTTGTCCATAGCCATCATGGATTCTCAGGCTTCGTACTATATAACAAATATTTTCTCCTACTGAGTGGGAAACTCTTTCAATGCCCCTTGGGCCACATTGCCAAGTGAGAAATATGGATGGCTCTACTCATCTCTGCTCCTCTGACTGCACCATATCTCCATAGCTTCCTCTGCAGCACATTGGCTGGCTCCAGGTTTGGAGTGATAGCATAGAGGGAGACAATGGAGGATAAGAGATAAAGCAATTATCTTTAGAAGGGATATGGAAATGTCTCATGCTAGCTACAGTGAGAGTGGGATTCAGCAGACAACTTCAAGTGAGAGTTAGGAATTCAAATAAGTTGAATGTAATGAATCATTAAATATGAAAAACAATGTGAGCCCCTGACTAACTAATAGGCCATCTACCCAAAGAAGGAAAAGAAGAAGAAAGATCTTGGGATGAATACAATTTTGGACTTGTAAATTAATTTTGCAGAAAATCCCAATAGGTGACTATATAAGCTGTTTGGCTTTCAAGAGATATTTGGATTAGAGAGCGCCATTTATTACCACTCTGTTTTTTGGCTTCTGAAATATACTATTATTTTATTCTTTCTCATTGCCTCTTCTTCTTTCTCTTCCTTTGCATATTCTTCCTTTATGTGATCTTATTTGAAGGTTACATGTTTCTAGAAGCCCAGTTCTGGCTTCTCTTTGTTTTCTCTATATACTGTCTCCTAGATAATCTCACTAAATTGTAAATTATAAACACCATATTTATACTATAACTTAAAAATTGTTGTCTTCACCCGGGCACATCCAGTTGATTACATGATTTATGTAGATATCATGCTGACATCTCAAACTCTTGATTTGAACCCACCTCCATTCGTCTTTGTCTTATTGAATAACACTCTGATTCTCTTGTCTACACAAACCAGAACTTGAGAATCATCCTTGGTATTATCTTTGTTTACTCCCCTCTGCCAGTCCCTCAGAAATGCCTATAATTTCATCTCTATAATATATCATGAATTCATTTTCTCTTCTACACCTCAATTTATGCAACGTTAGTTCAAACTACGATTGATGAACATTCTAATGCAACTATTCAATGATTTTGTCTTTGTTTTAAAACAAAATTCAAACTCCTGTAAAGGTTATCTGATCTTTACCTCTATCCTTACTCTACACTCCTATCATACTATGTTCTAGTCACATAACAAACTTCTTCTCATGACAGCATATGTTCTTGATACTTCCCTCATTAAAAACAACCTTCACTGAGCTGGAGCCTTTGAATGATACAAGTCCACAATTGAATAGGAGGATCATTTCTGTGTCCACTATAAAGTAGCCCCAATCCCATCCATCTCCATTCATGTCCTTTTTCTGTTTTTAAATACTTATTCCTCTGGGGGTATCTTCATTTATTTGTTTGCTTATTTAAGGCTGGTTTTCCCACACCCATCCATTAGAATCTAAGCTTTAGGAGATAGAGATGCTGCTCTCCTTGTTCACTCCCATACCTCTGGCATCTGCAGCAGCACTTGGTATTTGTACTATAGAGGTTGTTGAATGAGTGATTCAGTTAATTACTTCTTGCAAAAGAAACTTGACATGTCTTTTAATTTCTTCCTACAGTAATTCATTTTTCACGAAAGAATAAAGTCATCATTTAAAAATATAAAACTGATTGTATCATTTTATAATTTAATCTCTGATGGTTTCCTAGTGCACTCAAATTAAAATCAGACCCATAGGTTGGTTATCAGTGCCATCCTCCTTGCTCATTACTGTCCACTAATCTTTCACTTCCTTGATAACTAATTCTCTTCTGCTTGGTCACTTTTCCTGACATTCTTTGCATAAATACTTTTTTTTCTTTAGATTTTTTTTTTTTTTTGTACCAGGGATTGAACTCAGAGACACTCAACTTCTGAGCCCCATCTACCCCTATTTTGTATTTTATTTAGAGACAGGTTCTTCTTGAGTTGCTTAGTGCCTCGATTTTGCTAAGGCTGGCTTTGAACTCACAATCCTCTTGTCTCAGCCTCCCAAGCCACTGGAATTACAGGTGTGTGTGTGCCACCCTGCCCGGCTGGTATGTTATTTTTTTAGAGAGATTTTTCCCTGACCTTAAATTAAGACCCTCTATTTTTTTTCTTTTTCTCAGTTTAGGGTATGTTTCTTCATAGCACTTATTAGTTTTTCTGTTGTTGCAATTATATATATGTGCATTTGGTTTCAGTCTGCCTCTTCATGTATGATGATCATGGTGGAGATTCAGTCTTTGTCTCTTTAGTATTCTTAGTATCTAACATGATTCTTGGAATACTGAGACACTCAACATTTTACTGTAAATTATATCAAATGGTAATAGAACGTCATAGAAAATAAATGAGATTTCCCATGGTTTCAAACTCAAGAGTCCTCATTAAATCCAGGCAGAAGATGTGGAGTTTGGTTTTAGTTTTGTTTTGTGTTGTTTTAGGGCAGTTTAAGAATTTTAAATGTCTTTGAGGTGTGACTTAAATGCTTCAGTATACATAGTCCTCATCCAAGAGTGGTACTTAAATATTTTAAAATAAAGCAAGGCCTTACATTAGTTAGTAAGGACATAGGAACTCCTACTTTTTAAAATAAAGCAAGGCCTTACATTAGTTAGTAAGGACATAGGAACTCCTACTTTACCAAATATTAATCCGAGGAGAGGTTAGTAATTCAATAGGTTGTTGGATCTTTCAAAAAAACTAAGTGGTCAGAGAAGAGAGAGAGAAGCCTTTGGGGCAATGGATATTTACTGACTTTCATAGAAATGTCCAATATTAGTGAAGATACTCCAATCCTGCCATCTCTAACTTAGCCCTTGTAGGTATCTAAGTTTGTGATTCCTTCCGTTATAGAGAAAGAAAAAATGAGAGCAAGGAACAGAGTCTCTGACAAAATAAGTTCAGAAAAGAGCACTGCAGAAGATAGAGAGGAACCAAGAGAAAATGGCTCTCTAGCAGCTTAGGGAGGAAAGTGCACTACAATATCAGGTCAATTCTGTCAGTAGATAAAGGTGAAGAACTGTTTGGAGGGCCTTGAGGGCTCCAAGAAGAAAAGAAGTTTTAATGCACTGTTGGGTATGAAATCAGCTTTCAGTGGAGGGAGAACTGGTTGGAGACAACTGGATGAGCATACTGTGAAGGACGGTGCTCAATTGTGCTGGGGACATGAGGCAGGAGTAGATATGTCATCTGCAGAGAATTTCCAAGCAGCAATACAACTGACTGAAGTTGGCCTGCTCTTGAGTGTTATCATGTGCTGGCAATTCTGCACAGGTTAGGGTTTAAATTGTCCTCCCCTCAGTTACCACTCTTATAGAGAGGGATAGTTTACAGCTGAAAGAGGGCAGAATCAGAGGAGGATGGTTTATAAGACTAGAGAGACTTGTGACTTTTTACATAATAAAGGAAGAGGTCAGCTCAGAGGAAGTGCTTCAACAGAAAAGACATAATCATTAAAGCAATTTGAGGACACACAGAATGAACAAAACCCAGGGATGACTTAGCTTTGAAGAAAAATAGGGGATCTAATTCCCAGGGGCAGAATCCTGGATCTGTGACTCAGAATTATGTCTTTAGTACTAGTTGTAAATTTATTTTATTTTTTAAATGAATGCAATTTTGAATATATTACTGTGTAATTATTCATTATATCTGTTTTTTTGAAAATAACATTGGTGTTTCAAAAATAACATCAATATTGTACACATGACTGCTACTAACATATTTCAAAGATTCCATGCAAATAACTTAAATGCATTGTGCTAATAGAGATATTCTAATCTGACATTCAATTAATGCATTCTGCATTTGCACTTATTTCGTACAGGTAACAAATATTGGGTATTCAAGGACACAACTCTTCAACCTGGTTACCCTCATGACTTGATTACTCTCGGAAGTGGAATTCCCCCCCATGGTATTGACTCAGCCATTTGGTGGGAGGACGTTGGGAAAACCTATTTCTTCAAAGGGGACAGGTCAGTACACACATCACATAGGAAAGAGTTAATGAATGTTTCCAGAAGTCAATGTTTCTGGTCTATCATAGGCAAGCGCTGTTGATAACGAATCTGTGTGGCTATAAACACAAGTTAATGCAGTAGAAAATATTTTAAAATACATTTTAAATAATATAATATTTAAGATAAATCACCATATAATGAACTAATGTGACTTTCTTATGATGTATTTTTTTAGATTTTTCTTTCTAATACATTTTAAATTTATTTTTTTATTAGTTCTAATCAGTTATCCATGACAGCAGAAAGCTTTTTAATTCATTGTACACAAATGGAGCACAACTTTTCATTTCTGTGGTTGTACACCATGTAGTATCTATTGTACCACATGTGTTGTCATATATATACCTAGAGTCATGATATTCATCTCATTCTACTGTCTTTGCTACTTCTGTGCCCCCTCCCCTTGGCCCCCTCAAACTTATTCCATTCCCCCCACATCCCCTCATTATGGATCAGCCTACTTATTATGGTGTATATTTCTACAATATATATTCTTTCTTTTCTCCATGTTCTTTGCATGCCTATAAAGCTACATAGGCAGTGAATATATGTGTCCTTATAGTACATTTTCTTATAATTTTACTACATCTAGGAAAAAAAATACTTCTTAGTACAAGCTTTGTGTGTCCTTACACTCAATGTTAAATGGTTACCCTTCACACACAGTTAATTGTGACCATTTTCAAATAATTTCAGTTTTCTCACAGGTATTCCCTTAGAAGTCATTTATTAAGTTACCAACAAGCAGATGCTGTGAACTATTAACAAGCTATCACTGAAGTAGATACTGTTAGCGTGAAGTATAACATCCCTTCCCGGAAACTTTATTCTTCTCCTTTTTCCTGTGACATCACTAACAGGATTCATAAATTTTTTTTATAACTAAATTGTTAGCCTTATAACTCACAGTATCTATCAAGTATACATAGCTCCACCCCTGTCCATTCTTTGACAGATATTACATATAAAATATATGAAGACTGTTTTTATCAATTTAAATAAATACTAAGTAGAAAAAGTAATAAAGATGAAAACTCAAATTTCAACTAAATTGTTACTAACTGGGTAACAATATGAAAGCACTAATTAGCCCTCACTGGTTTGTAGGACTTACATATGCCATTGGGCTGCCTTTTCTAAGCACATTATAAAGAATACACAGGCTTTAATGTCTTATGTGCTCCTAAAGAGTTTGCCTGATTACCCTGGCATAAAATATCCCTGTTTGTTATCTCCAGCTTTAAGAGAAAAATAACTAAGGATATAAATATGTTTATTTAAAATTTATGATTTTTAATTGCAAATGATTTCAGACATTGAGTTTTATCTGTGATGAAATCCTATAATTGGTCTCCATGTGTAAGAATGTAAACTTTTGAGTTTATTCTGTTTTCAACTTTTACGTATATTATATTTCTATAACAAAATATCCATAGATTTTAATTCATGAAAATATAGTCAAGGCCTTTCTAAAACACTTCGTAGTAAATCACAAACAAAAGGATTCAGCATAGAGATGTTTGCTAGAGCCACAAAAAGCATAATGACTCTCAACATTATATAAGTATAATATAATAGAAGAGAAAAAATGAAGTACTTATTGCCACAGAATAATGACCACTAAATAAAATAAATGTGCAGACTTATATTCTTTAAAACATTATAACCCTTGAGGTTGTTTAATTCTCTAGTTTTGATTATTTATATATACTCTTTCAGGACTAGGCATAGGACAGAAGGCTGAGAAGATATGTTGGAGAGATTGGTTTTCAGACACAGAAGGAGAGTTTAGCTTTTGGGCTCTGGATGTAGCACAGTGGTAAAGCTTGCCTAGCATGCACAAGGCCCTAAGTTCAATCTTCAATATGGGTTGGAGAGTTTCATACATAACATTAAAAGTTATCATTTAATTATCAGATAGTTTTTTTCCTATATATGCCAGAAATATTTTTTAAATCTTCTTCCCCTTCTAAAAATTTAGTTCTTATTAGAAAAATTTTACTTTACAGATAAATACTAGTTATTAGTATTAATATTAAATTAATTTGAGAGATACCTCAAATTCATGAAATCAGTTTAGATTTAATACCAAATTTACAATAAATATTGTTAATAAATGAGAAAATGGTTTCAGTTCATTTCCTTCCTACTTCAAACACTTTTTGTAAGATAGAGCAAAGTGTATGAATATACTCTTATTACGTGTTTTATTTAAATCACTGTGATTTTATAGGCTTTAAAAATATTGAAAGTAGGATTCCATATAATTTCCAGGCATATGATCTGATGTATCATGAATTATAGGTGATACATATTTATATAATTATATAATTCCAGAGTCATAACATTTATCAATACATTCATTCTAGATTTATGACCCTTCCTAATTGTACCTAGCTGCCTGTAGTGACAATATGACTATAAGGCAGTCAATTCCATTTTCAATAACTTTAATGTCTGCTTCCTTCAGATGTCTGTACCAGTCCTGGCCTAGCCCTCATTAATTCATTCAAAATTTATTTTTCAAAACATATTATATCACATGTGCTAGACAATAAAGATAGATAATATTTAAAACTACAAGGCTTCCCATGGCTCTTACATTCTGTTGGAGTAAAAAAAAAAAATAATGACCTTAATGGTTTTTACATTGAGAAATGTTACAAAGAAGTATGGCAAGGTTTTTAGGGATAGAGATTCATTGGAGATAAGGAGTAATTAGGAAGTAGTAGAAGTTGGAGAGGAACTCACTTGTGAATGGCACACTTGAGGGGTACCTGAAGAGGGACAGGTTTTAGCTATATGAAACTATTCAGACCAATGTGTCATGGACAGATGAAATAGTTGTGCTAAGGACATGAAAATAGGACATTCAAAAACAGAAGAAAGCATTGTGGTTAGAGCATAGCCATTAAGTGGTCAGAAGAGGTCAAGCAGGTCAGTAGAGATCCAATGGCACAGCGTCCTGGAAGTCATCGGGAAGACTTTGTACTGAGTACAATGGAAAGGCAGTATAGATTTTCAGGAGCACAGTGACTTGATTTTATGTGTGTCCCTAAAGGTCATTCTGGCTGCTGTGAAGAATGGGCTTCCAGAGTGGAAGTAAGAAGGGTACTTGGGAGACCATTGGACAGGCAGAGAGGACAGTAGCAGTGGAGGTGAAGCAAAAGAGATAGATGAAGGATTCCTTTTGAATGTAATCATAATAAACTATTCTTATGACTTGGATCTCAGGGGACATGAAACAATTTCTAGGATCTTCACCCAAAAATTGAGTAGTGCAATTTCTGGAGAAAAAGGAGACAAGGAAAAGAATACTGGGCGGGGGAGAGATGAAGAGATTGAAATGTTCATGTTCGATCTGAAGCATCTATTTGAAAACCAAACGAGAGGAATCAAGTAGGCAGTTGGATAATTGAGTTTGACTCTGAATGGAAAGGTCAGTGGGAGGCACAGATTTGGGAGTAATTGACATATAAAAGGTATTGAAAGCAGAGGTCCCCATGAAATCTTTTAAGAATGGAAATCATCAAGAGTAGAGGAAATGGTGGTTCTTTAAATAGATCTGTAAATGCAGATTAAAATATCTGCTCTTTCACTACTTCACATACAGCATGGAACTCGGTCCCTCAGATTCCTGCTTGCCCTTTTCATAATAGACTATAATTTGGTACTTGGATACATTTTGGTCTTCATAGCATTTAGCTCTAAAATGCTGTGTTTCTAAATCACTTCTTAGCATCTTCTCACAAATAAATTCCAAGATTCTAGTGCGATATAGCATTCGAAGTTCAACTATTGAGAAGTGTAAAATCATATTTTTTAAAAGACAAAATTCTGGCCCACCTTGGAATTTTTTAAATTGCCACTAATAGTCAAATAGAAAAATACTTCCAGCTTAAATTGTGTTTATGAATTAATTATTTTATGTATATTTAAATCATTCAACAACATAGTAAAAATGATATTTTCTGTTTTGTCAGATTTTAAGTATGTTTCTGAAGAGTATGATTATTTGGGTATGAAAAAAGAAGCATTCTATTATTTTGTGGTCATAAATCTTGAATCTGGGCAAAGAATTGCAACCATGTTGGATTTATTTTTTTTAATTTTTTATTCTAATTTGTTATATATGACAGCAGAATGCATTACAATTCATATTACATATATAAAGCACAATTTTTCATATCTCTGGTTGTATGCAAAATATATCCACACCATTCATGTCTTCTCATACATGTTTAGGGTAATGATGTCCATGAGATGGACACCATGTTGGATTTAAAAAAAAAATCTGTCATGTGAAATGACCCTTGGGTCCACTTGAATTTAGTTTGGAATTCAGTATCCAGCAATATCTAATTAAATTGTTTCACTACAGAAACTTCTATATTGTTTTATTTCTTAGCATAGAAAGCATTTTAAAAATTTACATCATGAATAACTCTTTTCTCCTATTCATGTGATTCATGATCAAGTCTAAAATCTGATTAATGAATCTTATTTCTTATCATAATTGTTTTAAACCATTAAGAATGCTTCTCTCAAAGAAACATCTAATTAAAATCAAAATTCTACAGTAGATCCCGGTGGTTCAGGAGGCTGAGGCAGGAGGATCACAAGTTCAAAGCCAACCTTAGCAACTTAGTAAGGCCCTAAGCAACTTATCAAGACTCTCTCTCAAAACAAACAAACAAACAAAAAACTTAAATGCTTGGGATATGGCTGAGTTGTTAAGTGCCCCTGGGTTCAGTTCCCAGTTTAAAATTAAAAAAAAAAAAATCTACAATACACATGACTGATGATCAGAATGAAAAGGTATATGATGTTCATTTATAAACTCTTTCTCATTTATTGACCCTTCCGCACAAAATTCCAAATTTTCTCCACTATAACATCTAAATTTTAAAGTCCTCAAGCAGTTTATTTAAAGAGTTCTAGCCTGAATATGCTATTTCTTTTTTAACCAATCCATAAACTTATTTTTCTGGGAGGAAAATATCAGCAGGTTGAGCTTTTTTGTTAATGTTGGAAAATGTTCAAATATGTGAAAATTAAAACCCAAACCTTTATTTAACAAGCCCCAGTACCTTTAGCAAGACAACCCTGAAAATAGTTAAGCATTTCTAATCACATTCCAGTCTATGGATATTCACAAAGCTGACACACAGCAGGCAACCTGAGGGTTCAAGCCTACACTGAGATTCTCAGATTGCAAAGTGATCCCCTATTCTAATTTTACATTATCTGCTGGGAAAGAGAAAATTCATTTATTTTGTAAATTTATACCAGAATTATGTGGCTATAAAAGAATCTAATAAAACTCACATTCCATAGATATTTTCTTGAAACGTACATTCTATGAATCTTATGTGTCTGGCATACAATAGAGAGGCTCAAAAAGTTCTTTCCTGGCACATGTGAGGCATCACATAAAAATAAATAAATATATGATTGATAGATAGATAGATAGATAGATAAAAGTATTGTGTCCATCTTCAACTTAAAAAAAAAATATCAGTGGATGAGAGTTATCTAAGAGAGAATAGAAAAAGGAAGGAAGGAAAATTATACATAACAACTATACCTCAACAATAAGAGTGAAAAGTAAATATATTATCAGGATGCTATATGCCATGAGAGTTACTAGCAGCAACAAGGTTGAAAACATACTGAACTATGAACCAAAGAGGGCTCATTTGAATTTCAGCTCTTCCATAACACAGCAGAGCAAAGGTAAATCAGTCACTTATCTTCAAATAAAATGATGCCCAGTGCTGTGACACTGATTGAGCAACAATATACACTATAGTTATAGTTAGGACATTTTTATAGAGAACATTATAGTATAAAGATTGTTGAGGGAGTTAAGGGAAATCAAATAATAGAATGTATTATATAAATTTGCTTTATGGGCACAAAACACAACATAAAATATAGATATTATTACATAAAGAATAATATGACTACTTCTCAGAAACTGGTTTCTAAGTATGTAGTAATGTTACTAAATGACTGCATCATACCAGGATTTAAATTATTCCAAAATTCAACCATTTCAAACTGACTTTAACTTATATTTTATGTCATTTAATTATGCCATTTATTGTAAGGTATATCATTATTTAATCTATCATTGAAGGGAAACCCTTCCAAGTACATTTTTTTCCTTTTTTTCTGGGGGTAGGGGGTTAACAGTGATTGAACTCTGGGGCACTTGAACATTGAGCCAAATCTCCAGCCCTATTTTGTATTTTATTTAGAGACAGGGTCTTACTGAGTTGCATAGTGACTCACTTTTGCTGAGACTGGCTTCGAACTCGTGATCCTCCTGAGCCAGTGGAATTTCATGTGTGCACCCCCATGTCCTTCTTACCAAGTACATTTTGATTCTGTAATACAACATGCATTCTGATCCCTAGAGATGTAAAATGGGGGGGAGCTATTATCCAAGAAATAAAGTATTTCCATATTTCCTTGTGAGAAGCTTTCTTTCGTTGAGTGAAAGAAGCCACTAACATATGTGTTGTAAATTCCATTGAAGTATTAACTAAAGAGGAGAGAACTTTATATTATAACCATAGTCTCAAACACAGTGACCATTCTGTAGTCATCACAGAATGTTCTACAGGAATGGAATATTCACAAATAATTCAAAATAAGATGTTTTAAAGAAAAAGTGTGAAAGAAACTGTATTTCAGGACTGGTAGCCTAACATTCGAATAATTTTACTTCATTATCCAAGGAAGATAGGCACCTATCACCATTATTTCACCTCAGTGCTTCTCCATGAAGCTTTTTCTGATCTGCTCATCAGATCTGCTCTAGTTTGCCTGTGATGAGTACCTATGGCAAACAAGTGTGAGAGATTGTTTCCCTTTCTGGGTTAACACAGCTTTGTAGGTTACAAATGGGAACACTTCTTGAAGCAATGTTTTCCTCATTTCCATGTGAACATTGAAGATGAAGGAGGTACTAATATTGCAAATATTATCTGAGTGAGTTTCTAGGTATTTATAATAAAACTTACTGCACAAAATCTGTAGATAAAGGATCCTCCATAAGAACTAGCACAGAAAAAAATTCAGAGTAGATTTTTTTCTAATTTTAGGCAAAATGACTAATCCCAAGAAGAATTAAATCATGTCATTTACCAAACCTGGGTGGATAAAACCTAGATTTCAGGGCTGGGGATATGGCTCAAGTAGTAGTATGCTCGCCTAGTATGCATGAGGCACTGAGTTCGATTCTCAGCACCACATAAAAATAAAATGGGGATATTGTGTCCACCTAAAACTAAAAAATAAATATTAAAAAAACCCACTAGATTTCATAGGTAATCATGGATGTTTAGTTGGGAGAAGGAGACATATCAAATAAATTGGGAAAATTTGGTGTATCAAGTAAATATGGAAATTATATTCATTGTGAAAAGAGTAAAGACTTTTGAAATCAGACAAACATGTTTATACATCTATCTGTCAATAATTCTCATTCATATAGGGACAGCAATTACTTTATCGTGGATTTTTTGTGAATAAAGAAGATAATCCACAGAGTTTTGTGATTTTTGGATTTGGCATTATGCCTAAAATAGGCAATATTACTCTGAATTCCAGTAGATTTGCCCCAAAATTATGACAATGTTTATTTAATATAAAAATATAAACTTGTTTTATTCTTAGAACATATAGACAATAATGAGTGATCCAAAGTAGGGATATTCATTTTCTTTCATAGAAGTCTAGGGGTTCTGGAAAAATGGCTTGAGGGCACCCTGTGAAAGAACAGGAGCCAGATGGTTCTGACTCTAGCTGAGCTTTGCTTTACTATTTTACTACCTTGACTCCATTCAAGATCTGTCCTAAAGTCTATGCTCATATACACAATTTTCTCATCTATAATTTCACTTTGATGTCTGAATTCAACACCCTAACTCTCAAGATTCAGACTGCCATCACATATTTTTCCTTGCTTTCTTAGGGCAACAGTAATCTTCCAGATTATCAGGCCCAGAGATCTAAGGTCACGTTCAATTTCCTTCTTTCTCACATTTCAAATCCGATTGATTGATCACTAAGTCCTTTGGTCTCTTTCTTTAAAATATATCCCCAATCTGTTAAATTATCATCAGCTCTATAACTGACTCCTCATTTCAAGGCTTATTGCAGTGACTTCTTAACTAGTATCTCTGCTTCTGCTTTATCTCTTTCAACTCCTTTTGCATGAAGCAATCAGCATATTCTTTTCAAGAATTAGTCATCTCTTGAAGAATCTCTACTCAAAGTATATATTTTCATATCCCTTAGAGGAAAACCGAAGGTTTTATGTGGTGTAAAGACCTATCTCACCTTAGATTCGGGCTCCTGCTCAGACTTTGTGTCTAATCACCCTCGCTTCCTGGTACGTGCTCAAGTACTCCATGCCTGTACTTTCCACAGGAACTTCACCTCCTCTGCCTGCAGTGTTCTCTAAATACTAAAATGTGTTGTTCCTCACTTTTCTCTGCTCAAATGTTAGCTTATCAAAGAGTTCTTTTCTTTCTACTAGTTTAAAAATGGCTTCTACATATTCCTAGATAACTCTATCTGCCTTGTTTTTTTTCTTCATAGCTCTTACCATCTTCAATCATTGCATGCATTTTTTGATAATTGGTTTATTGTCTTTATACTCACATATCCTAAAATCTAAGATCAAGGAGACCTGGGGCACATCTGTTTTGTTCAAGGTTGTGTTTCTTAAAAAAATCAAGATTCAGTATGTGCGCACACTTGTGAGCGCATACACACACATGGGTTTGTGATACCCTTATGAATTGCAAATATACTTAGGTAGAATAATATAGTTAGCATTTTTATGAATTTTAGCAGACTGAATAAATGCTAATTTTCACATACACAGGATATGCATAGTAATATATACATTTTAACACATGCAGGATATGTATAATAATAAACACATCTTTAACATATGCAGGAAAGGAAATAGAATAAATACCTTATGCCCCCTGTGTCTTCAGATGTTCCATAAATCACTTACAGGTATATAGGCAATAGTGTCAAACATACAGCACTAATTTAATGAATGATAACTGTAACTATTTGTTTTTTTTTGTATGCGTGTATATATATATTTTTTTTTCCTTTGTGTGTGTTGTTATGTTGTCCTTTTTAGGTATTGGAGATATAGTGAAGAAATGAAAACCATGGACCCTGGCTATCCCAAGCCAATCACAGTCTGGAAAGGGATCCCTGAATCTCCTCAGGGAGCCTTTGTGCACAAAGAAAATGGTATGCAAGATGTGCATTACACATTTCTTAAGTTTCCTAACTATTGTAGTAACACACTGTTCTTTTTCATTATGTTAAATCACTGGGAGATGCCATACTTCAGCTATGTAATATTTATATAAACTTTCCTCTTAGATTAATATTTAGTATTATGCTGTACTTCTTAATCTCAACTTACTTAATTTTGTGAAGAATCATTAGAAAGATACACAGTTAATATTTTAACATGGGGAAGTTTAGATACCTTTGAATTAAACTGACCTATATGTCTATTAACATCTCTGTAAATATAATAATAAGAAAATATGTGGGATAGGAACTGGCCTTGAGAGGAAGAGATTAGTATAGACCGAAGAACAAAGCACCTAATAATAATGCAAGTTGAATATTATAATTTTTATTTGCTGCTTGCTTAGAGTGTTAGCAAACAAGCAAGATCTTCATTCAGTATAGTCAGACTAGAGAGATTATATAATGACTTCATACAAAATCAAAAGGTAAGCTATGTACATGACATTTGATAACCAGAAAATCCAAGATAATGGGATGCTGAAACATTGCCTCTACTTCACTCTTCCACCATTATATAAATCTATTGTTGTAGGAATCCTCCTTCAACGGTCAATTTTTTTAAAAGTCCACAGGCTCAAAATTAAGCTGTAAATGTTTATGCCTTTTACATTGAAGTGAAATATGCCTACCTATTGATACTAATTCTGCCATCTTGGCCAATGAAATATGAGTATCTGATGCCATTGAATGTCTTCTCTGTTATTAGGATTGTTACATAAATTCATTATATCAAATTTAATTGTCCTACATAAGTACCTCTTTACCAACACTAAACTCATTCAAATAACTTATCCCTGATTGTAAAATTTGTAAGATATGTACTTAAGTCTTGAAACTAAGGACATTTTAGCCCCAATAAATATGATTTAATGCACTGTCTCCAAAGAGGAAACATTAATGTGTTTTTTTACATTGTTTTGCTAAAGTAACTGGCCATCTGTTATATCTGGTTAAATTTTTCATTTAGTCATACTAGACAAACCCAGGTTTCCTGAGATTGTCACTTCCTAAGCCATCCTCCTTCCGGTTTTCCCTATAACCATCTTAACAATTTTTCTTTCTTCTTTTTTCCTCTTTACTTTTAGTTCCCTAAAATAACCGCAATAGTCCAAATTAGATTTGACTCTTTCAGAATACGGTGGAATGATTTCTTAACATAGATTACCTCACAGTGTTTTTCACACAGCAGCATTGGTTTTTAACTGTAATAAAATCATAGTAAAGAATCAACCCCTCCTTCAAATTATTCCTACATTTGTTGTCAAGTCACACTTTTTGAATATTCCATTTTTTTCTTTGGAATTCACTTTTGAAAGAGACACAAAATTCCAATTTTAATTATCATATTTTGTTTTACCATTTGCAGCCCCGTGTTTGGCCTATTAACATAGTTTTGTCCCCTGGTTCCGTCAGTTTGGTGTATTTATTCTTCCCCTCAACACTCACTCTCTGTTAAAATACCACAAGTTTGATTTAAACAAACATTTCCACAGGAGTCAGTTTATTCACAAATATTTACCAAACACTTAACTGCCTACCAATAAACATGTAAAAGCCCAAAATAGGACATAGAGGCACTGCCATTGGAGAACATCGATTCACCACTACAACTGCAATGAACTATCATTACATTTTTAGGATGAAGCAATAGAAAACTAACTAGTGAGATCTGGCCAAACATAAAGGAAAAAAGCATCATCAAAGTATACATTGCAACCTCACTGATTTCTTTCTGAAAATTTTAATTCTTATCATATGCAGGAGCATGACATCAGAGCTGTTTTTAAAACAGAAAAAGATATAATTAACTAAACATTTCCTCAACTAATTGACATTTCAGAAGTGAAAAAGGTAAACCTAAATTATTGAGCAAGATAGATTTTACAGAATAAAGGTTTAGCATATTTCTATTACCATATTCCAGTCTGCTTCTTTCCAACCATATTATTTAACAAACTCCTACAGACTAGATTCCTTATTTCTAACAATTGCTTTCAGTAACTACAAATTCTGTTCCTATATATGTAGTGTGTTACTATAAAATTTGGCTTTTAGAACTGAAAAATATGAAATGCCCAGTAGCATAGATAGTAATTAGCTTTGGCTAAAAATTGAAGATGAGGACACTTCCAGCTGTTAGTTTCCAGTTTATAAACATAAGAAGTACGTTCATCTATTCTGAAGGTCTGTTTAATTCTAAATCAGTGCCATTGTTCAACTGTGATCATCTAATGTGCTGTTATTTGGCAGGCCTTCAACATTTCTTCATCCAAGCTTGTTGAGTAATTACACTGGATTTCATTAGTGCGATCAAATACCAGCTCCCTACAGAAAAATTTGAATCTACATACACCTGTTTTCACTTGGCAAGTGGCTCTGATTGCAGAACTGTCCTTCGAAACTAAAAGCCACAGCAGATTTTCATGGCTTTGAACAGAAAGACTTGCAAAAGAAAGTTGACCTGATGTGATAGTCTATCCTTTCTGGAATTTTTTTGTGCAACGTTGGAGTTCTTTTTTTCAGGGGTGACATCTATTGCAACCTTTGATATTAAACCAACAACATCATTCATTGAGTGTTTAGACTTTATACGTATAAAAAAAAAATTTAAATCCTGCTTTCACCACGATACATATGTGTGTATGTGTATAGACATATATGTGTATATGCATATTATATATGAATATATTTTTTAAATCTACAACCCTCAATATCTTTGTCTGAAAAAAATGAGTAGTAACTTCTACTTGACCAAGCAGTTGTGAGACTTAAAAGAGAGGGCACATACTAAGTTTTTACACTTGCATCTCCCATAATTACAACATCAAATATTTCATTTTTTCTTAGTTTTATTGCAAAAACAAGAATTAAGTCCAAGTAGAACAGCCAAAAAAACTTGACATAAAGGAGCTATACACAGAAGAAAAGAGTAGATATCTGCCTTAAAAAAATTAACAGCAAAGCATGGAGAATAATCCTGAATGCATACGTATAATTTATTTGTCAGGAGCTCACAAAGTGAGCATCCAGAATGTTTTAGAACATGAATCATATATATTGCTGAGTTCTTTGAGCCTTCCTCATACCATCTCCTCCCCCAGGAATTGTAAGTTGCTTAGAAGTATCAAAGTTATAAATGTAGATTTGTTTATTCCTAAAAGGATTAATAAGGGCTTTTAAACACTCTATAAAATATAATTAATTGACACAAATTTAACATAAACTAAGTACAAATAAGTTAAACAACAGGGAAAAAAGAAGGGGAAAAATAGATGTGGCCTAGAGCCAAAAATGAGGTTAGCACACAAAATACTATGGATATCTATTTGTTAAGATTTCTAGCAGACAAAAGAAAACACCTCCAGTTTTATGATTTATAATGATTTCTTGTCCAAATGACAAAAGAAAACCTATTTTTTGGAGGAGCACAATGATGCCTGATAGTAAGACGATAAGAAATTTCCCTGGAGGTGTGGAGAGGTGAGAAGCTGCTTTATAAAATGTATTGAACAGTGTCTTCAGTGGCAGCCTGAGGGTAAAACAGTGTTTCCATTTATAAGGCTGTTTCAGTGTCTTTCAGTATAGATTGATGTCATCACACTAATGTGTGATTCTGTGCCAGCACACCATAAGCCAACAAAAGGATAAAGTTTTCTAGTGCAGAGGTGTAGATGTGACTTCCAGCTCATCATCCTCCAGCATCCTCTGTAGAACATCTCTCTCTCTGCTGAGCTTTCCATGGGTATTAAAAGGCACAGTTCCTGGAGCACAACAGTTGAACTGAGGATAGGTTTTCTTCCTACGAAAATGGAAGGGTCTTAAAATACACCTTTTACAAATTAGCTTATGTCA
Organism: Spermophilus citellus; assembly: GCF_964194105.1. NCBI lineage: Eukaryota > Metazoa > Chordata > Mammalia > Rodentia > Sciuridae > Spermophilus > Spermophilus citellus. Next base: position 58,067,026 of record NC_138194.1, on the reverse strand, counting down.
TTAGCATTCCTATACTTACAGACTTTCACCAATAAGTGGTATCTGTGTGTATGTGTGTTTTCCCCCGCAGGCTTTACATATTTCTACAAAGGAAAGGAGTATTGGAAATTCAACAACCAGATACTCAAAGTAGAACCTGGATATCCGAGATCCATCCTCAAGGATTTTATGGGCTGTGATGGACCAACAGACAGAGATAAAGAAGGACACAGCCCGCCAGATGATGTAGACATTGTCATCAAACTGGACAACACAGCCAGCACTGTGAAAGCCATAGCTATTGTCATTCCCTGCATCTTGGCCTTATGCCTCCTTGTATTGGTTTACACTGTGTTCCAGTTCAAGAGGAAAGGAACACCCCGCCACATACTGTACTGTAAACGCTCTATGCAAGAGTGGGTGTGATGTAGGGTTTTTTTTCCCTTTCTTTCTTTTTCCAGGAGTTTGTGGTAACTTGAGATTCAAGACAAGAGCTGTTATGCTGTTTCCTAGCTAGGAGCAGGCTTGTGGCAGCCTGATTTGGGGCTGACCTTCCAAACCCAGAGGGTTGCTGGTCCTGCACATGAGTGGAAATACACTCATGGGAAAGCTTCCATGATGCACAGTATCTGCCGTTCTTCAGTCCTTTGTCTTTCTTTGTCATTCAGTTATAGGCCTTTCCTCTGCACGCTCAATGCCCAGTCAAATTTCAGGATTAACTAAAGAAGAGGAAAAAAAAAAAAAGAAGAAAAGATTCTTCTTAAAGGTTTTAAATATTATTTTCCTTCTGAAGTCTGAGCCCATTTTGGGGAGAGAGAGAGAGAAAACAAAAAAGCAAAAGAGAAAAATCCACAATTTTTGCTTTAAAGCAAAGGAAAAAAAAAATGTTTAAACAAAAAGTCCACAATTGAACTTTCAGGAAAGTGTGAAGACCCAAAACAGCTTTGTCTCCAAAGAAGATAGCTCTGTGACTGCTATGGATAATCTCCTGCGCATCATTTTGTCAGGTGGGAGATCTGGATACACAGGCAGGACTTTAGACTGTCGGGACAGCCATTTTCCAACAAACAAGGGGCCAAAATATCTGCAATATAGTAACAGCCTTAATAATACATCCATTTTTCGTTTTATACAGCTGTTCTCAGCTATGTCCTCAATGTTTCATCACATTTCTATTCATACCTATATTCAAAACAGGACCTTTGAATTGTTTTGAAGTGTTTCTAAACCCTCTCTTGCCACCTGACCCCTCTATCATTGTGATAATATCCCCAGGTTGTATTTAGGCCAATGCCCCAGGCCTTCCATGGGTCTGTCAGGAATATTCATTACAAAGCAGAGCAAGAAGCAGTATGTTTCTGAAGTAGATTAAAGTGACAGTTATTTTGCAAGGATTTGTAATTCTAGTAATATATTGGTGTAACCCTTTGAGAACTATCAGACCAGCTTTCAGAGTCTTAGGATTGTCAGTGTTGCTATGTGGTAAATTGTAGACCTGGCCAATGTTAAAAACAGTGATAGGTTCAAGAAGTTCCAGTTTTTAAAACATATCCCATAACCTCCTTGTAATTCTAAAACGATTTACAGTACTACATGAATACACTTATAACAAACAGCAATGATGTTACCTGCCCAAAATTTTCTGGCAAATAAAAAAGATATTTTGTTAACAGTATCTCCTAAGAGTGAAATTTTATTTGAATAACTGTTTATGGCAACCTAATTCTTTTTTTTCTTAGACATATTGAATTCTTGTTTTAAAATCCATTGCATGAGAATTCAATTTGCCTTGGTATACGCAGTTAGCATTGCCATTTTAAAAATGAATTAAAATGATGACTCTGAGGTTGCATGAATATCCTCCATTGCATTACCTACTGCATGTCAACCATAGTTCTCAAAGGGTTAGTATGGCTTCTGGCATTTTGCCATCCATTTGATCACTGACAGAGCCAAGAGACCACCAAAGCATTTCATTGTTGAGTGTAATTTGTCCTAAGAGCAGTATTGTCATTTTCATGTGACCTGCAGAGCAGGTTTGTATCAATATTTTTTTCCTAGAGAAAAGTCAGCAACTGACAGACCTCTTTATTGATTTTTAGGAGCTGCTTCTTGCAGTGAAAGGCTTTACAGCCACTGGGCTGTGAACTTATTAGAGATGGTCAGGAGGAATGCACCCTGTGAGTCAGACATTGGCTTTGTGTGAAAGCCAGCTTTTGAGGGGATTAGCTTTTGAAACAATGAACAGCTTGCCTTGAACTTGATTATTGATCTGTTGACTGTCATTAACAACAACTTAAACATTGTCTTCTGTGAAAATTTTCCTTGAAGAGTCCTGTTCTATGTCTTTGCCCTTTGACCTTTAACTTGCAAACTGGCACAAACTGAAGGGAATATGGTGTTGCTTCTCCATGGGATTGTTAATTGTTCTCTAAAACCTTTTCAACATGAGCTGTTTCCTTAGAGTGCACAGAGAAAGAGTGTTGATGGTGGGTCTGCTGATGGACATTTTGTCTTTACATGCACACTCTAAAAATGCCCTATTGGTAGAAGTGGTTTTTAATTTCCTTTTTCATATGATTTGAAGCCTAATTTCATCATTTTAGTATGAATTACAAAAAATATAGGAAAAAAAAATAACCTCAAATACTTGAATGGCCAGTGTGGCTTTTATATAAAGCAGGAATTTTATACTAGTGAAAATTTCTTACTCATTTGCTAACAATACACATTTCCAGATGATTTTTAATGAGTGTAGGTATACATTCTTATTTGGAAATGGATAGTTTGGCTGCCTTGAATTTATATTTATACTCAACATAGCATGAAAATTAGAATGCCTTTTGGTTAAACTACTTGTTTATGATTTGGTTGGGGAAAATATTTTCTAATCATGGGTGGCATGCTGAAAAGCCTTGCAGATTGATATTTCTCATAATCTGAAAATATATACTGTAAGGCTAAGAGAAAAAGAACAGTTAGAAAAGAGGAATGGCTTTATAGCAAAACATTATGCAATGCAGACTATATTTTGACAAGATATCAAAGATGATGGATTTGAGGTCCCAGAAAGCAAGGAAAGAGGACCAGAATCAGCCCTATAGCTTTACTTCAGTGCTTCCATTCTAGATGATGCTGATATTATAAAAAGAGTTAGTCACTGCTAAGCATGGAGGACTTTATACATAAGCTTGTTTGTACAGTGTTTGCTTGTGGGAGGGTTTAATTCTTTCAGGACCTTAATGTCAAGAGAAAAAAAAAAATGACTGGAAACTATATTTTGTGAAAGATAGAAATGAGGAACTTTGTCATTTTGGGACACGTGCAAATCATTCAGGAACTCCATCAACCTGCATTGAAAAAAAAATGTTTTTTCTCTAAAATGAGAAAGAAATGAAATAAGCAATCTATTGCCTCTTTACTCATTCATCACAATATCCTGATTCATCATGAGACTGTAAGTATATAAGGGCTAGAAAATAATCATAGCATTAAGGAAAGTCTATCATGCTTGAATTCTGGCAAATGTCAAGGATAAGGCTTGAGTCATATTTACTTGAATATAAGAAGGGGTTTATGTAATAAAAGAAGGTGCATATGGCTGCTCTTTTGAGTAAGACATTGATCAGGCTGTAAGAACACAAGAGATAAGAAAATAATAAGTACAATATAATCACAAACACTGGGATTCCATTTTTTTTATTATATACCAGGCACTTTGTAAGGTCTCTAACTCTTCTTCAGTTAATATTTGGAAAAATATCAATTATAATAAAATAGTGAGAGTGACTAATTGATCTATCATATTAGAATAGTAATTCAAAAACCATATGGGATAAATCACCAACAACATAATGTATCAATCAGTCCAGTTCCAAAGAGACATGCAACCTAGGTAATATTTTTCATCTCATCCCTAACAACTTGTAAAGCTCAGACCTACAGTTTCCTAAGTCAAATGAAAACCCACTTATTCTCACAAAAATATTCTTCTGTTTTGTTATTTCTCATTACTTTACCTATTATAAACACAGATGTAAACAAGATAATGTTCTTTATATAAAATGTCTCTATAGTTTACAATTTTAGTCAAATATAATTGTTCTGTATATTATTAACTGGACAGAATGAAGTATTAAAAGAGCTGAGCAGCTTGTATTCTCTGAAGCAGAAATTCCACATCACCCTTGTAGAGAAGATTGTAAATTAAACTCTTGACCTGTTTTAGAACAAAGTATCTGCTGATATGGCATTGTTAGCCATTGAATACTGATGCTCTTTACAGTTGCAAGTGTTATATAGCTAACTTAGAGAACATTATGTATTACTTGCAAAGACAACTTCTGTTATCAATCAGAAAGCAAGGCTTTTCTGAGTCAAATATAATAAATTACTAAGTAATGATTACCACAAAATAATTACTAAGTAATAAAGGATACAGACTAGTTTACTGAAATAAGCAAATGTTCCTCTTATTACTGAAATTTCCTATAATATTTTTAAATTTACACATAATTTGGCTTTTCATATACTATATATTTATTTTCACTTCCTTTCTGTGTGTGATTAAAAACACAATGTGTTTGCTAGGTGTGGTGGCGCATACCTGTAATCTCAGCAATTTGGGAGGGTGAAGCCTCTCAAGCTGTCTTCACAGGATTGAGGACAGCCTCAACAATTTATTGAGTCCCTAAGCAACTTAGTGAGACACTGTCTCCAAATTTAAAGGGCTGGGGACATATGTAGCTCAGTGGTAAAGCACCATTGGGTAAAGCACTGTTGGGTTCAATCCCTAGTAACAAAACAAGACAAAAAAACCTACACACACACACAATGTGGTGGATAAGAACATTGCCCAAACTTCTCTGGTAGTTCTAATACATGGATAATGTTGTATATACTGGATCCTAGGAATGGTAATGTAATACTTGCAAGTTCTCCATATTGTATTGCTATCTCTAGTATGGTACAAATACCCATACTTTGTGGATCTTACAGTAGAATAACCAGTGTATTCATATTGACTAAACTCAATGTGCTGTCTAAAGAAGAATGAATGTTTTGATCAAATAGACTTGTTAAACAAGAGTCATGAAAAGAATCTCTTTTTTAAAAGTTTTCAGAGTTATTTCCAGAAGCTAATAAAGGCAGTGATTCACTGACAGTCTTGAGTCTTTGAGATTCTAGTATGTTCTAGAACAACCTTGTAGATGGTGATGAGCTCTTTTCAGCAAACACAGCAAAAGTTTAATTTTTGATGCTCTTAAGAACAATCCCAAAGTATCACAGATGTCAAACAGAATATGCCATCTAAACAAAAAAAGTAAAATCAGCTGACATTACAAATGCTGTAAATACAATCTCAGCCAATATATGATATCACCGAAGGTGTCAATCAGCCATATTGGAGAATCTAACCATTCCACTGGATTTCATGAACCTTTGTGATACTGATTTATTGTGACCACAGGAAACACATGCTACAGCATATGTATCTAATTTATAGTTTCCATGTTGCCAGAAAAGGAAACATAACTGTATCAGAAAAGATTTAACAGTTACATTTTAAAAGTTAGAACTTCATATAAAAAAGAAAATAGCAATCAGAGATAGTACCACACCATAAATAATGAAAGCTATATTTAATAAATATAATGGACAAGGAAGAGGAAGAAAAGAGTCTTTTATAAAATATAAAGACACTATAGCACTTGATAAAACAACCAGTAATTTCACTTTAGCAAGTATAAAAATAGTAGAGAAAATTGCAACTTCAAGCTCTTTGCAGTAATGATGAATATGCGATATGTCAATGTATATATTTAGCCAGTGGTCATTAGATGTTACCTGCATAAATACATGTGATACTCATGCATTGCCTTCTAGCCCAAAAATTTCAGAAATAGGTGTTCAGTAACCTCCTCCATTGGAAAGATATATAATGTTAGAATCCCCTGAGAAAAGCCATTTCCCTAGAATAGAAATTTACCTCAATAATCATGGAACACAAAACACTTGGCATAGTAGCAAAAGAGTTGCCTTAGTGTTACAGTCTCATCTAAATGTAATCTTCATCTTCAATGTACTGCTCAAATCATTTCTCATTTTTTTCTATTGGTATAATTTTGAAGTAATTCTGAAATATTTCAGATCAGATAAATAACATTCAATTACAAATATCTCTTTCAACATATGTCTACTTTGAAATTTAAACCAATAGTATAGAAAGCCTAAGAATGAACACTAATTTGACACACTTACAGAAACAGAGGGAAAAACACGTTATATCTTTTTTCAGAGCAAGGTATCATCAACCCTTATTTCACTTCCAAAAACTGAAGGAAAGAATCATGATCAAGAGTAAAACCATAAAAGTTTTTGATTTACAGAGATGTTTCTTGAGTATTTTATTTGCTTGTCTTTGTAAAATTTCTGGTAGAATATAGAAGTAACAGTCTTCATTTTTTGAACATAATTGTAAGCTTATAATGGGAATGACGTGTATCTTTTTTTAGAACAAAGCTAATTCATTATACTAAGTCGGGATAATACTTTTTAATGAAAATGAAGACATACCAGTAATTCTGGCCAGTACTTAATAAGAATACAAATTATACATTGAAGACATTTATAAATGGAGGTTTTTGAGGATTCTATGCCTTTTCAATTTAAAGAGCAGTGTGTCTTAGAATTTTTCTTATACTAACATAGTGCTGAGGATAATTTTCAAATTTGTACTCAACGTGTCCTTACATTAAAGGGCACATTGGACAGTGTAGGAAAACACTTTATCAACTAGAATGTTGTGCTGATTCACATAACTTTGCCATGTGCTCTGCTGTAGAGCTGGATTTATATGCCCTTAAGAAGGGAGAAAAAAAAATCAGTTAAATATAAATATGAAAATATGATAATTATATCATGTTAGGCCCCTTAGCTTCAGAGCAAGATATCATTAACCTTTACTTCACTTCCAAAAAATGAAGGAGAGAATTGTGATCAAGAAGAAAAGGATAAACTTTTTGACTTACAGAGATGTTCCTTGACTATTTTATTCACTTGTTTTTATCCATGAAAATCCAACCATTTTCATGCCACCACGTCTGTAGCATTTGGTCTGTAGCTAGTTTGGATCCCTGGCACAATATTTTTTTCCACAGGCCTTTTTATACATGCCTCATATATAATTAAGCTTTGGTGAGATGTGACTGCATGCTAGGATGCTTTTTCCTAGGTCAGGATATGGTGCTGCTTGTACTAGCTGTGTTTTATATGAATGTATGTTGCTACATTGACCTGTCTTACCAAGATGTGGATGGAGAAAGCCTGTGTGAGCTGTCTATTGAAGTCGCTAGGATGCATGTTGTGTTTGCCATCACGTAATGCCAGTTTTTAATGTTCCCTCTTTAGATATCGACAACCCGTTTTTAAGATGAAACATTATTTTGCTTAAATTAATGATTTTCTTAGTAATACAAGGGTTATTCTTATCTAGTTTTTTTTTTTCTTTTTCCTATCACTGAAATAACTTTGCAGAGGCCACATTATTGTCTGTCTTCTCACAGTTCTTTAGTATACGCCACCGCCTAGGCAAAATTATGTTTTGAGTTCTTTTGGTTATTTACTCCTTTGTATCATATGGATTCCATTATTCCTGTGTTCATAAATACAAAAGTTCACAATCTTTGTTACTCCTAAAAACATGACTTCTAAACAAGGGTGAGTGTATGCCTGTTTTTTTTCTGCTCCTTCAATTCTGAGATGAGTATTTGTTTGCTTTCTGTTTTTTACTCCAAAAATGAGCTATTTGGGAAGGATATTTCATACTGTGCTGTCTTATCAGTCTCTGCCTATATTTGCATTCCTTTAAATCTCCACCTTGTGTCCTCCATTTTTTTCCTGTTGTTGTTATACAGATTTTGATTTTTCTCTTCCTCTGTGAAAACCAAAATTGAACAACCTTTTACATCAAAGGTGGCACCCAGGAAATGTCTTTTTTTTTTCTTTAGTATTTTTCTTCACAAATTTTATGCAAAGATTTAGTCCTTGTCATTTCACACATCCCCAATCTCTGTCATTGGCTTCTAACTTTTATAGAGCTATTCCCCTGAGAAAAGAGAAATGCTGACTAAAATGACTGTTGTCTGTTGATAAGACAGCTAAGGAAATTTGTTTCTGCAGAATGTATAATAAATAATTATACAGTAAAGTGAATACCATAATATAGTGTTCTGTTTAAGGTACATCATGGGGACATGAATGCCTAAAGCCTTGATTCTTTGGTCTATTTCCTTTTAAGTGTAAATTACATATACATATATAAGTATAAATGTATGTGTATATGTAATTTACATTTGATGTATACATACATATGTTAGAAATAGATAGAATAAAAGAATTAGGGATATTATAGCAGCAGCTTTTTGCTGCATGGGTTTTGACTGCATCAGCATTTCTATTGTGAACCTCTATTTTTCAGGGGTTTTAGAGACTTGGCCATAAAAATTTGCTTCAAGCTTAAAAGTCTTGAAAGATTTTTTTTTTAGGTATCTAATTTTAACAAATGTATCTTGTTTTTTTTTATATTATAGGTGGGAAATAAATGGAGTTTACTAGTTCAATTTTGTGCTGAGATAACTTTTAATAAATTTAATTTTCTAACAAAAATAAAATCTAATTAGTTCATAGTTTATTGATGGTTTTTAAAAGAATCAAATATTATGGACATTGAGAAATTTGCCTGCTTCATCAGTGTAGTAACATATTTTCAAAATGTTTTAAATCTTATGTACCTGTATTAACATTATCTTGATTCCAGTAGTGAATCAGTATGATAATGAATGCAGATAACATCCATATAAGCAATCTGGTAGTACAGATTTGGAAAAATATAGTGTATATGAGATATATATGTATATATATATGCAGATATATATACATGTATATGTATTTACTAGAAAGATTAAGGGGGATAAGCTCCCATGAACCTAGTTTGTCAAATAAATATTATATATTTTTTAAAAATTACATAGTAATTTATCTTTCAGAGTCCAAATGAGATGCAAGCAATTGCAAAGGAAAAAGAAAAGTTGTCTCTTGGGTAAACAATACACATTTTAAATGAAAATCATTTTCCTTTCTATGTTGTGTTTATGGGAAATTAAAAGAATAAAAATTAACACAGACTTTATTTAAATATAACATTAAACTGTGAAGCAGGGAGAAACACCAGGAAATTAAAATTTTAGGCCATTATCTTGTGGTTGTCTGAAAATGCTTTGCCTTTTTTATAATTCCCCCTGATGTTTTCAGTTATGGGGAGAGTATTGAACTCTTACCTTTAAGTTTCTGGATTGTTCACTTTACACTATACACTCTTTTGTTAAGTTTTTGATTATATGTAGTCTTATGTGTACAAGGAATGAAATAAATAACACATTTATTTGCCAAATGAGTTTTAAGATTTGCAGGTTGTGTTTTTTGCCCATACAGGATTCTATACATTTACACCATCTTAAATCTGGCAAATATATATATATAAATATATATATATATATATATATATATAATTTTTTTTCCTGATAGCTTCTACCGACAAACACAAAGCTTGTTTGTGTGCAAATATAAGGCTAAATAAATGGTGCTAAAGTGTATTATGACTGTCAGATATAATCAGGCAAAATTTTGTGGTGCTTAAATTAATTTTTCATTGATTTATTGATCAGTGCATTGAACAGTGTTTATTCACCAGTTGTCTTTTATTAGTAAATCAAGGCCTCATAGCACATTGTTAAATAAAATGGTTGACTAGTTGACTAGTCTATGTAACAGCTCACCAAGCTATTATCTCCTTAACTCCTTATAATGTTGTGTCATTAAAGGTCAAGGGGTCATGCTATTAATCTCATTCTATAGACCATTAACATGACTGAACATTTTCACAAAGTACTTATGTTTACAATGCTATAACCCTTTGACTGCTGCGGCAACCTTTAACCACACAAATGTCACAAGCTAGAATCATCAGCATGGTTCTTGCCATGGCAATCAAAGAGTTAAGGGCTGTGCAGTGATTTGTTTTGTATTTATTAATTTATATTTATTTCATTTCCATTCAAAGTGGGGACTGGGGGGGCAGTTTTTGTCTGCTGTAAGTGTCTTAACCTAGGGAAGGGTTAAATGGCTTTTTATACTATTGCATCTTCTGTATTTACCATCAATTCATTGTGTTGTAATTAAAAAAAAAACCTGTCAATAAATAAGAGAACAGAAAAATGGTTCATAGACATTGTGGTTTTACTCAATGAATGATATACTCACATTTATGACTGATATGTAGGATATCATCTAGGGCAGAAGTCTTTACCATCTACATATTTCTAATTATTTTGAAACAAAATGAATGTACTTGAGTAATTGAGGGCAGCATCTCCTTTTGCCTGAATAAGCAAGTATATTAAACTGACCTTATGAACTAGAGAACCATATAATAAATCACTAGATGAATATAATTGTGATTTAAAGACAGAAGCAGAAAACATCACTGTATCAAATATATTTCAGGCAAGTGCCTATGAGCATAAGACATATTAAGATTTCCTGGAACCATCAAAAAAGATAAAAGATAACTTTCATATAGGTGAGTTTAATCAATTATTAAAGGCATACATCCTAACTGTTCAAATAAAATTATTCAAGGGAATTAATTTTTATATCAAATCTTTGGCACAATCCCATATAAATATTTCCCTCTCCTTCTTTGTTTTTGTTTTTGTTTTCCTGCTGAAGATGAAACCCAGGGCCTTGCACATGCCCAGCACAGGCTCTCCCATTTAGCTATATCCCAGCCCTTTTTTCCTTTTAATAGTAGGTTTGTAGAAGAGGGAGCCATCAATAGAGAACTGACCACAGAGAAAAAACAAAACTGAGGATAAACATTTTAATATTTAATATCTTAATAAATGGTCTTGAACACAGAATCTATTGGAAGATGTTTTTAAGAAGGTCAGGTAGTTGTATATAGTCAAGTGCTAGACCAAGAGCTTTCTGAAACTCAAATGCAGAATGTGTCCATAGTTTAAAATTTCAGAAAGGAATTCAGAGTGCAAATAAAGTAAAAAGATATTCTCTCATGCAAAAGTCAAGATGTATCTGTACACCTAGAAATTAGTCTTATAAATTTTAATCCATATGCAAAAGAGAAGTTCTAAAGCAGGGTAACCAACAAGATCACAGAGATTTAATTGCTTAAAGTAACAAAAAGTAGACTAGAGACAACTTTTTGTATTAAGTTTTGGGGCCCCTGAAAAAGTGGAGACCTCTGAAGAGTTTAAGAAGAACTATAAACAAAAGTTGTCAGGTTTTACACCAGGTTGAAGAATCTGCAGTTTAACTTACCTGCAATATAGGTTATTTGCAGAAGACTTTTAGTCAAAAGATAACTTTTTTTTTGGTAAAGTCATTAGTTACATAACTAAAAGCTATTAAGGATATTAAACCACAAATAGAAAGCCAAATCTAAGTGAATCTTCCTTATTCTTATCAAAGGAGAAAGAAAAGCTAGAAACATCAATCTGATCCAGTATAGCATTCATTTTTATGTACAAGGGTTTGTTAGTATCAAAATTTACTTTATGTGTGGTATTGAACACATAAACATCACATAATTTTTGTTATAATTTATAAATCCAAATTTACTTGTGAAAAAGAAAACTCCAGATAAGTTTAGAGAGAACCTACTGCACCACAGGAACATGAATAGGATTTACTAAGTGGGATGGTAATGTTTGTGCACCTTAAATCACCTTTTCTTAAAGTATTTGAATGGGCATAGTTTCAAACAACTTTATGTTCTCTGAAATTAGTTACCTCAGTCCACCACTAGCTCCCCCAGCCCTCTGCTCCTTTGGCCTCCTCTTTCTTCTCCCTTCCCCTTCCTTTCCTTCCTTTCTTTTCTCCTTTCCTCCTCTAATTGTTCTTAGTCTACTCCTTTTTATCTTCTTTACTCACTTATTATTTCCTTCTTTTTTTTTTAATTTTACGGCTCTTCTCATCCCTCTACTATACCTACGTATTCAAAGGTCAATGAAATATTTATTACTAAATTGAGTCTTTCTCATTCCCTGTCTCACTTGGCTTATCCACAGTATTTAAGACTGATCGTTACTCAGTCAGTACTTTTTCTAGACAGTTCCTTGGTGGCAGGCATATCATTTTTTATTCCTCTTCTATCCCGAAGGCCTGGTAGAATACCTGGTTCATAGTCAGCCCTCTGTGAAATGCAGCCTTGTAGACATTAGAGTTTACACTCTTTCCCCTCACAATGTGTAACATTTTAAACTAATTCTTGTGATTTTACATAAGTCTCCCTATATGATCTTCATCTCTTTCATTCTACATTAGCTCCTGGACCCTCCACTCACAACTATGGCTTAAGCTTTATGGTTACCATGGGCAATGAAATCCAGATTCATAATTTCCATCCATTTGCTGGATAAATTAATCTGGCTTTTGTTTAACTTCCCATTTTCAGTCCACTGCCTATAAAATTCTTCACCATCCTTTCCCTCCATACCCAAATGAGATACTTCTTTCTGAGTTGTCTAATTCTCCTATTGACATTAGATTTTCTTGTTTACTTATCCATTAAAATTCCAAGTGTTCTTGGCCTTCTCCTTTCTTCCTCTGCTGCACAGGCCCTCTTAGACATTTGCCACATCTATGAATTCTACTTCCAAGGTATCTTGAGCATCCAATTTCTTCTTGACATTTCTGTCCTATTTAGTTAGGGTCATTACTTCTTGACTTTTCAGTCTTCTTGCCTAACTCAATCTCTTCCGGCTCATCTGTACATCCTGGAATTACAATCTTCTCAAAGTAGAGTTCAAATCATATCAATCCACTATTAAGAACAAATATATTTTTTTTTATTCTGACACTTCAAAACCTATTCTCTACTGATCTTTCAAGATTTTTTTCTAGTACATATTTCTATACCCCAAATAATACAGGTACCTGCCATTCCTCATCCATGGTTTGGTTCATGGATTTCTCTCCACTTGGAATTCCAACTTTCCTATCTTTGTCTTTCCTGACCTCACTGAGTAAATAAAACTTGCCCACCTTTGAAAATTTGTGTCATCTCTTTGCATGGTGTTTTGCTTAGGATGACCCCAGAATAATTACTATTATTTCCCTTTCCCTTTAAAAGTGTCCAAATGTTATTAATAAATGATATGATCATACTCTTATTCAACTATTAAAGTTTATAATTTTATGTGAACTTGTTTTTATTACTTCCTGTTAATCTGAGTTTTCTAGGCATTGTATTACTATTATTATTGGTTTTTTTTTTTAATTTTTCCCCACCTGCTGCAACATCTAATGCAGTGCCTTGTTTAAAGTAGGAGCTCCAGAAATGTGTATTGAGTTAAATCAGAGTATATTTTTTACTGTAATTAGCATTACAGAAACTTTATTTTGCTTTGTAATACATTCTCTGACCTATTTTCTGCAAGTTTTATGAATAAAGATATTTAAAACATTGGTTTCCAAGATCAAATATTTTAGGCAGTTGATCTTGAGTCTTTTTCCAAGACCTTACTTTTATTCCCAAAGCCATTGAAACGTTTCTCATTAAATCACAATGAAGCCTACAGTTTAGACTAATCTTTTTTTTATATTCATCAGGAAATTTTTCAGTAACAGTAACCAAATGAAGTGGGAAGACCTGTTTGCAAACATTCAATGAATAGAGCAATTATCAGAATTTAAAATATTCAAAAAAGTAAATCCTACTCTCAATGTGTGCACATATATCTAATAAATATTTATTAGTTGACTTACCTACCGGTGAGTTGGTAGAGCAGATTCCTTTACAAAAGAGACATTATCAAAAGGCTTTAAAAGTCTTTAGAGTCATTTTACCTATTCAGAAGGAAATGAAGTTCAAATTCCTACAGGCATACCTTGGTCTAAAGAACAGGATGTTAAACAGAGTGTAGTCTGGAGGTAAGGACAACACTGGGGACAGGTGTTCAAAGGGGGAAGAAAAGCCAAGCCAAAAAGAAAAAAAGAGGAAACAGACAAACCATTTGAAGGCAGGAGAAGTAGTTTTTAAATTTGTGGCTTTAAACTGATATTATTGGGCCTTTGACTTACAGTAATTTACACCTGAGAAACTTTTATTGATTCTGCCTGGTGTGTGACATACACATAAAATCTGTAGCACTTTTTCAGGTTAAATGATGGATCAAACATAGGCATATCATCTCCTTCCCTCCAAAGCCCTACTTAAGCCACAGAAAAATGGGTATTCTTTTATTTCAAAAAATCTAGGAAAAGTGGAACATGAAAGAATTAACAATTTCAACATTTGGGAAGCTCAAAGTATGTGGACATTCAAGAACTGACTTAGTAGACCCAAGAAAACCAAATAAATACTGGCAGAAGTAAGCAAAAAACAAACCCCAAATACATCAGATAGTTTGCTGAAGGCTTGAGGAGGGAAAACACCAAGTTCCTGTGGAAATCAAGTGAATGGAACAGTAAATCAAGAACTGAACTGTCTACAAGGAACTGTTAGCTTCAGGTGGAGCCCAAGTCTCCCTGCCTTTAGGCAATATCTCCTCTCCTAAGCAAAAACACTTTTGTTCCAGAGAGAAGGAAAAAGAAAGTCTCTGAATGGAGGAATGCCAGTGTTTTGTACCCAAAACAAGGGATTAAGTGGATCTCTTCTACATCTTGAATGCTGGATTGTGAGCACCACCCCACAACTCTTTCTCTGCCTTTTCACAGGAAAGTCAGCAATGAGTATTTTTTGGTTTTGTTTTCCTCTAGGAAAGCAAATGGAACCCTTCTCTCTAGTGAAAATATATAAATAAAATATATATATATTATATATATATATATTTTATATATATAAAGATAATTCTATATACCTATATAATTATTTATATGTATATATACATATATATTTGTATATATATACATATATACACACAACTAGCATTTTCTCAGTAAATGGTTGGCAGATTATCCTTTGTTAAAGTGTTACTGATCAGTGCACCCATACAGGGTGATTCCAATCAACTTTTTGTTTCCCCCTATTAAACAAGGTCAGTCAACCAAGGATTTCTAGGTATTTGAGAAAAGGTGTAAATAGAAAGATAGAAACCAAATAAACAAAGATACTATGAAGTAAACAGTTAACACAAGTAGAAAAACTTTAAAACTATTTGCAGTATACCATTGAGGAACAAAATTAAAAATGCTTTGCTTAGAAATTGCAAGCATCATAAGAACAATGAAAAACTCAATGGAGAGGCTGGAAATGTAAAGTCAAAACTCTTAGAGAGTACATACAACAGAGAAATATTTGAAAAAAAAATATTAAGAGTAAAACCTTGCAAAATTAGAGGACAGATCCACAAGTTCAGAAGGCACAGCATTCAAATCTTTGGAGTTCCAGAAAAAGAGAACAAAAAAAGTGAAAGAAATAATTATCATATAATTCAGTAAATTTTTCCAGAATTTATAGATTTGAATTTCCAGGTTAACAGTCATAGAAATTTCCAGAGTAATGGATGAAAATAGACATAGCATAAGATATTTCACTATGGACATTCAAAACATGGAGGACAAAGAAAACACAAGTTTTAAGAGAAGGTAGAAAATTCACTTTCCACAGATTGAAAAAGAAAATAGAATGCCCTCAAATATTTGCAAACTAACATCAGAACTTGAAGATTTAGAACTTTAAAATTGAATGAAAATTATTTTTGATCTAGAAGGTTTTACATAGGTAATTATTTATTAAATGTAGTTTAGAATAAAGACAAGTAAGTTCTCAAAAAATGTTTCTCCCTATGTTTGCTTTCTCAGCTAAAAGATGTATTCTCATAAATGATGAAAAATCTGAGAGACACCGAATTCAGTACAATGAAAAGTAGGAGGAAGAGAAGGAGGGGGAAGATTGGATGAGAAGGGAGGAGAGAAAGAAGAAAAGAATGATTATCTAAGAGTATGTTGAAGAATACTTCCAGCATTATAGTTTTGCACCAGGCATAAAAGACAACCAATTAAAACAGGATGGAACAGGATGACAGGGGAGAAGCATAGTAAAATGTTAAGGGCCTCCATGCTTGTAAGTTTTGTCATTGTATCATCTTTTTAAGCTACTGTTTATAAAATAAATTTAAAATAGGGACAATGAATCCATTTCTTGGAAAAGAAATTTCCTACAATAAAAGCAAAGGTAAATTCTATATAGCAGCCCTAGAGAAATCTAATCCAAACAGGAGAGTGGATGACATTAATAGTGGTGTGTGTGTGTGTATGTGTGTATGTGTGTGTGCACATGCCTGTGTGTGTGTGTGTGTGTGTGTGTGTGTGTGTGTGTGGAATTTCCCACATAGAATTAAACACAAAATACAAAGTTAAACACAGTATCCAAAATTAAATCAATAGATTGCTTGATATGGGTGACCTTGTAGGAAACTAAACCTAGAGACAATGAGACATTTAGGTTCAATCAAAATGAAAACAAGCATAAAAATAAGGCAATTGCTAATTTAAGAAAACTTTAAAAACTAAAATAAAGGCTCAACTCAAATGTTCAGTTCTCAACTGCTAGCTATGGTCACGATAAGGTCAAAACTGCTTTTATTTAACTAAAAATTAGAATAAATCTGTATTCAGAGAATAAGAGACGGGAAACTGGATGACACAGGAAGACAGCTTAATCTTGATGTAACATAACAAGGAATCTAGAGGTGATGTCTGACTTGTTTGAATAAAAGATAAAAATACATGTGTATCACATAGAAATGCTGAGATATTAAATTCCAGAGGGAAAAACAGCCAAAGATATTAAAAGAGAATTTGGGGAGGAATGCTATGGGAGTAGAGAATGGGACTAGGAAAGGTTGAATTTGGTTATAGTAATGTTTTGGCATTATGTGATGTTTTCAATGATCAAGTGTATTAATCCAATAAAAGAAAATTTAAAGCACAAAACTAATCTATAGTCAATATGCCCACAATTTTTGTGGACTTGGGATGTTCTGATCATGACTCCACTGCTTAATCACACTCATTTGATAACTGTTTTTCTTTTCTCCCACTTCCCATCATATTTTTTTTGTCTTCTCCTCTTTTAAATCCTTCTTTTACATCCTTTGTGGTCCCTCACTTGGTAGACAAAAAAAAGGATGCCATAAAAATCTTGGCAGCTGCTTTTCAAAGGACATTTACCCTTGCCTTAAGCAGATATTTGATCAAAAAAAAATTTTTTTGGATGGTGATAACAACTTACAAATGAAAGGACTTGCCGTTTTATGAATGTGGGAAATATTCTTCAAAGAAAAGAATCAGTGGAGTAAGCAATAGCCAGTAAAATTAAACTACAACAGGATGTTAAACAAATCTACCTCACTTTGCTTACCAGAAGGTAAGGACCCTGAAGATACAGGTAAGATTTAAAATTAAGATAGGAAAATTTTTTCTGACTCTAAAAATTCTTATAACATGAACATGTTATCACCTCAATGTAATGATTTTACAGTGAAATTACAAATTAGTATTTACAAAAGAAATGATTATCAGTTTGTCTCTTTTCATTCAATATTTATTGAATGTTTGTTACATTTGTTCAAATGTTTGTCATGACAAGGTATAGGATGGGGCTGGGGTTGTAGCTCAGTGGTAGAGTGATTGCCTAACACGTATGAGGCACTGAGTTTGATCCTCAGCCCCACCTAAAAATAAATAAATAAAATAAAGGCATTGTGTTCTCTACAACTAAAAACATATTTAAAAAAAAAGATACAGGATGTGCAAAGTCAAGTAAGACAGTCAAATTTGCTAAAATGTTAAGACTCATTATAACTGTATTAAATGGCAGAAAATGCAGAACAGTATACCATAATATACAACAGGTTATGTAGAAATAATGAGAACTATTACAATAAGCATGAACATTTGTTTAGGGATATCAAATGCCAATTCTGTTTGAATTAACGGGGAAGATTTTACAAAGAAAGTAAAACATGAAAAAATAAAGAGGTTAACAAATGAGAAGAAGTAAAGTAGCATGTCAGACAAAAAGTACATTTAGAGAAAGGCATACAAGACAGCATAGCATATTTAGGGAACTGAATTATTCTATAGCTAGAAAACAATGCACATATACAGGAGAGCTGTGAAAGGTAAATTCAAAGACACAGGTAAGGATTAGATCAAAAGGAATTTGATACCTTTAAGCCTTTTTTTTTTTGCACAGCTCACCTGATAATTCTGTAAGCTATCCATTACCCATTTATTTATTATTTATTTACTTATTTTACTACTGAGGGTTGAACACAGGTGCAGTGCATTCCTCCTGCCTCAGTCTCCTGAGTAGCCGGAATCACAGGCATGTACCACCATGCCCAACCCCACTATCCCTTTAAATAAATTTATGTTTGACTGAAGTCAGGAAAATTTGGTTTCTTCTCACACAAGTAAGACCCATGACTGAGGTGGTGGTTGTCAGTCAAAGACTGGAGGATTAAGAGGACCGGAAATTATACATTTATCCTGGTTCAAGATTTAATGGTTGTTGCTGGCTGGAGTTGTAGCTCAGTGGTAGAGCACTTGCCTAGCATGTTTGAGGCACTGGGTTTGATCCTCAACACTGTGTATGAATAAATAAATAAAGGTCCATCAACAACTTAAAAAAATATTCAATGGTTCCAGGTCTGTGGCACACACCTGTAATCCCAGTGACTCTGGAGGCTGGGGCAGGAGGATTCAAGTACCAAGCCAGACTAAGCAATGTAATGAAACCCTCAGAAACAGTAAGGCCCTGTCTCAATATAAAAAAACAAAAAGGATTATGGATATAGTTCAATGGTAAAGCACCCCTGGGTTCAATCCCCAGTACCAAAAATATAAATAATAAATAAATAGAATGGTAAAAGTTTGTCTATTTGAAAGGGTCATGTCTTTGGTAACTGATTGCACACAGTGGCAAAACAGACACTTAAATTCTCACTGATCAGTCCCTAGATTTAGTTGTAACAAAGCTTTAGAGGACCCAGTCTCTGTTGCTATGTAACTGTAGAAGACAACAGAGATATGAGGAAATTATTATTTATTTAATATTATTATTTCTAATAACAGACTAGAAATCTTCAAAAGAGAATATTAAAAGCTAAATTCATATTTTTTGGCTCAGGTCTTTACTGAAAACCAAGGACTCTCCATGAATTTCTTTACTTTCACCTCCAAAGTACTGAGCAAGCTAGAAACAAAACCTTCATTTCATCTGATACATTGCCAAATATCAATGTCCCTGAATTCACAGCCTTATCTAAAATCTCTTGCATGAAATACCAGATTGGAGTTGGAAAGCACAGAAAATTAGTAATTGGAATGGAAACATGGGAGGATTTATAGGATTCACACTGCTTCAAACTCCCAGCTTGCTACGAGCTTAAATATCTCCTTTTCCCTGTCTCATGAGGTTGTTTGGCCTTCTTTAAAAACCCTGTAATATTTCTCCAATGGAGTTACCTTGCAAAGAAAAGTTAACACATTTGTAACCTATTCTTAATACATTCAATTGTCATCAGATATTCCAACATCCTCTGAGAAGGAATTAATTACAATGTGAACCAATGGGGGAAATTAAAAATAACTACAAAATTTAGCTACTTTATAGTATCCAGCTGGGTGTGGGATTATGGAAGGGAATGAATCTGAACATACCAGCCAAGAACTTTTTTTTAATGAGATAAGCATATCAATATTTTTAACTGCTAGAGATTCTGCAACAAATAAGCTAAATCAAATGTTATGTAATATTATAAACCCAGAAGCATTGTTTTTTTCAAATAATGAAACATGAGATGCCAAAAGTTCCTTGGTATACCAAAGAATAAGTAATATAAAGACTTATGATGAGAGTATTGGAATTACATACCCAACATAGATGTATCAGATGCAGTTTATTCACATACAGCCAATCATATCAGAGGAGGGTTCAGAAGGCAGTCCCTATGATGTGGGGGAAGGAGCATTATCTACTTTGAAAGAATCTTCTAGAGGCTGTTCTCTGCTAAACAGGGATGCTAAAGATAGAAATTATCAGTGGGTAAAGTTAAATGTTGCTCTGATACTGGTCACAATGCTTCAAATCTTTGATGCAACTAATTTGAAACTATCTATACTATTTAAACAGGGAGTATCCTTTTCCCCAAAATAGAAAAGCCCAGGCAACACTAATTGGCCATCAGAGGCAAAAGTTTGTCATTAGTGGATCTTTAGAAGTAACTAATCATTAAAGTTTGGAGACCCAAATAAAAGTGTATCCCAAAAAGTCCTATTCGAATTGTGTAACTGATTAAGCATTAGATCTGATTATATCTCACTGGAGAGCTATAGCTCTTTCCCAGTTTTAGACCTGAATCAACCCATAGATTCAGTCAACTTTTAAAATAAAGAAGAAGCATCTAGTTACCTTAGTGGAAGAAACTTTCAAAATTATCACAGTTATGACAATGGCTCTTTCCCATAAACTTTCCTAAAAGGATCTGTGGCCATTTCCCAGATCAGGTACCCAGAATATGTAATCATGTTTTAGGGTTACCTCACCTTTCTAAGGATGACTCTTCTCTGACTTTAATTTCTCAGCACCTAAATAACAAATCTGCTCTTCTAGTCAGGTGTTTTATGGAAAGAAGTTTGACTCAAGGAAGCTTCAAAGGGATTATAAAATATACCATGGTTATTCTTCTAATAAATTTGAAATATTATATTTAGCATCTGGTAGAATCTTTATCTTGGGTGCCTAAGTGAAGAGTGATTATAATAAGTAGGACCAAATGGAAGATCCCAAGACTCCCTCTCCATGTGAAAATTAAAACTACGTCCTTGGAGGGACTGGGGTGTAGCTCAGTGTCACAGTACTTGACTGGCATAATAAAGGTTCTGGGTTCAATTTTGAGTTCTGAAAAAACAAGAAACAAAAAACAAAACAGAAAGAAACTACATACCTGGAGTAAGTAAAGGGCTAAATGCAAGAAATTAATTGCCATTGAGGATTTGAAGCATTGTGACTGGTATCAGCACAACATTTAACTTTCTACTATACCCAGTGAAGAATAGAAAATGGGCCTTGGAAAACAATGGTGGGGCATCATCATAATAATCATATATGTGATTTAAATTGCCATGACTTTTGCAGGTGTAATCTCTTTGCTGAAATAATTTGCATAGTCCCTGTCATTTGACTTGAAGCTACTGATCTGGCAGATGATTTTAAAATTATTTCAATAAGTACAGAATGTCAGGATTCAGCTGTCTAATATGTCAAAGGGCACCTTCACCATGTGACCACTGTGCTACATCAAATCTGTGTTACAATTTAGTTTGATGGATAAACTAATCTTTCAAGTCTAGCTCTACCTAGACGTCATGCTTGCTAACTGCTTTGATGGCAATGTGCTGACAAAACCTGGATTGAACCAACTAGGAGATACAGATGCATGCAAACCAAATGATTGGATATGAATGTCATGAAGACATCTGTTCTATCCAAATAAATTTCTAGGTAACGAATTATTTAGATTAGAATATTCTCTCTAAATTTATGAATAAGTTGCTGATTTTGTAGAAACTATATAAAGAAAAAGCACACTGACTATGTTGAAATTTGTTTCTTTAACCCATTTACTTGGTCATCCAAAAGACTACTAGATTTGAGTGGAGTTCGAAGAAAGATAGTATGAATAATTTAGTATCTGGTTTTCATAATTGCAACGAAGTAGTAAATTTTTTGTATATACTTATGTTTAAACTGCCTTTAGCGGATTCAACTGGCAGTAACTAGAGATAGCTGAAATCTTTAGGGTTCTAGAACAAGAGCCATGTATTAACTTTTCATCAGGTAACTGTTTTAAGTTTTGAAAAATAATTCTCGACTTGCTACTGTGTCCTCTTATTTAAAATATTTTTTAAATTGTAGATGGACACAATTTATTAATTTATTTATTTATTTATTTATTTATTTATTTATTTATTTATTTATTTCTGTGTGGTGCTGAGGATTGAACCCAGTGCCTCACTCTGCCACTGAACCACCAACCACCAACCACAAAGATGTCCACGCCCCTATGAACAGAATATCTGCCCTGTCATACATTCCAAAGGGCAGGTATGCCATTTGGGATCCATTACCAAGTGCAAGTGTTCAGTCTATACTGTATGAGTTCCAAGGAGGTCCTGAATGCACAAGGGGCATGAAAAAAGTAGTGCAAATTCCCAGTTTCCCTCTTTTCCTGTTTAAAGCCCCAGCAGTCACCTGAGGGGAAAAAAAAAATCCCAGCTGTCATATGGGTTACTTGAAAAGATGACCACAGCATTGTAATAGTCCAACTCAGGGATGGCTCTGAAGGAGAGTGGGGACAAGAAATTCTTCAAATGATCAATCTTCACTATGCCTGGGAATAAATGATCTGAAATAAGTGTTCACATTGATGCACTGACTGTGGCTAATCATTTGGCAGAATGATCTGGGAGTTGAAAAGGACAAAATTGGAATCACAGGAACTAATTTACCAGTGGACATTCTTTATTGTCTCAGATTTTAGAAATGGGATAGTCTCTTTTTAGAGCAATGCTTTCTCATAACTAAAATCAATACCTACTTAACTGATGGCATTGCTCATAGCTTGAACTTTCTGGCCATAAAATACTATGATACGTTAGGGGCAGAAACAATTTTTTAAAAAGATATAAAGGCTCTGACGTTGTCAGCTGGCTTGTTAGTAGATATTCAAGTATTTGAACTAGTAGCAAAGATACCAGAAAAGTCTGACCAATATTACCTGTTTTCACTAAGAGGAGTAAAGTTCTATGGTGAGGAGATGAGTCTAGAGAATCACTCATTAAATTTTGGGACAATGAAATGGGAATGGAACTCAGTAGTAGTATGTCTAGCATGTGTAAGGCTCAGCTCTGATCCCCAGGGTCACAAAAATAAATAAGTTTTAGACAAGACAAGTCATCTCCCTGAATCCCTTTCTCTCCACCTATAAAAATGATTGTTTTATTTATTATTTTATGTTCTAGACACTATAGATAACTATGATGAAAATATTAGTAGGATGACAGGGTTTTATTTGCTCAAAAAGGATTTATATGCTAATATGGATCCTGGAATGTTGCCTAAATAATGAGGTATAAATGTTCCAGCTCATTTTAGGACTATTTTTTGGGGTAAAATAGTATGATGACTTAGATCATATTTTAGATATTGATCTTACATAGTACCTCCTTAAAAATGGTTTTGCAGTGTTTCTTGAAGATACATTTTAAATGGCCATATAGACTCCTGAGTTCCAAACCACGTTTGTTTATTTAATTTTAACAATTACCTCAGATTTTCCTGATGATTAGCCAAGGTTTGGATGCACAGACATTTATCATCACTTGTTCATCATTTTCTCTGCTTAGCCAACAAAAATCTTAACTTTCCTGGGAGTAGAAGCCATGTGACAGATCCCTATTATTTCCCAGAATGCATATCCAAAGTTTGGGTGCACAACAGATAGTGTGTGCACATATATTTTTCAGGGTACCTTTAATATAATGAACAAGGATTGCAAAGAATGAAAATCTGACCCAGAGTATATTTTCTTCCAAAAAAAAAAAAAAGACTTTTTATAGATCTGACAGCTGGAAGTATTCCAATTTGAATTTGTTTGTGACTGTAAATTATTCAATATACTGACAGTGATGTTTGATTTGAAAATCATTCATTCCTTCACTGGTCATGAGGCAAAACACCTCCTAAAGAGCATATTTAATTGCCCAGATGTTTGTGTGAAATTACTGCCATTAATCACAGTATTGATTATGCTTCTCCTGTTTTTCCGGCAGTCTTCTATTTTTAAACAGTCCCCTGAAGTGACATATGGAGGCATTCTTGTTATCCATGACTTTCTAGTTTGCAATCTAATTGATAGAAGGAAAATTCATTGTGCATCACTTAAAGCTGCTGTTTGTGTTGAAAAGGTAGTTATTTTTGTCACTTCCTGTTTGCTACAAAGCATGTTCTGTGCTGACCTTTCAACAAGTGGGCCACTTTTTCTCCAGTCAGCATCCCTCTGCATGTAGGACTGGCCTTAGAGGACACTGTTGAGTAGGCTAAGCTTTTTGGCTCCCTCTCAGCTCACTAACCAACACACCTCCTCTCCTTCCTGCCTTTTCTCTTGTAGGCTTCCAGATTGTGCTCAATTCCCAAGACCTCAAGGATCAATTAGTTTTGCTTAAGATCTTAACAGAAGATCCTGTTTCTCCAGGATGTGTCTGTACTCTGGTAGGAACTTTAAAAATCAATACATGTTCAATTTCCAAATCAGAAAACACAAAATTAAAAAAAAAAAAAGATCAAATTGTCACTTTTTGAAAACTGTAGCACTCATCAAGAGTCGTTTTTTAGACCAAGTAAATGCTTTTTGTGTTGGTGTAAGAGAGGTTATCAGTGTTAAATGTTATCTTTCAGAGCCATAATTTCTTACTCTGTGAAAGGAAATGATTCAACAAGATTAGCCAGTCACTTCCAACTCCAGAATTTCAGTTTTTTTTTTTTTTAGGTGGGGGGGCAGGTACTGGGGATTGAACTCAGAGGCCCTTGACCACTGAACCACATCCCCAGCCCTATTGTGTATTTTATTTAGAGACAGGTCTCACTGATTTGCTTAGTGCTTTGCTTTTGCTGAGGCTGGCTTTGAATTTATAATCCTCCTGCCTCAGCCTTTTGAGCCACTGGGATTACAGGTGTGCACCACTGTACCCAGCCAGAATTTCAAGGTCTTGAAGAGGCAGATTGCTTCCCCATGGGTCACATGGATCATGCAGTCTGTAAGAAGACACTGACCATCTGGTCAATGTAACTAATGAACCAAAATCTAAGTGGTGTTTGAAATTTGAAGCTCTTTGGTTCTAGTGCTTTTATTTGACAAAATGTAAAGAACTTTATGATAACAACAAAGATGGTTGAGTAAGCAAAGTTCTTTCTGCAAGAAAGCATGTTTGCTAATGAACAGTTAACATAAACACATACATCAAACATATATTCAAAACTGCCACAGTCTGTCTGGGCACAAATAGGCTCTCAACACAAAACCAAAGCAAAAAAGTAACAGGTTGTAAATGGGTGTTAGTTTGTTCTTGTATTAACTTTTAAAAAAAAAATCACCTTAGAAAATTGGTGAACTCAAAACCAGATTTTTGTTACTCATGACCCACCTCCCAATATTCATAGGGTCTGAGCTTAAAGCGTGAAAGGAGGCCACATACTGAATTTCTATATGCTAAAGAAACATTATTAATGAAGCCAAAGACAGTATGTTGTATTCTTCTACACTGAAACATGCATCTCCATAATAGCTGAAGTTAGACTTGAATTTAGAATTCTCAGATTTCTGCTCCTGACTTCTCCAAGTTCAAGAGGAGCAGAAGATGAAGTTAGGCCCATGACTGCCCCAATTTCACTTTCTACCCTGTTATGGTTTGCATATGAGACGTCCCCCCAAAGCCCACATGTGAGACAATGGAGGAGAAACAATTTGCTTATAGCCTAAACCTAATGAGTGAATTGATCCTTGATGGGGTTGACTGAGTGGTAACTGGAGGCAGGTGAGGTGTGGCTGGAGGAAGTGGTTCATTGGGTGTGTGGCTATAGGGTATGTATTTTGTATCTTGAGAGTGGAGTCTTCCTCTCTGCTTTCTGATCGCCATGTGAGCTGCTTCCCTCTGCCACACTCTTCCACTATGATGTCCTGCCTCACCTTGAGCCCCCAGGAATGGAGTCTGCCGATTGAGACATCTGAAACTGTGAGTCCCCATAAATTTTTATTCCTCTACAGTTGTTCTGGTTGGGTCCTTTTAGTCACCATGGTGCTAGGATCTGCTTGGCATCTGGGGAGACCCTCATGCTGTTTCAAAGCATGATGGAATTCAAAAGAGGAAAGAAGGCATATATAGGAAATATAAAAGGGAACTGAACTCCTAAATAACTAAACCCTTCCCATAGACAGTCATTCATCTATTTTTGAGGGATCCCCCTAATAATACAGATACCTCCCACTAAGTCACACTTCCCAACACTGCCATATTGAGGAATTGAGTTTCCATCACTAGAGTTTTTTTGAAGAAACACTCACACCATAGCAGTAGCCCAGAGTACCTTGACAAAATAGTCCACTCTTTAGAGGATAGATCCATACAAGTTCTGGAAACATATTTAGTTATTTGTGTAGAGAATTTCAGAGACAAAGGTACACAGAGATTGTGTGTGTGTGTGTAAAATCTTAGGTGGTTACAACCACTTATTCCTCTGGACAATACCCTCCTAAAAAGAAGTACTGCAGGGGCTGTGGTTGTGGTTCAGAGGTAGAGCGCTCACCTAGCATGTGTGAGGCACTGGGTTCAATCCTCAGGACCACACAAAAATAAAATAAAGATATTGTGCCCACCTATAACTAAAAATAAACATAGAAGAAGAAGAAGAAGAAGAAGAAGAAGAAGAAGAGGAGGAGGAGGAGGAGGAGGAGGAGGAGGAGGAGGAGGAGGAGGAGGAGGAGGAGGAGGAAGAAGAAGAAGAAGAACTTCAGAGGAGCTTAAATGCAGGGTTCAAAGGCAGAGGTCCTATTGTCAGTCTAGAAGTGGCACTGGATGTGGATGAAGAACTGTTCCATCTTTATTTTAGCACGTTTATCATTATGTTTTTATATAATCTACTGATCCATTTTGGGGTTCTTTCCTTGGTTATAAGGGATGTAATTGAATTGTTTTTTCCTTCTCTCAGAACTTTTAAGATCTCTCTCTCTCTCTCTCTCTCTCTCTTTCTCTCTCTTTCCATTTTCAGTTTCATTGTAAATATCCTATATGTTATTGTTATTCTTTTTCCTGTTTTCTATGCTTTATTTCCATTGAATTCTTGATGCAGATTATAATAACCTCTGCAAAATATCTGCTACAAACACACACATCAGGAACACTTTTATCTCCTGAGATTACTGTGGTGTTGGGCAGGTTTACATAGACTGCTCTAGCTTTAAGACTGTCTGAGAACAATGTGTACGTGTCTGCCAAATAAAATCCTCCACACAGAATTCCTTATCTATTATGTGCTTGACAATCACATGTTCTTCTTCCCTCCTTTTTTTTTTTTTTTCTGGAGTTTTTCAATTTAACCATTTCAAGGCTGCTTGAGTTAACTCCATTTACATATTAAACACTCTTGCAGAATTCCATTGTTAATGAGATGATAATCAAATCCCTATTTTAATCATGTCATCTGAATAGGACAAAAATGTCTTTAAAAGAAAAAATAATCAATTCTATAAAGGGAAATATTTCTAGCATCTAATTAAAGAAAAATTAAATGGATCTCCAACTTTCACTCTCAAAAACATTAATTTAAAAAATAAATTACTTAAAAATAATTTTAAAATATCAATCAAAGGGGAAAATGACATAAATTTGTGTTCAAAAGGGTGGCTTATTTTGTAACTCTTTAATTATAAGTAAAATGGATTGTTTTAATTTATATTATCACAGTGACATTATACTACATATACTACATAATATAATTATATGGATAATATAATTATAAAATATTAATTTAAAAGTTTAATATAATAATAAAAAGAAATATTAATATTCCAATCCCATGGACTTTACTAAAAATAAAGATTGTTCATATATTTCAAAACTGTTCGTTTCTTCCTTTGGCAAACTTCCTTACTCAGTTTCAGTTTGAATTTTCTGTACTCGTAGTCTTTATCTCCCCAAGGTTTTCCTAGAAGGCTTTGCAAGGGTTTAACTCACATGTACACTTGTAACAGGCTTCTAAGCAAATCAGGCTAAGGATTATGAAAATCTTCTGAAATGTGCATGGAACTTCTGAGTTGTGTTGATAATTTGCATGATGAGGGCAGTATGGGGCAGAATTCCCGGTGTCTTAGAGAGATTCTAGGACCCTTAAAAATAATTTGCATATAATATAGTTAAAATCCTGAGAATCACTAAAAGATCCTTGTTCGCCAGGGGGAAGCTGTTAGAAGGTAATGAAATCTTCAGAAAGTAGGAGCTTCTGAGGAGGTTTATAGGCCCTGAGGGCATGCTATCTAAAGGAATTATGGGACTGTGTTCTCTTTCTCTTCTTCTTCATTTCCTGGTGATGGTGTAAGCAGTTTTGCTCCAACCACAGTTTTGCTCCTGATGTTGGCCAGCAGAACCCCAACCAGAGGCCTAAAAACAATGGGTCTGCACATTCATGCACTGAAACCTTGAAAACTGTGAGTCAAAATTAACTTTTCTCACTATAAGTTGATTGTCTCTGAAATTTATTATAATGATGGAAAGCTGAGTTAACACAGCATATCTTACAAAGAGGCTATGTTGAAAGTTGTGGGTGCACTCTGAATTTTCTTGATCTTCCCAGATTTTCAAGGAAGAGAGGAACATCACAAATGCTGCTTCATGCAATTATGTTTGTTGAGGCAGATGTTGAAAAAAAAATTTCTGTTGTTCTGTAGATTAAAACAGGAGAAATAATGTGATGTGCATTTATTTTAGTCATACTCTTCCCATTTTAGAGGAGAAAGTATTTGATCTACTGAAAGTGTGAAGGGGGAATCATAAAATTATTAGACATGGAAAGGACACTATAATGTTATTTCATATTTTTTGGAACCACCCTGGAGAGCAAATTAAATTCTGAACCTACTAACTGTATTTCTCATCAGAGCCAAGAAATGGAGAAAAAATATATATATTGTAAGCCATTTTTAAGGTGTAAAAAATAACACGAACAGAAATCCTTTTTTCAGATAGAAGCATAGAAAGTGACCTCTGTCTTAATGATTGCTTTGCCATTAGGAAGAATATGGGACATTGGTGTACAATTGATACCAAGAAGAGGGGAGTGGAGGATAAATCTGTGCAGTGGATACAGTTTGGACAGAAGTTTTAATCTCAGGGGTTTGAATCTGAACTTTTGAGTTCAAGCTCTTTCAGCTAATAGCTGGGCAACTTTGCACAGAGTAAAATGTGCTGTGGTGGATTAAAGTTATTAGTATGAATTTATAGTTTTAAATATATATTTATAGATAGATAGTTGATATTGAAAACTGGAGTTTCTCTACTGCTGCTGGCGGGTGGATCTGCATCAGCTGGTCTATGCCCTCCAGTGTTGCAGCAGACCCCAGAAGTTCAGCGCCAACTTCTTCTTTCTGGGTTCTTATCTGATGAATTCAAAAAATAAAATCACAAAGACGAGTGAGTGTAAGAGTAGGATTTATTCAAGTGTGAATAGAAACAGAACTTCTGTCAGGTGAGAGAGGACTCAAGAGGGGTTGCAATCTAAGTGTGCTAGTCTAGGGGTTTATAGAGAATTTCTGTCAACATTATTGGTCCAAATTTATGCTAATCAGAGTATGGGAAAGTACTAATGTCATTGTTTAACCCTACAATCCCATTCAGGTCTGCTCCACTTCTGGTTTCCCTCAGCTCTTGGGTAACGGGAGGTTGAGATTGGCTAGGATTGTGGGACCTTAGAAATTGTGGACTACAGTACTCTGCAGAGCAGGGCTTCTGCACTGGGCAGGCAGGTGATAGGCTGGTACACCCTGGCTTGTGACACAGTGGGCTCTGCAGATGGCAGCCCATGCTTGCTGTCCATGCTCCAACCCACCTGCCTGGTCTTCCACTTCTCAGCAGGCATTGATGTGTGCCTCCACTACCAGGACGCCATGTCAATATAAAAACACATTTGAATACGGGTTCGTGTGTGTGTGTGTGTGTGTGTGTGTGTATACACATATATCCCCAAACTCTGTTGACTGAGAGGGCCTATAATCAATGACCTACTAGAAGCAATGAGCAAAATTGTAGTCCTAAAACCTTATTTTCTAAATACCACTAAATCCACTTCTTGGGGATAAGGCTAATCTCAGGGTTCAGACAGTGAAAGGACAAGATGAACCTCTAGTCCTGTTGTACCAGAAAGAAGTGTTCTAAAGAGATAGAATCATATCAAAAGGAATGAAGAGTTCTTGTGCAGGGGTTCTCCATGGTCAAACTGGGAACAAATTGAATATATTTTTTAAAAAGAGAGAGAT